>NC_059326.1:199890000-200515000 GCF_018350155.1 Leopardus geoffroyi | reverse complement strand
TTTTATTAATGTGTATCACACTGATTGATTTGCAAATATTGAACCAGCCCAACAGCCCAGGAACAAATCCCACTTGATCCTGGTGAATAATTCTTTTAAAGCACTGTTGAATTCGATTTGCTGGTATCTTGTTGAGAATTTTTGCACCCATGTTCATTGGGGATATTGGCCTCTAATTCTCCTTTTTAGGTTTTGTTTCTGTTTTTGTTTGTCTGGTTTTGAAATCAAGGTAATGCTGGCTTCATAGAATAAGTCTAAAAGCTTTCCTTCTATTTCTATTTTTTGAAACAGTTTGAGAAGAATAGGTATTGACTCGTCTTAAAATGTCTGGTAGAATTCCCCTGGGAAGCCATCTGGCCCAGGACTCTTATTTGTTGGGAGATTTTTGATAAGTGATTCTATTTCTTTGTTGGTGGGTCTGTTCAAATTTTCTATTTCTTCCTGTTTGGGTTTTGGTAGTATATGAGTTTCTAGGAAGTTTTCCATTTCTTCCAGGTTTACTAGTTTGTTGGTATATAATGTTTCATAGTATTATCTTATAATCATTTGCATTTCTGTTGTGTTGGTTGTGATCTCTCCTCTTTCACTCATTTTATCTATTTGGGTCCTCTCTCTTTTCTTTTTGAGAAGTCTGGCTAAGGGTTTATCAATTTTGCTTATTCTTTCAAAAAACCAGCTTTCAGTTTCATTGATCTGTTCTACTGTGTTTTTGTTTCTATGTCATTTATTTCTGCTCTAATCTTTATTATTTCCCTTCTTCTGCTGGCTTGGGGTTTTATTTACTTCTCCTTTTATGGCTCCTTTAGGTATAAGGTTAGGTCATGTATTTCAAAACTTTATTGCTTCTTGAGATAGGCCTGAATTGCAATGTACTTTCCTCTGACGACTGTCTTTGCTGGACTCCAAAGGGAATGTCATGTTTTCATTTTCATTTACTTCCATGTATATTTTTTCTTTAATTTCCTGATTAACCCATTCATTCTTTAGTTGGATGTTCTTCAACCTCTATGTATTTGATGGCTTTCCAAATTTTTTCTTGTGGTTGATCTCAAGCTTCATAGTATTGTGATCTGAAAATATACATGGTATGATCTTGATCTTCTGTACCTGTTGAGGGCTGATTTCTGACCCATTATGTGATCTCTTCTGGAGAATGTTCCATGTGCACTCAATAAAAATGTGTATTTTCAATGGAATACTGTGTGACAATGAGAAAGAATGAAATATGGCCTTTTGTAGCAATGTGGATGGAACTGGAGAGTGTTATGCTAAGTGAAATAAGTCACACAGAGAAAGACAGATACCATATGTTTTCACTATTATATGGATCCTGAGAAACTTAACAGAAGACCATGGGGGAGGGGAAGGAAAAAAATGTTAGAGAGGGAGGGAGCCAAACCATAAGAGACTCTTGAAAACTGAGAACAATCTGAGGGTTGATGGGGGGTGGGAGGGAGGGAAGGATGGGTGATGGGTATTGAGGAGGGCACCTGTTGGGATGAGCACTGGGTGTTGTATGGAAACCAATTTGACAATAAATTTCATATTAAAAAAATGTGTATTTTGCTGCTTTCGGATGAAAGAGTCTGAATATATCTATAAAGTCCATCTTGTCTTAAACCAGTTCACTTATTGATTTTCTGCTTAAATGATCTGTCCATTGCTTTAAGTGGCGTATTAAAGTCTCCTACTAATATGGTATTATTATAAATGAGTTTCTTATGTTTGTTATTAATTGATTTATATATCTGGGTGTTTCACGGTGGGGTCATAAATATTAACAACTGTTAGATCTTCTTGATGAATAGACCCATGAATTATGATATAATGTCCTTCTTTATCTCTTGTTACAGTCTTTGTTTAAAATCTGGTTTGTCTGATATAAGTATAGCTACTTGGGCTTTCTTTTGACATCTGTTAGCATGATAGATGGTTCACCATCCCCTCACTTTCAATATGCAGGTGTCTTAGATCTAAATGAGTCTCTTATATGGAGCTTATAGATGGATCTTGTTTTTTAATCCATTCTGATACCCTATGTCTTTTGATTGGAGCATTTAGTCCATTTACATTCAGAGTGATTACTGAAAGATATGAATTTGGTGCCATTGTGTTACCTATAGAGTTGGTGTTTCTATTGATGTTCTCTGTCCTTTCTAGTCTTTATTTCTTTTTTGTGGTTTTTTTTTTCATCACTCAGAGAGTCCCCCTTAAAATTTCTTGTAGGGCTGGTTTAGTGGTCACAAATTCCTTTAGTTTTTGTTTGGGAAAGTCTTTATCTCTCCTATTCTGAATGACAGCCTTGCTGGATAAAGGATTATTGTCTGCATACTTTTCCTATCCAACACACTGAATATTTCCTGCACTCCCTCTGACCTGCCAAGTTTCAGTGGACGGGTCTGCTAATAACCTCATGTGTCTACCCTTGTAGGCTAAGGACCTTTTTCCCCTAGCTGCTCTCTTTATCTTTGTATTTTGCAAGTTTCACTATGATATGTCATGGTGTTGGCCTGTTTTTGTTGATTTTGAAGGGAGTTCTCTGTGCCTCTTGGACTTGGATGCTTGTTTCTTTCCCAAGATTAGAGAATTTCTCAGCTATAATTTGTTCAAATAAACCTTCTGCTTCTTTGTCTTGCTCTTCTTCTGGGACTATTATGATACAGATCTTGATTCATTTCATGGAATCACTTAGTTCTCTAAATCTCCCTTGGTAATCTAGTAATCTCCTTTCCCTCTTTTTCTCAGCTTCATTATTTTCCATAATTTTATCTTCTATTTCACCTATTCTCTCTTCTGCTTCTTCAATCCTCATTGTCCCTGTATCTAGTTTATTTTGCATCTTAGTTATAGCATTATTTAATTCATGCTGACTAGTTCTTAGGTCTCTGATCTCTGTATCAAGGGTTCCTCCTCTTCTTCTATGATTTTTTTCAAGCCCAGCCAGTATGACTGTTGCTCTAAATTCTTATTAAGATATATTGCTTATAACTATTTTGAGCAAGTCCCTGGCTATGATTTCTTTTTGACCTTTCTTTTGGGAAGAATTCCTCTGCATGTCTTTTTGGCTAACTTTCTGTCTTTTGTATGTTTTAAAAGCTTGCTATGTTCCTGCACCAGAGACTACTACTATATTAAAAAGGGTCATACACTGTCCAGGGCCCGGCACTTCAGGAAGTGTTTCCCGTGTATGCTGTGTGCACTCTGCTGTTGTGTTTTGGGTGCTCTTTCCCACTGATCAGTACTCTGTAGAGCTCCTTCTTGCTTCCAGTGCTTAAGTGTCTGGATCTTTAGCTAGGTGTGTTTTGATTTGTTTGTTGAAGTAACCCTCGAAAAAAAAAGGGTGGAGGGAACTGATCCCCAAAAAAGAGAAAAGGAAAGGGAACCCAAAAGAACAGAGAATCAAAAAACTATATAAGGCTGATTCCAAAGAAAAAGAACAGAAAAAAAAGAAGAAAAGAAAAAAGAAGAAAAAAGACAAGAATCAAAAAGCCTGATCCAAAAAAGGGAGACAGCGAGTGAGAGAGAGAAAAGGAAATGAATAAAAAAATAAATAAGGAACTATTACCCTGATTCCAAAAGAAAAAAAGGAGGAGGAAAAAAAAGAGAAAAAAAAGAGTTGTCTGTTGGCAACTAGGGGATGCTGGCTGTGCTGGTCTGCAGGAGAGGCCAGCTGTTTTGGCTCACAGTCAGTCTTGCCCCAGCAAATAAGCATTTTCCAGGCACAGAGGGGCAGGGTTTTGTAAGTGGGTCCTACCGCCACCGGAGACCACTGTGCTGCTCTCTGAAGTCCTACCATGTTGGTGTTGGGGGGAAAATGGTACCACCCCAATCTCTCGACCCTGGCCCAGGGATCTCAACCTCCACTGTTCAGGCAGCCCTCACAGAATAGCAAAGGCAGTCAGCTTGCTCTGTGCCACAACTCTCTTGTTTTTTCTTTGGCCTGTGACTGGGATTTAAAACCCCAAATCTTAAAGAGCCTGGCACAGCACAGTACTTCTCCCCTCCTCCATAGTAGAGCCTCTCTACTGTTGATGAAAGGCACCTCCAGGGTCTTTTGTCCTTGGGGAGGCAATAAACCCTCTTCCAAAAGTACTCCAGCAAGGGGAATGTTCTTTCCCAGTATGTTCTTGAGATTGCTATACATTCTGGAGACAGGTCCCTCCTCCCCAGGAGTGCATGCCACAGCTCTTCTCTAGAGAAAATCACACACTTCCAAAAACCTCAGAGTCTGAGTTCCAAAAGCTGTTCACAAAAAAAGAACTGGGACACTCAGTACTTCTCACTCCCCAGCCCGTGATCCAGAGACGTTTTCCTCTTACGCTAACTTAATGTCGCATTGTCTCAACCCCTCTCTTTCTCTCTCTTTTGTCACTCCATGGAAATGGTTCCCTCCTCTCTGCACCACTGCTGTTTTTCTCTCCCCCAGTTCACATCCACACACCTTGCACCTGCCAAGCTGTCTTCCTCCAACTGTGGAGATCCTTCTGCCACTCCGCAGATCAATTTCCTCAGTGTTCCAAATAATCTGGCCTCAATACAGCTGTGTTTAAGGGACTAGGAAAGCCCAGAGTCCCCCTACTTCTCTGCCATCTTAACTCCTCCCCTGCTTTGGGTAACATTTTAATTCTCAACACCTGAGGAAATAAACATTGTTTATACCCAGAATACTGACAAACTTTCTCATGCTTTTTAAAGTATATCTTTTTCTCTAAAGACACATATAATGGTAGATAGATTACACAGATCTAATTAGAAATATGTTTTGGTATTCAAAATAGTACACATACTTTAGTAGATGATCTTATTTTTATTAAAAGTGATCTACCACAAATTGTTTGAACTAACATTTATTGAACCAGATACTATTCTTAGCACTTAACAGATGTTATTTCATTGACTTTTTGCTATAACCCCAGAGACAGGCATTTCCATTATCCTTACTTTACAGATGAAAAAATGTAAACACAATACTATTAAGTAGATTTTCCAAAGTCACATAGCTAGCTAATAAGTGGTGAAACCAGGATTTGAGTCTGAAGTTAATGTCTATGTCCTATGTTCTCAACTACTGAAGTGCACTGCCACTAAAGAAATTGCTGTTTTGAAATCTGAATACATATTTATGAAATATTTCAAATATATTCCAAATATTAAGACATCAGAGAACTATTAAATATGTGTTAAATTATACGCATTTTTATTTTTTAAAAGTATTCATGGCATTCCAATGTCAGAGCACTCACGAGTAGAAATTTTAGCCTTCAGAAAAAAAATAAAGTTATTTCATACATATTTCTTATCCCATTTCCAAACTTTTCTTGGAAGTTTTAAAATGGAGATTTGTTTGTGCTGTTAACACCTGCCTCAAATTTATCTTGTAACCTATCATTGGTGGAGTGTTGAAACTTTTGAATCTCAGGAACTATCTCAAATTATTTCCATTTTTTATGTGTTAAAATCCACTTAGACTTATCAAACATCAGATATAAATTCTATATAAACACAATACATGTGCACACATATACATACATCAAAATTAGCATTCTTTAATTCATCTCACAAATTTTTGATAGTACACAATGTATAGACTGAATTGTGACACCGCGCCCCCCCCAATGCATATGTTAAAGCCCTAACCTCCAACATGACCATATTTGGAAACAGGGCTTTAAGAAGGTAATTAGGTCAAATAAAGTCATAAGGCTGGGCCCTAATCCAATAGCACTTAAGTTCTTATAAGAAGACTAAGAGATACCAGTTCTCCATCCTTCTCTGTGCGCGCGCACGCACACACACACACACACACACACACACACACACACAAAAGGCCATGTGAGGACTTAACTGAAAAGTTGGCCATCTGCAAACCAGAAAGAAAAACTTCAACAGAATCCAATACTGGTGATACCCTAATCTTGAACTTCTGGCCCCTAAACTGTGAAAAAATAAATTTCTGTTATTTAAACTATTCGGTCTGTGATATTTTCTTATGGCAGCCTCACCTAACACAACACATAACAAATATTTCAAATGATATGACATACATAATTTTCAGATTGAGTCAGTGGTGATATTATTTCAATACATAATGAAAAATACCTTTTTTAAAAAGCTAATCTCTAATCATCAGGGAAATGCAAATCAAAACCACAATGAGATATCACTTCACACCTGTAAAAATGGCTAAAGTAAAAAAAAACAAAAAACAACAAGTGTTGGCAAGGAAAGAGAACCCTCTTGCACTGTTGGTAGGAATGCAAACTGGTGCAGCCACTCTGGAAAACATTATGGAAGTTCCTTAAAAACTTAAAAAATAGAATTACCATGTCATCCAGTAGTTCCACTACTGGGTATTTATCCAAAAAGACAAAAACACTAATTCAGAAATATATATTCACCCCTATGTTTATTGCAGCATTATTCCAAGAACCAAGTTATGGAAGCAGCCTGAGTGTCCATCAATAGATGAATAGATAAAGATGTGAGATATAGATAGATAGATAGATAGATACACACACACACACACACACACACACACGTGATGGAATATTACTTATCCATAAAAAAGAATGAAATCTTGTCATTTGCAACAGCATGAATGGATCTAGAGCGTATTATGCTAAGTGAAATAAGATAGTCAGAGAAAGACAAATACCACACGATTTAACTCATACATAGAATTTAAGAAACAAAACAAACAAATAAAGAAAAGAGACAAACTAACCAAATTATTAAATATGGAGAACAAACTGATGATTACCAGAGAGGAGGTAGGTGTGGGTGGGTGGGATGAGGGGATTAAGAATACACTTATGAATCACTGAATTCTACTCCTGGAACCAATATTGCAACTATATGTTAACTAACTAGAATTTAAATAAAAATTTGAAAAAATAAAAAATACACTTATCATAATGAGCACCAAGTAATGTATAGAATTGCTGAATCACTATATTATACATTTGAAACTAATAGAACACTGTATATTAATTACACTGGAATTAATATTAAAATTTTTTAAAAGCTGATCCTCTGTCTCAAAAACATACAGGCACGTACACACAGACGGACACACACACACACACACATACTCACTCACATCCTGCCACCTCACTTATAAATGATCCTTGGTCAACACTGTTTTTTCAAAGTCAAGATTTTAAGTTAATTTTTACAAAAAAGTAGGCCCAGGGACACCTCGGTGGCTCAGTCGGTGAAGCATCCAACTCTTGATTTCAGCTCAGGTACTGATCTCACTGTTCATGGGTTCAAGCCCCACATCAGGCTTTGTGCTGATAGGGCAGAGCCTGCTTGGGATTCTCACTCCCTCTCTCTCTGCTCCTCCCCTGCTTGCACTTTTCTCTCTCAAAAATAAAGAAACATTTTTTTTTAATTTTTAAAAATAATAAAAAAGTCTGGCCCAACTTTTTTGATCTGTAAAGAGCTCAATTCAAGAGCAACTGAAATGAAATGAAGAGAGGGTTTTTTTTTTTTTTTTTTTTAACGTTTATTTATTTTTGAGACAGAGATAGACAGAGCATGAATGGGGGAGGGGCAGAGAGAGAGGGAGACACAGAATCTGAAACAGGCTCCAGGCTCTGAGCAGTCAGCACAGAGCCTGACGCGGGGCTCGAACTCACATACTGCAAGATCGTGACCTGAGCCGAAGTCGGAGGCTTAACCGACTGAGCCACCCAGGCGCCCCATGAAGAGAGGGTTTTTAATTGAGGGCCAGATTTGGATTCAAATCTCAGATCCTGAGCAAGTCACATACCATTTAACTCTGAGATTTCAGTATATTCAAAGGTAAGAATAATGCCTTAGTCACTGAGCTATTGTGATAATTGAATTAGAAAAGAAAGATAAAAGCATACTTAGCTTTTCAGACACCCTGTCAAAGCCCAGTCTGAGGAAAAATTAGAAATCTAGTATGGTCTCCCCTGCTCCCTTCAGCACATTCCTATCTTCCTTGGTGCCACTGAGCTGAGGTACTCTAGAATGTTGCTCTAAATTCCTGAGTCCAGTCACTATAAAGCTTCTAGCATTTTATTTCCATTTAATAGATAACTGCCTCGTTACCTAATTATCCCCTCAAGCTTATGTCTGGCTTTCTCTGCCTTTTGAGGTGTAGAAAAGCTAATCTGGTATATTAATCCTTAACAAATACCAGAAGATGAGAAATTTTCACATTGAACCCAAAATAGTTTTGAGTGGGAGACATAAACATACACATAGCACAGGTGTGCACATAGAAACACACGCACACTCAGACACACACACACACACACACACACACACACACACACACACAGAGGCACATATAGTCAATTGTTTGTTATCTCTTATTTAATCTTAAAGAGTAAGCTTTCTAATTACTCTGTTTTCTAATTAATTTTTTTTCTATTTCATTTCAATTGGAATTAACTAATTGAATTCAATAACATAAATCTGTTCATATTTTTTTTAATTTCAGCACTTCAGTTAAAATTTTATTATTATATACCTTCATATTTTATTTCTGTAGGTAAACCTAAATGATTAATAATATTAAAGGTTGAGGGATCCCAAAACTATTTGCACCTATTGCCCAAGAAAGAATTCCATGAGCAAGAATGCTTAGTAAAAACCATGGTACTACTTCAAAAATCTGGAAAGCTCCTGTCATCCATTCAAAGTCTCTAAACCTTTATGTTAAAACTGCAGGATGGCTATTCTAACAACCTTTTTCCTAGTCCCCTACTTTAAGTCTGAATAGAAATCCTAGTGAGTTTCTCTGTACTTGCCATCATTGGATCTTTTGAGCATAAAGAGTTATTTCTTCAGTAGGTTTTCTATTAAGGCAGGAGATTATATCCTTGAGCCTCTTCAAGTAAAATCCCCATGAATTCAACCAAGTTTTCAACATGCTGCTATACAAATGTGTTTCTGACCCTGACTAGAGAGGATCATTCTCTTTGTTCCTGTGTATAATTTAGTTTCCACTTCCACTGTGCTTCTGAGGAAAGGATACTGCAAGGTGGTGGAAAGAGACTGGACTGGAAGTAAGAAGACTTAATATCTAGGACTCTAATTAGTTCTGTGGAGTTGGACAGAGAGGCCACTTAACACTCTGCTTTCTTCCTCATCCTTCAGGTCAAGACAAAAATAAATGTCTGCTCTGCCTGTCTCCCAGGTTGTTGTGAGGTTCTAATATTGTGAATACAGATGTGATGAATTCTAACAATATAATTATGAAAAAACATGTCAGAGTATATAAATTCTGAAAAATTTAAACACATTTATGAATCAGACACTAATATGAACTCTAATTTTAAAAGATCAAGTAAAACCCTGATGATAGTTAAAATCCTAATAGTTGAAAATCAGCAAAGCTACCTATCACTCATGACATAAAATGGTGAAAATGAGAAAAAAAATCAATGGAAAAAAAATAGTTGATTTTTTATGTCATACAGACTTCTCTCAAAACTAGTTTGATCTAAAATCCATCTTTTAAATTTGAATTTTCTCATTATGTCTTTTTCTAGAGTGACATCACTAACTAGGAAGAAAATCTTGAGAGTTATTTTAACAAAAAAAAGTAGTTTACTTTATTTCTTAATATTTGAAATTTCCTATTTACTTTTTCACATGAATTTGTGCCTTTCTGAGGATTATATTGATTCTTTCAAAATGATAGTAATGTAACTTTTGGGAGAGAATTCTGTACGGGTTTCCCTTGTTGCTGCATATCTTGTAAGTAGAGACATAAACTGCCTTCTCAGTGAACAATCTTCCAAGAATATTTGTACAGAAAATAATCTTGAAAGTAAAGATAGTACTTCCCTCTGGGGAAAAGGCAGGTTTGTTTATAAAGATAATATTGCCCTCTGGGGCAAACCACAGTTGGGATTACTGCTCATTATAAAAGAGCTGGGTTTTCTAAATTAAGAATTCCTCCCCTACAGCATAGCACACTCATATGCAGATGTCCAGAACATCTTCAAACAACAGGTATTGTTTAATGGCAACCAGGGCTCAGAAAAAAACAGTGCAAATGCTTCTATTCTGGCTACCACTATTGCTGTTGAGTAGTAAGTTTCCTGTCTCTGACCCTGGAGTCTCCTGCCTTCTACTACCGTGTATCAAACTGTTGCAAACTACTTTGTCAGTGTTCAACTGGGGTAGAATTTTAGATTCTTCACAACTGTTAACAATAAAATCATCTGATGAAAAGATAATATAAATGATCTTTCTCATTATTTTCTATCATTGAATTCCAGGGGTGAGTTATCAGGGAAAAAAAATCTACTAAGTCTAAAACATCTCCACACTCAGTGAACAAGAAGGTTAATACCATAGTAAATTTTCACTAGAGTCTAGCCACCAAAGCCTGGAATAATTAGCTGTGCACTAAAATTGCCCAAATTGAAATCCAGGGTTCATTTAGGCCATAGAAACACCTGGTTTCTTCTTCTTTCTCACACTATGATAAAAGGGTTGTCAATCCTTTTATTTCTATCCACGCTTCTTTTTGGTGAAACATGTTCACACATCCCAGAAGGAGCAGATATCTAGCAAAAGACTCTGACCTACAGGCCACCACCATTTGGTTTGGGGTAAACAACTAAAACATGCTCAGCCAATCCTAGTCTTGTACCACAGAATTTGGAATAAAGACACAAGTAGTGAAATTTTTATTGTTTCGAGGTTTGCACTGAAAGGTCATGTTGACTGGGAGAGTGAGAATACCTTTTGAAGGTTGCCATGGTGAGATGTATGCACATAGAATCACAAGAAGTCCGTCTTCGGACAGATAAAAATGCAGCAGACACATACAGTAGTGACAAGAGACATGTAGGGCCCAAAAGAGACAGACAGACACAGAGATAGAGGCTTGTTCTCATTCCGATCCACACGGACACTCACTCTGCTTCCTGCACTGATGCCTATAAGATCTTTCAGTATACTAACATAAAATTTCCTTTATTCTAGGAAGAAAAGAGCTATTGATTTAGTAAGTGTGTTAATTTTGTTTGTTTAGATTATTTTTACTTTAGCACAAATACATATTTTACTTAGTGATTTTGTTATAATTAAGGTAAAGTGAGTCCAGTTCTGAGATCATCCAGAGCATGTCATTATATAATGGAATAGTATGTAGTTGATAGATTTAATACAATTGCTTACATAACAATTCTTATAACATAACCTAATACCATATATAACAAACATGGAAATTTCACAATGAAGGGTAAAAGCAAAGACCATCAAGTTAGACATATTTGACTCAGAAAAATATTAGTTATGTTTGTATAGATTAATAATAAAAATTTTCTGAGTCAGTTTTTTCACCTGTAAAAATAGAATGTTAAAAAAAGAAGGGGAAGTGCCTGGGTGGCCCAGTCAGTTAAGCATACGATTCTTGATTTCAGCTCAGGTCATGATCTCACCATTGTGAGATCGAGCCCCACTCTGGGCTCTGTGCTGAGCGTGGAGCCTGCATGGATTCTCTCTCTCCCTTTCTCTCTGTCTCTCCCTCGCACTCTCTCTCTCTCAAAACAAATAAACATTTTTAAAAAAAAATATAATGTCAATGCCTACCTTATAGATATCAATTTTTTCAATAGGGACTAAAATTATTGACATGGAAATGGTGTCACAACTGCCAAGTCATCTCCACTCCTCCCCATCCCTGTAACTTCTCCCATCATTGTCTGCTAGGCTAGATTAGTACTTAGGTTTACTATCCTGGTCATCCCTACATGCATGTACCCTGCCCTTGTGATCTCACAGTAAACCTGTCTTTGTTGGATCAAATACTAGACTTTGATGATAAGCCCTTAGAGAATGCATAGAAATGGGCAAAACCCAGGAGGCAGAAGATAGGAGAAATAACTATGCAAGAATCAGTCACAACAGTATATGTAAAGAGAGGGAGATAAAACAAGAGGAGTGAAAGAGAATAAAGGCATTGAATTCTTGTGGAACTGATCTCTGGAGAGTGTGGAAGAGGTACAAAAAATTAGAAAGGGGCAACGTATTGCTAGAAGATACTGAACTGGATCCTCAAGATGTGTAATTAAAGAATAAAATTGCTTTCTTAATTTGGAGATAGTGGCAGGAGGAGGTGGTTGCTGAAATGTAGTTCTTTAAATGGAATATTATCTTACGTCTAAGTCATAGATCCACAGCATCAGTATTTATATATAAAGGATCCAAGGACTATTATATCCAGCTCTCAATAAAGAGAGTCATCTTTATTTTTCATTTTATTCCAGATTCAGTATGAATGAAAGGAAGAGCAAATACAAAAGACTTAGATTCCACTCACTGTCAAAGGCAATGAAAGTGTTTGCATTTGGCTCATACCCTATAAGAATGATGGTGCAACACCACTGAAACCTTTTGTTATCAGTGTGAAATCACTCTACTGCTTTTGTATAATGCAGACCTCCTTGCTAACCAATAGTTCTTACACTGAGTGCTGTGATGAAGAAGCTGAGTTGGGGCCTCACCAAGAGTCACACTTGGTCATTATAGATAGAAAATAATCGTCATTATGTATTAAACAATCGTTATGCGGCATTGTACTGCATTGTGAACATTATGTATTATCCCACCTACTTCTACCTCTACATGAGGTAGAAAATATTAGCTCTATGATCAACTCCACTTACAATAAAGGAAAATGAAACAGAGAAGTTAAATGATAAACTGTATTAGACTAATATGTTAGTATTATAGACTATATACTACATTAGTGTTATAGACTAATATACTATATTAACATTATGGACTAATATACTACCTTAGTATAATTAGTACATATTATATAATTAGTACATTAGTTATATATAATTAGTAATTACTGTAGTTATCACTATACTAAGTACTATATTAGTATACTAGAGTCTATTTACATATTGGGATTTAGGATAAAACTCAAAATTATAGCAAAGATCTCTAGAACAAACTAATACCGAGGTTAGAAATTCAGAACATCTTCAAATAGCTTGAGTCCAATAGAAGTAGAAGATGAAATGGTAAGCAGGAGGTGGGCTGGAGAAGCTCTGAAATCCTCCAGGCTTACCAGATCTAGTTACTACAGATGCCTACTGGCCAGTATAAATGAGGATCCCAAGATTTGTCTAGGTTGCCTGGTTTAGTCAAGAACTGGGCAGGGATGAACCTGAAGTCTGGCAGTTAGTGTCAGCTGCTTGTTGGGTCCTAAACAAGTAAAGATGGGCACTAGAGCTTTACTTTCCTCTGAGTAACATGTCTTTTTAAGTATCTTCTAGCAGAGTTTCTCTCCCAAGACTAAACATTTTGAATGTTTATATCCTTATCAGTTTGGTTCTTAAAAATGTTTACTGATCTTCCAAACATTTTTGAAGACTCTATTCTCCATTCATGTGATGAAAAAGTCAAGATTAAGTTCAGTGTCTCAGTGTAGTTTTGTGTCTCCTGTCTTCCTGTCATACATAAACTTGCATTGCCAGGGCCATCTCACAGACAGGTATTAAGCAGAGGGAAGATCATGACGAGCCATCACTTAGATTAAATTCCACAGGCTTCCCCCTTATAATCTAAGCCATCTGATCTTAACAGCAGGTGCATACTACTTCAAGAGATACAGGATTTGGTGAATAGACTAGCCCTGCATGATATGCACAAACTGTTTTATGACATCCCTTTACATAGTGAGGGGTGACTACAAATTACTCGGTATGGCCAAAAGTAGGAGAAAACTCTCTTCAAGCAGAAAGGAAAGTTTTCTTGTATAAATTAAGCAGCCTTTGAATAAACAAGCAGTAATTACTATAGTAACTTTGCAAATCACAGAAACAATAGGACCACAATTTTTTTTAATATTTGAGAATGTCAGTTCATTACTTCCTGTTTACTTGCAATTATTTGAAAATAACCTGGATAACTTTATAATCAAGGTATTTCCTCTTGGCTCCCTGGTATACATCAGACTGCCTGAGGAGAGGATTGACATCCTAAGGTGTCCAAAGCATAATCAGTCTTAAGAGCTGCTAATGTTAAAATCCTGACTAATGTTAATCAGAAATTTAAAATCTTAGCTTGTTAAACACACACATTCACACACAGACACACACAGACACACACACACACACACACACACACATAAACACATACACACACACAGATCACATTAGTTTTCAAAACACAGCTGGTAATTAATGCTGCCTAATATTTAAATTATTTTGGCCCGTGTCCACTTTGCAAAACTACATTTGTATTTTTGCCTGTATCTTTGTGTATGCTTGTTATAACTAGTAGTCAATATAGGTTGTTTAAAATTTTGCAAGAAATGTCCAGTTTTTGCCTAATAGTGTATAGATAGCAAAACTCAAAACATTAGAAGAACATGTATACCCTTCAGGTAAAGACATGTTAATTAATGAAAAAAATACTTTCTAAGCTTTTATTATGTCAGCATTGATTGGGATGATTTATTTTATGACTGCAATCTCAGGAAATAATTAAAACTCTGTTGAATATTAAACTACTTATATACTTTATGTATCTAGGTATTGGTATGTTTAAGCGCATATTCAGTTATTGGGGAAATATTAAATTGGATCCAAGTAGACTGACCTACTTACCTACATGATAGCCAGCAACTGACTGGCCCTGTGATCTGCTAGTATGACCTTTTTGTGTGCTGTGCACAAATTCCCCTTTAATGATCCTCTGGCACAACCACCCTGGGTATCCTGGCTCTCCATCACCATATATCCATTTTTCCTAGGTTGTTTTCTCTAATCTGATGATATAAACACTTGTGTATATATCAGTGATTCCTAAACATATTCCTCTAGACTAGCCCTCTCACTAAATCTAGAATATTCAGTGGCCTACTAGTATATTCAACTGTCATAATGATATCTAACAGACATATTCTAATGTCCAAAATGGACCTCTTGTTTTTTTGTGGGGATTCAGGGATTTCTATTGGCATGAAGAGAAGTTTCCATGAATCACTTTCCCTCAGTGGATGAACTTTCACTGTTAACTTGGTTTTACTCCTGGGGTGATCACAATGCTACACTTCTTTATTGCCTCCATGGCCTCAGACATACTATCACTTATTCTAGGACAGTCTTCCAGCTAATACAGGGTTTTCTCCAGGCAGGCATACCATGGGAAAATTTTCAGGAAAATCCCTTTATATGAAGAACTTTTAAGATGAATAAACAATGGAAAGTCTACTCTCGAATTATTCATTTTGTTTTCCCTAGTTCTATGACTATTCTTGGTTTGAAAAACAAGAAAAGGTGAATATATTAAAGGGAATATGGAAGTAGACAAAATTATGTTCAAATTCTAGTTCTATCATTATAGTCTGTGTATCAAAAGTCAAATCAAATGATATACCATATCTGAGCATTATTTACTTGTGTCTAAAATGGGGATGATTAAAATACCATGAGGTTGTTGAAGAATTAAATTAGATGAAAAATGACAGACTTTGCACATATTGTCTTCTTTCTCTCCCTTACCAACCCTGAGGAGTTACTTTGTAAATACAACATTTGGAGAAACCTTTGGTGTATCAAAGTATTATTAACATAACTATTAACATAGCTTCTCACCTTCATAAAGGTGTGTACCAACCAACTGTACCTTCTTTGTAAACACAGGAACATTAGACTGGATGGAAGGAAAGACACTTTCAAATTTTCTCTAAAGAACTAACTTATACCATGAGATAACATAAAATAAGCCATTCTCTCTATTAAGTAGGGTAACTAACCAAAATATTACTTAAAACTCTAGATGTCTGTGAACCACAACAAAAAATCAACAAACAAAAATTGTGTTTGACTACAGAGGATGATATGGGATTGTTTCATAATCAGCTTCATTATTATCTTGCTAAATCACTTAGATAGTACTTAAGGAAGCAGCTGAATTGGAAGACATTAAAGCAAGAGGTTTGTTTAGTTCATAAAACCTTCTTATGTGTGTTTTGGTAAGGAGGTCTAGAAAATAATGGCCCTTTAGTATCATCCCTAAGGGATACCAGAAGACAGACAAATGTATTTACAGGCCCTAACCAGTCCATAATCTGTGCCATAGTTTTCTGACTTGGAAATAGCTATTTGCTATTAATGTAATCCTGCTTGTCTAACTCTTAGTCCAGTGTTGTGATCCAAAACCTCTTGTTTCAAAAGCTCTAATTGATTCAACGTTCTGGAACTTCAAACTACACTGATTTCCAACAATATTCCATGCCTAGCAAGAACTTATAATTGTACAATCCTCCATTCTCCAACAACTTCCAATTGTCCTTATCTCCAAATGACAAAGATGATTTAGTTAGGGCATCTAGACCAATTAGGGAAGGGGTTTCCCTCCTTAATTCCTCCTGCCACTTTAAGAAGATTCAGCCCTATTCTTGTCTCTTCAGAGACACCCACACATATTTCTGCTCTTCTGTTACAAGTTTTCTACTGTTCCATTGGGGCAGATGCTCTCAGTCCACTACCCTTCCATTCTCTTTTCTAGGACAATTGTTCAGCTCTGGATTTTCATCCATTATTCCAAATTACCAAGGCAATCTTCAGAAACACTGATGCCTAAAGATTCCCTTCATGGTCTTTTCTTAAGCAAAATTTCATATTTTGGCCTCTGGAGAATTTAGTGTCATTCCTTCAGTATTAATGCCAGGGTACAGCTGTTGGCACAAAATCTGCTGATCTCTTCACCTAGCTGCCATAGTGCTTCCCAGAAATCTCAGAATAAGTTTCTTGATACAATTTATTCCAATATTACACCGAAATATGTCTCTTATCTGGCTACTTTCTTCTGAGAGATGGATTCCTTGGTTCAGGCACTCATTTATATATTCATATTCATTCATTCATTCAACAAATATTTACTCAGTTCCTACTATTGTACAAATCATGGTGTGCTGGACGCGAGGAAGACAACGGAGTTCAGGCCTGGCTTCTTCTCCGTGGAACTTATGTTGGATTCCAGTTGGATAGGTGGACATAAACCAGATAGTTGCAGGACTAAATGAATAATGACATATTCAGATATGTGTTTTGAAGAACTAGGGTACTTAATGAAAGGCGTTAGGCAAGATATGCCAGAGGAAGTAATGTTTGAGCTAAAAGATAAGTGACTAGAAGCTGTTAACTAGACAAAGAGTGGAAGAAAAAGTGTTCCAGGGAAACAGAAACGAATGTACCAATTCCCCTAAAGAGAAGAACTGAAAGAAGTCCAGTGTGACTGGAGCACAGACATAGGCGGCAAAGTGTGTGTGATATATATAGGCCTGAAGACCAGGGCCAGGCCAGGTATCAGGCCATGTAGGACTTGCAAGGTTTTCATCTTCATCCCAAGAGCAATAAAAAGTCATGGAAGGCTTTTGATCAGCGGGTGGAAGATGGGGAAATGAAAGAGGGCATGATCAGATTTGATTTCTATTAGCCCCCTCTGGCACATATTGGAGAATGGATGGAATGGAGTTAGGGGAGTGAGTACAGGAAACCCAGTTAAGTGAAGCATTGATAAATTAGACTGAAGTAGTAGAGACAAATATGAGAAAAAAATAAGAGGCAAAATTAACAAAATTGAGTAGCCTGAGCTCAGATGTATTAATATATTAATGGGTTTCCTTCCATTTCAAATTCAGCTATCCAGGAAACTTAGAAATTTTTCTGTTATCACATATATCAAGAATGATACTATATAAGTAATTTGAGTCTACAAGAAGCCACAATTATTCCCTACAGAGAGAGTCAAAGTAGCCTCTAATAGCATAGCGTCCCCAGTTACACCTATAATTTTCATGACAGAAAAGAAGAGCATCTTCCTCATAATTAACACAGTCACAGTTTCATCATCTAGCATTGAACCAAAAATATAATTGATTTTTCCAGTAGATATATACACCTGAACATATAACAATGCTATAAAAATGTAAGTGAGAGCACTTGTACACTGTATAGCTCATTAAATGTTATTTATGTTACCTTACCCAAAAGCATTAAATTTTGTGAAAAACATTCAAGGATTGTTGGTTAGAAACTAGAGAATTGTGTTTTATTTTGTGACCCAGGAACTACAGTTTCCACTCCTCTTTGCAATGGAATAACCCGTCCATTCAAGGAGAACATAAAACGTGCATGGTGCCTATTGCAACATGCCAGTGACTAATATTTTCCCCTCATTTCTTTGTCACAGCAAGAAAACAAGAACAACCTCTTTATACCATTCTCAAGTGGTTTTAAAAGCTCTTTAAACTACTCAGCATATTAATGATTCGCTATTTATAAATCACACCCATTGAAAGGCCAAAATGACAAATAAATAGAACCGTGAAACTTGTCTCTGTCAGGAACTTGCCTCTCCCACAACCAAAAAGAACAAAGGCAAGGCAGTCTCCAGTTGACATTAGCATTGTCAGAAGCAGAGCTCTAAGACCTCTAAGACCCTAAGTGATGAGCTGGCTATCTTTTTCAGCAGAAAATCTTCTCAGAGTTCATAAGTCAAGAAAGAACTTAATTAAAGTGTAACTCTTCTAAAAAGGAATACAAATGGGAGGGGGAGAGCTTGCTTCTCTTATGCCATTTTCTTTTGTTTATTTTAATTACTGGACCTTTCAATTTATTATGATTCAATTCACTTATCAACGCTATAAAACCACATAACCAACCTTAAAAAAAAATCAGCAGGCAAGTTTATTTTGCCAGAAACTTAGAGAAGCTAAAAAAATAAAATGCACATTTATCGCATATTACTCTCCCATATTTATAAATCTTCACATCAGATGTTAATTTGTATTTCTAAATAGCTTTAGAAAGTATATGAAATAGCTGACAGTTTTTGTTTGGCTGTTTTCCCATCAGAATATAATCACTTAAAGAATGGTCCTGCATACTGCTGTCACAGAAATGGCAGCAGAGGGGAACAAGTGGTATTTGCACAAATGAGTACATACACATCTATTTATTTTAAAAGGCAGAATAAAAGCTCATATTTTGAAGAACTCATTGTTGACTGTTTTTTAAATAATCTGTAAATATAGATTATGACAAGTAGGATAAATTATAAAACTTAGAATTGAAAAGGTATCATTTACTACTTAAATAATAAGTACTATGGTTGACTGAAAACACTTCTACTGATAGTTGGAAAATGCCAGAGAAATGGAATTAGTCATTGGTATGCTAAAGAGCAAGAGTATCTACCCAGCAGCTCCCAGAGTCTGCTAGGATTTATCACGCTGAGATTACTGTTGGAAAAGGGGGCTATAGATACACGGAGTGCCTCCCCAACAATTCTGGCCTCAAAGTCATCTCTCTTCTCTGACAGTCTCTCTAGACAGTTTATAAACTGCAATATAAGATTGCCGATTACTGTATCACTGTTCTTTAATTCATTTACATTTATAATAAAACATAGGACGGGGCGCCTGGGTGGTGCAGTCGGTTGGGCGTCCGACTTCAGCCAGGTCACGATCTCGCGGTCCGTGAGTTCGAGCCCCGCGTCGGGCTCTGGGCTGATGGCTCAGAGCCTGGAGCCTGCTTCTGATTCTGTGTCTCCCTCTCTCTCTGCCCCTGCCCCGTTCATGCTCTGTCTCTCTCTGTCTCAAAAATAAATAAACGTTGAAAAAAAAAAATTAAAAAAAATAAAATAAAACATAGGAAATTTATTAACATTTTAGCATCTATAGCTGTTAGGTGTTGGATGTTGCATAGCCTTGCAAGCCTTGGGACACAGGTCCCAAGAGAATATGCTCTTTTAGGCTGCTAGGAAGATAGTTTAGCCAGGGCACAGGTGTGGAAGAGCACCTGGCTGCAAGGGCCCCAAATAGACTAGCTTGGGTCACTTGCCACTGACAAGTTCTAAAGGCAGAGAGGCGAGTGGTGTCGAAACAGGAAAATAATTTATCTCAGTGAGGCCAACACTGGGAAGACAGCAGACTAACATCCCAAAGTCTGTCTCCAAAGTGCCAAAAATACTTTGATTTTTACATAAGGAAAGTGTAGGGTAAAGGTGAGCAGGTACTGAACTTGGGCAGTGAAGGTCAAATGTCTCATTGTCTTGGGAGTCAGTCTTGCTGGCTCAGGGCAGACGTCATTGCTTGAGAAGGTAATTTCAGTTCCCATCAGGGGATGCTTTGCCCTCAGGGTCTTTCTTCTGCCTGAGCCAAGAGACAAGCTGGAAAGACGAACCCGAATAGAAAGTCTGAGGTCAAAATGGAGGCAGCCAAAACCCTCTTTCAATGCGACAGAACTAGAAGAGTATAGACCAAGAGAATCCAATAATCCCATACACTACTATCATGCTGAGTAGGAAGCTGTGTGAGCTGGGAATGGAAGTAAAGGTCAGGTTTGTAAAAGGAGTTTTCAAAACAGAACAAGCAAGCCTAGCTAAAAGAGTTTTCTCTTAAAATTAGGGTCAGGAGGCCAGGAGGAAAAAGAATTTATGCACATCATCATGGGAAAAGCCATGAACTTTTTTTTTTTTTTTTTAAACCTTTCAGGAAGCTGCAAACCCACACCCTGGATTTAACTTCCTCTCACCAGGACACCTGAATCATGGGCATTCTTTACTTCAAAAACAGACAATGCAATTTAACAGGTTTCAATCCTTCATTTGCATATTGATCCAATCAATTCCAGTTAACCTAGTTTTAATCCTTGTTTTGCATAGAGGACCTGAATGAGAACTGCAGTGGTAGCTTTTGCCATATAACTCTGCCCCCTTTTTTGCCTTCCTTGGAACACACTTAAGGTGTCTACCTGAATCTGTGTCTCCCAAATTGCAATTGTAATTTCCCAAATAAATGTCCTTTGTTTAAATGTTCAGCGAATTCTTTCTTGGTCTACAGGTTATATATTCACCAGTAACACAGGCAGGGAATCAAAGAAAAGCATTCATTCCTGAAATGCCAGTTCTCAGCTGTATGCTCTAGCAGGTGGACGAGGGACCTCCAGGTGATAACCAAGTCTTTCCTGTCCAGTGAGGTGAGGAGAATTTGACAAAGAAGTGATGTGCCTTAGGCCATACCAGGTAGGTTTAAGGAGTGACCTATTAATGTCCTTTCTTTCCTCTGCTAAATGCTGAAAAAGAACTTAGAAACCTTCAAAGATTTCAATTGCTCACAAACTAAAAGAGAAAAATCCAACTTTGATGCTAGTGAGAAAGAATGTTCTCATTATCATGGAGGCAGAATTACCACAGGAGAAGGAGGAAGTTCACTGAGGGCCTGTGGTGTGAGTCCAGACAGCAGAAATGATAGTCCCGAGAGTTTGCAATTGATATCAGATACTACTTATAATTTATTCTCTCAGCTGTCTATCTATGAAGAAGGCTTTTTGGGAGGCATAGAGAATGAGGGAAGGTAAGAATGTGCCATGTGGGAAGACCTTATTCTAATTTATTCTACTCTCTTTCCTACACACACACACACACACACACACACACACACACACTCCAGTACTATAGCAGAAGTTAGTCTTAGTTATTTCTATATGCCTATTCCATTATCCCAGTAGTTTTTTTCTGCTTTCATCTGATGCTCCTTCCATATACCTTCAGCTGCCTGATGGTTTGGCTTCCATGGTGACAGCTCTAGGCCAGATGCTTCAAAACCTTACAAGTGTCCTCCTTGGTAAAATAAGGATGGCAAGTGCACCCATCTTACAGAGTGCTATAAGCATTCCACAATAACAGACAAGCACTCAGTACCTGCTATCTGTTACGCTAACTCTTGCTATGCCTTTTACTCTGCCTGTGAATTTAAAGTAGTCACCAACGGAATCAGAAGCCTCATTTCAAGTCATTTCAGCTCATTCTATTTCATTAATGAAAACATATCTATTTTAAATATTTTATAGGCTTCTTACTCTAAATAAATGTAAGCAGTATTATTAGAATTAAAGAAAGTTCATTATTACTTATTCCACATTAATCCAGGCCAATAAATAAAATAAATAATCAATTGTGACAAATAGAAGAAAACACTGCTTCCTTAGTGGTTCCATAACTCTACCTAAACACTTAATTTGACTAATCTGAAAAGTAATTAAATAATACTTAGATTTATTTCACTAAAATTTATTTTGCACTATATTAAACTCTTGTATCACAAGTTACATGAGAGTTCCACTATGCTTTACTAAAAATCTTTTTTACACTTTAGACCTATGCTGTTCAACACAGTAGC
Organism: Leopardus geoffroyi; assembly: GCF_018350155.1. Lineage (NCBI taxonomy): Eukaryota > Metazoa > Chordata > Mammalia > Carnivora > Felidae > Leopardus > Leopardus geoffroyi. The sequence continues at coordinate 200,492,802 of NC_059326.1, read as the reverse complement.
CACTGTATATGTGGCTATTAAATACTTGAAACGTGGCCAGTTCAAACTGGGAAGTATTGTGGGTATAAAATGCACACTGAATTTCAAAGATTTAGTATTACATGTAAAGTCTTAACGTTTTGTACTGAATTCATGCAGAAATGATATTGCAGATGTAGTGACCTAAATAAAATATATTTTTAAAATTACTTTTACATTATTTATTTCTACTTTAAAAAAACGTGGCTAAAAAAGATTTAAAATTACATATGTGGCTTGCATCTGTGGTTTGATTAATATTTTTATTGGACAGCACTGACTTAGAATTTCTTTTAGTACCTGATTAATTAATATAGTTAGGATGATAACAAGGCAAAAAAATATTAAGAATCTTTTATAATGCTGCTTTAGTCAGTATTTCTTTATCTACCACCCATTTTCAGGGTACTGATTCCAAGTTAACCCTTCTCTTTGATGTGGGAGTAATAAGCAAGTGGAGGTTTTGCCCAGACTTGTCTTGGAGTCAATCCTAAATCCTAACTATTAACTCAAAATGTAAATCCACTTCTGGCCCACTTTCTAACACAAGAGACTAAAATAAAGTCTAGGTAGTGAATTAGTGGAAGACAACTCACCTAAGATGGCAGCGATAAACCAACTGTAACCTGAAATCAATGACAGTCCTTAAGAGTTATCCTCTGAAATGCAGCAAATGAGGAAGTAAGTTCACTCCATATTAATTTTGATTATAAGAAGATATGAGTAAATTCTTTTGTTTTTGTTTTTTCATTAAAGGTATAATTAACATACATTACATTAGTTTCAGGTGTACAGTGTAAGGATTCAATATTTTCATATACAGCAAAATAATCACCATAGCAAGTCTAGTTAACGTTGGGTCATTGAATATAGTTACAAAATTCTTTTTCTTGTGATGGGAATTTTAAGATTTACTCTTTTAGCAATTTTCACATATGCAATACAGTATTAGTAACTATAGTCACCATGCTGTACATTACACCCCATGACATATTTATTTTATAACTGAAAGTTTTTACCTTTTGACTCCCTTCACCCATTTCACCCACCTTCAACCTCCCACCTCTGACAACCATCAGTCTTTTCTCCATATCTATGAGCTTGGTTTTTGTGGTCATTACTGTTGTTTTAGGTTACACATATAAGTAAGATCATACAGTATTTGTCTTTCTCTGTGACATATTTCACTCAGCATAATGTCTTCAGGGTCCATCCATGTTGTCACATATGACAAAATTTCATCCTTTTTTATTGCTGAATAATATTCCTAAGTTTTTGAATAGGGAGGGATTCTGTAGATTAATAATAGTAAGCATATGTTTTCATTAAAGTCTTTTTTTAACTTACTTTGAGTTTTAATTTACTTTCCTTTCAAAACTTTTGGTAGCTAGAACTAGGAAATCTTCATTTTTATGAAAGTAATATATAAAATGTGTATGCTATATATGTATAATTATATAATAAATATTTTAAATATACATAAATACGGTTTCTTGTTTCTAAATAAATGCAAACCATTTTATAAGAATCAGAAGTTCATTATTAGTTATGTCAACACTAATTAGACAAAAGACTCTAATAAATAATCAATTCTGACAGGTAAAAGAGAATGTGATTCTTTACAGTGCCTTCATATTTCACACTAAAAATACTGGCTTCTAATTATGTTAACATAATCTATATTGATTTTATCCTACATTTTACCTATGATAATTTTAAATCAATATACTAACAATAAGACTACATAAATGAAGTTTCAGAGAGGATTTTTTTGTGTTTGTCTTTGGTTCTATTTGTCCTTATATCTTACTAAAGTGTAAAGTTAAAATACTGAGTATTTAAAATAGTTTGAAGTAGTTTTACCATGTGATTCTGACAACTTGATACACAATTAGATTCATTTGTTTCCATTGGTTTCCAATTTTAAAGATTGATTTTTAATTTTTGTCTTTATGTGAAATTACAAACACACACATATCTACAAATTCAAAGTAAAAGGACAAAAAAACCTTAAAAAGTGCATACACAATGGTCTTAATTCTATGCTTTGTCCTCTGACCACCTTTCCCTCCTACAAAAAAAAAAAAAAAAAATCCTATTACATTTTAATTTATTCTTTGTTTTATTTTGAAATTATAATTAAATACATGTGTATATTAACATTCCTCTCCTTCCTTACTCATATATTTTAAACTCTGTCTTCACTTTTTATTTTTTCATCTAAAGTTCCTTTTCAAGTACCTGGAGATATCCGTTGGGTCCTTTTATAGCTGTACATATTTTATGCTGTAGATTTACCTCAATGTGTTCAACCAGTACCCTGTGTATGGACATTGGTTGTTTCCAATCTTTTGCCATAAGGTCACAATATATAGCCTTAAGTATATTCTTCTAAAACATACACCCATAACCACAAGGAGAATCAATTCACCATGCACATTTTTAAATTCAAATATGTACACTGCTAGTTTAATAAAGTGCTATTGTTTCATGCCCATAGCTTATATTTGGAAATAAAATCATCTGGCAGAATACTTTCTAACCAGCCATGAACCTTAGGCACTGAAGACAAAAACAAAAGACACTGGAATCAAATCAAATCAAGGAAAAATTTCAAATGGAGAGAATGGAAATTAAGCAAGTCCATACTGTATGCTTTTTCAAGAAAGAATGGTCAACTACAAAGAGTCACGTGGGGGTTTTATTGTTTGTTTTCCTTTGCTTTTTCATTGGAAGGAAATAGGAAAGAGTCTGAAAAGAGTTATTTGGATAATTTGATTGGGAAGCAATTATAGATAAATGTAATATCCATCTTGAACCGAGAGCCTAGTTGAAACCCAAACCATAACTATATGCTTCCATAAGTCATCCTAATTCCCCCCATGTTCTCAACATTCTGAAGCACCATAAAGTAGATGAGGTGGCATATCTAGGACTTCAGAAGAACAAGACAAATGTGCTATACTGACAAAGACATCAGGGAATCATGGAGGCTTGAAACGCATGATTGAGAGGTTGACTGTGGAACAAATTGAGTAGGAAAGAATTGGACCATAAAAGGACCAGTGGGTAATATGAATCAAGAGATAAATACCTCAGTGAAGGAAAGGAGCAAAAGAATAGTCCATGATTAAACATAACTTTGGAATTGAAAGGACATTTTTCTCATCAAACTAAAACAACTGTAAATAATTGATTTTACTTCTAAAGAAAGTAGTGAAAGACTGTCCAGATTGGAATGTATTTTTTTTTAATGGAAGCAGGTTTATCATTGTTGTGGAAGGATGTATTTATAAGTGTTTTATCATTCTAAGAAACTTATCATATCAGAATGTCTGACATAGTTTCAAATTATGCACAGCAATTTTCAGAGTTAATCATTGTACAATATGATATTATGCTTCCCATTGCTCCATATAAAACACTCCTGAGTTCAAGAGTCATATTTGGAAGCAAGCCCACTTCCCCACTTCAGCTCTCTATTTTTAACATTTAATAACCGTCATGACACATTTCCTTACTTTCCCTTTTCCAGCCACCACAAGAGTGTTTGGTGATAATACTTCTTTTGATTAGTCAAAGCCTCGCATTATTGCATATCCCAAGGATTCAAACTATTCTTTTATTTTAAATAAAATTTCGTAAGACAAACATTCAAAAAAGTTGTTTTTCTTTCTCTTCCATAAATTAGGTTTCTTTTCCTGCTTGTCAAAATATAAGAATTTGTGCAGTAATATTAACTCCATAAAGACAGAAACTCTTATTTCATGCTTCCTAAATTTTTCTATAAATCTTTTTTTTTTTTAACGTTTTATTTATTTTTGAGACAGAGACAGAGCATGAACGGGGAAGGGGCAGAGAGAGATGGAGACACAGAATCAGAAGCAGGCTCCAGGCTCTGAGCCATCAGCTCAGAGCCTGACACGGGGCTCGAACTCACGGACCGCGAGATCGTGACCTGAGCCGAAGTCGGACGCTTAACCGACTGAGCCACCCAGGCGCCCCTTTGCTTCCTAAATTTTTATTCTCACTTGAGTACCTAATCCAGAGTCAGATCCCTATATGTACTAATTATGTACTAATGTGTATGGAAACAATGAAATAATACATAATACAGCTTCCAAAAAGCAAAGAGTTTACACATAGATATAATTTTATTTATTTATCCTACTATTATTTAATACTTGACAAATTTTCTAGGCCATTGCTTTATTAGGTTGCAAGTAGAGAGGATGCTTTATAGAATAAATTATGGTAAGGCCTTCAGTGTTTCTAAACTACAATCCCCAAGAAATGTAAATGTATTTAACTGAAGTTGAATGATGTCAAACAAAGTGAAACAGAATGGAAAAAAAAAAGAAAGAAAAGAAATGTGCTATTTTATTTTAGAACTCAGTTTGATAAACACAGATTTTTAAAATCAACATTGTTTCTAACCAAAACCACCAAACCTTTGAAAGGCAAAAAAATATACAACTTGGCTATTTTATTATCAATGTCAATTGCAATGTTAACTTTAGGTATTAGATCTGACAGAAGAGACAGAAGGCAGATCATAATTTAACTCATCATTTCTGTTCAAGTATGATTCAACTGTCTATTCTTTTTTTTTTTTTTTTTTTTTTTTTTTGGGACAGAGAGAGACAGAGCATGAACGGGGGAGGGGCAGAGAGAGAGGGAGACACAGAATCGGAAACAGGCTCCAGGCTCTGAGCCATCAGCCCAGAGCCTGACGCGGGGCTCGAACCCACGGACCGCGAGATCGTGACCTGGCTGAAGTCGGACGCTTAACCGACTGCGCCACCCAGGCGCCCCTCAACTGTCTATTCTTGAAACAACCTTAACTGGAACATGTATTTACATGTACAAAATTATTCATAATATTTCAACCTCAAATAGAAAGAACTGCCATATTCAATATATTGAATATCTGTTTGGAAATGTGATTATATTAAAAAGCAAGTCTTAATCTTTGCTGGAAGGACATGAAGCAGCAATAAATTAGAGCATGGAAAAGAAAATTAAAGGGTTTTTGCTTTTTCTTTTGATAAGATAGAAGTTTATCCTCCCACTGTCCAGAAGTTAGCAGTCCAGAATTAGTAACACAACTCCTTAACAACTAGGGACCAGACTTACTCTATATTGTTCTGCCATCTTCAATTTATAGCTTAGACCTTATGGTCTAAGATGGCTGCTTGAGCTCCAGGTAGCATGTCCACATTTTTAGCCAATGGGAAAGAAAAAAAGAAGAGAGAAGGAAGACATGCCCTCATTTTAAAGGTGACTTAAATCCCATTGGTCAAAATTTAGACATACCTACTAGTCAAGAAAGACTGGAAACAAGTCTTTTCTAGCTGGCTATGCATCCAGCCTAAAATCTGAAATTTAAGGCCAATAAAACAGGGGAGAATAAATATCAGGGAACAAATAACTGTTCTTGCCACCATTTTTTCACAGAGGTTTCAACTATTATGAGATAATCCAGACTGTAAAACTTTTCTTTCTGTTCATGGATTAAGATGATTACCATCAAGAATACAGCTTTGGGAAAGAAAAATAGCTGGGTTCAAATCCCCTCTTTACCATAGAGAGAATTTACCAAATTTTTTTTTTTCTAAGCAAGTTGTCTGTAGAGAGAAAGACTAGTACCAAATGTTGAGTTATGTTGTTTATATCAAATGGAAAACTACACATCACCTTTTAGAAATAGAAAAGTGATGTTTAAAAATTAGTATTATTAATACTATTATTAGCTAACAATAGACTATTTAGGTGAGGAACATAACATGGTAAGAATAAATTAAAATGTCAACATTATAATTTTCTAAATACTTACATAGTAGGTAGCTAACGTAGATAACACATTTCTGACATTCTTTTCTCTGAGGACCCAGAATTTAATCTTTTATATTTTTTAACCTTTTATCTTTAAACACCAATGCACAAACTTTCCCAAAAGTGTTGGTCAGTGGGCTACCTTCAGAATTTACTTTTTCAGTTGATCAGAGTGTGTATTTGTCATGACTGATTTGGACACTGATATGTTAATAATTTTAATTCCTTATAGGACAATTTCAAGATTCCAAACTTCTTGATTATGTGTCATGCCAGTGAATTGAGTCAAAAACAACAAGCCATTCAAGTATTTAACCTCATTTTTAAATAAGAAGCCAGAGTTGGAAGAGGTTTGTTGATTTTTTTCAAATTTACACAGATATTAAAATCATAGTTCAATACTGTTTAAACCACACTGAATCCAAATGTTTGGAATACTAGTTATGTAAAATCTAGTGAAAAACTAATGTAAAGAATATGTATGTGTCTGTCTACTGAAGTTTTTCAAATGTCCTGATAAGTTTTGGATTTGTGGATTCTGGAAAGATGTACATAAAATGAGGAAAAAGACATCATGTTTTGTCTATGATAATGTATATTCTATGTGATTAAAAACAAGTGTAGTTAAAAACTATGTCACACAAATAGAAGGAAAAATATAAAAGTGATGGGAAGTAAATATATTGGGAAACAAGAAAAAAACAGCTCATCAGATGACTAATAGTTTATGTAACCTTTTGTTATAGATAATAGTTCAGTTTAGTAATAAAAAATTTTTGAGTTAATAATTAGTTGCATACAGATAAGCAACTACAAAAATGTTTAGCAAAAATCTCTCCTTTAAACAATTTTTTATTTCTCATTATATAAAATCCATATGCAAAAATATAATCATAAACATAATCACTATCACATTAGCCCAAAAGTTTAAAAAAAAGGTTATTAGGCCAAGAATAAATAAGGCAAATAAATAAATGCAGTATCTGCCTGGATCCTAATTTTTCTTTACATTATTTTCAGCCCATTACTTGGTTAGCTGTTTTTAAGGAAATCTAGATTTAATTTATATAATAGGCAATATTTGCAATCCTAATGTACTTTGGTTACCAAACTCTCCTCTACTCCACTCCCCACACAATTACCAAGAAGAGCTTTCTAAAAGGAAACTAGAATCGTATCATGTTCAGATTTTAATACTGTTCAATATGAACTCATAATTTTCATAACACAATCCAAACAGGATGCCATGGTGTTTATTACCACTTGCAATCTGGCCCTTGCTTAGGAGTCTAGGCTTATCTCTTACTCTATTTCTTCTACCCTGTATAAAATTATATTCATTTTTCTTCCTTCATTTGTTCAAAAAAGTGTGTATCAAGTACCTAGTATATGCCAGACAATGTTTTAGGTGTTGGCGATAATAAGGGAACACAAATACCTGGCCTCTTGGAGTTTATATTCTCTTCCCTAACCCTGATTGAGTCGCTGAAAGGCAGAGATAATTGAAAATGGGGACCATGGCAGTCCCCCATTTGCATGCCACCTTATTTGCCAAGTGCTCTCTCATACACTGTACATTTGATCATCACATGAACCTCTGCCATAGCCACACCTTTCATACTTTGGACCTTTGAATGTGCTATTTCCTATGTCTGAAATGGGTTTACCTTCCCCATTCCTCACCCCAGTTCATTTGCTGATTCTTCTGGTCCTTTAAGACTTAGACCAGTCATAACCGCACTTAGTAAGGACTGCTTGACTGATTCTAACCTCCTGTCCTCAAGACTGGCTTGGGTATTTTTCCCATGTGCTACTATGACATAAATCAAATGCTACATATTTTATAGCACCAGTTTATATATTTAACTGATATTTTATTTGAAGTAGATTACTATGATTTGGTTTTGGTAACCTGAAAACATAATTGTTCAATTCTGTAAAAATACTCAGTAAATAAATATCTTTCTGCTTTTCAAATTCAAGGACATAATTTTATAAGAAAATATAACTTCTTTCAATATGAGCCAAACAAAGTTATGGCCTTCTGTTAATGTGCTTGTGTGTTGTTATGAAAATTGCCAAAACAGATTTTAATTACTTAAAATTCTTCAAAGGTACATCTGAGGTTATGCACTGTTTAATGACTCAAATAATACTTTTTTTAATGTTTATTTATTTTTGAAAGAGAGAGAGAGACATAGTGCGAGCAGGGGAGGAGCACAGAGAGAGAGACACAGAATCTGAAGCAGGCTCCAGGCTCTGAGCTATCAGCACAGAGCTGGACGTGAGGCTCGAACTCACTGACCGCGAGATTAAGACCAGAGCTGAAGTTGGACACTTAACTGACTAAGCCACCCAGGCACCCCTCAAATAATACTCTTTAAAAAATGTTTATTTATTTTTGAGGGGGGGGGGGGCAGGGACTGAGGACCCAAGGCATACTCAAACTCATGAACCAAACCATGAGATCATGACCTGAGCCCAGGTTGGATGTTTAACCAACTGAGCAGCCCTGGCACCCCTCAAATAATACTTTAAAAGTAGGCAAGTGTGTATGGATATGTTTTAGGTACAAGTGTAGGCAGTGATTTTTTTTGAATAACAAGTTCATACATAAAATAAACAATCATCAGACCTGATTTCAGAATGGAAAATAAGAGTTTCATATATGTTTGGCACATGATTATATGTAGATAGCAAGCACATTTAATAAATATTGAATCATAATCTGAGACATGGAATGAATGAGTCATCACAGCATTTGAGGGTAAATCTGTGAGAGTTTGAGCACAAGTAAATGAATTTAAACCTCAACACCATAAATTGATATAAAGTAAAAATCACTTAATGGTGCAGACATCCAAAACAGAAGCAGATTTTCTATAAATTCCAGAGTAATTGTGTTATATTGATCCTATAGACTGAAGGTTTGTGTCCTCCAGAATCCAAATGTTGAAACTTTATCAACAATATGATCGTATTTGGAGTTGGGACCTTTGGGAAGTGGTTAGGTCATCAGGGTGGAGTCCTCATGAATGGGCTTAGTGCCTTTATAAAAGAAGCATCCAGAGAGCTCCCTCAACCCCTTCTCCCATGTGAGGACACAGCAAACAGATGGCAGCCTATGAACATGGGAGTGGGTTCTCAACAGACATCAAACTGGCCTGTTCCTTGGCCTCAGACTTTCCAGCCCTCAGAACTGTAAGAACTAAATCTCTCTTGTGTATAAGCCAATTGGTCTGTGGTATTTTGTTACAGAAGCCCATACTAAGACAATCGAGAATAAGAGAAATAAAAAATGTGGTCCTGTAATATTATAATCCTCAAAAGTATTTTACAAATTTAAAGATTATGGTATGTTAACTAACTGGAATTTAAATAAAAAACTTGAAGAAAGAAACACATGTAGAAGCATAAAAAATTAAAGATTTGGGGTTATTTAATGTAACTGCATACTCATTAATGTTCCCTATCTTTGACTACCTTTAAAGTTTTCAAACAGTGATTCATAGTCTTTCAAAAAACTGGCTCCTCCTCTTCTCCCATATCTGTGACTTGCTTACTTGGCTTCGCTGTAAGTATGATTCCAAAGAAAGAACAGGTTTTAATCAGATCATGATCTCTAATGTGAGTGACAACTGCTAGTCAAATACTAGAAAGGTCTTCATGCAAGTCAAGACCACCTTTGAAAAATAGAGCCGTGTGAACAATATCAACATAAGCAGCAAAATTCTTCCAGGAGGAAATTTCAAGCCTCTATTTCATGACTTGCTTTTATGGGTTTAAGCACAAGCGTGACATTATGTGAATGCAGTTTGCTGTGTTTAATTACTATCATTATTATTATTATAGATACAGTAGTAATTATCTCTTCCTACTGTCTCATTATGTTTTGATCAATTCACATAATAAAAGTTTACTGTAAATATAAGGTTAGGTAACATTCAAGAAAACATGTAATTATGGAATATATAATCATATACAATCTAAACAGTTGAACATTTCCCAACATTTCCAACAATTAAATGTTTAGAAAGTAAAGAATTAGCTGCTTTTAATAACATAGGTGCAATTCTACAGGCAATGGCTCTAGAAGGCTTTATTTGTTGACCTAAAATTACTTTACTTCTGTTATATTAATAACATCTAGGTTTCTCAAAAACCCGCTGGCAAAAAAAAAAAAAAAAATCTTTCCAGCTTTATTAATGATTCATATGGCAGTTTCTGAAGAGACAAGTCCCACAGAGAAGGAGCACTTGATTAATGACCTGGAAACACTTTTCCTTTTCAGCTGATTAAATAAAATTGACTGGATTTTTACATTTTTATAATAAAATGACCCGCAGGGCTGAGATGACACAGTGAAAGCAGCATGTTCACTCTTCAGCAGATTTTTATTTTGTCACTTGTAAAAATGAAAGGGCTAACCACCCAAGCAGAAAAATGCACTTTATCATTGTCCATGGCTGCCATGCTGACAAATGCTGCATACAAATATAAAAACATGGAGGAAAATAGATAGTGTTTATATTCAGCATGATTTTGTCTAATGATGACTAAAGTCTTATTATTCCTGGGCCTAGAAACTGTATACTAAATTATTATTTAAAAATAAAAAAACTTAGAAAAAAAGAACTCTAATCTGTACCTGCAATCTTTAGAGGCATTCAAGGTGACCATAGTCAAGATTATCGGATGTCATTCCTGTAATCTTTCTTGCTTCTGGGGTGAGGAGGATTCTCTTTGGAGACCAAAGTTCTTTCTTACTTTCACACTAACGGGCTCGTGGACAGCCGTAGGCAAAACTGTGAAGTAGGAAAAATGCAGGGTTTTCTGCATTTCCCACAGCACCATCTTTCTTTCTGTCTCTGGATCCTTTCCAGAGCACTTCTCAACCAGGAGCTGACCTCCCTAACTTAGTATTCCTTTGTTGTTTCCTTGCTCCCTAAATTCTTGCTTAGTTGCCTCTACTTGTCTGATCCTTTAAAGTGGTAACTTTATTTCTCATTTCCCTCCTCCACACTATGGCTACTATATCTATATTTGTTTTTTGAAGAGTACTAGTCCCAGATCCACTGTCTCAGGGGATCTCAAAAGGAACCCTTCCCTAGCTGTTAACTTGATAAAGGGAAAGGCCAGAGGATACTCCTCAGGGGTAATTATCTTTTAGAACAAAAGTTACTATATGATAGCCCTATATTTAGACAAAGATGTGTGTATTTGGTCTAACAATTACATTCAAGATATTTCAACCAAAACCCACAAACTGTGGGTACTTTGGAAAACTCCAAAAGTTTTCAGCACCTGGCTATCCTCATAGGGCAATAGCCATCCGAAGATGACTAAGATAGGATGTCTAAGATGAGATGCAGGCTTGCCACATCTTTCCTTCTACCTAGCGCTGCTAACACTGGCTGAGTGTCATTTTACCTCATGATGCCCATTCTACCCTTTCATTGATATTACCTGCCTTATCTCTGTAGGCCTTTTATTTGAGTCCCCCAGGATATAGGCATTCTTCTTAATCTCCAAAAAGAAATTTTGCAACTTGATCTTTCCCTCCTCCTAGGAAAAGAAATTAAAAATATAATCTCCCTTCCCATTTAACCCAATGAAACAATGGCAATGGGATGATTTCTAGCCAGCAGGAACAGTAGACATGCTGCACCAATGAAAATTAATGTAATAGTAGATATATGAGAACAGAAATCAGTTTTATGTGTCCATGAAATACTCTGATCTCTTACCTGGCCTAAAAGTCCTGAAATTTAAATCAGTCAAGAAAGTAAACGGATCATGTGAATTTGAAAGTTAGTAAACTTGGAGAAGAATAGCTAGCATTAGATAATATCCTATAATAACTAAAACAAATATCTTTATTTTGTGAAGTTTCAGGATAGCAGTGCAGGTGTTGGTGTATTTTCACAAGACAGGAAAAAAATACTGAGAAATACTACCAATTGGCCAAGTACTATTCAATAAAAGCCACCACACTGGTACTATGTCACTCTTACCACTTCTCTTGAGTATTCTGATCTATTTCTTCACTGAATACATACGAAGCTTTGAGGATGCCATACTGGAGCTGTGTAGGAAGGACTATATTCTTATTCTTACATCTTTATGACATAATATGATATAGAAGTAATGTGGGAAGTCTATGAGATAAAATTTACAATATCACTAATTCAGTACACATAATGATATACTTTTATGTGATATATCTCTAGCACTTATTGCTTTGCCAGGCATCAACTCCCAAGATTAGCACAAATAGAAAACAATTTAAGACTTGATGGCAGATATTTTGTTCTGTTTTGTAACCTCTGTAGGACTAGCGCTAGAACCATACTGGCAAATAGTCAACACTCAATCAATTTTTATTATTTAGTGAAGATAGTGGCTGAATTTAAGGTAAATTCTCAGACTTTCCAATCATGAAGCATTTATATAGTCACTAGTATATTTTAAGCAACCCAATTATTTTCTCCTTTTCTAAATTAAAGACTTGCCTGATTTGGTATGACTGGGCCAAAATCTTAGTTACATTTGGAACGACAATTCATTATTCTGTGCTCAGATGAGTGTTCCAATACTATGTACAATTCAAGAAATCCATCAAAATCATTGTTATTAAGATCTCTCATAAGTACTACAGGAGTACAGAGGTGTATTAACATCTGTTCATGAGTTTACCATCTCATCATATTGGTAGACTTCTTTTACCTTTTACTTAGAACATCACTTAATAATTATTAAGCTCCAATACAGAAAGCAATTTATGTCACTAGTCTTCATGCTATACTCTTGACTCCCTACAATAGTTTCTCTGTGTAGTCACTAGTATATATTTAAATCATTTCATATTTATTAAATATATGTGCACAAACACATATACCCACATATGCATGTGTGTGTGTGTGTGTGTGTGTGTGTGTGTGTGTGTGTGTGTGCTCCTTAAGTAAGGTTGTTGCTAAATCTTCCCAGGGAAATTGAAGACTTTCATTTCTATTCATTGCAATATCAGTTTGGCTGTTTTGAGTTACATAATGATTTTAGCTTTGAAGTTAAAGGTCAATCTCAGGGCAAGGAGCACTTTACTGTGAAGTTGGAAACATAAAGAAGTGTGAATAAAACTTTTCATGACCCTGAGTCTCTATGAGCCAGGACTTAAGCAAGAATTTGAAGGATGTCAAATGCACACTCACTTCAACAGGCCATTACAAATGCCATACAACTCTCCATAGAATGCAATAAGGCTGGTGACACTGGACACATGGTGGGGTGCCTGTAGCAAACCATGAGGTAATTGCATTTACATGGAGATCTCTGAGCAGTGCAAAGCCCTTTATGGATTTCATTCTGAATCAATCTGTACAATTCCCAAATGTGTTCTGCCAAATTAGAAAGGGTAGGTTGTATCCTAAGTTTTATAGATAGAAAAAAAGGGGCAAAAGAAAAGGTAGGTATCTTACTGGAATCCCCAGAAAACACTTAGAACTGCCCATTTTACATGACATTTTCATGCTGCTGCACTTCTGCTCTTTAATCGAGAGCACACCATCACTGGACAGACACTGAGGGAGGCCTCGGAAAACAATTTCACGCAGCTTTCACTCTCAGGTTTATAGGCTCTTGGAAAAAGTTCAGAAGTTCAATTTGATGATATAATAAGAAGTTCAAGGGTTCACAGTCTATCGGTGTAAGTAATACCATGAAATTAAACCATGTAGATTATTTTTCCTCTTCACACACTAAGAAACACTTCTGGTTCTGGACAGAAAATTCAAGAACTCTGCTTAGGAATTCTCCCATTTTTATCTTACATAAAGTTTTCAAAGGGGGAATGAAAATGGAAAAATGAAAAAACAAAGTGTGGAAAATGAGAAACTCCTGGTGGTATAGGGAAGTGAAAATGCTGGGATTCCACTGTCCTCTGAGTGTTAATCTGAAAAGACACAACCTACACAGGGATCTCAGGGACCTCGGGATTCAGCTTTCTGAGTTCCTTTTGCCGGAGAAACTTTCTCCTGTGAGAAAGCTGCTCTTTCTCCTAAATAAGGTCAATGTTGTTTCTGTTTTCACAAGTCAAAATTAAGTTTTGAACACTTCTAGGTATGCCAGTCATGGCTTTTTGGCATCCCTTATGCTAACAATGGCAAAACAGCTAAAGTCAAGGGAATGGTATGGAATGAATTCACTTTCCTACTTTTAAAACACTAAAAACATAAATAAAATGTACTTTGTTAAGCTTTGTGGGCTACTTTTTTAACCAAAATTAAAAGATAGAAAGGATTCCTAATAACTTAGAATCCAAAAAATGATGATGTTGTTAATTTTAGACTAGAAATGTAATGTGAATAAGTACTGGAATCAATCCCAGGTGTATTTACCACTGCAGTAATACATAAATTTCAATTTTTAGAATAAAATATTCTTATTTTTAACATATTTCCATTTCTAAAGCATCTAGATTCCTGATTTTTAAAACTCAGAACAAGATGAAGTATATTGCACAGCTCCCAGATCTTGATGATAGGCCACCATATGGTTAGTGACACCACTGAACTATCTCCCCGGGTTTGCATCAGGGTAGGGACATAAGCTGTTAGTCATAGATTCTGCATAGTCACGGAGCCCACTTATGCAACTAGAGAAGTTCTCCTCAAATCCTCAAGTAAAATTATAGAATGTGGGATCTAGTCATTCAGGATAGGCTTTTGTGAAATTTGGATGGGTACTACTTCTCCCCTGATAATATGTGTGTGGGGGAGTGTGGGGGGGGTGTTTCTTTGTGGAAAGAGAATACATAGCTTTCCTCAAGACTTTTAAGAAAATTCATATATAAACAAAAGGAAGGCCAACTGTGTGTGTTTGCGTGGAGGCAGCAGTGTGGTCTAGTAGAGCTCCATCAAGGGGTTGAGAGATCTATGCTTTAGTCTCAGTCTATCAAGAAGCAATCGTTTGACTTTAGGCAAGTTACCTAATCTCTTCATGTTTCAGTTTTCTCAACCATGAAATGGGGGAAATAATACCCTGCACCTGCCTTTCTTAGCTCATAGGGCTATGGTGAGGATCAAATAAGAATTTGTAAGAAAACCTTCTGCATTAAAGAGTTCTACAGATGCATGGTTTATGGGGATTAATCCCTCCTGCTCTTCCCTATACCCCCCTCCCTCTTATCTTTACCCCCCTGCACACAAATTCACAAGAATCAACCCTTGCTTCCAGAAAATTCTCCTTATAATACTAAATAACATTGCCTTCTTGTGTCAAATTTAGTATTTCATAAAATTTCACATTTTTGAAATATGAAGAATACTATTTAGGCTCTGCCCTCACTGGGTATCCCCATCTATATTTAGTAAACTTCTATCTACCACCCAGGATAGTTCTAACCATTTCCTGGATGCAATCTTTCCTGCAAGGCCACATGAGAACCCTCTCATTGTACTTTCTCAAAATTCATTCAAGATCTGTATCACAGCTCTTATTAAGTTGTAATGTGCTTATTTATCTACTGGGCCATCTGCCTCACTAGACTGCCAGCATTTTCTCTTCATTCCTTTTTAAATAAATCCCCAACCACTGCACAGGGCCACATGCATAGTAGGCACATGGTAAAGTAGCTGCTGAATAAGACAAACTTACAATAACTCACTTCTATGGAAAAGTGTACATAAAATATGCTGCAATTTCCTCAGAATTTTCTGCACTTTTTCCATGTGAGCTATGATGCAGATGCCAGTAGAGAACACAGTTTGTGCCTTATTTTAACAATATTTCAGTATC
The DNA here is from genome assembly GCF_018350155.1 of Leopardus geoffroyi. NCBI lineage: Eukaryota > Metazoa > Chordata > Mammalia > Carnivora > Felidae > Leopardus > Leopardus geoffroyi. Next base: position 200,477,157 of record NC_059326.1, on the reverse strand, counting down.
TTTTGTATCCAATTGTCTAGTGTTTTTATTTTTCAACACAAAAAGTAATTCCTTAAACTTGTCAAGTTCACCTTATTTCAGAATGGCTCTCTTACAGATTTTACATGTATTTCTGTATATGCATTATTTCTGTTTGATAGTATTATATTTAGCCCTAGTATCAAAGCACCCATTATTTCCATTCTACACATTACATACATTCAAATTTAAGAAATTCAAAATTATATCAAAAATGAAAACAAAAAGCAAAAATCTTGATAATTTTACCTGCCTAAAATTGTCTAATGTAGCCTACTCTTTATATTCTTCTCTCCCAGGAGTCTTAGCACCAACAAGAGAAAGTAAGAGTAAAATTTGCCTCCCTAGCTTGCTAAAAGACTCATTCTTCTTTTCACCCTTAATCATAAGCTGATTAGAGCCTAATTAAGGCTCCTCAACCACTAGTCTCCCAAAGACCAGTCAGGAAAAATGGGCTATCCCTCTAGCAAGGAATAAAGTGGCTAAAAGTCTTCAAATGAGATTTGCACTGTCCATGGTTTAGACATCAGGACTGTAATAAGTTGTATCATCCTTCCCACGCCAATCCTATTTAGCCCGATTTACCAATCAGTAAGGTGATCCAGATACACTTGCTTGAGGTCTATTCCTCCAAATGTAAGCTTCCTTTTAACAATGTCCCAAAGTCTTATAGCTAGGATGTAGAGGGGCAGCTCTTTTGAGCATCTCAATTTAAGTGGCAAGAAATCATTTCTATTGGCATATTTCTATAACAGTAGATATAGAGATGTAAACTGTATTCATATAAAAAGTTTAGCCTTTCCAATTTGTTCTTTATTTTATTAAGCATGCCTGGTTTTTACAGAGAATCCCATTTTTTAAAAAAATCTTACCATGACCCAAGCCTTTGCTTTGAGGCAAGAGAATACTCCCAAAGAAATAACCATTCCACTTTGAGGACTGACCCCTTACACTCTTTCTGATTTTGAGGGTAGAGCCACCCCGAGCAGACCAGAAAATGAAGTAGAGAATGGAAATAAATTCTAGGACTTAAATCCAGTATGAGTAATGGAAGATCACTTTGCAAATTTAACTCAAGAGAATATGACTAATCAACTGAGTTATTCTGAAGTTGTGATGATAAGAAAACAAATCCATCACTTGGGATCTCATAAGTGGACACATTCCACTTCTTTCCTAGGAAGTCAGCAAGAACACTTAATGTCTACCTCAGTCTAATGTTGTCTCTTACCCCTCTACTCCTGATATTTACCCTCCATTAAGTTTATTCCAACTCTAACTTTCCCAGTACCAAATGAGTTAAACATTCTGAATTTTCACCCACACAATGTGCTGCTTTTGTCCCCATGTCTGTTGTTTCTGTTCAGACACTCTCCATTGCATGTTCTCTTGTGGAATAACAAGAATCTCCCCTCAGGCTCCAAGACCATTGCTTAGCTTCAAGACAATCTCAACATGACAAATCTAAATAGAGGTAGGAGCTAGAATTAGTAGGTATTTTAATTTGTTGCAGAAATATTAAGAACTGATATTACCAATCCAAAAATATATCTTAATAGTGACCATTCTATAATATTTTAAAAATTCTATTGAGTTTTATCAGAAAAAAAAAACACCTTAATTTTAATATCATTTAGGGAACTTTCATGTACATAGTATTGTTTTGCTCATCATGCTTGCAAGCTCTGTGATGCTGTTCCTCATTTTCTAAAATTAGTTTGTAAATCTCTGAGGATCACAAGACAAACCCAGAACTATAGGTTTTCCATCCTTGTCTTTTTATATAGTATATTCATGCATCTTCTTTAACCTGGAAGAGCTGTTTTTAAACCTCAGGGGCAAACTAAAACTCTTCTACTCATCTCAAATGTTATTTTATGTCTAACAAGAAGTAATATAAGAAGGGTAAGCATACTAAATTATGGGTGACCTTAAATGTTGGCAGATATGATTAGAATTTACCCTGCCTAGGACAAAGACCCCACTTCTCTTCATTCATTCAGAAATATGTACCAAGTATATACACAGAAGCAGACACAATTCCTTCCTTCATAAAGCAAAGAATTGAATGAAAAGAAAATACACCTAAAAATACAAAATTATGACTATGGCAAATGAAAAAGAGATACATAGTGATATAAGGGCAAATAATAGAAATTTGAGTTACATAGGAAGGTTGAAGAAAGTATCTTTAAGGAATTAATTTGAAACATCTGAAGAATGGCTAATATTTCTGTAAACAAAGAAGACACCAAGGAAAGTGTATAAGGTCCTGAAAGAAGACCACTAGGGCTAGAGAAGACAGACTAAAGAGAGATATAATTCAAGATGAGCTTGGGAAAAAAAAGATTTAGGTCTTGTAGCTAGTGCCTTGTAGGTGAAGTTCAGAAATCTGGTGTTTGCCTGAAGAGCTACAGGAAACCACTGAAGGACTTTAAGAAACAGAGAAAGGGGATAGAGCATTATTAGGAGGAAGGGAGAAGATAACCACATGACTAGAAATATAATGTTTAAAAATTTATTTATTTATTTTGAGAGAGAGAGAGCAAGCATGAGCAGGGGAGGGGCAGAGAACCCAAGCAAGCTCCATCCTGTTTGTGCAGAGCATGGCGTGGGGCTCAAACTCAGGAACCCTGTGATCATGACCTGAGCCAAAATCAAGAGTCAGATGCTTAACCAACCAACTGAGCCACCCAGGAACCCCTAGAATTATACTTCTAAAAAGATTCTTTTAGTTGTATGTAAAGAGTATATTTAAAGATGAAAGGCAAGAATAGGTAAGGTAGACCAGTTACCTGGTTTTGCAGTATCTAAAACAGGAATTATTGCAGTATATATTAGCATAGTTGCAATAAAATTGGAGAGAAATACAGATTTAAACTACACTTAGAAAACAAAGCTAATGCGACTTGAAAACAGTTGGGTAGTAGATAAGTTTTAAGGAGTTGTTTAAAAAAGACAGGTTTCTGACTTGAGCTGCTACATTTGAGTTCCATTTCCTAAGAGGAGAACACTGAAAAAGAAACCAATTTTCATGAGAAAGACCATGAGTTAGGAGCTATCAACTGTGAGTTTTAAGAGTCATTGAGAGTAGCAGCACAAAAGTAATGGTCTTTTATAAAGATTAATTAAGCACAGGTTTGCAGGGTGAATTGAAGATGGTAATAATGGAAATAAAAGCAGATAGAAGACTATTGTAACAATCTATGTGCCAGATATCAAACTAGAAAGAGCAGACTAAATAAATAAGTGAAACTAATGAAAAAAAATTTCATTATAAATTAAAATGTGAATGCATTTAGTAGATGATTTGCAAAGAGGAAGGGGGAACAGATTATTTAGACAAAGATCAATTGGAAATTAATTCTTCCTTTTCCTTTGGAACAGGATTATCTTATAGGAGAAATGGAATTCTAAAGTGCTTTACTGGAAAATAGCCAATTTAAATTTTAGTAAATTAAAATGTAAAGAATATTTAAGCATAGAGTGTGGTTTGAAGGCCAAAACTGAAAAATTTCAAACCAGTCAGTAAAGTCTGTTTCTGTTGCCTCTGCTTCCTGAGGGCTATCCTTACTAATCCCTCATATTCTCTTCTCTTATTCCTTAACTAGTCACTTCTGGTGATTACTGATGCCTTCTAACTAAATATAAACTCACAGAAACAGAAGTAAAGAAAATGTGTTTACCCAGTAAACAGTAAATATTTGCTATTTATATTAAATTACTCATATGTTTTTATATTAAAAAATAAACTGTGAATTCTAGGAAATTTGTGGAAAAGGTGTTCTCTCTGATTTAAAAAAAAAAAAAAAGAACAAGATATGGCAAATTACCTTTTTCTGACTTTTATAGGGCCATATGAAACAGTGATGCCTGTAACTGACAGGGTGTGTGGTCAAAGCCAGAATGCTAAAGACAACTTTTAAGAAAGATTGAAAAAACAGGTGCAGAGTAATGACATTCAAGTCTCAAACCCTAGAATGTCTTACCTCCAAATTTCTTGTTTTGTAAGATAATAAATTTCCTTATTGTTTTAAGTCATTTTAGTTACTGTGTCCATAAGCATCCTGACAACTTGATTTATATGAAAAGATACTTTTTATTCCTTTCCTCAAACTTCTAATAGTAATATTTTTGCCAATGACTAACTTGAGTAATAATCCAAATACTTACAAATTAAAAAATATCTTTAATCCATATAGGATATTTGTTTGGTTTACAAAAGAAAAGGATGAACATATATGGAAGACATATTACAAAACCATAATATACACAATTAAAAATAACCCAGTAAATGTATTTAACACTAGAAACTCAGTTTCTAATCTCTTATGAATTATCATTACGAAAACACACATCTTGGTGGCATAACTGCATATTTGTCTATATTATTCTGCTTTAGCAATAAAGATATGGATGATTTGTTTGACTTACAATGAGTTAATCTCTTAAAGTCTATTTATTAGTAGACATACACCAGTAACACTACTAAATGAAAATGTGTTTCACTTACGTTGTAGGTTTAACAAAACATCCACAAAAGACTAAATTTAAAAATAATGGTATTCACATTTTGTTAACTAATAATTAAAAAATTTAAACAAGATGCCATTGAAGGCAAAGATTGATTCAGAATACAATGAAATACAGAGACCTGAGCAAAAAAACAGCAATCACAGATGAAATGATTCAACAAGATGAAACCATAGAGAGTTGAAGCCATATTCAAACAAATTTATAACATGCAAGTTATAAATGCAACTTGCTTATCAATATTGACACATAATTTACACAATTTGCAATTAATTCTCACAGAAAACACTAACTTTGAGCCTGGATTAAGCACCCAAGAAAAATAATTCTATTTATCTCATTAGTATACCTATGTAATAAACATTATGTTAAAGAAAAATATACTTGAGGTGCCTGGGTGACTCAGTCAGCTAAGCATCTGACTCCTGATGTTGCCTCAAGTCATAATCTCAGGGCTCCGGGGATCGAGCCCTGTGACTGGCTCTGTGCTGACAGCATGAAGCCTGTTTGGATTCTCTCTCTTCCACTCTTGCTGTTCCTTCCCTACTTGGGTACTCTCTCTCTCTCTCTCAAAATAAGTAAATAAAATTAAAAAATATAAATAAAATTACATTCAGTTTTTAAAATTTCATCTGTACAATATCTGTGGAAATTCTTTTTCTCTTATTATTTAAGTACTTATATAATAGTCTCCATTTTGCCTGTTGGCCTTCAAAGCCTAAAACATTTACTATGTGGCCCTTTTCATAACATGTTTGCCACCCCTTCATTTAGTACAGTGCCTGGAACTTTATCTGGTATAATTAAACAAATAAACAGAAAACTGAACAGCCTAAACTCCTTAGTATCCTGCACAAAGCCTTTTTGACTTCACTGCTTCCTACTTTTCCTATGGCAGGTTCTACCACTCTCTGCCTTGGACTTGTGCTCTAGCATACCTATACATGTGCACACACAAATAAGATGTCAGAAACCTAATGTTGATAGAGTCACATTATGTAAAAAAAAATAATAAAGGAAAACAGTTCAGCTTCACAGGGTGTAATAGTTTCCTTACTGGAGCTGTACAAAATTATCACAGAGTGTCTTAAAACAACGCAAACTGATTGCCTCACAGTTCTGGAGGTCAGAAGAGATGACTCTTGTGGAGCTAAAATCAAGGTATCAGTAAGGTCAGTTCCTTCTGAAGTCTCCAGAAGAGAACCCTTTTCTTGCCTTTCTCAGCTTTTATTTTTTTGTTTATTTTTGAGAGAGAAAGAGAAAGAGTACGAGTGAGGGGAGGGACAGGGAGAGAGGGAGACAGAGAATCCCAAGCAAGTTCCAGGTTCTGAGCTGTCAGCACAGAGCCCAAAGTGGGGTGTGAACCCATGAACTGCAAGATCATGACCTGTGAACCTATGAACTGCAAGATCATGATCTGAGCCAAACTCAAAGGCTTAACTGACTGAGCCACCCCAGCGTCCCATCTTTCTCAACTTTTAGAGGCTGTCCTCATTCCTTGGCTTGTGGCTGCATTTTTCCAATCTCTTCCACTGTCGTGTTGCTTTCTATTCATTCTTATCTCCTTTTTCCCTATTATAAAGACCCTTTTGGCCATAATGAGCCAATCCAGATATTCCAGGATAATCTCTCCATTTTAAGATCTTTTCCTTAATGACATCTGCAGTTTCTTTACCTATACATGGCAATATTCTCAGGTTTTAGAGATTAGAACATTAGATTAATTATATTGGGAGGGTCTATTATTTAGCCTACCACAGAGGACATTTGAGAAATGACTTATTTAGGATAGATGAAATGTCCTAGATAATTAATATTTTATCCTCTTACTGAGAGAGACTTCTTACTAACTAAATTATATTGACTGGCTATATTTTTGAAAATAGTAACTATTTCATGAGGTTTTTTTAATGTTTATTTATTTTGAGAGACAGAGAGGGAGAGCAAGAACAGGAGAGGGGCAGAGAGAGAGGGAGAAAGAGAATCCCAAGCAGGGGTTCAAAATACAATCTCACAAACCATGAGATAATGACCTGAGTAAAAATCAAGAGTTGGATGCTCAAACAGCTAAGCCATCAGGCACCTCCATTTCATGACTTTCTGTGCATTTTTCTTTCTTGATAAGTTAGAGTTAACTCTAGATATTATTTTACTGTGTAAAATATGATTATGACCACAGAGTCTGCTAATATGAGCAGGAAAGTTTCCCCTAGATTTAATGGTCCCATCCCAGTTTTTTTGTATAGGGCTTTCCTCTATTCATTCATAAAAAATTAAAACTTTTCATAGTTTCTGTATTTTTCCTCCCCGTGTCCATCCCCATGATACTCAACATGGAGTTTCTGGACCAACAGCATCAGCTGGAAATTTGTTAAAAATATAAATTCTCAGGGACCAATTAAGTCCTGCTGAATCCAAAATTCTGGCATTTGTATCTCAAGTTTCTAATAGTCCTAGAGATACAGAGAGCCACTGGTCTATCAAATATAATCATTTCTGTCAACTCAATCTATTTGTTGCAAACCTTCTGATCTTTGTACTTTGTTGCTTGTAATCTATTGGGAAGTTGGAAATCAGATGACTACTCTAGCTATAACTATCTTCAGTATAAGACCACAGAGGCTCTGAGTGAAAACTGGGAGTTTCCTGTGTGAGTAAAGTCCATAAATTTTATAAATAAGCCATTAACTGTAAATTTTAGTTATTTTGAATATTTTACTTATTTCTCATTCTGCCATTAAGTTACTCATACACAATGTTTTATATATTTCATTAAATTCCATAAATAGGTAAAACTGAAGAGATGAGGTTAAAGAAATTCTACAAATTTTCCTGAAAACTTTCAAGTTTATGAAAGTATTTTTTAAATAAAAATGAATCCTCAAATATATGACCAAAGACAAACATTTCTGTATTTGATATTTAAATGTTATTATTTTAAAAACCTCAATTATTTTTTCCTAAGAAAAATAGGTCACACTAAAAATCTCTCATCCTAAAATGTGTCAGATTTCTGGATGTTTCTGGGTAAAAGAATTAAGGAGAATGAATTATGTTGGTTAGACTAAATGTTTTGAGAAGCATGTTATTATATGAATATAATAATTCAGCTTCCTTGTCTCTTGGAGAAATAACTCGTAGGCAGTATGCTGTACAAATCATCAATATCTGCAGTAGAGGTACGATCCAGTTATCCACAATGCCACTGGTATGATCATCCACCCTTTATTGGCTTTTGTCTTTTTCTTGTCTCTCTTTTTCAATTACCTCCTAGCATGTCCTGGGACCATCTTCAAATAAACTAGTTTCACTCGTTTCCTGGCTTAGTGCTCATTTCTTGGGAAAGCCAACCTAAAACATCGCATAATTTGGGCAGAAAAGGAATTGCCATTTTGAAGTTTAAAGTATGGCCTTTAAATGAATCAGTCTTTAAAATAGTGTCACTATAAGAAGAGATAATGCAGAAGTAAGGCTATAGAATGAAGATTGAGATATGACAACATTGGAGTGAAATTGAGCAAAAAATAAATTTCAGCTGAATTTAAGGGAAAAAAAAACTATTTCAATGAGCAAGTCCTTTAGACAATAAAAGAAAATAATCTTGGCACAGTGGCAGTAGGCCTATTGTTTGAGGCATTTAACTCTAGATCCAACAATGTATTGTAAATAACAATGCCAAATGGCAGTAGATGGACATGATAACCTAATAGGTCTTTTCTGGCTCTAATATCTATGATTGTATGATTCAATTCAAATACAGTAGTTTACTGTATCTCAAGTGTGTAATACACTTCAATTGTGAAGTGCTACAATTTCAATACTAATATGTTTGAAGTGACAGACATGTCACCTAAGTACCTAGTACAGTTGTTTGAAATGCTACAGAAAACAAACCTTTCCCTATACAGATAAATCTATATGCACCTCTATCGGGCAGGCATTATACCCATTAGCAGTTATTGTTCATTAATAAGACCCATATTAAATCTTTGGAAAGCCCATGTGTGTGAAATTATTCCACAAACAGATAGAGAAACAGGGTCTTGCTAGCTTCATGTGAAATAATATTAATCTGCACCAAGACACTGATCAAAAGGCATGCAGATCATTGCACTTTCAAGGGAAGTCTGTCTCCATCAACATCAAAATCACTGAACTGAGAAATCTACAGTGTCTAAATGATGTTGGGAGTTTTGCTGTTATGTCTCTATTTAGTGATACAACACATGTGGCTAGTCTCTGAAACATGCCAGGTATGCCATTCCCAGTTGAAATAAGGAACAAAAAGTTCTCTGGTAATCCTCTTTTTGATTCAGCCCACATATTGTTGCTTTTTCTTTTCCTTCCCCTTCCTTCCTTCCTTCCTTCCTTCCTTCCTTCCTTCCTTCCTTCCTTCCTTCCTTCCTTCCTTTTTATTATGGAACAGTGGCTCAATTGTGTGAGCTCCATGTTCATGCACGACACTTCCTTTGAATGAAGTAGGACCTCCCAATCCAGATTATGGGAAATGAGGTCCATTGACAAAGCAACTTCAGAGAAGCCAGGACACTTCTATCACAGGTTCAGAGCAATGTTTCCCTATTAATGCCAACCTGTTTAACTGCTACCCTATTTCACTATTAATGTCCAAGAGTGTTTAAAAAGAATACAACTCAGGGGCACCTGAGTGGTTCAGTGCATTAAGCATCTGACTCTCGACTGGCTCAGGTCATAATCTCAGGGTTGTGAGATCGAGCCCCATGTCAGGCTCCGTGCCAGGAGTGGAGCCTGCTTAATTGTCTGTCTGTCTGTCTGTCTGTCTCTCTCTCTCTCTCTCGCTGTTGCCCTGTACCCCTCCCCCCAACTCTCTCTCTCAAAATAAATGAATAAATAAATATTTAAAAAATAAAAGAATACAATTGAAATGTAGTATGTTTCTCAGATCAGTAGACTTATTTATTAACCTCTCGCTTGAATAAGATCTTTCACTTCACAGAAATAAATGAGTTAATGGTCACCATTTGGTACAGGACTACTAGTTCAGGTTTCACTGAATATAGTCTCATAGCCAGTTACATGCATAGGCAGATGTGAAGAGGAAGTTCCAAGTCTCTTCAAAGAAAGGAAGTACAGAAGTTATAAAATATGATTGTGATTTTGTTGACCCTTCTTTCATAGAGATGTGGGGTCTTTATCTCTTCTCAATGAATCAGACTGAGCTTATGACCAACTGCCTTATCAAGGAGAATGTGATAGAAATGATGCTATGTGACTTCTGCAGCAAGGTCATAAAACCACATTCATCTTCAGTCATGTTGCTACAACACTCACTCTTGCAGTCCTGAGACAACTTGTAAGAAGTCTGTCTTAAAGTGTCCATGTTGTGAGGAAGCTACACCACACAGAGAGGCCACATGATGGGTTGGCCAATACATACCAATCATACCAATACAGATGCCAGACAAGGTAGTTAAGAAAGCTCCAGGTCATTCTAGATTCCAGTCATTTGAATCTTTCTAGCTAAGATTCCAGAAATTGTGGAAATGAGACAAGTCATCATTATTATGCCCTTCCTGAATTCCTGACCTACACAACAGTGAGCATACTAAAATGGTTATTGTTTCATACCACTAAGTCTGAGCAAGTTAGCTTGAGGCAATAAAAAAAAAAAAAAAAAAAAAAAGGCGGGGGGGGACACACCTGGTGGCTCAGTCAGTTAAGCATCCAACTTCAGCTCATGTCATGATCTCATGGTTTGTGAGTTTGAGCCCCACATCAAGCTCTGTGCTGACAGCCCAGAGCCTGGAGCCTGCTTCGGATTCTGTGTCTCCCTCTCTCTCTGTCCCTCCCCTGCTCACACTCTGTCTCTCTCTGTCTCAAAAACAAATAAACATTAAAAAATAAATTAAAATAAAACAACATGACTGGCAGAAAGATGGGAGTCAGAAAGGAAGGGAGAAGGCCAGAAAGAGTAAAAGCGGAAAGAAAGAGGCAAGAAAAAAAGGAAGATGAAAGAAAGAAGAGAGTGAAGACAGGAGGGAAGAATGGAGAGCAAGAGAAAGGGGAAGAGGGAGGAATGGAGGAAAAGAAGGAGTAACCTGTCCTGAAGTACTGTTAAGACAGCCTTCTTCATGTTCAGCACAAATGGTAGTCATGAAGAATTTGTCATATTATTTAGTCTTGCCTTCCTCAGAGAGGTCTGTTCAACTTAAATACAGATAAACTGATTAATCAAATAGGGATTCTAAAAAATGGGGCAAAAGGAGAAGAAAGAATTCCCTTCATTCGGGGGACATCTTTAGGTTGAATAATGTATACTAACTATAGAGGGATTATAAAATAATAAAACTAAAGATAATAAAACTAAAGGTAAGAGAGAAGATAATTGAAAACATAGGAACCAATTATTTCTTCTACAAAAGAAGAGTCATGACTAAAACTTAAATTTTTATACAGGCTCATCCCACCAGAGCCAGTGAAATTCCAAGAAGGACATATTGTAACAGCACTCTGACCCATCTTAAGCGTAAATTACTTCAAGCTTATGCACTCCTTTGGTTTGTGGCAGAACTAATTTACTTTCCTTGAGATTTGGAAATCTCATTTCCCTGGCCTTGAGGAATGAATGTCCAAACTTTCCCAAAAAATAAGGCCTGATCACATTCAAACACAGCTGCCACAGATGCCGATAAGTCTTTTCAGGGTCTAGTTGACATAAGACCAACTTCCTGGGCACCTGCTTCTCCTGCACACCAACCCCCCTCCTTTTTCCAGTGTCTTACCCTTTAAAACCCTCCAGCTTCCCTTGGACAGGGAAGACAGTCTTTGAGATGTTAGTCCTCCATCTTCCCAGGTTGCACCTTCCTAAATAAAGAAACCTTTCCTTTCCCACATTTGTCTCTCACGTCTTGATTCTTCCAACAGACCTACCTGAAACTGAGTTTGGAACTGGTTCTTTGCCTGGTAACCATATGATAGAGAATGCTTTTTGTAGAGCACAAATCCATCAAAGTAATGTGATAATCAAGGTAGTTGATTATCAACTACTGTATAACTCATTACTTTAGAGATTAATTGGTGGTAATTATTCACAAACTATACCGTTTTAATTATTCAAAGAAATTTGAAGTATTTTTTTTTTATTTTAAAAAGATTCCTTTAAAAATGTGACAAAGTAAGACACATATTTGGTCTTTGTCCCTTTTCCTAGCTAAGAGCTCTTAAAACTCTTAGATTTCCTGAACCTTGGGAGTGTCTTTTGTTAATCATAAGGAACCCCTTTTGAACACACCTGAGTTTATGCTAATGGGTTTATTTAGAGGGGTCTCTAGATAGCCTCAGGATAGGGCTGGTCCCAGTAAGATGAAGTAATTAGAGGATTGGAACTTTCAGCCCCACCTCTGGGAAAGTAGGGGTGGGACTGGAAAATGCCCTCTGTAAAAATTCTTGAATAATGAGATTAACTGGGTTTCAGGGTTGGTGAACACATCAAAGTGCTTACAGGGTGGTGTGCCCAGAGAGGGCTTGGAAGCTTTATGCCTCTCTGATGCCCCATACCTCATCCTATGCATCTCTTCCATTTGGCTGATCCTGAGTGGCATCCTTCCAATAAATCACTAAATGTAAATAAAGTGTTTCCCTGAGTTCTGTGAGCCATTCCAGCAAAATCTGGAACCTGAGAAGGGGCTTTTGGAAACCCCAGTTTATAACTGATTGGCCAGAAGTACCAGTGACAACCTAGGACTTGAGACTGGTATCTAAAGTAGAAGCAGTAGGATGATGCCCTTAATCTGTGGGGTCTGTACTAACTCTACTAGGGAGTTAGTGTCAGAATTGAATTGATTTGTAGGACATTAAATGGGTATCAGCAGAGAATTTGTTTTTTGTATTGAAGAACACTCCAGAAAAAAACAAGAACAAATCACTGGCCAGCCTTTCAGTTCCATGAAAGTCTATACTTAATTTCATTCAACCTGAAGAAAAATTTCCCAAATATTTAAGTTTCTATAACTTGCCTATCTCCGTCAAGGTTTTCCCATCTCTTCCATAAAAATAAACAAATGCATTTGTACCCAGGGCTTCCTCATTTCAATAATTTATTCAGCTTTAGCTCTCTCATAATCTAGAAAATTGCCAAGTGTCTCTAGAAAATTGTATTGGAGATGAGAGAAGAAAGGAGAAAGATTACCAGTAAACTGGGACACAAATCTAGGAAGAGGCAATTTTGACCACTTAAGTGGTGCCAGGTCTTAAAACAGTTGATTTCTCTTTGTGTATTAGGTAGTTTTATGTAGTTATTAACTTCTTTTGTGGACCTCTTCCTTCCTACGAGAACACTCATTTTTTATTTTCTCTCTGTTCTAGTCTGTGCTTGAGTGCTTCCTTTTTCTCTGCTTATTTCCCTCCCTATCCCCTAACGCAGTCTCACCTGTCCCAGGCTTAATGTGCATTCCCACCCTTTCCGATATCTTTATGTCCTTCCATTAAGTTGTACCCATTCAGTTACAGGTACTGACAGTAGATATCTCTCGTTCTTAATCATAAAATTGGCGAATACTTCTAATTACTTTTTAAAAATGTTTAAAAAGAAGCATATCTGTTAATTTTCACTCCTCCTGACAAAATATTTTTATACCTCTGACATATCTTTTTCATCATGGACTATTTCAAGTTATTCAGCTACTGTAGGCCATCATCATATAATTTTTATAGTGGAAAATTCCAAACATTTCAAAGAAAGGAGAATTGAATGAACTCCCTTATACCCATCACCCATTTCTAGTGATTAATATTTGGCTAGGTACCTTAGAATTTTTGAGCTTAAAAGAATCTTAATTTTAGTAAATCCCTCTTATAGAAACTTTTGATGACCAATCACTTAAAACAAAAAAACTGTAATTCTCTAAGTTGAGGGCTTTCAACCATGTTTAACCCATGTTCTCTTTGGAAAATCAAACAAATAAACAAGTTATCTGCCTTAATACCTAACTGGAATGGTATTTGCCATTTTAAAATAAATTCAATTTCAATTATAATAAAATTATTATATCAAATACGTTATTCCAAACTATATATAACTCCCCTTTCCAAATGCCCTTCATATTATTCTTTATTCTTCCCTGACAGATACTCACCTCTAGTTTTACTTGAAATTCAAAATTTCTAAACATTTATTTCAAATAGCTTTTAAAAAATATTTTCATAAAATAATAAAAAAATACTTAAATTCTGACTTTCTAAGAACCCCCAAAGACTTTAAGAGGAATAAAAGCAGGCACTTTATAGCTATTCATTGCTAATCCAAGTAGACAAGTATGTTAATGGCTACCATTGTCCAATGTCCATTGAGGGTGATTTGAATAGGTTCCAAAGAGTGTAGAGGTCATCCCACAAAACAACACTGATATTTCTAGGTTTTTTAATTGTGGATCTACATTTTAAAATTAAGTGCATATTACAGACACCAGTTATTGTTCTTTCCTTGGTATATCATTTTTTTTGCCCTGACTTTATTTTAGCATGAAAGAAAAAAATTAACTTGCATTAGTAGCCATAGATAAAAATAAAATCCTGTAAGATATTTCCTGACCAAAATAAATAGAGGTCAAGGGCAATTTATTCCGTAAGAGTCTTCTATAATTATTGGCAGCTTAATTACTTCTTTGGTTCTCTTCAAAATTGCTGGTGTTAGAATGACCTTTCTAGTGCATGTGAAAGGATCTATGACCTTCTTTTCGATTAAGCATGCCTTCTCATTGGAGACTTACTATTAAAAAAGAGTTTGCAAAGTCGGGGCTTACCACATTCCAACAAATATGCCACTCAAAGGATTTGTTGAAAGTTTCTACACTTTTAAAGATGAATAGTGATATACAAGCAAAGAACCTTTTACTTCAGGTTTCTTCCTATCAAATAACATCTGTTTTAGAAGATGGCTGACTATAGAGAACAAAACAGTTGACAAATGTTTAGGGGAGAAAGTGATACCTTCTGGCTGGCGGAAGACTTGGAGGTCAGGATCACAACAATTAACTTTAAATTCTGCCATCATGTGTTTAATGCTATCTTGAGATTCAGTATAATATCAAGGGCTTTACAAGGTAGCCCTTTATGAAATATGAATTTGGATAATGTGAAATAATTTGTTCATTGTTAAAGCCTTAATTTTTTGCCTTATTCAGTAAAGTGCCTACTGCCCTGCAGTTTTCAACAACCTTAGTACCTGACAATCTCCGAGGTATGATTAGAATGAAGGTCAACATGATACTCCTATTCGGACCTACTACTTCACTACCTTTTGTCCAAGAAAAATAGAAAATACAAATGGGCAATCCCTGCTAGAAACAGTAGTGCACACTTGTCTTAGTTTTGCTATTCCAAACTCTTTTTAATTCTGGAGAACATTAAGGTTCTGAACATGGAAAGAAAAGGGGACAGAAATTATTTTCCCTCACTCATGGAAAGCTAGGGTGCCACAAGTGACTTAATTTTGCTAGCTGGATGGTCCTTTCCAGGATTCTGAAATAAAGGGAGGTGAAGTAACTGTTAGAATTATTCATAACCTTGATCCTGAGAAGCAGTCTTCCAGCGATGTCAATTACTTCTATCTGATTCTCTCTAACTCATATGGAAACAGCCCAGTCCATCTCATTTAGAAAGAATCAGTGCATTCGAGTGGGCTAGATTTCATGAATCCTCCACCTAGAGTATATAATTTCATGATATGCATGCAGTCTATTTCTTTCCTTCAATGTAGTTATATGTGTTACTAAATTGATGTTCTAAGTCAGTAGTCTCAAAGTGTGGTCTTACGACCCCTTGAGGGACATGGAGACCTATTTATTGAAATCTATAATGTCAAAATTATTTTCATAATGATACCAAAATATTATTTTCCTTTTCTGCTCTTATTTTCCCACATAGTTATAATCTTTTTTTCCCAGTAAACTCAAGAATGTACAACTATCCAGTACTCTTCTAAATCAGATATTCAAAAGATTTGCAGATAACTAAAAAATCAATTTTTCTCTCTTTTTTGAAAACATATTTTCTATAATAATTAGGTTATTTATGTTACCATGCAATGTGTTTATATTGTCATTTAATAAATTAATTAAAAAATAATTCATTTCTAATTCTATAAATATTAATCAGTATAACCCAAAGAATCAAAAGCTTCTTGAAACCACAGTATTTGCAAACCATAATTCTAATCAGTTTGATATATGAAATAACTGATTATTGATTATATGCAGAAATTAATCACAGTTAAATTAAAACAAAGCAACAATAACTAAATAATCTTGGTCTCCTTAGTAAACAAATGTGGACAGATAAACATATGGCTTCTAAGGTTCTTTTTCTTTTTTCCCCTAATTTATTACTGAAAGAATAACATAATTAGCTTAAAAGATATTTTTCCTAAAGAGCAGGCTGTATCGGGGTACGTGGGTGGCTCAGTCAGTTAAGCATCTGACTGGCTCAGGTTATGATCTCACAATTCAGGAGTTTGAGCCCCAAGTTGGGCTCTGCACTGATAGCTTGGAGCCTGGGGCATGCTTCAGATTTTGTCTCTTTCTCTGCCAGTCCCCGGCTTGTGTTCTCTCTCTTTCTCTCTCTCTCTCTCTCTCTCTCTCTCCAAAATAAATAAATAAACATTAAAAAAAAGCAGGCTATATCCACATTTGGAAAGATACCTAGTTTATTCACATTTAATTTCAGATAACCTCCCTCATTCGACCTACCTACTTGAAATATTACTTTATCTTTCCAGAGAATTGTTTCAGAGAAAATAGGTATGCATACAAAGACACATGGAGAAAATCAAAAATGTTTAAAATATCTTTTACCAAACAGCTCTGTTGAATTGTTTAATTGGTTATGTTACTATAGAAAGAGGAGGAAAAGGATACCTATGGATATACTAGAGGAATCAGAGATACAAAGTAATACTAGTAAAAATAAGTGAAGTATATTGTAAAATTCCTCATGAGTTGAGTAAGCAACAATAACAATATAACAAGACTTTGTAATGAAACAATTATTGAATAAGTCTAAAGTTACAGTAACTCTAAAATTTGACATTTTTAAAATTTGTTACATGTAAGAATTAGTTTGCCAAATACTTATGTGTTGATTATTTGCAATTTAAAACATAAATTATTGTAATTTGCTTTGTTCTCTTTTTAACTATAACTTAAATTCTGAACACTATATTTAAAATAAAATTAACCAGTATAAAGTCATGGTAATTTGTTAAAGCATTGGAGAATGAAAAAATTAAATACTCTCTCACCCTAGCCCTAGCCATATCTAATTCCCTGAGAAATAGTTGGGTCTACATACTTTCAAAACTTTATCTGCATTTATACTGTATTCAAATGCACACATTTAGATTGGCAAGGGTCAAGACTGAAGGGTTTTTTTGTTTGTTTGTTTTACCAAAAAAGTGGATCATACTTGATAAGTTACTCTTCAACTTCATCCTTTCAAGTTAACCAGGAAAGCTTTCATCTTTGTTTTAACAGCACTTAATTTCATAGCATGGCTGCAACATGATATAATCTTTTATTCCCCTATTAATGGATGATCAGATTGTTACAGTATTTTTATCACTACATACAAAGTCACAATAAACTCTCTTGTTACAGTTTTGTCAATTGATTTTATTTCTTTACATTAAATTCCCCAAATTGAATTGATAGAGTCTTAAGTTTTTTGTCTTTAATATTGATAGATATTGGTAGATCCATTTCCACTGAGGTCACAGTCATTCATATTGCCACCAATGTATGAGAACCACTAGTTTACTTGTATTCTTGCCTGTAGATGGTGTTATCAGTATTTTACATTTTTATCCATCTTTTGATTAAATACCATTTTCTTGTTGTTTTAATTTGCATTTGCAGTGAGGTTGAACATCTTTTCATGTTTACTGTTCATTTGGATTTATTTTTTTATTATCTTTTCCTTTGGATTATCTATTATTTTCTCATCAAACTCTGGTAATGAATTTAAATGATTATTAACATTTATCTGCATATACTGGAAATATCTTTATTATTTTCTGTTTATGATTCTTTTCAATCTCATTCATTTAAACTTCTTAAGTTACAATTATGTCTATGTTTTTGTTTTACCCTTTATTCTTTATGTGTTTCCTATATTGCTCATAAATATCTTTTTTCATTCATCAATTTTCTCTAATGCCTTTATTATTTTATTTTAATAATATTTTAACTTTATTTTTCATTTATGGAAATACATGTAATGATGTAGAAAAGGTACATACATAGATAAAAAATAAAATAATAGTAGGACTTAACGTTCCACCTAAAGAGATTCAGAGAATGCCTTATTCCCACCCATGGAGATGATATACAAATGTTAATTCTTCTGAAGTTAATAATAAACATAATTCAACTCTAGCCAGAATCCCAGAAGAGTCTGTACTTTTATATTGGGGAGGGTATTGTTATTGACACTGGATAGAGTGATTTAAAAATTGATATCAAGTTTAAGTATCTCAAAGAACCACATAATTTTCAAAAAAGTAAAAAAGCAAATTGCAATCATATGATTCTGTAGGGATTATCTTCTAAGTTATGTGGCAGGGGATTTTGATTACTTTTTTTTTTTTTTCACAATGATGTATCATCAATGACTAGCCTTTGGTAGGCACTAAAAAGTGTTCAGTGTTTGGAATAAGAATGAATGAATGAATGAATGAATGGGCAGAGAAGAGTCATCAAAAATCTTTCCACTCTCATCTTCCTGCCATGTTCCTCCACTCCTTCCTTTTCTCTATCACTTGTTCTTTTCTGTTTTCTGAGAATAAGGACTCTCAATAGTGTATTCTGCAGAAATTAGAGGAAAATGGTACACTTGTACTACAGGGTAGAAAAAGCATTTCAAATGAGGGCTTATATAATAAATTTGTTTCTAACTTATCTCTAAATAAGATGTAATTAATAATCAATTCACAACTTTTGCTCCTATGTCTATTTCTTTGAGATAAATTCCTAGAATGAGGAATGAGAATGAATGAGTCAACAATGAAACATACTAAAGCTTGGATAGCCAAAATTTTGATGGCTGTTATCAATTTGCATTGTCATCTGCATTTTTCCTCAAAAACTTTTCACTGAGGTCTCACTGATATTAAGATTAAAAATTAATTAATTAAAAAAATTTTTTCCATAAGGAATAGCAAACATTCATTATCTCCTGGGACAGAATTAGTGAGCGGAGAATAGGTGATAGGGGGGCATTTTTACCTTTGAATTTTAATTATATGGATGTATTAACTTTTAAAAATTAAATTTAAATTAAATTTAAAATGTTATCATAACTTAATAAGAGGCATATGTTATATGATGACTCTTTTAACTGTAGATTTTAATTATCAGGTAGATTTTTAACTTTTTCGTGTCTCATCTTCCTGGGTTGTTTTTCTCCTAGGCTCAGTTTGGAATAACATTGTTTTATTTCTGAGTTCTTCACAAACTAAAGTTATTCAAGCTTGTCTTATTAATTGTTTATTATCTACCCTCTGGATCTGGTTTAATATTTATTATATTAATTTTGTATAGTTAAATCAAATTTTCCTTGACTTGTATTAATTTCATGTTTAGAACATAGTTTTATTTACCAATACTAATAACCTCTATTTTCTTCCAATTTTGTTTGTATCCACTTTACATGTACTTATATAATCCACTTAGAATTCATATGCTATGACATGGGAATCTACAAGCCTGTTGTTATGATTTTTTTATACAGTCAGTTATTTCAGCATCATTTATTAAATAACCAATTATTTCCACTCTGATTAGCTACATACTACCTGGTCACATATGCTAGTTCAAAGTTGTTCTGTTCTTCTGATGTATCTGCTAATTCAAGCACAAGCTGTAAACTACTTTAAATATTTTGGGTTTCATAGCTTATTTTTGTATTACAGTAGAAACCCCTTGCTTGACAGATATACCTGAAACAGTTTAACTAATTTAGTCATTCACATAAATTTATAATTATATTATTAATCATTACCCCAGCCTTCTCCCCAGACCATTCCACTCAAAACTAGATTTTTGATCAAAACCCCTAAATCTGAAGACATCCAAAGTTAAAACATTTACCTCCCTTCCTTTGTAAACGATTTTAGAAGTAACTGACATCATAAAAGATCCAGCTTCCAAATATACATCTAGTATATATTTCTAGTATATATTGTTGACATTGAGGACATAGTATGCTTTTAAAAACTAGATATTTAAAGCATTTAAATTGAGATATGAATAAGATAATAATTTACTGCCTAAGTCACCATAGTTTACTCAATTTTTGCATATGTTATTTTAATTAATCTTCATAAAATCCTCTGGAGTTTTTGCCCTATGTTAAATGAAGAAATGAGCTCTGAGGAGTTAAGTGGCTTCTGGATATAACTAATAATTTGTAAATCACAAAACTCAATAATTCAAACTTCAAACTTTATTTTCATAGAATATAGTGTGCTAAAGAGATACAAAGTTACTCAGTCTGTCTCCTTATGTCAAACAAGACTCTCCAATAAACATTAACTTTCTGTATCATCCATAGAGTTTCCATTTAATAGGCCAGGAAGTATATACATGAGATCTGGGTGGAAACACATTCAAGTTTAATGGACGTAAACATAAAAACTTGAAAACTGCATCAGCTTTTGCAGAAATGTTTGACTTGACGGGTTAGGAATCATAGAAACAACCTTTTTATTACGAGCTGGTATTAAATTTTACGTATTGATTTCAGCTGTTCCCAAACAAATAATTTGATAAAATACTTAATTGCTCTTATTATTAATTTACTTTTAAGGTCCTTCTGCCATGTGGCATTGAAAAGCACAACAGATCTCTCCAATTATAAAAAAAAGTTTACTGGTGCATGGCAAGTGTAAACTTCTATGGTCCCTGGCAACAGTAAAATGGCAAATTAAACCAAAACCACATGCAAGTCAAAGTGAATCACTGGTCAATGAGCATTTAGGAAGGGATGCCGAGCAAATAAACAGTCAGTCCATTAGTTAGTTATTGCAGCACTAAATGAATAAAACTCTTGAGAAAAAATCATGGCAGGGTGGTGACAATCTGTGTTAGGTTTGTTGAGTCCTGTGGAAATGGCTGAAAGGTTCACATGGCTGCTGTGAAACAGAGGAATGCAGGTACAGTGGCCAGGCTAAAAGATGCCTCTTATTTGAGACCCGCTGATGAGCTCCAGTCACTTAACGGCATCCTGAAAAACAGCTGGCACCTAACCTTCAAATATTGATTTAGTGTTTACAAATCTGGTTCAGTTTCTAGGCAAACAGCTTATATAAACATAGGGTGCCATCTGGTTTTATAGCTCAAGTGTTTCAACTACATTTTGCCCCAGGTGTGGGGATTCTGATTAATTTGAACAATTTATACTATCCCTTCACTTCTTGTAAGGTAGTTTAGGACTGGCTTATATCAGATACAAATTTGGGGTTCTGGGATCATGAGATTTTTCAGTTAATGGTTATTATCAAGAAAAGAAATCACTGCCAGTTATTTATGTGGCCCCAGTAAGAAGGTGATAAGTCTAAACCCTCTTGAGCATAAATTTGCAGGGCGAGAAGGAAGTGGATTTTACAGGCAGTGTGTACTTTTGTTATGCCACATTTACCGCACATTATCAAAGGCAAACATGGGAAAAGGAGAGGTTTTGAGGAGACAAACAAGTTTTGGACCTTCTGCAAACAGCCATAGTGCTTCTAAGGATGGTAGCCAAGCAGAGTCTAAAAGTAGATTTGAGGTGGACCTCAAAGTGTGTGGAATTCAGGCAGTAAAAATCACTGTCGTTAAACCTCGCATTCTTTCCTCACTAATCTGACTTGCCTACAATGCTGTCTTCCCAAGGTGGCTTGGTGACCACAACTCAAAAAGCTGTGCTTTTGCCCAAATGAGCCAGGCTGGCTTGTCTATTGTTAAACTATTAGGAGACATGATGACTCAGTAAGGTGAAGCAAGTTTATTCGTTTTTTTCTCAGATGATAATCCACTATAATCTGTTGATAATCCATTATAATTTTTTTGGAACAGTGTAAATTATGAATAATAATTGTAGGAATAACATTCCAATGCTTCTCACAAAATCACCTTACCTTTCCTCCTGACTATGATGTATATTATTATACTTTTGATATTTGATGGTATGTGTCTACTAGTTTGTAGAAAGAGTTAATAAGTGAAAGGGAAATTCTTCTAAATCAAGTTAAAGTGTTTACTGTATCCTTCACTTTATTTATACAGTGAGACCAGTCAGCCAACTGGATCAGAAAAAAAATATTTCAAGAAAAATCACAGTTCTCTTTGAGGAGAGGAAACATAAATATTTTAGCAGACAGCTATATATCATCAGATTTACCAAATAAGCAGTAAGGAGTTCATCATTTCTATGATAAATTTTAATTCCATTATCCTTAATATTTCTCTTTTAAGTTTATATTTAAATTCTCATCAGTTAACATACAGTGTAATATTAGTTTCAGGTGTACAATATAGTGATTCAACACTTCCATACAATACCCAGTGCTCATCATAAGGGCACTCCTTAATTCCCATCACCTTTTTAATCCAAACCCACCCACCTCCATTCTAGTAACCATCAGTTTGTTCTTTATAGGGAAGAGTCTGTTTCTTGGTTTGCCTCTTTCTCTTTTTTTCCCTTTGCTCATTTGTTTAGTTTCTTAAATTCCACATATGAGTGAAATAATATGGTATTTGTCTCTCTCTGACTGAATTATTTCACCTAGCATAATACTCTCTAGCTACATCCATGTCACTACAAATAGAAAGAAAAGCAAAAATAAACTACTGGGACTTTATCCAAATAAAAGGCTTCTGCACAGAGAAGGAAACAATAAAAAAACTAAAAGGCAGCCTATGAAATGGGAGAAGTTATTTGCAAATGATATACCTGATAAAGGGTTAGTATCCAAAATATATACAGAACTTATAAAAACTCAACATCCAAAAAACAAATAACCCAATTAAAAAATGGGCAGAAGACATGAATAGACATGTTTCCAAAGAAGACATCCAGATAGCCAACACACACATGAAAAGATGCCCCAAATTGCTGATCATCAGAGAAATGCAAATCAAACTACAATGATATATCACCTACACCTGTCAGAAAAGCTAAAATCAACACAAGAAACAAGATGTTGGCGAGGATGCAGAGAAAGGGGAACCCTATTGCACTGCTGGTGGGAATGCAAACTAGTGCAGCCACTCTGCAAAACAGTATGGAGCATCCTCAAAAAGTTGAAAACAGAACTACCCTATGATCCGGCAAATGCACTATTAGGTATTTATTCAAGAATACAAAAATACTAATCAAAGGAATACATGCACCCTGACGTTTATAGCAGCATTTTATCTACAAGAGGCAAATTATGGAAATGGCCCAAATGCCCAGTGACTGATGAATGGATAAAGAAGATGTGGTGTATGTATACACATACACACACACACACACACACACACACAAAGGGATATTACTCAGCAATAAAAAAAGAATAAAATATTGCCTACCCTTAATATTTCTAATGAACTACTTTTCATTTTAAAACTACATTAGAAAAGTTGGGACACAATTAGTAGTCATGCATTTGTAGTTATTCTCCCCAAACGCTATTCACTTCCCAAAAAGGACTTTTTATACAAGGATGCTGTGAGCCAAGACAGTTCTCCAACTATACACAGCAGAAATTCCATTAATAAAAATAAAATCACTGAGGCACCTGGGTGGCTCAGTGGGTTAAGCATTCAACTCTCGATTTCGGCTCAGGTGATAATCTCACGGTTCATGAGATTGAGCCCTGTGCCCAGCTCTATGCTAACAGTATGGAGCCTCCTCGAGATTCTTCCTCTCCCTTTCTCTTTGATCTTTCTCTGCTTTCTCTCTCTCTTACTCTCTCTCGCAAAATAAACATTTAAACAAATAAATAAAATCATTTCATATAATTTGACCACTGTACATCCTAAGACATGTGTTTGATGTATGTAAGTTAATTATATGACTCCAAGCGTGATGATACAGTCAGTCATTCAAACATTTGTTCAAGATTAACAATGCATTAGAATTTTGGAACTGACGGGGCGCCTGGGTGACGCAGTCGGTTAAGCGTCCGACTTCAGCCAGGTCACGATCTCGCGGTCCGTGAGTTCGAGCCCCGCGTCGGGCTCTGGGCTGATCGCTCAGAGCCTGGAGCCTGTTTCCGATTCTGTGTCTCCCTCTCTCTGCCCCTCCCCTGTTCATGCTCTGTCTCTCTCTGTCCCAAAAATAAATAAACGTTGAAAAAAAAAATTTAAAAAAGAATTTTGGAACTGACATGTTGTTTAGATATAATCTTGAGGATTTTAAAGTAGAACTGGGGAGATGGTCAGGTAAGCAGGCAGTTACAAGACAGTATGATAAAGAGATGGCAGAAATCTAGGGGGTTAAAGCTTCCCAACTCAGCCCTGGGGGAGGAGGTTCAAAAAAAGCTTCCCAGAGGAAGTGATATTGGTGCCAAGTTACACAGGAAAAGTGAGTTTTATCCAAAGACAAGTGGAGATGGGATATCCAGGCAAAGAGAGTCATACATGCAACAGCATGGAGGACTGGGACATTCAATTTGGCTAAAGGACATTCAATGTGAGTAAGGTCCAATACAATGAGAGATGAGATCAGAGAGAAACCCAGGGTCAGAGGAGCCACTGAAATGCTTTAAACAGGACACAATCAAATTTGTGCTTCAGAAAGCACATTTTAAAAGAGTAGAGGTAGCAAACTTGGTAGCACAGACCATCAGACCAATCACAGTAACCTAGTTTTCATACAGCATAAAGTTATCAGAGTCCAAGAAAATACTATGTGTATTTTGCAATGCCCTACTGGAACTTTTCTATTGATGTCTGAGTTGGGACAAGAGGAAAAATAATCAGTGAAGGAAAGAGCCAGGCATAAAGAACTCTGCATGTTCAAGGGCTCTGAGTCTGTTTACTCTCAAGGTCCACATTCTGGCTAATATTCCACCACTGCTTCTTCCAAGACCTAGGATTAGTCAATTAGCCTCAAACTCTAAGTGTTATCCCCTGAAACAGGTGCTATATTCCTATATATCCTTGGATAGAGCATGGAAAATCCAAGCAAGATGGGATTTTCAAAAAGGAAACCTGAGGAGAATCCAAAAAATAAAGATGATAAAATAAAAGCCACAGCATTTAGACATTAAAGACCTTGCTATCCTATCTTTGATCTTTATCCAAAGATTAGTTGCCTTGGCTAAAACACCTTTACCTTGTCCCTACCTTATAACAGCAAGGCTCTAAATATATGCATTAGTTAAAATATCTTGATTCTGAAAAAATAATTTCATTTGGTAAAATTCACGTAATTGTTAAGTAAATTATCCCAAACTATGGTTATAGACTTATTTTCTTTCTGGCTATGCCTCCCCTACCAGACTTTGCCATCCACCACATTGCCTTGCCTTCTATACACATATACACGAACAGTGTTCCAAGCTCCAAACATTCTGTCTCTTTTTTCAGCAACCATTGGTCCCCGTTCATCCTCCCGAGTCCCATATCCTGTGTGTGAGACCACTGTTATACCAGCTTCTCTTACATGATATCCATTGAGTTCAGGGAATCCTTTTCTGACATTTTAACCACCTCTATTATCACACTCCTGCTATTCTCTATGCCCACAGGGTACTGACTCAAGTTCCTGAATCTCTCCTCTTTTACTATTGCATTTTCTTGAGTAATATTTAGCAGCTTCTTCTGGTAGAGGCTCTTGTTACCCTTTCCATATCTCTTTTCCTCACAGGTCCCCTCATCCTCCAGCTGCTGAGAGTACTAAACTTTACCTTCTCCAGAGCATTGCCCTTAGCTGATAGAGCCACCTCACTCAAGGATGCCTGGAAGGTTAAATCTTCCCTGCCCCTCATGGCCAAGGACTGATGCATATAGGGTTGCAAAAGGTCCTAAATCCCAGCCCATTACCTGAAGGCAGGCCAACTTTGCTGTGCAATTTATGCATTAGTGAAAGGCTAGACTTTACCTGAGCCCATATCCTTGCTATGTTCTTTCTCTTTCCCTATTATTCTTTCCTTGTTTTCTCTAAAAAGCCTTCCCTCCAAAAATCAGGCACCAAAACCCTGTCTCATTCTCTGCTTCTAAGGAAACTGACCCAAGGAATCTCATATCAGGGCATACCTTATCATTGTCATCTTCCTCTATTGTTCTAGTTAGGTTCCTTAGTAGGTGCCTCTGCCCATGCAATGGCAGTGACAAAAATTTTAATGTCGCAGAAACACCTGTATTGCATGAACAATTTTAAATTTTTTTTTTCAACGTTTATTTTTTCTTGGGACAGAGAGAGACAGAGCATGAACGGGGGAGGGGCAGAGAGAGAAGGAGACACAGAATCGGAAACAGGCTCCAGGCTCCGAGCCATCAGCCCAGAGCCTGACGCGGGGCTCGAACTCCCGGACCAAGAGATCGTGACCTGGCTGAAGTCGGACACTTAACCGACTGCGCCACCCAGGCGCCCCGCATGAACAATTTTAGATGTTGAGAATCAAATTGTGTTCTAAAAAGTATTTCCCAGTCTTTATCAGCTATTCACTAAATTCTTCAGCTTTCATTCCTGAACGCACTTTCCTCAGTTAATTTCCTCAAACTCTCTGGCATTTTGCAGAGCTCTGGTGACCAACATATCTGGAATTCATTCACAACTTTCGTTTACTAACCCCTGTAGTTACTGCTTACAAACACCAGACTAAGTGTTTTACTTACATGGACATAGTTAACCATACAAAGATCCTATGGAATCTAAAATACCATCACTTGCATTTAAAGATGAGAGAAGATAGAATTAGAATTAGAATTATTTGAATTCGAATTCGAATTCAAATTCGAATTAGAATTAGAATTAGAAAAGACTAATTAACCAGATTCTTAACCCATGGGCTGCCCTATCCAAATCTCTTCTAACCCAACTATCTTCTTCACCCACTAATTTCTGGTAAGAGACGAGTAACATGCTTTGAAGCAGGAGTACAATATAGTAGTTAAAAAGCCTCACTGCCCCTGAATTTAAGTCCTGATTCTCCCATAACAAATGATGTGTGATATTGGTTAACTAGCTTCTTGGAGTCTCAGTTTCCTCATCTCTAAAATAAGATAACAGGGGAGCCGGGTGGTTCAATCAGTTAAGCATCCGACTCTTGATTTTAGGCTCAGGTCATGACCTCATGGCTTATAGGATCGAGCCCCACACTGGAATGATAGTGCGGAGTCTGCTTGGGATTCTCTCTCTCTCCCTCACTCTCTCCCCTTCTCCTGCTCATGTGCATGCACTCTCTCAAACTCTCAAAATAAATAAATAGGTATTATAAAATGAAATGAAATGAAATGAAATGAAATGAAATGAAATGAAATGAAACAACATAACATAAAATAGGATAACAGTAACACTTTCCTCAGCAGCTGTCAGGAAGATTAAATGAATTGATGCATCTGAAGTTCTCAGTCCAATGTTTGGCATGTAGCAAGCACTCAACCCATGTTAGCCATTATTATTTCTCTTTTATACCACATTTTTATACCACATTTCAGATTTTTTTTGGTTACAATTTTATTTTGCTTGTGTCCTACATCAATAGTAATGAATTACGCTTTCAAATTTGGTTTACATTTCATTTTTGCTGTTTTTCTGCCCCAGATATCATGAATGTAATATTTATTCTACCTGGAATAAGACCTGCCCCCTCAACCACAATTCTTCAATATCCTTCTTCAGATTAAAACCAGCTCCACACATATGTCCTCCCTGAACTTCCCCATCCCTACAGCAGCCAGTGGAGGCAGCTGGGGTCCTGGCCCTGGCATTATCTTGCCTGCTCTGGTTGCCATTCCAAGCTCATTCTCAACATGGAATTACCTCTATACACATCTTCTGCCCCACAGCACTGATCCAAAGGTTCAAAAATCCATACAGAAATTATGAAAAAGAGAAAGTAAGTTTCTCATGAAAGTCCAAAATTTCAAGGTTTCCTTTTGAAACCACCTTCTCCATTTGACTTCAGAGCCAAGTCCTCTCTACTGCCAACGCTTAGCAGGTGTGGTTGCTTGCCTTATTTGTTTGGTGGGGAGAATTAAGCTCCTAGGCAAGTAATGCAGCAGTAATCTCTATTTACTCTTTGATTTCTCAAGCCCTCTCTTCTCAGTCTAAGCCTTTTGGTTTAGCAATGCAAAAGTAATTTTTCAGGCTTGGCTAAATCTTCTTTCTTTGTGTCTGTGCTGTGAAAAGTAAACACCTTTAACTTATGGCCAAAGAAATACGAGTCACTTTGATTTTTTTTCACTTTGGGATCTGTTGTTTGATGAGGTCTGCTTGTGCAGAAAAAATATAAATTTATCTGGAGAGTTCTTAAGGGAAGTTCAGGCACAGTGCAGACTTAATTTTTCTTTTTGTCATGAATGTTCAACAATTATTTGTTTCCATCTTGCAATTCCAGGAAAATACTATGCAAGAGTCATGGAGTGTTTGTGTATTTTCTTCAGGCTTCATATCTAAACTATACCTATGGAAATTGCTCTTTTGGCCTTCCATGTTAGATAATTCCCCGATTCTTTTCATATGGTAAAAGCAGTAGACTGTGGAGTGAAGGGAACCAAAACAATTTCAGTATTTGTGCTTTGGAATTCCCCAAGGAATTAGTGCTTGGCATTTCCTGTGGTAACCTTAGTCTACTCCCACCTAGGAGTATTCTCTAGTTGGACAACACAAGATTGTTTTCCTCTCTCCAGCGACATTTTAAAATATCCTTCAGGAGTTTAAGTTTACGTTTTATTGTCATCTGCCTGGCAGCAGGCGGTGCAGGTGGCAAATGGTGTCAAAGGGAAAATTTGACAGCTGAGATAATTAGTAGATGGCAGTCTGGAGTGTTGTCAAGCTGCCAGTGGGGATGGTAGGTGCTTTGGGTAGAAGTATGCAAGGATGTTCTCTAAGGATCAAAATATTTGTATTTCTCATATTACTGTGATTTCCTTTCTAAGAGCATCTATACCTTAGGGAAATATATTAAAATTAAAATCAATCAGTAGATGTTGCTTCTAATCATAGATGACTGGCATTTTCACATCCACAAAATTTTTCTTGGTCTTCTTATCAACTTTTTCATGTGTGAGCACTTGTTGGAATAGAATTTACATACTGCTTCAAAGATTTTCCTATTATGCAGTAGGTCTTTTAAGAGAGAAAGGGCCCTTCTTTTTCTGCTGACTCAGACTGCGTTATAATTTTGAGCCAGGAAATACAATTTTCTATTTTGTCTAGATTTATTTTCTCTCTTTTAAGTATTCTCCCCTGTCCCCAGGCTTTGAATACAACTTTCCCATTAGGTACTATTGCCAAAAGAAAAAAAAAAATAGTTCTTAAGTATCTCCCTTTAAATTTCCTCAGCTGGTTATGGACGGACGGATGGATGGATGGACAGATAGACAGATAGAATACAGCGAGATATATTTTATAAATAGGATCAAAGGTTCCCAGTGCTTCTTGCTCTTTGTGAATAAATGAAAACATTAGGGAAGAATTTGACCATTTTGGCAATAATTTTAAAAGTGATTTCATATATAATTGATTTTGATATTTACCTACACTAGCAATAAAAAGGTTATTCAGAATTAACTAAAACACAGACCACGTCCTTCATTACTCCTATCAGAGATATAAAATGTGCATTAGAAATGCCACAGATCCTCAAACTATTTAAATAGTCTCTATACACTCTCAGTAACATTTTCTGCATAGCCCATGGTTTTAAATTCTTCAGGCTATTAATCTGACACATAATAAGACATATCCATCCTATAATCATTCATTTCATATATTTCACATAATAGCATATAACACATAATTAACTTTAGCCAGTTACTACATATTTTAGTGTGCCAAATATTTTTAAATTAATGACAATTTATTCAGGATGGAGATATATAAATTAAACATTAAAATTAAATAATATTAGTACTTTTCAGATTTTTTACTCCATATACCAAGGTAGTAGCTAACATTCTAAAATTTAAGTAAAACATATTTAGGGGGAAAAGTTTTTGTATCCTAAAATTAACTCATGTACTTACATTTTAGATTTCAGTCAGTTCTCTACTAAATCATTTTATAATACATGTTTGAGGCTTTCAGATATTTTGAGACTGGGATATACAGCTTACAAACATAAATGGAAATATAAAATAACTAATATTTATCGAGTTTCTATTCTAGGGTGGTACTATACTGAACTTTGATCCTGAGAAATGAAAGGCCCAGTCATCTCAAGTAGTTCAGTTTACTTAAGGGGAATCAGAAAAGAGAACAGAGTATTAAAAGACTCTGCAATAAATATTATGATAAAGATGTGCTCCAGAAACTAAAGGAATTCTAATTTATATTGAGAGGAAAGTAAACCTCCCAAAAGATATGATACCAGAATTGAATTTTAGACAGTAATACTAACAACACTACTAAAATATATTAAATGCTTATTAAACAAAACAATTTATATACATTTTCTCATGTTATCTTTTCAAGCTATCATCATGTAAAGAAAAATGTAATGAGATACATTTATTATCCTCACTTCAGAAACAAAAAATAGTAAAGGGCTCTGAGCCATTCAACTCAGCAGCAGCAGCACTGGGGGAGGATCCCACATCTGGCCAATCATCCTTTCAGGTGCCTCTCTGATACTAACTCTACAAAGGAATCAATTTAACTAAAGCACAGAACAGAAAGGCATGGAGTATTTCGGGGAACTTCAAGTCATTTAGATTGAGTGGACTCTTGGATATATGAGGGAATAAGGCAGGGAAATGAGGGTAGAGGGCCAGAACAGCTCATTGGCCATGCTCAGGAAATTGAATATTATCCCACAACATATGAAGAACCAGGGAAAGTGTGAAGCCATGCAGTATTAAGATCACAGGTGTTCTTTCGATCAATAACTCTGTCAACAAGAAATAGGGAACAGAGTTAAGAATCTAAGTTGATCTTTATGGATAGAACTAGAGTGTATTATGCTAAGCTAAGTAAGTCAGTCAGAGAAAGATAAATATATGATTTCACTCACATGTGGAATTTACAAATCAACAGATGAACATATGAGAAGAGAAGGAAAAATAAGATTAAAAACACTGAGGGAAGCAAACCTTAAGAGATTCTTTAAATACAAAGAATAAACTGAGGTTTACTGGAGGGGTTTTGGGGGGGGTGATGGGCTAAATGGGTGATGGGCATTAAGGACGGCACTTTGTTGGTATGAACACTGGGTGTTATACGTAAGTGATGAATCACTAAATTCTACTCCTGAAACCATTATTATACTACATGTTAACTAACTCGGATTTAAATAAAATGTTTAGAAAAAGAATCTAAGTTGATCTTCAGTTGTTTGGACTGGGAGGGTGCTGGAAAGTGGTGGTGCCATTTAGAGACAGGAAGTACAACAGAGGAGAGATTTGGAGGGGAGGCAAAGAGCTCTAATTTGGAAAGAGTTTGATACTTATGCAGGCAGACCTGGATGTGGAGCACATTTGCTTATGTTGACATAATGTGAAGTTCTGAGAGTGTATTAAAAATAAATGTTTTAGTGGGCACCTGGGTGGCTCAGTCAGTTAAGCATCCAACTTCAGCTCAGGTCATGATCTCATGGTCTGTGGGTTCAAGTCCTGCCATCAGGCTCTGTGCTGACAGCCTGGAGCCTGCTTCAGATTCTGTGTCTCCCTCTCTCTCTGCCCCTTCCCGCTCATGCTGTCTCTCTCTTGCTCGCTCAAAAATAAACATTAAAAAAAATTAAACAAACAAATAAATGTTTTAGGGGTGCCTGGATAGCTCAGTTGATTAAGCATTGGACTCTTGATATCAGCTCAGGTCATGATCTCACAGTTTGTGAGACTGAGCCCCTCATCAGACTCTGTGCTGACAGCAGGGAGCCTGCTTGGGATTTCTCTCTCACTCTCTCTCTCTGCTCCTCCCCTGCTCATGCACTCATGCCCTCTCTCTCTCTTTCTCAAAATAAATAGATATTTTTAAAAACTTTTAAAAAATGTTTTAGGTGAAGTAGGTGAAGGGGATTAAGAGTATACTTATCACAATGATCACTGAGTGATGTACAGAATTGCTTAATCAATATATCGTACACCTGAAACTAATATAACACTGTATTTTTTTTTTCCAATGTTTATTTATTTTTGGGACAGAGAGAGACAGAGCATGAACGGGGGAGGGGCAGAGAGAGAGGGAGACACAGAATCGGAAGCAGGCTCCAGGCTCTGAGCCATCAGCCCAGAGCCCGACGCGGGGCTTGAACTCACGGACCGCGAGATCGTGACCTGGCTGAAGTCGGACGCTTAACCGACTGCGCCACCCAGGTGCCCCTATAACACTGTATTAATTACACTAGAATTAAATTTTTAAAAATAAATTAAATAACACCAGATAAAACCTTAAAAAAGAATGTTTTAAAAAGGAAATATTGGAACTATTTTAATACAAAAATGGAAAATTTTGGAAACTGAATCTTCTCAAATTCAGCAGAAAACAAGTCTAAGATTACCTCTGGGAGATAACACCTGTAGGAGAAGAATCAAGGGATAGTTTGACAAGTAAACTGTCTACTTGGAGTTCCTTTATTAACCTAACAGTTTTGTCACATTGATTACTCTCTTTCTATGCTATTTAAATGTATAGACTCAAGGTAGATTCTACAGATTTGCAAAAATGAGTAAAGCAGGAAATCAGTTGGAACTCTATAAAGGTTTCTTTAATACATTTTATTGACTTTATTTTTTGGACTTTATATACATATTGACACTTATTATATTGTGCATTTTACTAACTTACTGCCTATAAATTAGATTTCTATTTATATTTAAATGCTTTATTGGTTTTTGTTTTGTTTTGTTTTTTGGAGACAAAAAAAAGAACAAGTTGGGCGGGGGGTGGGGTGATGCAGAGGCAGAGGGATAGAGCATCTCAAGAAGGCTCCATACTCAACCACTCAGTGTGGAGCCCACTGCAGGGCTCGAGCTCATGAATGACCCTGAGATCATGACCTGAGCAGAAATCAAGGGTGATCACTTCAGCAACTAAGTCACCCAGGCTCCCCAATGCCTTATTGTTTTTAAGCTCAGAAATCGGAACTGGCTATGACCTCATAGAAGTGGCTTATGTATTAAGATTCAACTCAACACACATTTTATGAGGGCATACAATGGGCTGTCTTTAAGGAGCTGACAATCTTTTAGATCCTTCTTTGTTAAGCTTCAATGTGCATATTAATTTGCCTGGAGAGCCTGTTAAAATACAGTTTCCCTAGTCAGTAGGTCTGAGGTGGGACCTGAGATTCCCTTTTACTATCATAATCCTGGGTGATGCCACAGCTGTTGATCTGTCGCTTTGTGAACAGCAAAGTTTTAGACGAAATCAACATGTATCTAGCTGAACACAGTATCATTTGAAGTTAGGATTAGCAGAATGAACAAAACATTATAAAAGCCCCGAATTACAGATTATATTTCTTAGCTCTAGACTCATGGTTTGAAATGGGAGATTTGCACTAATGCAGAAACCAGCAAATGGCTGTTGACAGACTGCTCAGTTACCTCCAGAATGCGTTTCTGATCTTTAGCAAGAGAAGCACCTGGTCTCTTTAAGAATCAGAGTTTGAAAAAATAGATGTCTTACCAGTAGCAGTTTCACAATCTATGGCAAGAGGAAGTAACAATTATAAAACGTAAACCCAACTAAGTATGTTATTTTGGTGCTAAATCTCTAAAAAAAAGGACCACACAAGAAAGGATGATAGAGATTCTGTGGAAATTTATTCAAGTAAATGTACCTTAATTCCAAACTGGGGATAAAGGATCTTCAGAGACATCGAAGAATTGCCATGTGGCAAGGGTTTCGTTCTCTTTTTTCCCAGTAATGAACATGGAAAGAAGCAAAAAGACAGGGATACGCTGTGTTTTCAAGGCCAAGCTGCAGTGTAGAAGGAGACCTGGCGAGAGAGCCTCTGGGGTCTCCAGCCTGTGTTGGCTAGGGGGGTTGCAAGAAAAAGAATTAAAGGTAATTAACCCAGCAGTAGCTTTCACATAAAGGATAATTCAAGCAAACTGGAAATAGCTGGAAGTGGAGCCAGCTTTGATAAATTATGTGCAGGCCTCTAGCGCTCCAGTGGAAAGTAGGTATGAGGTGAATGGAAGCAGTGACCAGCACTGGGCATGACCATGAAGCAGAAGCTAGTGCATAACACTCCAAAATACTGTCTTCACAAACAGGTTTCTACTCTAATTCTCCATTTTTATTTACTTAAAAACACATACTAATCATTTTCTAATCAGTCTTAGCAAAATCATGCATATATAATATATACACACATGTATACACACACACACACACACACACACACACACACACAGCATTCATTCTATTTTTGTTTCTTCTAAATCACTTTTTTTTTTTAAATTGCAACATGGAGGGTCAGAAAGCACAGATGCTGAGTCTGTTTAAAATGGCCTAGAAAGCAAAGCACATGCTTTAATCTGATGTCTAGGATGCATTTTAAAAAATTGGATTGAAAAGGATTAGATTAGATTAGACCTCCTGGATTTAAAAATGTTAAAGCTCCATTTATGCTTTAACATAATCTCTTTCTACTCTCTGGAGCCATCAAGCAGAATGCAGTCTTGGGTAGCTTTTTTATTATTATTAAATTTTAGGCCTTTTTTTTAAACATCCCACTCTCATATTTGTAATAAAAAGAAATCCTCAGAGACTGAGCTAAAAGTTCTTTTGACCTGCTGCTAAAGGGAAGGGTTGGTATGTATGTCTTGTGATTTTAACAATGACTTTTATGTATTTATGCACACAGAGACACACAGATACACATATGAATACAAATAACTAGTTTTTAAATCCAAATAACAGTGCATGCTTTTGAATATTATCCATTTTTATGAAGTTATAGTTGTTAGTACAAAAATCCATCATAAAGCTTAAATAAAAAACCTTTATAAGACTTTGTATACTGTACCCCTATTTGAAATAGTCATTAATTCCAATCTCTGTTAATAAAAAAAACTATAACTGTACACCCTTTTCAAAAGTTCTGAAGTTCTAAAAGCAAACAGACTTGTTTTATGTTTTGATGTTCATGAATCATAAAATATAAAATGCAATTATATCTGTAGTTATATAAAATCTGCTGAGGTGGAAAGTTGAAAATGTTTATATGAGAAATACATAACTCTTTAGCATTTTTTTAATTTTGTAATATTTAATTATAGTTTCACATACACAAAAAAGCTGAGATTGACTTGCAAAATTTTTTAATTTTATTACCTCTGCACTTGGGTTACACGTCTCAAAATTACTGTGATTATAAATTACCAATTATATTCCTGAAGCATCATAGATGTAAGATTTATGGCTTATCTCTGGTAAAGTGTTTTCATTTATCCAAGACATAAACAACACTATCTAACCACAAATCCCTGAGGATATTAACAAACTTTTTAAACTAAACAAACTATTTTTAATTAAATTATTAAAGCTGGAATATGGACAGTCTTAGCAAAAGAATTATTAGTTTCCTTATTGTCCTCCATGTGAAGTTTGAAAACCTTTTGCTATAAGGTACCAAGGTGCTACCTTATATCTAGATAAAAAGCAGTAATACTCCTAGAGCAGAATCATCGAGAACAGTATAAGTGAGAATGAAAATGAGTTTTTTTTTTTGGGACGTTCTAAAATCTACTTGGTTTTATCTTGTGAGGTCTGCTCTTAGAATTTAATGAAAACTTTTATTAGTATTTGAAGAAAAAGAAGAACCATATTCAATATTTCCTTCTCAATTTAAATAGAATCTACTGGTGTTTTAATCAGTTAAACTTTAATTTTTAGTAAATATGAGACAGATTCTAGCACTTATCCTTCCTTTTCCATAAAATTCGTGCCCATGGGTAATGAAATAGTTAATGGAAGTTTCTCTTTACAGAAATATTCTAGCTGATAAATAAAGAAGGAATTATAGAATTAAAATACCTCCATTTTGCAGGCACTAATGAAAAAAGGGAGATGATGCATTTAATGGTTCCCAATGGCTGCTAGCGTCACAAAATGAGAAGCTTCCAGATATTGTGGTCATTCTGATAAAATCCACAACATTACAAATGAAGTTTATTGCCTTTTTATTTTTTTAATGTTTATTTATTTATTTTTGAGAGAAAGAGAGAGCAGGGGAGAGGCAGAGAAAGAAAGAGAGAGAGAGAGAGAGAGAGAGAGAGAGAATCCCAAGCAGGCTCTGCACTGTCAGTGTGGAACCCAATGCAGGGCTCAATCCCAAGAACCGTGAGATCGTGACTTGACCTGAAATCAAGAGTCAGCCGCTTAACTGACTGAGCCACCCAGGTGCCTCTCTTTCTAAAAAACTTAGATCTGAATCTGATCAAGCAAATATCTACAAATTTACAGGAAAGATATGGGGCAACAGTGCATGTCAAACAATACAACTGGATGGAGTCAGCAAAATTATAACTCTAGGAAACTTTAGGAAACATTTTTTTTTTTCCTTCAACAAAGAAACTGCAAGGAAAAGAGAAATAGACAAAAGGAATGAGAGAGAAAGAATGAGAACAGGAGAATGAGGAAGGGACAAGAGAAAAGAGGGAGAGAGAGAAAAAGGGAACACCTATAGATTAGAAGAAACTTAAAAACTATGTCAACTACTTATAAAATATGGACCTCATCTTCAATAAATACACTGTAAAAAAAGGTGGGGGGGAGGTATTACATTCTCAGTGAGATGTGAATGTGACAATTGTCAAAGTTAAGAAAGTTGAAAATTTTATTCTGAGAAGTACTAATTCTTAAAAGACAACAATTTCATAAAGCTACAAGTTATGTTCAGTCCTTTAGACTCTAGGAAAATGAAAATGGTGACAAGTTTAGTGAGGATATAATTCAACCAAGTTACAGTTTTTCCCAAGCTTCAGAAGAACAACACAAAGCGCTTACCTATTAGGATGTGATTGCCACTGTCAGAAACCAAACCCTAATAATTTAGTAAACACGGGTCAACAAAAAACATTATGCTAGATACCAGTAATGTTTTGTCTAGCAGCTAAGCATGGCCATAAGTAGGTTCTTTACTGAGACGATGGGTTAGCTTTCCATATAATAAACTTATTTTACGTTTATGTGATGAAGATGTAAAATTAAAAACTATAGCTAGGTTCTAACTCTTGGAAAGAAAAAAAACAAAAAGAAATTAGAAAATGAAAACACTAAAATACAAATCTAATGTGAGAAAATATGAGAGCTTTAATAAAGAAACATATTGTAAAAGGAAAACAAAGTATTAATAAGATACAGTTTGCACAAGATGAAAAAAAAAATTCAACAAAAACAAGAGAGAGAAATCCCAGAGCAATGGGAAATGAAATACTCCCACAACACATTATGCTAAAAGGTACTTATTTCATTTGCAACTTGTATTTATATTTTTTAATGTGGAAAAAGACCAGCAAGCAACACATTATGTTAAAAGCTACTTATTTCTTTGTTATTTCTATTTAAAGAGGTAATAGCCTTACTCCAATTACATATAGATTGAATATGAATCTATATTATTATATTGTACTTTTTTTTTTAGCTCAGTGATATATACTTACAAAAAAAAACTTAGGTGAAAGGAATTATAATTATTTTGTGTATTTTGGGGTTTTTCTCCCTAAAATGTTGAGTTCTAAGGCATTATTTTAATATCAAATTCTTAAAATCTCTGCCTCCAACAGTTCAATAAGGTTTTTGAATCTCTAATTAGATCTCTATCATAGAGACTTATTGCTTTCTCCATTTGACCACAGTGAAATAGGCTGATACTGTAAAGCTCTTAAACATCCTAGGGATGGTACATTTTGTTATATAACGAATTTATGTAAGGATAAAAT
This sequence comes from Leopardus geoffroyi, assembly GCF_018350155.1. Taxonomy (NCBI): domain Eukaryota; kingdom Metazoa; phylum Chordata; class Mammalia; order Carnivora; family Felidae; genus Leopardus; species Leopardus geoffroyi. The sequence goes on along the minus strand of NC_059326.1, from coordinate 200,439,550 downwards.
TTCTTCTTCTTCAGTATTAGAATGGCTGGGGAGTTGTTAGCATGAGATCATACCTACCTATTGGCAAACTAGAATGGAATTTGCCAATAGCAAAGTAACTGCAAATGCCCTAATTGGAGTATAGCAGCAACAATGTGTTCTTAGGTACCCCAAACTTTTTAAAAAATCGTTTTCACACTGTAAACATCACTATTTTTTTCATGTATATTCTACCTAATATTGTGGCTCAAAATGCTAACAATATTTTCTCCACTTGAACTCGTTATTTCCAGAAACTAAACTAGACCCATAAAATTGGATCCTTTCAGTATGAGATGGTGTATTGTTTTGAGATAACTATTTCTTCGCAAAATCTTGAATTCTCTCTTTATTCATATGTTAGCACAATTTTAATTCTGTTCTTTCTGCTTCATTTCTTTTGTATACTAGATGTAGATATTTTACAAAAGGAAACCTGACCACTGCCACTTCATCTCTTAATTTTCTTCTTTACCCAGCTTCCATATCCTTGTTCAAGTTTTTTATTTTTTGTCAATAAACATCGATATTTTAATATGTTGACTTTATAATCTTTCACTTATGCAGACTACTTAATTATATTTTATAAGGGGCAAACTTTTACCATATTTCTCAAACTTCTTGTTAAAAGATTATAAAGCAGTTATTAGTATTTCTAGACAGAGGAGTCTAGAGAGATTTTTCAACTCCTATTTGAAATTTCTTGTAGAGAGCATATAGTTGGGCCAAATTTTGTTTTGTTTTGTTTTTAATTCACTCTGCCAATTTCTGGTATTTTAATTGGTATTTTTAGAACATTTACAATTAATGTAATTATTGATTTGTTGAGGCTTAAGTCCACCATTTTATTTTTTGTTTTCTGTTTTTACCACTGTTTTTTATTTGTTTTGTTTTTGCTGCCTTTCTGTGGACTTATTTGAACATTCTTTACTATTTTGTTTTGATTTATCTTGAGTATATTTCTTTATACACATTTTTAGTGGTTGTGCTAGGTATTATAAATACATAACAGTCTACTGGCATCAATATTTTATGGTTTCAAATGAATAAACTCCCTTTAATTTCATTTGTACTTTTATTTATAATGTAATTGTCTTAAATAGTTCCTCCTTAAAGAACCATGTCAGACAGTGTTATAATTTTTGCTTCAACCATTGAACATAATCTAGAAAACTCAAAAGAATTAAAGTCTATTGTATTTACCCATGTTTTTGTTCTTTCCATTGTTCTTTCTTCCTTCCTTATTTTTCAAGATTCCTTCCTTTAGCCCTTGTTTTATAGAAGGTCTCCTGGCAACAAATTCTGTTAATTTTCCTTCATTTAAGAATATCTTGATTTCCCATTCATTTAAAGGATACTTTCAACTAGATACAGATTTCTTATTTGACAGTTCTTTTATTTCAGTACTTAAACGTGTTGTGCCACTTCCTTCCCAATTTTCTGGTTTCTGATAAGAAATCCATTGTCATTCAAACTGTTTTTCCTCTGTAAAGTATTATTTCTCTCTTGCTGCTTTTACTTTTTCTTTGTCTTTAGTTTTCAGAAGTTTGACAATGATGTTTCCTGCATGTATTTATTTGGGTTTATTTTGTTTGAGGTTCAACAACCTTCTTGGATCTGTAGGTTTATGTTATTTGCAATTTGGGGAAGTTTTCAACCATTATATTTTTTTAGTACATATCACTTTTTGGATACTTTTTTGAGTACTTTTCACAACTCCAATGACATGAATGTTAGATCTTTGCTTAGAGCCCCACAGGTCTTTGATGCTCTACTCAAATTTTTTTTCAGCCTCTTTTCTCCCCGTTGTTCATAGTAAGTTCTACTGTTCTATCTTCAAGTTCATTGATTTATTTTTCTGCCATCTCCAATCTGTTGAGTCCATCTATAATTTTGGGGGGTTATTGCATTTTTTTCAGTTCTAAAATTCTCTTTTCTTTCTTCTTTGTATCTTCTATTTCTTTGCTGAGACATTAAATTTTTCATTTGTTTCAAACATGCCTGTAATTGCTCATTGAAGCATTCTTATAATTGCTGCTTTAAAATCCTTATAAGATAATTTTATATCTGCATCATTTCAATTTTGACATCTGTTAAGTATCTTTTATCAAATTGAAATTTTCCTGGTCATTGCTTTGACAAGTAATTTTCCAGTGAAATCTGGACATTTTAATATATGAAATTCTGAAATTCTGGATCTCATTTAAATCTGCTATTATAGCAGGACTTCTCTGACAATGTTCCTGTCTAAAGTGGTACTCCAGCTTATTAATACTTGGTGAGATGAAAGTCCATATTTCCTACCAGTGTTCCATTAATACTACCCTGTCTGGGAGGTGCAGGAGTGTCTCATTATTGCTCTCTGAATGGCCTCTAATGTTACCAAACATGGATGGTCTCTTTACTGATGGATTGTAATGAAAGAATTCTGACACAACCCCAGCAGGAATTGTGAGTGATGCCTCATTCCCACTGGTTGAAGCAGAAGTTCAAGTGACTCACCTGGTCTTCACCAACACCTTGGGGTTTAAGGCCTCATTATCTCCTGGGTAGGAGGATAAAAGTCCAGCTCCCACTTGGACTTTTCTGACAATACCTCATGGAGGGTTTGTGGTATTTCATTACAGACTGGCAAAGGTGGAAATTTAGATTCCCCATGTGGCCTCTGCTGGTAGAGGTGAGAATGAAACAGAAGTGTTTTCTAGGATGCTTAGCTAAAGTTGTGCAGTTATTATCTAAAAGTTTTCTATCTTGCTATACTGTCCTTTTCCTGGCTCTTTTGCTAGGAGAGCAGGCTTTTTCTCGATTTTTCTGCTCACACTTGTTGGCATTTCTGGACTGCCAACTACTCTGGCTCCCAATCTGAAACCTGAACACTTTGGGGAATAAGTGGCAGAAAAAAAAATCCACATAACTCACTGCTGTGTCATTGCTCATGTTTCAAAATCCTTAAGCAGTCTACATCCTTCTTTCTACCTTTCAGAATCTTCTTAATTCTGTTTTATGTAATGTCCAGGGTTTTAGCTGTTCTCTGTAGGAGGATTAGGTAAAAGAACATCTACTCCATCTTCCTGGAAATAGAAGTGCCTAATGGTATTTTTATAGACAGTACTTTAATACCATATCAATGTGGTGACCAACCAAATCGAACTTCCTACAATAGTAAGTTTGTTTGGATCATTTTTATACCACTCATAAGTAACCAGATATTATGAAAGACAGTAGTGCAGAATAATAAAATGCAAAGTTTTGAGACATGGCTTTCTTTGTTTGAATCCTTGATCTACATCTTAAAAGATGTATGGCATGCCTAAAATTATTTAACAATTCCAGGACTAATTTTCCACACCTATAAAATAGAAATAATAATAGTTGCGTAATATGGTGGTTGTACAAATTCAATGCAAAAAAATATGAAGGGATAGTATCTGGTATAATAAATGAGAGCTATTATACTCTTAACATATGTGTTTCTCTTTCAAGGCATCCTTATATAAAATGATAAATCACTTCCTCCCAAGTGCTAATTGGTACTTTGCTGCCTTGAAATGGTGAAGAGGAAAGAAATTTCTTTTCAGAGTATTTTCTTCTCCCTGATGCATCATAGGATCAGGTTTTAGAAAGCATTTGAATTGTTTAACAAGTAGGGGGTTGCAACAGATGAGCACACTGTAAGCTCTGAGAACACATTTGAAAGTATCTTATATTTTGGCCCATGACTCACTCCTTGACATTAATTCCTCTCTATAAGGGATTAATGTACTCAAGAATCAATATGCTCTCAGACAGATCCTACATCAGTGAGTTTCTCTGCTGGTCAGTATTTTCATTATTAACAACTTATGTCAGCAATATTCCCTATTCGTCTAGCAGTATTTGAATTTATTCTCTCATTTTAGTCCTGATTGTTGAACATTACTCTAAAGGTCTTTTATAACTTGATTTACCAAGAAAGCAGATTAGAAATCTATATGAAGACTCAGAGGCCTAAAAAGAAGAGCAATTAGGAAGATTGTGCTGTTCAGTTCTACTTTCCAAAAATAGGGGCTGAAAATATTTTGAGTTCCTCTGTATTTCTTAAAGTTTGCACTTAAAATACTATATCCCACAATACCCCCGTTATTCTATTGTTTTTAGTCTTTTTTCATCATGATGGTCTTCTGTTTTTATTTTCCCACTTGGATCCCATGTTTCAGTAAATTTGGCCTTATTATAAAATATATTTATCTAATCAATATTTAATTAAGTTTGCACTAAATCCTATTTTGTACATTGTGACATTGTTTTCATAAAATGCTTAAGAATGTGTGTTCTTGCCTGGCCATTACATACTAAAAAGAATCAGGATTTCTTTAAGAAATGGCTGACTCTAGGGTTAAGGCAAGGAAAAATATGAGACGAGTCTCAACATATATTTGTTTCAGAAATTAAGGAAGGTCTCAACCAATTAGGGGCATCAGATAAAAATGACACTGGCGTCAGCTTGAACATTTTCCCACCAGTCAAATCTGGAACAGTTATAGTCTGAAAATGAATAGTGATAATAATGGATTATAATCCATTAATGGAACAAGAATCCATGAATCTATACTGAGAGTATACACATATGTATACATGTATAATACATATGCATATACATAAATGGGGAAAATGAGGAGGCTCTTTCTTAAAGTGGCCTATACCTAATAAATATGGAATAAATTATAGGTGTTATGGCTGAATTGTATCCTCCCAAAAATTCATGTTAAATCCCTAAACTCTAATACCCCAGAATGTGACTGTACTTTGAGATAGGACCTTTAAATAAGATAAGATAAATGAGATAATTAAGTTAAAAAGGTGTTGTTAGGATAAGGCCTAATCCAATATGACTTGTGTCCTTATAAAAAGAGATTAGGACACAGACAACACAGACAGAGGGACAATCATGTGAGAACACAGCAAGAAGGTGCCATCTGCAAGCCAAGGAGAGAGGCCTCCCTGAAAAACAAACCTGCCTCCAGAATTAAATAACAAATTTCTGTTGTTTAAGTTACCAAGTCTATGGAATTTTGTTATGGGCGCCCTAGGAAACATATACAATAGATTACTAAAAATCACCATTATACAATCACGATAGTAATAATCTGAGCAAGAATTACCAATGGATACATTGGATTAAAGTTTGATGGTGGACATTATTTACATGGTATTGTATGTCCTACATATTACCAGTTTCAAAGGAAAAAAAATAAATAACTTTATAGTGAAGAAACCTGGCAAAGACCTCAAGCAAATTAATGATCAATGTTGATAGCGGTAATAATGAGATAAACTCCCTTCAGTGCCTCTTGATATGATTCACTGAGAAAAATAGTTATTAGGTATTCAGTGCTCTTAATAAAAGCATATAACTTGAACTGAATCATGAGGAAACAATCACATAAACTCAAATTGAGGAATATTGTGAAAACAGTTAGCCTGTACTCTACAAAATTACAATGTCATAGAAGAAACAGAAAGTCTGAAATACATTCTGCAGATTAAAGGACTGGTTTAGAGACTACAAATATTTTTATGGATAACTGGCAAAATTGGAATTTGAACTGTACATTAAATGATAGTATTATATCAGTGCTAAAGTTCCTGAATTGATAATTTTACAATGATCACATAGGAAAATGCCCTTCATAGGAGATACCTGCTGAAATATTTAGGCATAAAGTGGTATAATGTCTATAAATTGCATTCAAATGATTAAAAAATAAATATTATATATATGTATGTACATATATACTTATAAACATACATGTATAAAAATAAATGCTACTGATAAGTGTATATGTGCATGTGTTTAAATATGACAAAATTTTAATAACTGGAGAATCTAGGTGAAAGGTATTTGTGAGTTTCTTGTGTTATCCTTACAACTTTTCTGTGTACTTTATTTTTTTCCAAATTATGAAGTTAAAATCCATATTTCATATAGAGATATCTTGAGTCTAAGTGTATGTTTTGTCACTTGGGTGTAACATTGGGCAATTTATTTAAATTATTTAAACCTCAGGTTTCTAATCTATAAAATAAGATAATATAGTACAATTCTGGCAGTATTGTAAGGAGACAGTACCAATAAATCTCTCATCACCTGAAACTGAATAACCTCTCAAAAATATTACTTGTTATTAATGTCATCTTGGTGTTAATCCATTATAAAATAGTAATCCATCAACATCAATGATTTAAAATAAAAATTGAAGTTTCTTAAATTTTTATAGCAATGCATCAAAGTGTTGTTTGCTGTTACTAGTTAGTTGATCAGCTTGAGCTATTACTGAGGACAGGCATACTTAGGCATATCAATTCAAGTTCTATAACTCCTTAACATGAGACTTCAGTCATTATCTGAGATTCCACAATCAAGTACTAGAAATTTCTATTATCAACAAGTAACTGCACATATCCAGTGTTTCAAATAAGTATTTTCTTAAGGTGTTGACATAATATAAAACTAAAGAAAAAAGGAAAAGAAGTTTGGTGATTCGTCGTGTGTTTTCTTACTACCTTAATTACAACCCTCAGAGACTACAGAACTCATGTTCTGAGAACAAGCATGATACTCTGGACTGTATTAATGAAACCAGAATAAGAATTCACCAAATAGTACAAATAGCAAGGAAGAATTCTTGCACTTGATACTAGTAAAGAAACTGAATGTATTCCCTTTTTCCTTTGATGATAAAGAAAATATTTTGACAGGAAGCAATGTGCATATTTGTATGTTGAGATATATAAAAGGTTCAGTCTTAGAGTGGGACTCCCAGTTAGAACACCCTTGCTTAGAAAGGAGTATTGAATACACATACTGACATCTCTGGCTTTGTCCCTTAACTGGAAGAATTTATAATTTACATGGAAAGACAGACCATATTAATAACCACAAACAATAGCAGCATTTTGAGATATTTTAAGGAAAGCAACTATGAAATTAATCTATACTAATATATAAATGACTGTTTCTAAACCATCTCCACTCCAAGAATAACATGTACCTTCCTCCCACTGGAGGTTAAATTTCTAGCATCACAGACGCAGGTCATAGCAATATTGTTATCCTTTGCAGCACTTTTTAGGATGCCTTCCACATATCAGTCACTCAATAAATATACTTTGAAAGAGCAAAAAACACAACTGGAATTTTAGAATATATAACAAAGTGAGGTGATAAGTTTATAGAAATAAGAGAAAATTTGATTAGTGATGGAGGTCAACCAGGAAGACAAGTTCTGCCCAGGAGCCTAATCATATTCAGCTTCTATAATTTTAACAGCATCATTTCATTCTTTTCTCCATTCATGAATATGAATTTATATAATCCCAACAAAGTGTATGTTTACTTTTTCCCATGTATTTCTGATTTAGGAAGGCCTATTTTCACTCTCCCATGATATTCCAAGTCTAGTTCGCCAAATGGTGAACTACACTACAAAACCAAATGGAAAAAATGTACTGACATAATACTGAACAAGTCATTAGTAACAGAAATATATTCCTGCTACTATTGCTGGCAATATGTGAATAATGTATTTATAAATGTAGCTTTAACATACTAAAATAAGTATTCTCTCTTTATATAAAAATATATCATATTCATTCCAAGAATGTTCTCAAATTTAATGGTGTTTGACATGTATATTTTAGATATTAGAATCCTTTTTCCAATTTAGACAAGTCACTTTGTATTTTCAAAATTTCCTTAAGCATTTTGATAAGAGCCATACTAATTTATGACTCTCATTTCTGCATTTGAAGTCTACTTCATTATTTTATACATAGTAACTTTCAAATAAATGTAGATTATTTTATTTATTGTGTGCAATTGATCCAGTTGTAATGGTTTTTAGTTTTCCATTTACACAATGTTTTAAAAGCTAAACAGCTACTTTGTATTAATTCTCATTGTCTTCCCACATATACATGCAAATGAGGAACTGATGTATATGTGTGTACACATATAAGTGACAGATCAATTAATATTTATGAACATACTTGTAATGATTCAACACAATAGTCAAACACAGAAAAAAATGGTTCTCTTTTATACTCACCATAAAAGGGTGGTTTTTTTTGTTCTTATATTAGTACCTATATCAATAATTCCCATGGACATTGTTCTATTAATTGCCTTGAAAAATGTTAGTTTCAGGGCGCCTGGGTGGCGCAGTCGGTTAAGCGTCCGACTTCAGCCAGGTCACGATCTCGCGGTCCGTGAGTTCGAGCCCCGCGTCGGGCTCTGGGCTGATGGCTCAGAGCCTGGAGCCTGTTTCCAATTCTGTGTCTCCCTCTCTCTCTGCCCCTCCCCCGTTCATGCTCTGTCTCTCTCTGTCCCAAAAATAAACAAATGTTGAAAAAAAAAATTAAAAAAAAAAAAAGAAAGAAAGAAAAATGTTAGTTTCAAACATCCAGTAGATGGCCATAAGCTTAAGTTTCTGCTATTCAATGGCATATAGCACCATTAGAATCATAAAACAAGAAGTCCTGATTTTCACTGGGTTGATCAAAATAGAGGAAAGCTTTGAATTACTGAAGTTCTCTTTCTTGAGCTGCCAGGGTATCTTCCTTAGGAAGCCTTTGACAGAATGTTTGCAGGGTACTTTACTGATATTTCAGCATTTTCATTCCCTTGATTATGAGGTCTTAAAATGTGGTGAAGTATCATTTTCACTTTTTCCTTCTGTTTAAATGCATTCTTCTATGACAACAGGTGATTACCATTCAGAAAGTGTTTCTATGCCACGTGGTAAATCATGAACTACTAACCTATTTTCTATTTCATTTGTCTTCTTCCAACACCCATTATTATTCCATTTATTATAGTTGAAAATCAGCATACCTAATTGCTTCTCCTCCTGCTTCTGGCATTTAATAAGCAATGGTTATACAGAGCGTTGCATTTGTAAAGTTCAGATTACTGCATCACAACCATGTCAAAAATAATATGTTCTTGAATTGATGGTGTGCCAGATACATGCTTCTCCTGAACCCCCTTGGCCTTGAAGAGCCCTGGTGTTGGTCTGTATTGCTTCATGTTCTAATACTATTTATTAGCTGTTCTGGGTTCCCTGTGGGCAAGGGGCATACTTTGTCAAAGTCGCCATCTCAGTCAACACTGTGGCAGCTGCAGCAATTCTAGTGCTGGGCAAGTTCAACCTTAGCTGACCTTCACTGCAGCTGTGGGGGTGGGGATATAGTTGGGTGCAGGTGCAAGGGTGGGAGGGCAGGTAACACAACTCCTATATGAAGGAGAGTTAGTTTTAACCAATGAGAAAGAAGATACAGGTAGAAGGACTATTCAGTTTCAGGAACCACATAAGGACTTCTAAAGACACATGTGTGATCCAGCAGCAGGTCTTTCATACAGTAGTCCCCCCACCCTCATCCAGTTTCACTTTCTGGGGTTTCATTGACCTGGGGACAACCATGGTCAGGATCAGAAAGATCCTCCTGGCAAGTCATCTGAAGGTCAATAGCAGCCTAATGGTATGTCAAAATGCCTGTGTCATTCACCTTATTTCATCTCATCAACAGGCGTTTTATCATCTTACATCATCACAGGAAGAGTGAATACAGTACAACAGAATATTTTGAGAGAGATCACATTCCCATAACTTTTTTATTAGTGTATGTTGATCTATTTTATTATTAACTATTGTTGCTAATCTCTTACTGTGCCTAATTTGTAAGTTAAACTTTATTACAGTTGTGTATGTATAAGAATAAATACAGTACATTATGATTTGGTACTATATGAAGTTTCAGGTATCCCCTGGAGTCTTGGAACATACCCCCTACAGATAACAAGTCCAGTACAAGTACTGGACTTGTATAATCCTGGCCAGCTTGGTAAGCAGTATCTTGTATTTGTTTTCTCTCCTTCCTTGCCTCACTTCCATTTATTTTCCATAAAGCATGGCACATAAGCTTTATCTCCCACTTTTATCGAAAATGCAAGCTAGTATGTATGTAGAATATCTTAAAGCCAAGGTAAGATTTCTAAAATCCCTGTACATTTGTAAGATTACTGAGAACTCATATGACTTCCTGAGGATAATTTCCACTATCACACTTTGTTAGATGTATGAGCTAGAAGTAGTGATTTTTATCTTTCATACAACTAATAATTGGTAGTATAGGGATTTAAAGTAGCAGGACTTGACAGATAATTAAATGTAGATGTAGATGTAGATGTAGATGTAGATGTAGATGTAGATGTAGATGTAGATGTAGGGTCCAGGGGAGTAAAAAGTTAAAGATAGTACTAAAATTTCCAATCTAAGGGACTACAAATTCTAGTTATGCCAAAATCTTTGGCCAGAGAAAGATTTCTAGAATTGGGATAAAGATAATAATAAATTAGGAGACTCTTTATAGCCTGGAAGCCCATTATTCCTCATAATATTTTAATGTTTCCTGTTCTTGGGCAATTAGAAAGATAGAAATATTGAATTATGATTGTAAACTCTTCGTAATTAACCCTAACCTCTGGGCTTGTTCCTTGGGATTCAATGCTGCCAATGGAAATCTTTGCTGCTAATAGACATTATCTATAACTTACATATAAATTATACTGTAAGATTTTGTTTTTATAAAACTGCCAACTTGTTTATTAACATAATCAAAAAAACAGAGAAAGACTAGCACCACCAGTGAAGTGACCAACTGGCACAAAGTCCTCTGCTGGCTCTTCAAAGTGAACTCCTGACTGTGAGAAAAACTCTTTGATCAATATCTATCCTCAGAGGTGGGGAATCCAGTCTGCTCAGACTCCTAAAAAAATTAATATCCAAAAGGATGCATGATAAAAAATATAAATGCACCTCAAAGTCAGATAATATTGTTTTGAGTAGTAATTAAGTGAAAGTAAACTAAATCTTTTTGACTGGTCTCTAGGTCTCTTAGTATCCTAAAATCACTGACTTATTGTCTAGAAATTCACCTCTGATTTTGGCAAGTACCCATCGAAGATAATCAATTTTATTTTGGACACAGTGAATTTGAGTTACCTATTATAATCTTTTTGTAACATATTTTTAACATATCATGTAGATACTATTATCACGAGGAGACCAATGCTTACAGAGAATAATTGCCTCCAAATTATATAGACAGTGTCAGATATAAGAATTTAAACTAAATCTAAATTCTTTCTCCTCTATGCCACACTGAATCTTCACTTTTTTATAAAGCATCTAAACATAATAGCCGTTTAAATTTTTTTTTTAACGTTTATTTATTTTTGAGACAGAGAGAAACAGAGCGTAAACGGAGGAGGGTCAGAGAGAGAGAGACACAGAATCTGAAACAGGCTCCAGGCTCTGAGCTGTCAGCACAGAGCCCGATGCAGGGCTCAAACTCACGGACCGTGAGATCATGACCTGAGCCGAAGTCGGATGCTTAACCGACCGAGCCACCCAGGCACCCCCATAATAGCTGTTTAAATAATGAGTATAAGGGTCATCTAGTTATGATGCATAAGTCACTGAGTGTACTCTTTTAGTAATGTATAGAAATGGAAATATAACATAAGCAATCTTTTTAATTGCAGATTTGATATGAACACATTGCTTAGTTATTATTCAATGCATATTCCACGTGGATTTATTGTGTATTTATTAAAAAATACTATATATTTATTCTAATGCTACTATATAGCTATGAAAACTACCTTGATTCATATTCAACCACCATTAAAAATGTTTGGTAGGGAACTGTTTCCCTAGCAACAGTACCCTGTGCACAGATAGTTCCTCCCCATTCATTCAGCTATATTCCAATCTGACAACTGGTATAAATGTTCACGTATGGCAGTAAGGTTGAAAATTCAAATTCAACACGGAATGACAAGTTCAAAGGGAATATATAATCAGAATTAAATCAATGTCCATACCAACACACTGACTAGGGCAATTGAATAGATTTTAATACAGTGTTGGAAAAGCATACAAACATCACTTTGAGAAGTTGAAAATGACAAGCAAGGATAAATGTTATCCTCCTGTAGGTCCACTATTGTAGAAAAAGGAGAATACCAGACCATTTTGAACACACAGGAAATTGATCTGAGGATTAATGCAACAATTTGCATACTTTGAGCCAGAGAACGTGGCAGGTATGTGGTGTGAAGAGGTGAATTGGGGGAGAGAAACACCACAGAGCCTCAGGGGGTAGGGAACTGTTTTTGCGGAGAAAGGACAGAAAGAGAAAGAGAAAGGAGGAGAATGAGAATGCAGAGGATTGGAATTGTGCAAGAAAAGCATTCCCCCTGAAAAGTAGCTGGTGAGAAAGAGAAAGAGTGAAAACATTCACAGAGACTGGACAAAAAAACTGTTCCCCAAAACCACTGACAGGGAGAAAGGAGAGGGTTTCAATAACACCAGGATTTTATAAACAGTAGAGAACAGAGCTTAAAGTTTTAACTCAGTGTCTGGCTGTGCTCCAGTAAGAAAGTAGAGCAAATTCCCAGGAGCAGGCAGCAGAGTCTGAGCAGTCCATGTGCCATTCAAGAAGAAGCAGTTCCCCTGATTGGAGTGCATTTTCTAGAGGCCATATGGCTTCCACATGGGCAAAAGTCCTGGCAGACCCTGGAGAGCAGCCACGTTTACTGATATTGGAACAAAGGCACCAGAGGGCAGCAAAACCTGGTGCCAGCTGTGTGTTGTGATTAACCATAAACTCTGAGCCTCTGCCACTGCAAGATCCCATGAACATTTTCTAGGACAAGCCAACACCTAGCCATTGCTCAGGGAGACCTTCCCCAGAGAATCAGCTTGGGTCCAAGTCACAGGGGTCTCTGAAGTGTGCAGTTTTGAAAAACAGCCCCATCTGAGATAGAACTCTGGAGGAAAGAGCCATCTAGCAGGTAGACAGCTTGGACATGGACAGGGTAGAGACAGGGAGCAGAAAGAAGCCTGAGATGAAGGAGGGGTGCTGGATCATGGGTCAGTGAGAGTGCTAAGTTCCTGGGCCAGAAACTAGGGAAATGGGTGAAGCCATTTTCACCTTTAGCACATGTACACGCTCACATGCACACACAAGGACCAACCCCAGTAAGTTAAGCAGTGCTACCAAGTGGAGAACAGGGCCATTATACCAAGCCCTGCCCACCTGAGCCCTCCAGGCACATCCACCAGAAGACCAGTACAAATCCCTTCCACCTGTTTATTAGTCTACAGACTATAGTGAGCTGCAAAGTTCCAGTTCTAAGGGAAAGTAGATGTAACTCCTTCTTTTCTCATTCTGTTTGCTGGTTTGTTTGTTTGTTTTCTTTGTTTCTGTTTTTGCTTATGTTGTATTCTGTTTCTTTCTTTTCTTTCTCTTTCTTGGATACAGAAAGAGAAAATTCTTTTTTTTTTCTAATGTTTTGTATTCTATTTTATCTCTTTATTTTATTTTATTCTATAATATTATTTAATTTTTTTATTTTTAAATTTTTAAACTTGTTTTTCCTTTCTCTTTTCTCTCTATTCTATTAAGCTTCTCTCAAAAGCAGACCAAAACACACTTGTGATCTAATTTCCTTAATTTGATTTTTTAATTTTTTAATTTTAATTTTTTAATTTTTTTTCTTCCTCCAGAATGACAAGATGGAGGAATTCACCCAAAAAGAAAGAACAGTAAGAAATGAGGCCAGGGATTTAAGCAACACAGATATAAGTAAAATGTATGAATTAGAATTTAAAACCATGATTATAAGAATACTGGCCGGGGTTGAAAAAAGCATAGAAAACACCAGAGAATCCCTTTATATGGAGATAAAATAACTAAAATCTAGGCAGCCTGAAATTTAAAATGTTATAACTGGGATGGAATCTCAAATAGATGCCATGATAGCAAGGATGCATGAATCAGAGCAGCAAATCAGTGATATAGAAGATAAAATTATGGAAAATAATGAAGCACAAAAAAAGAGTGAAACAAAGCCAAAATATCATGATACAAGATTTAGAGAACTCAGGGACTTAAGGGAATAACATTTGGGGGTGCTTGGGTGGCTCAGTCGGTTAATCATCTGACTTCAGCTCAGTTCATGATCTCAGAGTTCACAAATTCGAGCCCCATGTAGGGCTCTGTACTGACAGCTCAGAGCCTGAAGCCTGCTTCGGCTTCTATGTCTCCCTCTCTCTCTGACATTCCCCGACTCATGAAAAAAAAAAAAGGAAGGGGTCCCTGGGTGGCTCAGTCAGTTCAGGTCATGATCTCACAGTTCTTGAGTTTGAGCCCTGCACTGGGCTCTGTGCTGACAACTCAGAGCCTGGAGCCTGCTTCAGACTCTGTGTCTCCCTCTCTCTCTCTCTGCCTCTCCCCCACTCATCCTCTCTCTCTCTCTCTCCTCCTCTCTCTCTCTCTCTCAAATACATTTTTTTTTAAAAAGGAATAACATTCAAGTCACAGGAGTCCCAGAAGATGAAGAGAGAGAAAAAAGGGCAGAAGGTTTACATGAACAAATTATAGGTGAACATTTTCCTAATCTGAGGAAGGACACAAACATCAAATTCCAAGAAGTACAGAAAACTCCCATTAGATTTAACAAAAAATGAATCATCACCAAGGTATATCATGGTCAAAGTCACAAAATACACAGAAAAAATTATGAAAGTAGCAAAGGAAAAAAAGTTTTTAACCTACAAAGGCAGACCAGGTGTGCAGCAGATCTGTCCACAGAAACTTGGCAAGCCAGAAAGGAATGGCAGGATATAATCAATGTACTGAATCAGAAAAATATGCAGCCAAGAATTCTTTATCCAGCAAAGCTGTCATTCAAAATAGAAGGAGAGATAAAGAGTTTCCCAGACAAACAAAAACTAAAGGAGTTCATGACCACTAAACCAGCCTTGCAAGAAATTTTAAGTGGAACTCTCTGAATGGAGAAGAAACAAAAAGCATCAAAGTAAAAAACTAGAAGGGACCAGAGAACATCACCAGAAACACCAACTATACAGGTAACACAATGACACTAAATTCATTTCTTCCAATAATCACTCTGAATGTAAGTGGACTAAATGCTCTAACCAAGAGGCATAGGGTATCAGAATGGATAAAAAAAAAGACTATATACTGCCTACAACAGACTAATTTCAGACCTAAAGACACATGCAGACTGACAGTAAGGCAATGGAGAACCATCTATCATGTTAATGGATACCAAAAGAAAGCCAGAGTAGCCACACTTATATCAGACAAACTAGATTTTAAAACAAAGACTGAAACAAGAGATGAGGGGCATTATATTATTATAAAGGTATCTATCCACCAAGATGATATAACAATTGTAAGTATTTACGCCCCCAGATATAACAATTATAAATATTTATGTCCCCAGCTTGAAAGAACCCAAACAGATAAATCAATTAACCACAAACATAAGGAAACTCATTGATAATAATACCATAATAGTAGGGTACTTACACTTGCACCCTACTTATAGCAATGGACAGATCACTGAAGCAGAAAATCAAGAAGGAAACAATGGCTTTGAATGACACCCTGGACCAAATGGACTTAACAGATAATATTCAGAACATTTCATCCTAAAGCAGCAGAATATATATTCTTCTTGAGTGCACATGGAACATTCTTCAGAATAGATCACATACTGGGTCACAAAACAGTCCTCAACAAGTACAAAAAGTTTGATATCATGACATGCATATTTTCAGATCACAACACTATGAAACATGAAACCATAAGAAAAATATTTCAAAAGACTACAAATACTTAGAGATTCAAAAACATCCTACTAAAGAATGATGGGTTTCCAAGAAATTAAAGAAGAAATTAAAAAGTACATGGAAGGGGCACCTGGGTGGCACAGTCAGTTGAATGTCCAACTCCCGGTTTTGGCTCAGGTCATGATCTCACAGTTTGTGAGCTCAAGCCTCCACATTAAGCTCTGCACTGATGGTGTGGAGCCTACTTGGGATTCTGTCCCTCCTTCTCTGTGTCCCTCCCCTGCTTGTGCTCTCTCTTTCTCTCTCAAAAATAAATAAATAAACTTTTTTAAAAAATATTTTTTAAAAAGTACATGGAAGACAATGAAAATGAAAACACAACAGTCCAAAACCTCTGGGATGCAGCAAAGAGGGAAGTATATAGCAATCCAGGCCTTCCTAAAGAAGGAAGAAATGTCTCAAATAGACAACCTGAACTTACACATAAAGGAGGTGGAAAAAGAACAACAAATAATAGGGAAAAAATAAAGATTAGAGCAGAAAGCAATAATATCAAGAAAAAAAAAAGAACAGATCAAGGAAACCAGGAAATGATTCTTTGAAAGAATTAATAAAATTTATAGACCTCAGGCTACATTTACCAAAAAGAAAAAGAGAATGACCCAAATAAATAAAATCAAAAATGAAAGAGGAGCGATCACAACAAATACTGCAATAATACAACAACACACAACACACAATACACAACAAATACAAACAATACTAAGAGAATATTATGAGCAATTATATGCCAACAAATTGGACAATCTGGAAGAAATGGACAGGTTCCTGGAAACAATAAACTACCAAAACTGAACCAGGAAGTATTAGAAAATTTGAACAGACTCATAACCAGTAAAGAAATTGAATCAGTGGGGCGCCTGGGTGGCTCAGTCAGTTGAGAGTCCGACTTCAGCTCAGGTCACGATCTCGCGGTCCGTGAGTTCGAGCCCTGCGTCAGGCTCTGGGCTGATGGCTCAGAGCCTGGAGCCTGCTTCCATTCTGTGTCTCCCCCTCTCTCTGCCCCTCCCCCGTTCATGCTCTGTCTCTCTCTGTCTCAAAAATAAATAAAACGTTAAAAAAAATTTAAAAAAAGAAATTGAATCAGTAATCAAAAATCTGCCAACAAAGAAGAGTCCAGGACTGGATGGCTTTCCAGGAAATTCTACCGAACTTTTTTTTAAATTTTTTAAATGTTTATTTATTTTTGAGAGCGAGAGAGACAGAGCATGAGCAGGGGGAGGGGCAGAGAAAGAGAGAGGGAAACACAGAATCCTAAGCAAGCTCCAGGATCTGAGCTGTCAGCACAGCTGTCAGCTCCAACTCATGAACTACGAGATCATGACCTGAGCTAAAGTCGGATGCTCAACTGACTGAGCCATCTAGGCGCCCCTACCAAACATTTAAAGAAGAGTTAATACCTATTATTTTGAAACTGTTCCAAACATAAAAATGGATGGAAAACTTCGAGACTAATTCTGTGAGACCGACGTTACCTTGATTCCAAAACCAGACAAAGACCCCACTAAAAAGGAGAATTATAGACCAATTTTCCAGATTAACAATGGATGTAAAAATTCTCAAGAAGATACCATCAAACTGAATCCAACAAGACATTAATGAATTATTTGCCACAGTCAAGTGGGATTTATTCCTGGGATGCAGGGCTGGTTGAATACTCACAAATCAATCAATGTGATACATCAATTTAATAAAAGAAAGGATAAGAACCATATGATCCTCTCAATAGATGCAGAAAAAGCATATGACAAAATACAGCATCCTTTCTTGATAAAAAAAAAAAAAACCCTCTAGAAAGTAGGAATAGAAGGAACATACCTCAAGATAATAAAGGCCATATATGAAACACTCACAGCTAATCCTAATTGGAGAGAAACTGAGAGCTTTCCCCCTAAGGTCAGGAACACAATAGGGATGTTTACTCTCGCGAATTTTGTTAAACATAGTGTTGGAAGTCCTAGCCTTAGCAATCAGACACAAAAAGAAATAAAAGGCATCCAAACTGGCAAGGAATAAGTCAAACTTTCACTCTTCACAGATGGTATGATACTGTCCATGCAAAACCCAAAAGATTTGACCAAAAAAACTTTTAGAACTGATAAATAAATTTGGCAACATCACAGGATATAAAATTAATGTACATAAATTGATTACATTTCTATACACCAATAATGAAGCAGCATAAAGAGAAATCAATGAATCGATACCATTTACAATTGACCGAAAACCATAATATACCTAGGAATAAACCTAACCAAAGAGGCGAAAGATCTGTACACTGAAAACTATAGAAACCTTATGAAAGAAAGTGAAGACACAAAGAAATATAGGTATCATATAACATCATAATAATTATATATAGTGACAGATAGTAAATATACTTACCATCGTGAGCATTTTGTATGTCTATAATTATATAATCACTATGTGGTACACCTGAAACTAATACAATATTATCTTTAAGTTATACTTTAATTTAAAAAACAAACAAGTAAATAAATAAAGGCGGCAAAATCAGGTCTGGTTTACCATCTTCATGAGGAAAACGTAGTGGGTCAATTATGTTAGCGCACCTCAAAGGGTTTTAATGTGACCACCAGCTCAGACCCATGTATCTTGAACATAGAATCATACATTCGTCTGTTATTTATTCATCCATTCATTTATTCATTCAACATGTGTTTATTGAGCTTTTACTATGTGCACTCTATACTAGATGTTGGATCTAGTAATGTGGTAAATCTGGCACGAAAGACAGCTTGGTGAAAGTAAAGATGGATAGTCTGAAGAGGCGGCTAATTGAAGCAGAGAGAAACTACATAGGAGTCAGACATCTGAGTCTCTCTTCCCATTATCATTTAAAGCATGTGGACATTTAGACAAACACTAAATCTTTCCAGGGTTGTCCTATTTACCTTGTAAGTAAGATTAGAGGGGAAAAAGAATATAAATTTTTTGTTCTCATGCAAAGTTTTGTGTATTGTAAAATGCTCCATGACATAAAATATAATCATTTCACTGCAAACACCCCCTGGGGTACAGCCTCAAACAACCTAGTCTTTTTCCCCCATTGCATGTTCCAACTGCTCTTTCCAGCTAGTTCTTCTCTGCCTCTTGTTTGAAATCTAGACTTGGTCCCAAACTTTGTAGTACTCTTTCAGATAATAAATTTCTCCAGTAACAGTTACTCAAAAAGCTTCTCATTTTATTAATTTAAAAATACCTAGTTTTGTTAAATGTTAGGGAATTACTGTCATGCCATTCAAATCCTGTCATGGGAAGGAGTGTATGATTAGATTTTTGTCTATTGCATCCTATCTTGTGTCTTCTCTGTCTCTCTCTTTACCTCCACCAGACCACTACCTATTGAGTTGTAACTGGGTGAGAAGGAGATACAAGAACAAGAAATATCTTAACTAAGACAGTGCTGTTGGGTTCCAGCATTGGTGCTTTAAGAACATTCAGCACTGGATCTTCCAAGCATAGGGTATTTTATCCATTCTTCAGGAACCTACTCATTTATAAAGATTTCTCAACTGTAGATTTCTTCTCTAGCAGGCCACTTAGTTTCTCTTCTCTGCCTCTGGTTTTCAAAGTCTAGCCCACAAAGAAGCTCCCTGTTTGAGTACCATAACCACACTAGTGTTCTCTTTTTTTTTTTTTTTTTTTTTTTTTTTTTTTTTTTTTTTTTTGTAGCGCCCAATTCTGGTCCACAGAAAACTTAATGCTTTCTATGCTACAACAAACTCTAGAAATGTAAGGCATTACTAACACAGCTTTCTGTCATCAATCCACAGTCAGGCCAGTTGTGCCACAACTTCTAGCTAGATAGGATATTCACATTCATTGTCTGTCTTTTAGATTGTGTTGAACTTTACTAAAAATAATGGTAAGTAATGACCTGGACCATAAGTTGACTAAAGTCACAGTTTGTCTACCAGATCAAGAATAATGATTTCAGTTGGCCACTTATGTCAAAGTATTACAGATGGATTTGGAAATTTTTCTTCCTAAAATACGATCTGTCGGGGCGCCTGGGTGGCGCAGTCGGTTAAGCGTCCGACTTCAGCCAGGTCACGATCTCGCGGTCCGTGAGTTCGAGCCCCGCGTCAGGCTCTGGGCTGATGGCTCAGAGCCTGGAGCCTGTTTCCGATTCTGCGTCTCCCTCTCTCTCTGCCCATTCCCCGTTCATGCTCTGTCTCTCTCTGTCCCAAAAATAAATAAACGTTGAAAAAAAAAATTTAAAAAAAAAAAATAAATAAAATAAAATACGATCTGTCATTTTCAAAGTAAATGAGTACCAGTGGGTAATATTTTTAAATAAATTACTACATTTTTATGTTTTTAAGATAGCATTGTATAAGAAATACAATGACCTCTCATTGCTTGCCTGATTCCCTATTGCAGCAAGGATGGAAAGAGATGGGCTTTGTTTCAAACTAGTGTATGTTCACTGTCCAAAAAAAAAAAAAAAAAAAAAAAAGCCTAATTTCCACTAGCAATCTTGCTTGGCTTAACTAGTACATTAAAGCTGGAACAATAATGACATCGAAATCCAATATTATACCACCACTAAAATTAAGGCAGCCTTTTCTAATTGTAGGATAGATTCTATATTGTCAACTCTTATTTAATAAGATGAAGGCATTGAGGCAGATATTTTCCTTTATCTAAAATGTTAATCTTAGTTCAGCTAAACCAGAAAAACTAAAATGAATTTGATTCCTGTAATAAAATACACTGCCTTTATAGAACTTTTACAAGGGTTTTTAACATTAGGCTTTCAAAAATAAAAGTATTTGCTCTGTCTGGTACATACATCATAAACATAGTGCCATTTTTGACAAGGAAACTAAAATTTAGAAATTCATCATTGTATTTCAGGGTGCCATTTATAGAACAAAAGTTTGTATATGAATAAAGCAAAGAGCTCTAAGTCTTCTATACAAACCAAAATAGATGTAATCTCATTACAAAATACCAGCCTAGAAGGGTGTTTCATGCTGTTTCAAATTTTCATAAAATGTTCTTAAAAATTATATTCTGCCTTCTTCATAATAAAAAAGGCATTATTTCACTCAGACAGGAGGATGAAAGTAAATGTATCAAAGATGCATTTATTTTAAAGTTAACATTTTATATAAACCTGTGTCTCTTAGTCTGACTATATGAGATGTTGATTAGCAGATATTAGACTTGAAACCTTAGTTGCCTTCTTTTTCCCCATCAGCATTCACACTTCACACAGAAATATTTTGTTACGTAAGATTTGATCGGGTGTAGTCCAATCTCATGTCAAGTGATTAACAAAGAAGATCTTCCAAATTTCCCTTGAAAGACTGCATTGTAACTGTACAATCTGCTTGCCAATAATAACATGCATCCTCAATAACCCTGAGGTTGAATTATAGCTCAAACTGTACCTTACAAAGTATCTTAACATCATTCTTCAACAAATACTTACTGATCTGATTGGGTACTCTCAAAATTAATCTAAATCGGGAGATCATTTCACTTCACCTCTAAAATCTGACTGAATTAGGAGCATGCCTTTCACTTTTTTCTTCAATGTTTATAAAATCACGATCACAAGACCTCTTACTGTAACAGGAAATTATAAAGACAAGAACCCTGGTAGGTAATAAATGTTCCATCTGTGTAATTTATGAAATCGAAATGACAGGTAGCATGACCTCCTGTGGGATAATCAACTTATCAGAAGATCAGGACCTGGGCATGCTTAGGCAGGTTCATAATATCCCATCACTTTATTTACCTGTGTTCAAGTCCATTATCTTTTAACTGGAGAAGAAGAAGAACAAGTCACAAACACATCCAGGAAAAAGATTATCCAATAATTTTAAATAAGTTACCCAAACAATCTCAGTAGAGCGGTTTCAACAAGAAAAACTCAATATTTTTTTTTTCCAAAATAAGGTTACTTTTTTGGTGATCCCTTAGAATCCTTGCTGTTCTGGGATCCCAACTGTACTTAATAAAGGGTTCTAAGGAATCACAAATAAATAACGTAGAGTAACTGACCTCAAGATGCTCACAGTCTTGGGGCACCTGGGTGGTTCCTCAGTTAAGCACCCAACACTTGATATAGGTTCAGGTCATGAGCTTTAGGTGAGCTCGAGCCCCACATCAGATGAACACCAGCCCCGCATTGGATAAGACCCACTCACTTTCTCTTTCTCTCTCTCTCTCTCTCTGTCTCTGTCTCTCTCTCTCCTTCTCTCTATTTCTGTCTCCCTCTGTCTCTCCTGGGATTCTCTCTCTCTCTGCCCCTCACTCACTTGTACCCTCTCTCTCTCAAAAACTAAATAAAATAAAATAAAATAAAATAAAATAAAATAATAAAATAAAAGATGCTCATAGTCTTAGTTAAGATACAGATGCATACAAAAGTAACTCCACTGGAAAATGATAAATTCTATCAAAGAACTAGAATATGCTATGACACATATGAAGAAGCTAGCCCTTATAAAGCAACTGTTTTGCTATCAAGATGAAACTATATAACTGATTTTATTAAAATTAGAGATTATATAATAAGAAGGTAATTTATAAAATATGTATTCTGAGTATGTATCAAATTAACTAAACAACCTGGAACTCAAAAAAAAGAAAAAAAGTCTTTAATTATGAAAACAACCCATATCAGAAGCCTATTTTCATATGTTCATTTTGTGGCCTTTTGTTTGCTTAATTTTAATTCCAATTACTTAATCATTTTGTGGCTTTTTAATGTAAATTCAGACCCATAATGGAAAGTTCATATCAGAAAATCAACAGTTTGAATTTGCATTAATGCACAAATAAATCAAAAAAGAAAAATGGAAGAAAGAATCAACATCATTTTGCCTGAAAGTTCATATCAGAAAATCAACAGTTTGAATTTGCATTAATACACAAATAAATCAAAAAAGAAAAAGAAAAGTGGAAGAAAGAATCAACATCATTTTGCCTGGCTCAAGCTCTGGGTACCAGAGAAAAACTTGGAAGAATCAGAGAGCCCCATAGTCCTCTGACACCTGCTGCTCCAAGAAAGTCAGCATAAAACAGTATGTATAAAACAGTATATATAAAATACTCAGCAATAGAAATGTATTGTAATAGATTGGGCTGTGGGTCTCCCTACATTTTTTGGAATTTAAAACCAAAGACCTATCTGCTGTCATGAATTAAATAGAAGAAGGAATAAAAACATTTAACCTAACAAAATCATGACTAAGCATCATCATAAAATAGAAAAAAAAACACTTAAATCTCTATTTATGATAAAAATGAGTCAGCATAATGGTCTGGAGAGTAGGATATATTCTATATATTTTGTTCACACCATATATATGTTTAACTCTCTAATATGAACTAGTATATGTGAAAACTTTACAAATTATATGGTACTATGCAACATAAGCTTCCAACCATCAACTTTAGGCAAAATGATTTTGCTGAAGTGACTTAGTCTTCTTAAATAATTGTCTTTCTATTCAAGAACCCAGAAAAGATATAAAACAATGGACTTGAATCTTAAGGAAAAGAGAAAAAAAGGGGATTTTTGAGCAATAGACAAGCATCAATTTGATGAATCTTCCTCATGGATGGGAACAACGAACTTAGATCAAACATGGAGCCCATTGGTTCCATAAGAAAGTCTTTTCTTACTTTGGCAAATGACTGGTTTGTTCAATCTGAGTCAGTAAGGCAGAGCTGAAAAGCATTAATCCTAC
The DNA here is from genome assembly GCF_018350155.1 of Leopardus geoffroyi. Classification (NCBI taxonomy): domain Eukaryota; kingdom Metazoa; phylum Chordata; class Mammalia; order Carnivora; family Felidae; genus Leopardus; species Leopardus geoffroyi. The sequence continues at coordinate 200,416,029 of NC_059326.1, read as the reverse complement.
TCACTGGAGTAGGATACCTCCCCTTCAATCACAATTCAAAATTTTAACCGAAAGCCAGTGAGGCCTTTGCCATATCTCTACCCCTATTATCCACAATAATAATCCAGAATTAAGAAGGGAGTCCTACATGCATTATATTTTCTGTGGCACTAGAATTTCCACATGAGGTGATTTCCTTTAGCAAATGATCACCATCTGTCACCAGTTTCATACAGAGCTCCCCTTTATGCTTATTAGGCTTTTCTTTATTAAAAAATTTAAACATATTACTCCCCGATAAATAATTCCTCCCTAAATTTGCATATGTTAGTGCAAATTTAGCAAGCATATCACTCACACTGTCATACTGAATTTAAACTGTCACTTTGTAAAAGAAGGAATGAAATTACACCTAAGTAAAGTCTGCAGTTATCCCCAAAATGAGATGACCCCTTGGAAAAAATAATATCATTCTTAAAAGCCACATAATTCCAAGCACAACACTAAAGACTGATTTTGTACTTAAAGCTGAGAAGAAAAAAAAAAAGAAAGAAAAAAAACTTGGTGGCATAAAACTCATTACTGTGATGAGATATAGTTTTTGCTTAAAGAAAACGAATCACACAATTTTCCTGTTTGAAACTCTTAACCAATATATCTCTTGTGGAAATATAAACTTTGTTGTAAACAAGCTTTAAGGAGGTTGAGTTGATATTGAGTGGTAGTTTTCTATATGTCTTTTAGTCTTTCTAAATAATAGTTTTTCGCCCCTAGCCCTTCCCCACCCTTGTTTCTGATTTGCTCTTCATTCTCCTAGATGCTGTAAAAATTACTATTTATAGAAGCTTCATCAAACCTTGAAGGAGAATTGAATACAATTGTTTTTGTCCACCATGAAACTCAGGATCCCAAAACCTAAGAATACACTGTTAACTATACATATTCATACTACACGCAGACACTCAGCATAATGCAGCATCATACTGAATTTGGGTGAGAGGGAAGAAATGTAACCAAATGGCAAATTAAGACTTTTTTTTTTACCTAGATAGCTCAGGATAAGAGCCTTTCAACTTGTCCTCCTGAAAGATGGGGAGAGGCCACAAGCATTTGGTTCTGTTGAAGGGATACAGTGACAAATCAAATTGAGAATAAAATTTTAAATTCATGATATAAGAGACTTTGAAAAAAAAATAACAGAAATCACACAGCTGTGTAAAAACCTAACAGGACACACTGAATTAGAAAATTCTCTATTGATGAATGATTATAATTATTCAGCTTGTTGTACTGTACACAAATGAAACTGACCCTAGAGATAATCAGAACACTTTAATAGAGATCCAGTTCCTATGATGGAGCACTTAGCAATATTAGTTCATAAAAGTAAAAGAAATTGTCTCTATTCTGAGATAATCCACCTGCTCTTTTGCTTTATTTGAGGCTGCAAATATTCATTTAATAATAGAAACTGGTATGCGGTCTCGAGTTCCAGTAAGCTAAGGATTTTCCAAAACTCCAATTTTGTTCAGATCTCACTAGATAAAATTCTGATCAGGATATATTGTAAAGAGCAAAACAAACACATTTCCATTCCTTAAAAATGAAGAAAAAAATCCAAAAAAAACAAAAACTATCTGCTTGGGAGTTTTAAATAGCACAATGACATTATTTTTCATCCTTTCCAACCCTGTTCATTTAAATCCAATTATCCATCCACTTCACTCTACATGGAGAACCTAGGCATTTAGGAGAAACACTTGTTTTAGGACAAGCTATTTTTTTCTATGTCAAAAACAGATTGAAAGCTTTTCATGCTTGATGAACATTCTGGGCTCCTTGAAGGAAAGAAGTGTCTGTGCACAACATGAGGCTGAAGTATGCTTCTCTCACATACACCTGTTCCAGTTTTTGACGCACTGGCCCACAAATCACCTCTTCATCTTTGTCAACCCCAAAGCCTCTATTCTTTTCCAGTGACCTGAGGTTGATGCAACAAAAGGAGGCAATTCCACAGCAATGTCAGAGGCCCTTTGCTACCAAAAATAACACCCTGCTAAAAGTTGATAGCTAGAAAACTAAAAGGTAATGTTTGTATTGGTTTTTATGTAGGGCATCTTAAAAACAAGACAAGTGAAGCATTGCTAATTCAAATTCCGATCTGCTAATCCAAGGAATGGGGCTATAATAGTACAAAGTGCTATGGATAAGGCAGAAGAGAAATATAATTATGGAGCTTAAGGCTGCAGCAAGCAGCCGCAGAATCTCAACTTAGAACACTCGCACTGCTCACTAGCTGCCATTAACCCCTTCAGTACTACTGCTTCTTGGACAGGAGCCAGTTCACATATTCTCAGTGACCAGTCTGTCTTTCAGCATACCTATTTTTACTGTCTTTACAAAAAGCACCATGTTGCCTTCTATTGAACTTACACACATGCTGCTGCTACCGCCAAATTTAAGTATAGTGGTATTAAAAAATAAAATTTAAGTTCCAAGCATTTAAATATATGTTATGTGAAAAAAGGAGTCTGGAAAAAAAATTTTGTTAATTATTCTGTTGATACAATTTCTAAAAGTAGGGGAAGGGTTTCCTGATTAGAAACAGGTAAATACTACTCGTGGCCTCAAAGTTTTCCAGACTTAAGTGTTTTCTGATTTGTAGAGTGCACTCAATGTCCTTTTCATACAGTTCTATTTTAAACTATTGTACTAATATAACTTTTTGTCTTCCATTTTTACAGATACTGTGGGTATATAGAATATTCCAGATAATTTCTAATTATTTTGTATCTATTAAGCACACAAAAGATTTAGTAATCCTTAGGAAGCACTAAACAAAGGCACAGAAGATTACAAGTACAAAACACACTTTTAGTATTAACTATGTGCCAGAAATTGCGCTAAATCCTTTCCATATATTACTGCATTTAATCTACCCAAAGATGCCATGGAAGGGTAGAATGACCATTTCAATTTTGTAAGTGAAAAACTTGTATAGGAAGGTTCAATAGTATAACAAATTTCTCATACCTGTAAGGAGAGGAGTATTTGAAACTCCTCTCATTGGGGCGCCTGGGTGGCGCAGTCGGTTAAGCGTCCGACTTCAGCCAGGTCACGATCTCGCGGTCTGTGAGTTCGAGCCCCGCGTCGGGCTCTGGGCTGATGGCTCAGAGCCTGGAGCCTGTTTCCGATTCTGTGTCTCCCTCTCTCTCTGCTCCTCCCCCATTCATGCTCTGTCTCTCTCTGTCCCCCAAAAAAAAATAAACGTTGAAAAAAAAAAAAAAGAAACTCCTCTCATCTAAGAACTTTGAACAGTTTACAATCCCAAACACGAAACTCTGTACCTCTTTTCCATTTCCTCCCTCACTATTTTGCCAAGATAGGCCTCCAAAAATTTTTCTTTTTGCACCAGCTTCTGTCAAACATTGGAAAAGATCATATAACACAATAACAAATATCATCAAAGGATAACGACAGGTCACCTGGCAATGTTTCCTTGTTACGGGAACAGCAAAGTCCCTGTCAGCAAAATTATTGCAGATGGTTGCCAAAGCAGCTCGTCCAGACACTTTAAAAAATCAAGTACAGAAACAAATAAAAATTTGTATTTGTTTGAAAGCAAGAGGGAAAGGGACATAAAGAGCAACCTGGCAGTAAACTTTAATAATTTACACCAGCAAAGAGCACAGTCCACAGATCCCTCCAATTCCCTCACTGATATGGATGGTCTTTATCAACTAGAATGTGAACTCCTTGAAGGCAAGCAGTTCTTTGTGTATGGATGGCCTCTGTATACCCGCTATCGCACAATATTTATTGAATTGATTGAAATTAATTAATTAAATTTATCAAGGCAGATAGGTCCGATTATTTTTAAATTCTAAATAGTGTTGTCAAGTTTCCTGTATGCATAAAATAGCATTTCCCCCTTTTTATCTAATAAGATATTTCACCTGGGAGACAGTTCAAACATCATCCAATTCAACCTACTTATTCTACTTTTCCTAAATGCTAAATCTTAAAGTACTCTTTTTTTCAGCTAGAAGACTACTTTCTTTTGCCACTTTTTAGAATATCTGAAGCTTACATGATTAATAGGGAGCCTGTCAATTAGGTATTCCTTTACACAAAGAGGTGAGATCAGTAAATTTAAATTAAGGAAATGGAAGTAGAGTGATCACCTGGCACAATTTGTTCAAGACTTTCCTAGTTTTAGAACTGAAAGCCATGTCCTAAGAAACCCTTCAGTCATGAGCAAACTAGGCTGGTTGGTCACCCTAAAAAATCAAGAAAAATTTCTATAAAATAAAATTATAATTGGAAGAACCAATCAGTATATATTTTATAAGCCCTCAATTGTTACTTAAGTCTTTGTCTTTGTGTTTCTTTGTGTGAGAACTGGATATATTTCATAATTTTAAGACCTCTGCAACGTGTAGGCAAAATAAATTCATGCCAAAATCAAATATGTATATGTTCAGTTGACTAGGTCTTGGTGAGTTCAAGTTTGAAAGTAAGCTGAGTTCATGCAAGCAGTGTATTCTGGGTCACAGAAGAAACATACCTAATTAAATAAGAAAACATGATTGAATCTAAGCAAGGAAAATCTCAGAGTGCCTAATGCAGTGGTTTTCAGACTGGGGATCTATGAAAAAACACTCATGCTTGGACCCCATCCCCAGGGATTCTGATTCCATTGTTCTGGGATACAGCCCAGGCATAACATTTTCACACAGTTCTCCTGACAAATTTAACGTCTATTGTGTTATCATACCTTGAATTAGTGTATTGTTCTGGGAATAAATTTAACAAAGAAGAGCAGAACCAGAGTTGAAATGAACCCTTTGATTAATAATTAATAGTTTATCATTTCATGTTATTATAAAAATGGAGAAATGCCTAGATATATTTAGGTCTTCTTTCAGTCTGGTTAGGAGTTGAGAATTTTTAACTCTCTGTTGATAGAAAATTTACATGTTAGCATTTTGCTCAGGTAGCAATACTAACTAATGGAGACAATGCTTCCTTTCCATGTGTGTTGCAAATTATATACTATAACTTATATGTATACTTACATGTTCATAAAACAGTGCATCAGAATTGATTTTTTAATCATATAAGTAAAGGAAACAAATTATCATCAGAAGTCTTTCTCTATAATGAAACCTAGGGACATTTATAAAGAGAAATGGACATTTGGAATCAGTAATAGGATATGAAGACAATGACCTCTTAAATGCTATTTTAAAAATTCTTCAGGTCAGTAATAGCCAAATGTTCTAATATACTAATTTCTCAGTGACCCATGTCAGATGACTGGATAGTGTGAGTCTTATACTAGTGGGAAAAAAAGCCATATTTTAGAGACAAAATTGAATGAGTAGATACTTCTGAATTTTAAAAATCAGACTGAGAAATACTTTACATTCTGAATGATTTCTACTATAAGTCTAAAACACATCAGATCCAGAAATGTTAAGTATGAGAATATACGTTGTTAATAAGAGATTACCTGGATTGATTTGTTCAATTCATAAACAGCATAGAAACTTAGGACTTTAGACTAGATTTAACGAAGAGTGGTAAACTGCAAATCTGTTCAATGTAAATGATGAAAGGAAAATGATAATTCAAGACAATCTGAAACAAGAAATTGAAAGGGAATTGGGATTCTATTATAATGAATAGATCAGGGATAGGAATTTTAAGTCTTAGTCCATGTTCCTTTAGACAATTCACTTTGCTGCTTGTGACCTAGTTTTACATTTGAAATATTAACTTAAACACACACACACACACACACACACACACACACACACAACTTGCTATTACTACAATGGTTTAGGTCAATCAGCCAATAAAAACAAGGCCACTCATTTGATTATCATATTGACCAACCAACTTAAAACCAAAACTCAGAAGTCACAGGCTAAATTTACAATTTGAGAAGCCATTTCTCCAATTTGTACTGTTTATCATGATGAGGACAACTGACAAAGCACACATCCTTCTATGGCACATCCACAGCAATATCTTCATACAAAGATTATACAATAATATGGGGCCTAAAATGACAAATAGTTTTCAAGTATAATGTCTTTTCAGAAAGAAAACCCAATACTTGTGTCCTTATAGTTTTTTAAAAAAGAATATTTCAATAGGAAACATTTCAAAATGATAACCATTTGTTTCCATCTTTGCAGCTGAAATAAATATTTGGTTTAATGCTATTAAAATGTCCAAATACTTCCCAAATATCTCCAACTGATAGTTTACCTGTCATCAGATAGAAATTGTCCAGCTGTGGAGCACCTGGGTGGTTCAGTCGGTTGAGCATCTAACTCTTTGTTTCAGCTCAGGTCATGATCTCACGGTTGGTGAGTTCGAGCCCCGCATCAGGCTCTGTGCTGGGCTTGTTGGGCTTGCTTGGGATTCTCCCTCTCTCCCCCTTTCTCTCTGCCCCTTCCCTATTCCCTCTCTCTCTCTCAAAAATGAATAAATAAACTTAAAAAAAAAAGAAATTGTCCAGCTGTTTCAGCAGAGTTTTTGATCTGCAAACATGTGTTTTAACCCTAATTAGCAGTAGGAAAAGTATTTTTTCTCATATATCAATATATCATGCTGTTTCTCAACGAACTTAAAGTCTGCAAAGAATATTATTCCTTTTTGTACTCCAGGTACTAATGATGTCATCAAATATTGCAGAAAAACACATAACTCCATGTCCCTAGTCTTCACAGGTAAATGCCTCTTATTTAGCTGCAGCCATTTTTTTTTCTCTAGAAATAACCTTTTTCAGTTGTCACATGAAAATGTTAAACAAACTAAGTAGCAAGAGCTTCCAACTTTACTTGGTAAGAACTTTAGCAAACCACGGAACTCATACTTTAAAAAGTTTGTCAAGGGAAGAAAGAAATGGCTGTCATCTTTTAATGGTATATTTAGGTATTACATGTATATGATATAAAGTAATAATTTATATTGTTCTAAGCAGAAATGGGAAATCTCTGGAGGGCCTCCTAGGTCTTGAGTAAAGTGAAAATACATTCTGCTCATGCAAAATGTATTATTTGCAAAAAACAAACAAACAAAATACCAGTGGCATAAATACACTGTTTTGCCCATCATATTGTGATTAAGCAACCATCTTTTTAAGTTTTTATTAAAAGACCTGGAGGGAAATATACATGGAAAGAAGAGGAAGAGCTCAACTTTTCTAGGAGACCCACTATGTCTAATAAAATGTATTAGTAGTGAAGTAAAATGAAAGATAGTTATTGTCCCACTGCTTAATCATAATTCACAAGATGAAAGTAAACATACCAACAGCATACCTAGAAATTCCCAAATACTGTCACCAAATGGCTAGTCAAATCTACCACAATGGAAACGCTTGTCTTGTCTGCTAAAAAGAAAAGAGGAAAGGTAGCATTTACCATAGCTAGGACACAGTATGGCTTAGCCAGAAAACTTGAGAGAGGAGGTTTAGAAAAGAAAGTTTCTGTCTTTCTTGCAGCACTTAATTCTGCTTAACTTACGTCCAAACTGCAGATTCTTTGGTGATTGGCTTTTGACTTACAGTTTCTTAAACTAGGTAGCAGTTCTTTAATTTCTTAAGTATTTTAACTGTACCAAGTTAATCTAACAGAAATTCTTTGTGCATTTTTTTATGGAAATGAAACATTGGAACAAAAAGATTTTGCTCTCATCAGTAACATTAGTTAAGAAGGCATAGAGGCACAAAGCTCTTCTAGCCTTCTCAAACTTTACCTATTCAATGTATTTCAATAATAATTCATTTAGTCTTTTCTAAACTTTAACCCATTTGAAAAGGGGGGTTATTTAGTAAATCACTGTCTCATTATTCATATAACTAAAAAATTACTCAGTGTGGTCCTACCCACTGTTGCCTGAGAAAATACATATACACACATATGTTATATGCAAGATACTTTATATATGATACATTTTAAAAATAAATACAATTTTTTAAGATAACTGTTTAGAGCTTTTATCTTTGAAAGTACAAACTTATTTTCATCTCTTTTTATCTGCTGCATAATCTTGAGTGAAAACTAAGCCAGGTATTCATAAGATTAAAGAAATAAACAAAAATAGAGTCACAGGGAGATTATAACTTGCCTAATGTCTCAAAATCAGTAACAAAGGCAAGTGATCTAGAATCCAGGTGTTCTGGCTCATGGCTCTTTCCATTAAGCAAGAGATTAATGAGGTTCAGAACAAATAGCATTTTTCATGACTTTATTCCAAAATATTAAAGATGATGACTTAGTAAAAATTTAAAAATGTAAGGTGTTTACTAATAATAATGTTTAAAACTATTTTTGAAGAGAAAATTAAGAATCCAGATAAATCCAAGTGTTAGAATTTTATATGAACTGAAGTTTTTACACATCTTGATTGTATAAAAATGCTATTGAAAATTTTTAAAATCAAATACTGTATCTCCTTCACCAGATTATAAATTCATGAAGGTCATGAAGAATAATTATTTCAGGACACACTCCACCAGTAAGCACACAAACTGACAAGTATGGCTCCTTGCCCATTATAGCAAACTCATAAATTTGTAGAATGAGTGAATGGATTTCTCAGATAAATGACCAAATAATTCCAATAAATATCTGTAATAACAGTTGGCAATTACATACTATTTCTGGGCTTATTCAGAATTTGCTTCATTTTCATCATTTTCTTTACAAACTCAGATTTCTGGGGAAACTCCTTATCTAATAGCTAAAACGTGTACCTTATATACTCACAAACTTTGATTACAAGCATCATTTACTAAACAAACCAAGATATGTCTGGGACTCTACTGGGTAATGGCTTCTCTCTGCAGGAATGACACACGTTTCCACTTTCATTTTCCTCTTACTCTCCACAGGAAAGTCAGATTTTGGACTGTGATACAATGGAGTCTATATTGGCTCAAACTTTGTTAAAGGATATGAGAAGCCCCTCTAATCCACTCAGTCTTTCCACCAAGAGTCAACATCAGCCTCAAATCTCAGATAAACAACAGCGAAACTCAGACAAACATAAAGAATACACAATGACTAAAATAGCAATAAGGTATCATTGCATTATCAACATTACCCAAGTTGCATTATCACTAAATTCCTTCAGTTTCATCACTAATATATCTGCCAAACCCATCTACTTTTGCTCTACCCATCTCCACTGTCTATACTCACTTACATAATCTCTCACCTAGACAACTAAAATAGCCTCATAAATGATCTCCATAGATCACCTCGACATTTGCCATCCATTCATCACAGTGTACTCACAACAACCTTTTGAAAATGCATTGTCAAGGCTGACATTGTCAAGGCTTCCCTTTGCAGTTTGGGTCAAAATGAAAGTTACCAACATGGCTTTAAAAGGTTTGCATTATCTGACCTCCCTTTATAGTATCATTTCCCATGGCTTCAACGATCTATTGTTACATAACAAGGCACCAAAAACCTTAGGGGCTGAAATAACATGATCATTTATTTGTTCATAATTTTGCAATGTGATCAAAGGCTTGAAAAGAATAGCTCAACTTTGCTGCATGAGACATCAGCTGAGGCCATTCAACTGGGATTGGAGGATGCACAGCCAAGATCACTCACTCACAGGTCTGCAAAGCTGATTTTGTCTGTAGGCTGGAAGCTCAGCTAGGGCTGTGGATAGGAGGCTTCAATTATCCTTCATACAGCACCCCCTCCTCATTGATAATTGGGCTTCCTCACAGCATGGCAGCTAGCTTTCAAGAGGCAGAAAATTTAAGCTACCTGTCCTTTTAAATTCTACTATCAGAGCTATTATAATATCATTCCTGCCATACTTTATTCACAAAAGTTGTTACAGACACAGCTCAGATTCAAGAGGGGCAATATTTAGGATGCACGTATCAATGATTGTAGTGAGAAAGAATGCACAACAATATTTAAGCCCTCAAGCCCATCCTGTTCCTTCCTTCTTTGTTCCAATCTTTTAGCACCTATCAGCATCATGACAGAATTTTATCTGGATAAACACTGTAAGAAAAATAGGTCTAGGGGTGCCTGGGTGACTCAGCTGGTTGAGCATCCAACTTTGGCTCGGGTCATGATCTCACAGTTTGGTTTGTGAGTTAGAGCCCCATGTCAGGCTCTGCGCTAACAGCGTGGAGCCTGCTTTGGATTTTCTGTCTCCCTTACTCTCTGCCCCTCCCCCCACAAAATGAATAAACAGTAAAAAAAAAATCTACATTCTTATCTGTTCTTCATAATAGTTATCCAATTTTACATTGATAATGTGGCCATATCCTGGATGAAAGGGTTTGTTAGATGTACTTTAGGTTAAATCATTGACCTTAATATTAGTAATGAAGATTTATCTAAAAATACAGACCTGAGGCATTACTTAGGCTTGCTCCTCCTGTTCTTTTTCTAAGCTTTACACGCCCCTGACATTCAGTTTGTAACATACCTGACCCCACTTGTTCATCAGCCAAAAAATGAGGAAAGATGATATACAAGTAGAGAGAGAGCAGGAGAGAGAAAAAGACAGGGGGGAATGAGAGACCGAAAGAGGATATGGAGCCCTTACTTAAATGTTACTCTTTCTGCAATTCTCTTTAGCTCTGCATTCACTTTAACTCAAATATATTAATCAAATGTACTTCTTGTAAATTTCCTCTCCAAAGTAAACCACTAGAAATATTTATATGCATAATAAAATCATAATAGATAATTTCAAAAAAATAGAGCCAACAAAAATGACCAGTGAAAATTGTGAATATTTAGAAATTAATTGATAATTCTTTAAGAAATAATTTAAAAATATCCAACTACTCACTTTGAAAGCAGACATTAATCAGATAAATTAGATAAGGAATAATTAGCACAACACTATGTTATACTAAAACTAGATTCAATTCATCTTTCTTTTACTTAAGAAGGATCCATTTCAAGACTAAAATGTATGAAAATGGATTATGAACCAACATTGTGGTTAGTAAAAATGTATATGGCCTGGTAAAGCCTATATATATTCCTGCAGCAAATTTTGTACATTATAAGCTGGCTCTCAATAAAATGGTACCACCTACAAGCGCTCAGTAAAGAAAAAAAGTAAGTGCAACATCAAGTTTTATTTATTATACATAGTTTTGTTATCCTAGAGAGATAACCTTTCACATCATATTCCACATGCATAACTTATATGTTACGTAAAGATGAACTAGAATCTAGTTGTGATATGTAAAAAATGTGCACTAAGTATTTGAAAAACTTACAAGAAGAGTCAAACAATCACAAACTGGTTTCAGTTCATTTTTAAAGTCACGTTCTATGCATTATATAAGAACATTGACCAGGGTTAAAGAAAGAAAGAGTGAGGTTACCTGTATTGGATTATTTTCTGGGCATTAAAAAGTTATCCGATATTAAATAATTTGGCCAATCTAATAGTACAATATGCAAATTTCATTAGAAAACCATTACTTGCACTTTTCTATAAAGTTTATACTTAAATTAGTCTAATTAAAACATCAATGATCTGCCATATGCTTTTTGTTGACCAGGGAGACTGAAGAGCTTGAGGTTAGTGATCCTACAGGTGATGATGAGAAAGAGAACTTAAGGGATATTAAAGTATTTAACGAAGATGTGGAAGACTTGTAAGAAAATCTTTGTCACCACATGTCTAAAACAAGTATACAAGATAAAACCAATGAAAAATCATGTTTTTTCATACTATGAGGTTAAATAAGAAGAAGTACCACGAAAGAAGAAAACCAAATATTTAGTAATAAGGTAATAATGAAATTATTAAACAATTTACCAGATGGAATATTTTGGACTTCACTAAATTTAAGATATGAAAAACTAAGAGTATAAAGTTCTGTAAAAAATGCATTGATAAACTCACTCTGACAACTATTATATATGTATATATATCACATATATAAACACAGACACATATACATAAAAGTGAATATATATATATGATGACACTATGATCATAAGCTTATTTCTTTCATATTTTAAACTGTTTCAAAGATAAATTATGTTTTTATTAAAAAGAAGAAATTGTGAATACCCAAATGACCATTTTTAGAGAAAAATAAACACTAAGAAGGAGCTCTTGGGGCAAAACAGAGCATGAAATTGTAAACATAGCACTTATTCTTGTTCTATTTGAAGAAAAAGTAAGCATGCTTTAAAAGGAAAATGAAGCAAGGAGCTATACAAATTAGTTGTCAAATAATTGGTACAGGATACAGACTTTAAAAATTAAACACTGATTTCAGCCATCACTGTCTGCATCCGTTGGTTTTCTTCAATATTTCCAAATCCACTATTGCTCAAAATATCACATGACATTGTCCATTCCACTAGCATGAAACCCTGTCCGATTTCTTCTTTTATCATCCCCTCCCCCTCCTCCTGCTCGCTCTAAGTCTCAATTTCATGCCAAGGTGCTGACTTAGCAGAAATGCCATGCATAGTGGCATGGTGACTTCTATCCCTAACCACGAGACACTTTTCATTTATATTCATCAAGGAAGTACTCTACAGGCATCAAACCATGTACCCAGATTTCAGTTTGTTATTTGATTATCTAACTTAATCCCATTAGGCACTGATCTTTTAAATAGCACAAAAACTGCTGACAAAACGCCTCTGCAAACATCACAAATCCCCTATATGAGGAGTATTCAATTTCACAATTAGCCTTAGTAAAAGCTGATATTTACATTTATTCCAGTATTAATTGGGGGCAATTTCAAGTGAAAGTGAAAAGAATTGAGTGTCTTCAGAAAATAAAATCTTACAAAACACAATGATACTTGGTAAGATGAGCTGACCTCTTTTCTTTCCCATTTAAAAATCTGGGGATTCTCCAGGAGCAGTTTCTCCATACATGGCTAAATGGTTTAGCTTCTTCAGAAACCGAGATTTAAAGTCTATTCTCACTTTATGGAGAATCTCTCATTTCTGTTTGTCATAAAACCTGCATTTTGGAGGGGAAGCATACTGTATATGGTGGTACGTGCTATATAAATAAGATACATAGGCAGAAAATAAAATGTTAATATCTAGGAATTCAAAATATTTTAAGAAATAAAGGGATTCCAACACACATACGGAATGGCCACATGAACACTTTTTGAATAAACAAAAACAGATGAAAGTCATATGTTAAAAAAATCATGTAATTATATGCAGGGAAAATAACAGAGTGATTATGAGATACTCAGTAAAATGTTCATCTAGAGAAAGAGTTAAAAAATTTTCTGAAGTGACTGATATTAATAGAGTACCAGACCGAAGTCAGAAAAGCCACATCATGAACAAATCATATTATTTACTCATGCCTCCATTGCCTCAACAGCTAAATGGATCTAATAAGACATCTCATTAGATCTTTCCATTCACAGATGGTTTATGGAAATTATTACATTAATACTATTATATAAGTGTCCTTCTGGAAAGCAAAGCTCTAGACATGAAAACTTTCTTTTTTTAATCTTCATTATGTCCTTTACCAAAATTATCAGAAAACATTATAAAAAGAATACTTCAAAAAGCACATTTCTACATAAAAGGTTTCCACAAAGTTAACAGGATCTTTTGGCTTTTGAAAGACAAATAATATGAAGATTAAAAATTCCTAGAATCCAGATAGTGTATCAATAAATGGTACAAAATATTCAAAATATTGAATAATTTTTCCATGTAAATCAGTAAATATTAAGTATCCTAAAAAGACAAATATAATTTTTAGTTCTGGCCAAATGGTTTTAGCACTATTTCATAGGGGAAGAAAAGGAAGGACATCTGGAACTAACCTGAAGTCATTCTATAAGTTGAATAATATATAATTTCCTCTCTTGCCCTAACCATCCATTTCTTTCCTTTTTTTGTTTATATATTTATTTTGAGAGAGGGAGAACACATGAGTGAGCAAGGACAGAGAGGGAGAGAGAGAGAATCCCAAGCAGGCTCCACCCTGTCAACACAAAGCCCTAGGAGGGGCTCAAACTCATAAACTGTGAGATAATGACCTGAGCCAAAATTGAGAGTCAGAGGCTTAACCAAGTGAGCCATGCAGGCACCCCCATCTCTATTTTCTTGATGTTCATCTTCATTGGTACTTAAGCTATTGTATATGCAATCACTTAACATTTGTTGTGCACCTACTACATCCTAAGCTCTGAGCCGGGTATTTGATAATGAGAAGAGTGAAATATAGTCCCTGACTTTGAGACTTCACTGTTCACTGGAGAATGCTAGCATGTAAATTCTGTATAATAAAGAGGCAACATCCACTGTTGATGGACACACGCATTTTTGAGAACAATTTTCTTTTTTCCTCTAAAGTTGAACGAGCGTCTATTCTCCTAATAATTCCAACCCTAGTTATATGCCCAAAAGTAATTTCCACACATTTTCACTCATGCAATGCTCAAGAGTGCTCACAGCAACATAATATTTAAAAACTGAGAAGAACCCAAGCATTAATCTTTAAGAGAACACATAACTAAATGTAAAGTTATCTCACAATAGAATTGTGAAAATAAATCACCCTCAGCCCACAAGCAATACCATACAAGAATATTAGAAATATTGCACTGAGTGAGCAAAACAAACTGGCAGAAAGCCTGTATAGAGTATGACACCATTTTAGTAAACTTCAAAAACAAGAAATATGCATTACATTTTAAAAAACACATACATGCCTGGTTACATTATTTTAAAATGCAAAAGAAATATACACCCTAAATTCAGCATAGTGGTTTTATTCAATTGGAGGCAGGATGGGGCAGTAGAGAAGTACATCCAGGTAACTTCAATAGGATTGTCATAATCTATTTCATAAGTTCTTTAGTGGTCTCATAGTGTGATTTATTATTATGCTTCTTAATTTCTTATATGTTAAGAATGTTTTTGTTTGCACCAAAGTTCTCAAAATAAAAATTAGATAATTATAAGGAAAACTCCCATGTCATGAAATTGAGCCAATTCTGCCCGAAGGTGTTCAGAAAGGAAGCCATGAGATTTCAACAGAGTTAGAAAGATAAAATTCATTTTCCAAGAGGAGAAAGGTATGAGCAAGGGCCCAGAGATGTGGAAGAGCTATGGGACAAATGACAGAATGTGTTGCGGCTGGAGCACAGGACACGTGGGAGAAGAGGCAGGAGATGATACTGACAAAGGAATTCATTACTTCTGTGGAAAGCCTTATATGCCAGAAAAGGAAGAAAAGTTTATCTTTTAAGCAATGGAACGATGCTGATGTCTTACTTCAAAGCAGGGAAGTTACAAGATCGTTTTAGAACGATAACCATAGTGGCAGAATTGTGGGAAACAATCAATAGAGGAAAGACAAGTGTCAGTGGTAGCATTTAAAAGAGTGACACGGTAGTCCAGGTGGCACAAAAGGAAAATTTCAACAAAGCTTTCAGCACTAGAGAAGAAAAGAGATGGATTTAAATCATTTAAAGGTTAATTATACCTCAATAAAGCTAGAATTTTAAGAAAAGACGTTTAAAGGCTAGATTTGGTGGTTAAACAGATTTGGGGTGTTAGGCATAATTAAGAGCCACAGACAACCCCAAATTTTGATATTCTTTATTAGGGTAGTGGATGATGATGCTTTTAAGCAGTCAACATGAGGAAAGAAATGGTTTTGCATGGGAGGTCATTTATGTTTGGGATTTGCTGGGATTGAAA
The DNA here is from genome assembly GCF_018350155.1 of Leopardus geoffroyi. NCBI lineage: Eukaryota > Metazoa > Chordata > Mammalia > Carnivora > Felidae > Leopardus > Leopardus geoffroyi. The sequence continues at coordinate 200,400,313 of NC_059326.1, read as the reverse complement.
AGGCTGGGGAAATCCATTTGGATATGTTGGTAGGCACTTGAAAATACTGTAGCAAGTTAGTCTAGAAATTCATATTTAGGTTGCCCTAACTGGTAGCTGTGACCAACAATTAAAATAATACCCTTTGGGGCGCCTGGGTGGCGCAGTCGGTTAAGCGTCCGACTTCAGCCAGGTCATGATCTCGCGGTCCGTGAGTTCGAGCCCCGCGTCGGGCTCTGGGCTGATGGCTCGGAGCCTGGAGCCTGTTTCCGATTCTGTGTCTCCCTCTCTCTCTGCCCCTCCCCCGTTCATGCTCTGTCTCTCTCTGTCCCAAAAATAAATAAACGTTGGAAAAAAAATTTTTTTAAATAATACCCTTTATAGAAAGAGCAACAAGAAAGACTTGAAGAGAACCAAGGTAGATGAAACCCTGGAAAAGAGAAATAGATTTAAAGGAGAAAAGAAAGAGGAAGTGGTTAAGAGCATTAGACTCTAGAGCCAGAGGCCACATCTCATAATATTCTACTATCCTTGTCAGGCCACCGAACTCCTTCTTGCTTTAGTTTTCCCAACTGTAAAACAGAAATGGAGACAAGAACAGTATTTCCTCATAGGATTTCTTTGCAGATTAAATTAATCAATATGTATAAAATGCCTGGCATGTATTTCTTATCCATATATTGTTGTACACTACGCAGCTAGGCCTAGATATGTAGAACTGTAATTATCTGTTACCTGAGAAATCTTTATGACATATGTTGTGATTTGAAAATCCTGAAAGGACACCTTGTTGCTACCACCACAAGTCCCCAAACGGCCCAATATCTCCCACGTATTAAATGATATCAGAAACCCCCTTCACTGATGGCAAGGCATCCAACGCACAATACTTAGCAAGTTTTAAAATGCAGAGTCTGGGGGAAATAACAGCAGCTTAAATCTATGCAACAGTTATAGTATGAGAATAAAAGACTAAATGAGGATCTTTTACCAAGAACCTTGTTGAAAGGGGTAAGAAGAAAAGCAGAAGTCACCAGAGATGGAGTGAGCAAACTAGGCTAAGAGAACAGCTCTAGAGAGATGAGGCTGGAGAAGCATTCAACTCTCTTATTTTGCACTGAACTAATTCCTGACCTGAAAGTTTTGGAGATCAGTGCTTTTCGGTCATAACAAGGAGTTGCTCTACTACTGAACCTCAGTTTTCTTCTTTGCGGATTAAGTGGTAAAATTTGCATAACATACTTAGCATAGTGCGTGTCATAAAATACATGTTCTATAAGTGTTATCTATAGCTATCTATGCCTCAGGCTGCAAAAACTCCTGCTAATTCACAGCAATCCTATCCCATCCACTCCCAGTGATCTGACACATGATTGTCAAGAAATGCTCTGCAGGTTGACTTTATAAAAGTGTGTTTCTGTGCTGGAGAAAGAGATAAAGGAGTAATAACAGTAACAACAACAAAAGCAACAATAATCATAGTATTAATAAAGAGTGCTTACAGTGTGCCAGTGCTATGCCATCACATTCCATGCAATATTTAGTGCATATTTAGTGTATGCATTATTCATTACCAAATATTACTACTTAGTTTTGGCTAAATACATACCTATTAATGAAAGATGGTTCTAAAAATGTGTGAAAGTACCAAATAAAAAATTAAATCAATAGTAGGAAGAGTTAATTTGTGAGAAATTTGTCACTTCGCTAACATTACCATGTACAACTGCACAGAATGCTGACGTTAGAAGACAGTAAACTTAGCACAGTACTCTCCCTTTTACTTCCTTATTTCCTTCTGTCCCTCTTGAAGGTAGTGGTCATTGACTACAACTTCAGTAAAAGCCAAGGATAATTGAAATTTTCAGACATTTTTCTGTTTTCCTATTTTTCATTGGTTTCAATCCCAAAAATTTTAAACTAAGTTCACGCTTGATGTTTTTTAAGATTAACCATTCTTTGGTGGTGCCTGGGTGGCTCAGTTGGTTAAGTGTCTAACTTCAGCTCAGGTTATGATCTCAAAGTTCATGGGTTGGAGCCCTGTGTCAGCTTGGAGCCTGGAGCCTGCTTCAGATTCTATCTCCCTTTATCCCTGCCCCTCCCTCACTCACAATCTGTCTCTCTTTCTCTCTCAAAAATAAACTTTAAAAAATATTTTAAAAAACATTTAAAAATGAAAAAAGATTAACCATTAAAAAAATGAAAGTACTATTTCCCAAATGGCTAACAAATAGAAATTTGAGTCTGAAAACCTGTGTATAAAGAAGGAATAAGAAGGAAAAATAAGCAGTTAGCTGCTTGCTCTGTTGGTGTCAGTTCAAAACTGAATTTTTGTTTAAGGAGAAATGAAAATGAATAGGCAGAAGTGCACTTCAAATTATCATTGTTAGACCAGTTACTGAATGTACCTAAACAGTTTGCCTAAAATCATATCTGATTTCTCAGGCAAAAGGTTTTCATTTTTTTAATCCCAAAATTTTGTTGAAAACTATATTCACATATTCACTCTTTTAAAAATCCACTTTATAATACAATGTTGATGCTTTATGTGCAATTGATGAGTTTTTTCCCAACAATTATGTATTAGAATGATGGGAACACAGAATAAATGAAGGAGAAAACAATTTTATTCTGGTTTTAATTGAAGTTGGTAAGAGGGAGACAAAGAAAATCACAACATTAAAGAAATTTATCTTTTTGACATCTTAAATTACCTGCTTTAGGTAAGGTTATATATTTTTTTAATTATTATTTTCTTCTAAATATTTTTCACAATAAACTTGGTTTTACTTACTGGGTTTTATTTTCATTTCATATTTTGAGTAGGGGAGAATCACTATCTGACTTTAAAGTAAGAATGGGTTACTCAGAAATAACCACTGAGCAGAAGACGGCAGCACACAACAGAGGAGTCATATAAAATAGACTTCTGCTGCCCTCTTTTGGGATAAATAAATGAACAATACCACTTCTGAGTCTATGTATTTTACTATTGTCTGTGTCCTACTACTGCCACATTACTTAGGAAACAAAGGGCTAGGGCTTAGTTATCAAATGCCCTGTTATTTAAAAATTCGAGATTTATTTTAATTTTCTGGATACAAAAAAAATGTTACTTAGCAAAAGATTACTTAATAGCAACTGTATAAAAGTATAGCCGCTCTGAATACATTAAATCTAATGAGGTAATAACCCCACAAACTAAAATAGTCATCTTATTATCAGTACTTCAGATTTCATGTATCCTTATAAATAGTTACAATTACGTAAGTGTGAATTTTCAGTGTAAAATTTAAAAAGTAGTGGATTTTAATTATGAAAAACATTAGGAAAGCCTTTATTCTATAATTAAGAAAAAGTACTGGTATATTTTAATTTCTAATATATTTATACCCATTTTGGCAATAATTTTGAAACTCACCAGCAGTATTACTATCATTCAAATGCAGTACTCAAATGTTTGGTAAGCCTGTAGAGATTTTTAGAATTAGATAAATTCAGACAACGCTTAGGTATGATCCTACAATTCATCACCGTTCCCTTCTTCCACCAGAAAAATTACCAAAAAAAAATGTATGAGCTCTGATATTAAACTTCAATAACAACTGTAAATTACCTCTGATATTCAACAAAATCAACAAAATTAAATATATGCTGAGATGGACAAAAAAAAAAAAAGCCATCAAGTACAGTGTTCATCAAAAGTCATAAAAATGTTTAAATCTGATAACATTCCCCAGCAGTAGGATCTCATTTGGAAAGATGCACCTTGAAAATATGACAAAATAAATGACTGCATATAAGAATTCTAAGTAGGAAAAACCTAGTATTTCAAGATACTAGAATACACCACCAACAAACAAAACTTAAAAACAGCAAACAAAACAATTAAATGGACTTGGGACAAGATAAACATGCGGCCAAAATCCTCATGGTAAAGAAGAATCATTTTTTCCTTAAGAAAAACTTGTTTTTGAACATACAAAAATAGAGTTTTAGAAGATTTACTCATAAAATTAAATTCTTCCACTATGGCATACCAATTACTGACAGCTGCTTCATGTGTGGACAAAACCCTTGCTGTAATCATTTCATGCAATAAGAAAATTTTTAAACTCTTGGCTACAATATAAGACATCAAGAGCTAAGATCAATAAGATCAATATTGGCTACAATATAAGACATCAAGAGCTAAGATCAGGTAATAGCAGAGATTAATATATTTTAGTATTAGTATACAGTTTGATGTAAATAAATGATAACCAATAAAATATCTATGCAATATATGGCATCTGATAATCAGTAGTCTTCATTCTTTTTTATCTATTTTTAATCCTATTATTATTCCATATTTAAATGACTAAATCAAAACACTTATTAAACAAATTTATAATAATAATTATAAATATATAGCACCATTCAAACTCCCATCTTATTTTAAAATTACAAAAATTTGAGTTCTGTTATTACTCAAAAGTGGCAAGATATTTTAACACAGATGACAAATAAAATTAACTGATTGACCAAGATTACATTACCAGAAGTAAAATCTCTGGGTAACCTTTGGACTACAAGATCATCATGGCAATGAGGTAAAAATGAAGCTAAATTATGTCATCTTGTTGCAGGAGTCAAACACCCAGGTGCAACTAACCATATTGGATATTGTAGAGTAAGCCTAGATCTATAGATAAGTAATTTGTTTGATTTGGGGTAAGAAAATTAAATAGACTTTGTCTAGACAGAATGACCTCACTGCATACATTTGCTCCCACAGAAGCCAGAATCTAATGAAAATTCCAAATTACTTTATTAAATAAATGTCTTTAGCTATGCATATATGTTGCTTTCTATTGGAGCCCTAGCAATTCTCCTGTGGCAGTAGTAAATTTAATACTGCATTAAAAATTGTAGAAAATTTCTGTGACATGAACATAACAAATGTTACAGAATTCATGACACTCTTATTTATTACTTTTTTTTTGAAGTGTGGGCTTCTATTTAAATTTACTACTATCAGTGAATCACCATGCAGTCTTATAGGATCCTGCAGACTGAATTTTGTGATTTTAGGACATATTACATGATTGTTAAATAAATAAAAACAGGCAAAAATAAGAACATAAGGAAAATCCCAATTTGCTTGTATTGTCTCTTGCTAATATGGGGTGCGTTTATGTGTGTGAGTGTGTGCGTGCATGCTGCTTTGTTTTAAACTTAATTTAGTTTTTGTTGCTGTTCTTTTGATTGTGGTTTGCTATATTGGGGAAATAAAATATTTAATTAAAGGAAGATAGAAGGAAAGATATGGATGGAGCTTTAGCGTTAGGAGTGAAACTCTTCTTTGCTTGGTTGAAGGTGTCAATAACACAACTGTCAAGAGAAGTTAGAAATTCCAGAGGAGGTGGGCTGGCAGCAAAGTAAACTTTGTATTTGGACCACTCATGTTATCTTTTTACATAACTAATATTCACTGATTCATGTCACAATGAGAGGATCACATCCTTAAAAATCAAGTTCAAGTACTGACAATTATTTGGGCTACTTTAAAATTTACACACAGCAATAAATAAATGGCCATGGTAAATAATTTAAAGGAGAAGCAATAATTAGTGTGGCTATTGGAGTTGTGAAAAGAAACATGATGAAGTAAATGTCTTGCAATTTTACAAGTTATAAGGATTAGCAGGTATCATGTTTATGAAGTGATTGTAGGTTCTTAGAGAAATAGTAAAGCAGTTTCAACTGTCCCATAGTTTGTACAATAAGAACGAAAACTGAAATATAGTTAGCAAGATATAAGTATGCAGGTCCCTTTATTTTAAAACAAAAAATTCTGTTGATTTTGCTACTTCCAGAAGAACTAAAAAAAAAAGTCTGTGAGTGATCATGATTTCAGCATTCCTCAGTACTACAGCTACTTAGTCTTTGTGTTTTCTTCCTCAGTTGTTGACCACTGCCTACAATCAATTTTGATTGTCACTGGCAAGTCGAACATGCAATGCATCTATCTTTCAAGGCTTGGCATAAAAACCAACTCTGACTTGGTACAGAGTGACTTGATCAGTTGATTCTTTGGCTACTTGTGTTGAGGAAGAAGTGCAGAGACAAGCGCAGGGGACAGAAGCCAGGCTGAAGGTAAGGTGGGAGAAGGCTGTCTCTTACCAGTTCACATGCACAGTGCCAGAGGAAATAGATTCTCACCCAAAGGGAAATATGTGAAAGGCTGAAATAGGATAAATATTATATACCATGATTTCCACACCAATACACACATGAGGCTTTGAAAATTTAGCTCCATTTCTTTGAGAACGTGGGTTCCCCATCTTGGGGCATCAGACTGATTGCAGGACTTCATGATTAAAAGGTAGGGTTTTAGTAACAAACATAAGTGTCTAAAAGAGAGGTTATAATGCACAAAGGACAGCAGCTATAGAAAAGAAGGAAATAAAGGCAAAAAGGAATTCATGGAGCCCACAACGTGAAGAAGTTACACTCTGGTCCTAGCATGGGCTAGTGGTGTCTCTGGCTCAAGAAAAGGGTAAAAATACCAGCCCCTATGAGGCCACTCTAAGCTTCTTGTTGCCCAGAAGTGTGGACTGGCAGCCTTATTACACCAAACACATTTTGTCTAGGCAATGCCTAATCACCAGCAGCTGGCAGGCATTCAGTCACTATGCAAAAAGCATTATCCCTTTCTTCCTTGCTAAGAAAACCCTAGTTCAGTTTGTGTAATAATGTAATCAGCCCATGGATAAATCACGTTTCATAGTTGTATTCTCTTTTCCCCAAAGATTTGTGTAGGGGTATGTATATAACCTAATTATAGGCAAGTAAACTAAAGAGAAAGTTGGCTAGATATACAGGATAATAGATGTAATGAAGAATACATTCTTTTTTTCCATTTTTACCTTCACTCTTTTGTTTCCTACCTAGAATGCTGCTGTAGGAAAGTATGAGGCTTAGAGCTCTGGATATTACTGTGACTATGAATGGACCACCACAATGCTCATCCACTGAGTGGGAAAGAATAGAAAGATAGAAATAATGTGAATCATTGTAACATCACTGAGTTGTTGTGACCATCTTGTACCACCAGACCTCTAGTTACTTACAATAATTAAATGTCATTATTGTCTAAATTTTTGGTATTAGGGCATTCTATTACCTAAAATAAAATTCAATCCTTACAGTTACATATCAGTGGGGCTGGAAGTTCAGGTAAAGCAGCATAATTAATTTGTGTGAATGGGGTATTCTGGTTGAGTAAAGAACAAGGTTGTCAGAAGCCAAACTCCTCAGCTAATAGTTGATAGAATTGGGTACGTTACTCTTAATGAGTTTAGAACATTACCTTCTAACACCAGAATGCAAGATCAAGTCTGTGATAAGAAACTGTTTGGGCAACCTATGCACATAGACTGTCATAAGTAACTAGTAGTGAAAGGACATAAGGAGGCCAAGGTATAAGATGAAATCTGCCACTTTAATAAGGACGTCTGCCAATATCTACTGACAGATTCATCTGGAAATAAAGTCAGCAAGTTGTTGCCCAGGCCAAGTTTCAGTGAAATAAATTTTCTCAGTTCAAAGTATTTACCAAGATGAAGAAGCCTCCACAGACTTCTCCGATTTCAACCTTGTTAATAATAATAGGAACAAAAACAATAGCTACTGCTACTATTTGTTAAACAGCTAGTATGTGCCGAACATTAGACTAATTATTATCTTGATTAATCCTAATAACAACCACCACCTGGGAGAGAAGTAGGCATACAATGGGTCTTCAATAAACTTAAGTTCATTGTAAACATGAACAAATGAACAAATGGTATAACTTTTTTGAATTCCATTTAACAGATGAGGAAATTAAGACTTAGAAAAGCTAAGTAAATTGCCCAAGACCATACAGTGAGTAAGTGGAAAGACTAAGATTTAAGATCATGTCTTCCTAATCCCCACACCCATCCCCTTAAGATGTCTGGTCCATAGTGCTGCTTCCAAGATGTTCAGTGAATGAACAATTTTCTACATGTAAAAGTAGTTAGTGCACCTATTTTGTGGGGTTTCCTGGGTTTGTATTAGATGTCTAATCTCTGAGATTCTGAACACTCAGTCACCTGGGTTATGGATGCCTAAACATTGGACAACATCATGTTATTGATATATTCTTCTTTCTTCCACCTGGTTGGAGGTGGTTTCTTAAATTGCCTGGTCTCCAAGAGAGGTCTTAAGTGGGAAATATCCTCTGCCATAATGATGGACATTCATTACATGGACACTGTAGTCAACTGAGCATGGTTTTGTTCATAGAAATTCTTGAAATTAGAGCCTCAAATTGGAAGCAAGAATCCACCAGCTCCAATCCTTAGAGATAGAAAATGTTTCCCTGTTCCATATCTCTAATCATGGACATTAGAAGTTTTGTGGTCCCCTTATAACCTGATAGCTTGGATGGGTTCCCACAACTAGAGTTAATATCAATTCTGTCCTGAAAGCCAGTTTCAGAGGGGTCAGTGCTATTATGCACAACATCACCTGGGCTTCAGTTTACTCTAAGATACTTATTGGGAGTATCTACCTATAAGTAGCTTTTTTATAACCAACCAACTAACACCTTTCACTGGGAAATAACTGATGTGTAAAAAACATAAATAATTAATATTAACCTAAATTAAATACTAACAGCACTTAATGTAATTGCTGATAATTTGTACTGGAAAATTATACAAAATTGCTGATAAATGTTTCCTGGAACAATAGTGTGGTCATTAATTTCTTTATGTCATAAATTGCTTCCTTATCACACAGTATGTCTTCATAAAATTATTATTTTATTCTGAGGGAAAATTTTCCTAATCATCAAATAGTAATCAGTGAGTCACTTTTCATCAAGGGTAAGTGGTGTGTGTCTTGAGCTTACTTATAAGATTAGTTAGTGCTAGGTTTTGGTCTATTTATCTACCTAAAGAGTGGCTGAAGTCTCCTTTGATTCAGAATTACTGAGAAAGGAGAATTTGATAACAATTTCTAACTCTGTAAAGTTATGCAGTGGCTTGAACCATTTATTCACCACTGGTTGAATTGCTCACTTTTAACTGACTAGGATTTATGTAATGATACTGATTGAGAAATCAGCAATGCTTTTATTTTAAGTTAAACAAATATTTATTGAAAACTTTCTACGTATCAGACACTGTACCAGATCCTAGATGTATAAGGACAAATCATGGACCTTCGTGTGGAGACAAAGGTGTGATGTTTAGTAGCAGAAATTTATTAAAGTATTTTTTAAATTGAGTACAAAGTTCATATTACAAAAATGCAAACTCATATAGATTGATGAATTTTTACAAAATGAACATACTAATATAAACAGCACCAGGAACACAAAATGGATCATTACCAGGACTAAACACACTCCTCATGTTTCCTTTCTCTCATTGTACCTTCAAGGGTAAACATCTTAGATTGGTTTTACCTCATTCTAATTTAATTTTATTATAATTTAATTTGTATTTGAATATAAGTTTACATATTATAAACTTTATATAACTTAAAATACATTTTACTGGAGACAGATTTGGATTGTTTTAAATTTAGGATAATTATGAATTATAAGCTATGAAAATTCTTGTTTGTGTCTTTTTATGAACATTTAACGTATTTTGGGGGAATATATATACCTAAAAGTAGACTTACTAGATCATAAAGTCCGTACATACTAGCTTTAGTAAATATAACCAAACACTTCTCCAAAGTTATTGTATCAATTTACAATCCTAACAACAGCTTATAGGAATTCTAACTTCAGATACAATACTTATTGAACATTTATTGAACTTATTGAACATGTTAGGCATTCTGGTAGATACCAGCATCTTGATTAAGGTTTTGGTTTATATTTTCCAGGTGATTAATGATGTTGAGTACTTTTTTTATTATATTGATGGATCATTTTCTTTTATAAGTACCTGTTCAAATTCTTTGCCCATGTTTCCCCCACTCTGTCCTTATTCCTACTGATTTTTAGGAGTTCTTTATATGTTGTGGATATGAATCTTGCATCAAATATATACTTCACATATGCCCTCAATTTGGTAGCTTTGTTTTTCACTCTCTTAATTGTGTCTTGTGATGATAAATTACTAAGACCTTCTTAATTTTATAAGTAAAATCCAACTTTACAAAACTTCCTTTATAGTTAGCACCTTAAGTCTTCTTTAATATATATTTGCCTATTCCCAAGGTCATGAAGATATTTTATCTTTCTTTTAGACATTTTATTTTTAAAGTATTTTATATTTAGATTTGGAATGGATTTTGAATATGGTTTAAGGTCAAGGTATATTTATTTAGTATTGTATTCAGTGGCTAAACACCATTTCTTAAAAATACCATTCTTTCCTCTCTGCTCACAGTGTCACCTTTGGCATAAACTAGGTGCCCAATTTTTTTAGTGTGTTTCTATGCTCCATATTTGCTCCATTAGTCTCTTCATCTACCCTTACATCAATACCTCACTTAATTACTATAACTTTACAGTGGTTTTCTTTATTGAACTATAGTTGACATACTATATTAGTTTCAGGTGTACAACATAATGGTTTGACATTTGTATACATTATGAAATACACAACATTATAGGTCTAGTTGCCATCTTTCACCATATAAAGTTATCACAATATTATTGATAATATTGTGGATAATACTGTGGTCCTCCTCTAATATTACTCAAACTGAAAACTAGAACCCAAATGATTATTACAAATATGCCAAATGATGTATCCTGAAAATGTGAGAAAGAAATATTTCCTCTGATTTCTCCATTCTTCCATGGAATTGAGAGTCATTGGATAGTTATGGTTACTTACTTCCTAAAACTGACAGTCTAGAAAAAATGTGAGTAAAATAGCAATTACTTAGTGACTAGGAGAACATATTTTATCCAATCCTACACTCTTCTAGGTTTCCTTAGTAACGAAGTTGCTGATCATTGAGTGTCAAAGATGAAGAGCCTACATTGTTATGGTTTGTTCCTACTTACACAAAAAGAGTTTAGCAAATACAGATGAGATTACAAAAACACCAAATCTGAGATTTCAGATTATTCGTCCATGGGATGATAAATCAGGAGAGGCATGATAATGCCCCAAACAAACAACAAAAACAAAACCTCTACTGGGAAATGGGCAATAAACATTATCCCATTGTCAGAACGTGCCTTATAATGGGTTCTGTATAGATTCTACACAGAGTCATTAGATTCTGATTTGAGCTCTGATTTGGGCTCTTTGGGATCATGTGTCCAGGCTCTGATTTACATCATAGCCCTTACCCAAGGTAATTCCTTGGAGTTGGTGGGAAGGTGATCAGTATATCATCCACCATTCAAGAGACGTTTCATTTATCTACAGTTCAGAATGGAGGACATTCAAATGCACATCAAGTCCTGTACAAGTTAAAAAGCATCAGAAGGTCTATTAAGAGCTTTGGAGAGAAAAGTTCGGATGTATACATAAATTTGAAAGCTGAAGTTTTTTGTAATGCCTACCTATTCAGAATGTATTCAACTTTTATAAATAAATTTTAAAACTTTCACTAGCCTGATCATAAATTATATGATTTATCTAAAGCCATTCCACTTTAAACACACTATCAAATGAGGGACTGGAGAAAGTGATTTAATATACTATCTAGTTAAAAATTGGAGCAAGGTTGTTATAAACTTTTTATGAATAGTAAGAAGATGAAAACTTTTCTAGGTTATTTATGTAGAAGTCTCTTTAGCTTTACAAATCAGTTTAGATAACAGGTACGTTCATGTACAAAAATAACATGTAGAGTTGATATTAGCATTTTTGAGCATAGGACTAGAGCTATACTTGATTTATGGCTAATTTAATTATATTTAGAATTTTAATTCCATTTTTATCATTGAAATATTAAAAAAGCATAAAATAGATTCAAAGCCCAGAAAATATGCACATAAACAAGAAAAAGCTTCTCAGAGTGATTTTTCACAATCATGAAAATTGTGTATTTTACTGTTCTGCTATAACTGTGTTGAAACATATATATTGTCCAACTATATATATGTCCCATACACACACACACACGCACACACACACATATATATTGTCCAATTAGAAATTTAACTTTCCAGGGGTGCCTGGGTGGCTCAGTCAGTTAAGTGTCCGACTTCAGCTCAGGTCATGATCTCACAGTTTGTAGGTTTGAGACCCACATATGGCTCTGTGCGGACAGCTCAGAGCCTGGAGCTTGCTTCAGATTCTGTATCTCCCTTTCTCTCTTTGCCCCTCCCCTACTAACTCCCCCACAGTCTCTCTGTCTCTCAAAAATGAATAACAACATTAAAATTTTTTTTAAAAGAAATTTAACTTTCCACATGGTAGATGTATTTTAAAGGTAAAAGCATGCACACGCACGTATACACACACACTCCCACTTTGTTAGAATTATTAAATAGCTTTCTAGGCATTCATATGCTGAATAAGCTTTCAAAAGCTATACAGAATTTCTAGAGATCAAAGAAATTATTTATATGAGCTTTGTCTATTTTAGGAAGAAGTTTAAGGCCCAGGATTTGGGAGACTTGTTTGTCATGGATTCATTTTATAAATAATACACTAGCATGGTATTAGACATTGAGTATTTAGAAATGAATACAGCATAGTCTCTACCTTGAAAAATTCTCAAGTGAATAAATAAAATAAATGGAGATAAATTACTAGGCCAAGTGGCAAGTGCTTTAACAGAATGTAAACCAAATTGTGCAGCAACAGAGATAGAACCACTAATTCTGCTTCAAGAGTTCAGGGAACAGTTCACAGAGGAAATGTCATTTGAGCTGTAATCTCAAGGATAAATAGTATTTTCAAAATAAATAAAAGAAGAGATAATTTCTGGTTCATGATGGAGGCTTGAGGGTATAAGTTTGCTTCACTTCCCTCCCAATATCTCATCAAATGGAAGTAAAATGATTTTTAAAAATCAGCAGACCAGAAATTTTTAGGTATTTCTGAATGGTGGAAAGTAATCATTCCACTTCTGTTTAGAAGTAACACAGAATAAAGGAAACAATGTTAGGGGCCATGCTTGGCAGAAGACTTTTCCATAAGTAGGTTCTAACCTGGACTGACCTAGAAAATATTTACATCTTAAATTGGCAAGTATGGTGCAAAAAATTCATTGTTGGGCATCAATGATGGTAGTTAGAGAAATGTTTAGAGAAGGGCTAGGGTAGGCACTCATTCTCTTCTGCTAATAGAGAAACTGACTGCAGTATTTATTCCTAGTAGGAAATAAGAAGCAGTGATCTCACTGTGGGTTTGGCTGATAAGAGAGACAAAGTAGAGCCTAAGATAACTTAAGACTTCTGCAATATACCCAGAGGAATAAAAGGGAAAACATACCCAATTAGAAGCGGAAGTCTGTTAGGTACTTTAACCCAAGACAAGGCATCCTTACTTTGAACTAGCCTGCCTCTGCTTTACTATCAACAGTAACCATGCACTTCACAGATTCTACCTCCTCTTTGGTAGAAAGATATTTTAGGTAAACAGATCTCCCAACTAATACTTGACTAATTAACAAACCTCCCAACATTATTTTCTTTAAAATTGAAATTAAGAAAGAAAAAATAAGTGGAAAGAACATAAAAAGGAAAAAAAAAAGGACAATAAATATACAAATCACGTCTGAGGAAAAGTCAATAAATGAAAGAAATGAACAAACAAAACCACTTACTCCAGAGGAAATAGATTTAATGCAAGAAGGAGAAAATAATTTTAAAAATATGTTTAACTGATATCCTTAAAGAGATGTGAAAGGATAATGTATCCAAAAAAGAACAATTGGCTGGAGAGGAAGCAATCAGAGAAAAGGAGGAGTTCCTGGATATTACAAAAAAAAAAAAAAAAGTTTTTTTAAAGGTGAATTTTATCTTGGGTACATTGGAAAATACTTCAGAAAGTAAATCTAATTCATGTTGAATGACACTAAAAAGTGCCATGGGCTTTTTTTTAGGCATAAACTCTCAAGAGACAATAAAAGAAGGTATAAGCAAAAAATACTTTAGAAGTTAGAAAAGCTATACATGAGTTGTGACAGATTTAAAAGACCTAATGCCTAAGCAAGCAATATGAGGAACCCAGAGGCAACCCTTTTGTACTGTAGAGCCCCCAGAAACTCAGAAATTGTCAGCAAAGTAGGGTTGAAGGCTAGGCTAAATAATGGGCATTAGATATGTAAATCTAAAAAGCAGGTAAAATCTCAGATTTTTCAACCCTCTGCAGCTGTGAGATTTTCCCTGCCTCCCTCTTTGTTAATCTTCCCTCACCCACATACACACACCCAAAGTTTGAAAGTTTACCTCCTAGGGTGGATAAAGCATAGGAATTCTTACTTAGTAAATTCTGAGTCCACTCAAATAAAGAAGGTATCAGAAAATGAGTTTTTCCAGGTTGCTACCAGATGGGTCTAACAGTGATAGTTGTCTCAGTATGTAGTTTTGAGGGGCACTCCAAATCCATTCTGTCCTTTCCAATGGCTGTTAGGCTAAAAACAAGGGTTCCCAATCAAACAAACAAAATGTGATACCTAGTTTAATTGGTATGCACAAGTCTCCAAAAGGTTTCGAGATTCCAAAATAGCTTCATTGAAAGATTCATTGCAAAAGCCTAGTGAAAAATTCAAGACACACAAGAAGTACCTACAACAAAAGACCGTCAGGATGACACGACTCCTACTAGTCCCCTCTACCCTCCTTGAGCGTGTACTCACAGTCAAGTCTATTAATTCTCTATTTGAATTGCCTTTCCACTCTGAAGAGGCCACAGGACAATAAACAAAAGTCCACCAAGTTAGTGGCCTTACAATGCACCATCTCCAAGGTCAGAAACCTAAAACACCTGGGCCGCCCCCATTGCACCCTCCCAGAGGTAGATCATCAAAACACTGGCCCAGAAACTGACATCTCCTTTGCAATCAACCAACACCCTGTGCGTCGGAGAAGATTATCCTTGACGGTTTTGTACAAAATCTTTCACACCAACTGTAATGGTCCCATTTCTACCCTCAAAGGAGGGTCCCTACCAGATTGAGGAGACTCCCAGGGATTCCCTGTTTAACTGCAAAGCGGTATTCCCTTCAACAGCCCAGGGAAAACTAAAATCAAAATTAATTTAAAAACGTCGCCAAATTCTGGTAGATACCAGCACTACACTCTCCACTTTGAACCCACTCACTCAGGACCCTTCAGACAGGATTCTGGGAAATCTGGCGGAAGCCAGCAGAGGGCGAGAATTCTTACCTGAGTCAGTTCCCCCGGATTACTGTAGTGCCTGGTTGAGAAAGGAAGGTAAAATGTCTCGTTGTCCTTTATTGGTCATCTATCCTTTTCTCTCCCTCCAACACATAATGCCTTCTTGTTTGTCTCCATTTGTCTCTGAGACTCTGGCTTGCCTTTCTGTCGCCCGAAGCACTCTGTCGTCGTTTTTGCAAATTCAGGCAGCTCTGCTGTCTGCTGGGACACAAAAATACAGCGGACAGAAAGGTGGGTTGCACCCCATTTGCAGCTTGATGTGGCCGGACAGAAATGTGGGTTGCACCCGTTTATGGATGCGTCTGTTAAAGCAACTTTCTAAACCCAAGTCGGAACCGCTCCTGACGGGTGTCACGTCAGAAACAGAAACCTACGTGACTTCGCGCCCCTGTAAATGCTCCGCTTGACCAGAAATGCGGTCTATTCAGTTAGCCAATCCCCAAACACCAAGCCAACGCTGGGCCTTCCCACCCGCACAAGGTGGTTCTCAGGCTCCAGCCAATCAGATAGTTTCAGTTTCCGTATATCTCTTCACCGTTTTTTTATTCTTTACCCTATAAGAGTTGTCTACCTTCTGCCCCATTTTGCGGTTCTCTACAGGAGACTGCCTGCTTCATGAAGTGGTAAACAAACTTTGTTTGTACCACCTAAATTATATATTTTTTAAATCCTCTGTTAACAGTTTTTGGTGACTAATGGATTCTAAAGCTGACTTCTTGACCTGTGAAGCAATCAGACGCACAGGCAAGGCACCTGCAGAATCCTTCGTGTTCACGCTCCTCTCGTCCTGTGGGCTGTGGGTAAGTCACTCGGATTTGGGCTCCGCTCTTGCGTGCTCCTCTCCGGTATAGGCAAACTTTATATTATGGATATGATATGATATGATATGATATGATGCCTATATACGTAGTTCCCAGAAAGGTTCTGGGGTTTCGGTAAGGTTGCAGGGGTTTATTAAAATTCCCAAAAAGGTTCTGGGGTCCTGGAAATATTCCAGTGTGGTTATATGGGGAGTCAACAATGGGTGGCAGCCAGTAGGGGATTTATAAGATAAAAATTTCATGTTGTCCCTTCCTCTCCAAATCCAGACTCTTGTGAATTTGGCTTTCAGGTGCCCATTTGTTATCAGTAATTTCTTAGAGACAGCTGTTGCCTTCTTAGTTGCCTTATTTTGCGTCTGAGACCTTGGCTTTGTGCCTGCCTGGGGCATGCAATTTGCCGGTTCTTGCCTCCCCAGGGAGCTTAACTGTGAGGTTGGCGGTACAAAATTATTGCCAGACAGAAATGGGGGTTGCGCTCTGTTTGTGACTAGGGTCCTACGGACTGTTGCTAGCTCTCAGGGAAAACTGTTTAAGTCTTTTTTTTTTTTTTTTTTTTTTACTAATTTTGAGAATGACTCTGGATCTTGGAAGGATAGTTTCTTTTGCACCCTCTTTGAGGACACTTCTTTCATCCGTGGTGTCATTCAGTACTCTATCCAGTTCTCCTGCCTTTACAGGCATTTCTCAACCAACTTGCAGTTAAACAAGGTAACTAGACTAGGTCTGGGCAATAGTCTGTGGGTGGAAGTGACATGAATTCCAAGCTAAAGCATAGAAAAGCAGAGGCAAGATCACCCTGCTGACTCTTCTGATGCATCGACTAAGAAGACCATGGATTCAGGGTGATTCACTACACTTGTATATCTAGGGAAAGGTGGGTGTGGGGAGCCAGAGAAAGGAGCCTTCAGAATGAGTAATGAGCTGCTCTGAATGGTCATCTGGTCTGATAGCAAACTTTGCATGAATAAGAACTCACCTGCCATGTTAAGCAACTTAGATTCGGGGGCTTGTCTTAAGACAACAACATGGTATAGCCTCTTCTGATATAATAGCCAATTGTGCAACATGATCTGAATGACTAATTTCTAAGCAAATAAATTCCATTCAGTACTGGGTGAAGGCCAAGAAGGCCATTTCCAGTTATATGAAGTTTATTTGGCTGAACTACACCAATGTTAACATACTAGTGAATTGAAGCTATGCAAATTCTAAAATATAACTTAATTCAAAAATAGGATTTTAGAAAGTTTCATATATACATTATAACTCTCTACAGTGTGTCAATCAAAACATTTAAATTTTTTTGCCAACATTTAACAAAGGATAAAATGATCAGATTTTTAATTTTCTGTAACATTTCTTATCAAGGACGAAATATTTCCTTTATAGAGAAGAGAATGCAGAATAACGGTGACATTTGTCATATTGGATAGCATTACAGGTTTTTTTTATCTGGGCAAATTCCAAGTTTGGACTAGGTGTATGTCTATTTGGTGCCAATGGAAGAGTGAAAGAAAGCTTAACATTAGCCTGTAACTTTCTACACAGAGTTTCTAAAGGCCTACCACTTGATCACACTGTGTAGCATATGCTTGGTTTCTCTTCAGTCATGCTGAAGGGGTTAGCATAATAGGAAGGTAAGAATCAAAGGCCAGGGTGGGGAGGTAGCCATCAGCTATTTTACTATCAATTCTAGTTTCCTTAAGGGGTTTAAAACTGTCACTCTGTTCAAAGGTTTAAGCACTTATGACAGCCTTGGGCAGGAGAAAGTCGATTTTCCGCTGTAATATTATAATAGCACTTGTGTTATAGTGAGCTGTTCTCACATGAATTTCTGGATCTAGTAGGATGTAATTCCCAGTGTGGCAACTTTACAGGGACTGTTTCTAGCCTTACCAGACTTATGATATATGGTTTTTAATATTTAGAAATATCTTTTCCCCATCCCTCACAGTGATGGCTTTATTATTTTGTTGTTGTTTCTTCTTGTTTTCAAATGAAAGCAAATAGAGTACAGTTGCCCTTCTGAAATGTCTTAACACTGCTTAAGAGAATTGGGGAATATGAAGATAATAAAATGTCCTGAGATACTATGAAAGTTTATATATTCTAAAATCTTACTTTTATTCTAAAAGAGTTAATTCAGAATTTTCATTAAAACATAAGGATGTCTTTATAAATAGATTGAATAAAATATACCTACCTAAATATTTGCATTTAATTTCATAGAGTTTTATTATTTCAAATACAAATTATTATATACTTAGTGCTAAGTTTCTGCTTTAATTTAATAATTATAAGCATAAGCATTAATAATGCCTATAATTCTGATTAAATCTATGCTTCCTTGATAAATAGCAAAGAGAAAAAGGAAAACAGATATTTATAGATTAATTGTAGCTCATCTTAAAGGTGAAATATAATGCCACCTGGGAAAATTTAACTTTCTCCAATAATTGGTATAATCTGTAAGAATAAAGCAGTGTGAAATTATAAACACTTGCCTGATAGTGTGTTACATCTGTATGGTTTACAGTCACAGAAATGTTTGCAAAACAAAACAAACAAAAGACATGTAAGAAATAATGTCATTATAGGAAGCTATATCTTTCAGTTATAAGATGAATTAGTTGTGAGAATCTAATATACAGCATGGTGATTATAGTTAATAATACTATATTACTGTATAATATACTTAAAATTTTCCAAGAGAGTAGATCTTAAGTGTTATCAACAGCAAAGAAGGAAGGAAGGAAAGAAAAATAAAAGAAAGAAAGAAAGGAAGAAAGAAAGAAAGAAAGAAAAAGTGTTAACTATGTGAGGTAATAGAAATGTTAATTAACTTGATTGTGGTAATCATTTCACGATGTGTACATATATTAAATCTTCAGATTGTACACCTATTAAAAATCATGCTGTGTAATCTAAATATACCTGCTTTTTATTTGTCAATCATACATCAATAAAGCTGGAAAAGCTACACTGAAATAAAGGAAGCTCTATGTATCATGAACATTTATGAAGTTTCATCTGTGTTTTGAAAAGTAAGTTCTTAATGATGTAAAAATCAGTTATTTATCCTGCTTTGTTTGCTACTAAAATGAAAAAAAGAGAGAAAAAAATTAAAACGTACCAATCTTTCTTTTGTCTAACTTTAGCCAACATTGACTTCATTCTCATATACTTTTCTAAGACCATATTTAAAAAAAATAGTTATACTGAATATTAGTATTTCCTTTACATAAGTGTCGATTCTATGGAACAGGGTGATGGTTTTGTGTGTAAAAGTTTTTGTGTCATAAACTTCCCTAAAATGCTCATGTATTTAAATCAGGCCATTTGACAAGACAGTATGTAAGCTTTGTGAAGGTATTTACTAGAAGTAAATATATTTGAATAAATGCATATCAAATCAGGAAAGTTGAAAGCAGAACAGAAAGGAAGCAAGTTGTGGCTCATAAAAAGTGCAAAAATTATTATAGCTACTTTTTCAAGCATCTAACTAGTTCCCAGACACTAGGCAAAATCCTTTATGAAAATCATCTCATTGACTCTTACCTATGACTAAGGTACTAGTAATCTTATTTTACAGCTGTATTTATAAAGCATGATGCATTTTTTTAATAACATCTGTTACTTGTTTCTCATAACCATACTATAAAACAGGTGCAATCACTTCATGAGGAATCTGAGAGCCATTCAGCCAGTTCATTTACCCACAATCGCTGCTCTCAAAACAGAGGACTTTGCACCAACAGTTCACATTGTTATTTCCATCAAAGGAAAAATAATTTGAGAGCTGAAATCCTGGTGACCAAATAGGTCCCTGTGATTACTCATCACTTGAATTTAGTAGTAATTCAACTTCATGTTCACAAGTTTTTTAGGGTTTTTTTTTTTATTTTGAGTATTTTTATCTTGAGTTCAATGACTATGTGATAATATGAAATTCATTAGCCAATGAATTCATTAGCCAATAAGTAGAAAAGCACATATTTGCATACCCTGATTTTAATAATCTCTTATACTAATTAAGAGAAAAGCAGTGTGGGGATTGAGGGTGTGAACTCCAGGGTCAGAATCTCAGTCTTGCCACCTCCTCCCTGTGACCTTAAGAATAACTTACTATGCTGAACTTAAGTTTTGATAATACCTGTAACATAGATTTCCTACAAGGATTAATCCATTCAAAGAGCTTAGACCAGTGCTTAGCCCATGCAGTTTCTCAATAATTCTTAAGGAGCATTGTGCAAGTAGGTGGATGTATCTATATGTGTGCTCAACTTTCTGCTGAGATATTAGGAGGGGGGCACCTGGGTGGCTCAGCTGGTTAAGCATCTGACTCTTGATTTCAGCCCAGGTCATGATCTCACAGTTCAGGAGTTCAAGCCCCGTGTCAGGCTCTACACTGACAGCGCAGAGCCTGCTTGGGATTCTCCCTTCTCTCTCTCTGCTTCTCTCCCACTCATGTGCACTCTCTCCCTCTCTCAAAATAAATAAACATTTTTTAAAAAGGATATTAGTAGTAAAGATTGACTTATAAAACAATTTCTTAAAACAGTGTGATTAAATAGTGCTTCAAAGACACCATGAAAAAAAATGAAAAGATAATCCACAGACTAGGAGAAAATATTTAAAATCTTATATCTGATGAACGCTTTATATTTAGAACATGTAAAGAACTCCATAATAAGATGACAGACAACTCAAAAAATGAGTAAAGGCATAAACAGATACATTACCAAAGAATAACTAATTAAGAACATGAAACTAGTGCTCAATAACATTATCCGTTAGGAAAATGCATACTTAAACCACAGTGACATACACTTCATACCCACTAAAAGGGTGATAATTAAAAGACAGACTAATGTCAAGGATGCATAAAACTGGAATCATCATGCACTGATTATAGAAATGTAAAATGACACAGCCATTTTGCAAAGCAGTTTGACAGTTTCTTACTAAGTTAAACATAAACCTACCATACAACCCAACAATTCAATTCCTAGGTGGGAATTGAACCCAAGAGAAATGAAAACTCATATTAACCCAAACATTGTATGTAAATGATCATAATATTATTCACAATAGCCTCAAAATGGAAACAAATGTCCATCATCTGGTGAATTCATATAAAAATATATGACATACTTATACAATGAGATACTATACAGCAATAAAAAGGAATTGAATACTCATATATACTACAATATGAGTGAAAACCAAAAGATGTTAAGTGAAAAAAGACAAATGCAAAAGATACTTGTGGTATCCTAATCACAAATTAGTGAAGAGCTAAGGCCTTATCCTTGGCTTGTATGACTTTATAGTCTGTGTTGCAAGAACTACCCAAACAAAATGGCCTTATTTATATACCAATATGTTTACATTATGGGATTTTTGTAATATATGAAATTTATTGCCAGATTGGTTTCCATACAACACCCAATGCTCATCCCAAAAGATGCCCTCTTCAATACCCATCACCTACCCCCCTCCCTCCCACCCCCCATCAATCCTCAGTTTGTTCTCAGTTGTTAAGAGTCTCTTATGCTTTGACTCTCTCCCACTCTAACCTCTTTGTTTTTTTTTTTCCCCCTTCCCCTCCCCCATGGGTTTCTGTTAAGTTTCTCAGGATCCACATAAGAGTGAAAACATATGGTATCTGTCTTTCTCTGTATGGCTTATTTCACTTAGCATCACACTCTCCAGTTCCATCCATGTTGCTACCAAGGGCTATATTTCATTCTTTCTCATTGCCACATAGTACTCCATTGAGTATATAAACCACAATTTCTTTATCCATTCATCAGTTGATGGACATTTAGGCTCTTTCCACAATTTGGCTATTGTTGAGATTTTTTATAGGGATTTGGAAACTCTTGGTGAATACACCAATTGTCTTTCAAATAACACTTTCTTGCTGCATATATTTTCTGGTGTAATGATTCAAAATCTTTAAGAGATAAGCCAAAAATAACTCCCTAAGCAGAGGCCACATTTTCCCTGTCCCTACAATCCCTTGGTCATTATTATATCACCAAAGACCTCAGGAGAACTGGCAGACTACCAAGAATCTTGGAGGATATTTGTTTTTACCGTTGTTGCTATGTATCTACTTCCCCAGAATATATCTGTCAAATAAATGTGACTTACTTGATGCAGTAGATTTTTGTTGAAAATATGTTTAAATTAGAATACATAGGGACTTTTCTGCTTCATTTTTAATGAGATGTAAGTAGTTTTGAAAAGGCAAAAGGCAAGTGAAACATTTACTTCAATAATACAATAAGCAAGGCTTGAGCATCTTCTGTGTGTCACCTCTCAAGCCTCCCATTAGGTCCCAATATAGTAAATGAAAAAGACCCATAAAACTTGCCCCATCAGTCTGTTTCCTTACTGGAGTTTAGATACACTGAAGGGGGTCAGGAAATCGAGGCACTGACACTAAATTATGACAAAACATGATAAGACCCTCAGTGCTATTGACCTGAATTTTAGAAATCGAGGGGACTGCTACTAAATTATGACAAAACATGATAAGACCCTCAGTGTTATTGACCTGAATTTTAAATTTTTTTTTTTCAACGTTTATTTATTTTTGGGACAGAGAGAGACAGAGCATGAACGGGGGAGGGGCAGAGAGAGAGGGAGACACAGAATCGGAAACAGGCTCCAGGCTCTGAGCCATCAGCCCAGAGCCTGACGCAGGGCTCAAACTCACAGACTGTGAGATCGTGACCTGGCTGAAGTCGGACGCTCAACCGACTGCGCCACCCAGGCGCCCCTGACCTGAATTTTAGAAGCATGTCATGGAGTATCAGATGCAGGAAGGACTAATTTTACTTAGAGTAGGTCAAAGAGGGCATCTAAGGATAGATGCTATTTGAGTTGGGCCTTAAGTAATTAAGTCCCTGAGAGTATGAAATAAAAGCAGAATACTGCAGTCACTTGTGTGTTTGGCACAAAAAACTTCTCAAGAAGCAACAATGGTGTATTCTCCCTAAAACTGCTTTCAAAGACCCTACATGTTGTAGCAGATTCTGTCACTCCCACCCTTCTCCCTTGGTACTCACCTCTATGTGTATACCCTCAGCTTCTTCACTGCACACGCTGGACCCTGTCTGAAGACTTTCTCTGCGCTCAGCAACACATTAAGCCTGCAAGCCGAATGAGCAAGAATTCCAACCCAGCCCCAGCAATAGCCCTCAACCCTGAGCTGAGTTCCACTTGGGGGACTGAAGGTCAGTTACCCACAGAACCTGTTGATTAATGGATTCTATATATTGCCTTCCTTCCTTCTCCTGTCCCACTTCCCTGTGCTCCTATCAGTACTTGCTTTGATCATCACCTGTTTGAGTTACCTATCATTGTGTAACAGATTACCTCAAAACATACTGGCTTCAAATAACAACCACTTGGTTTTGCTCACAGTTTTGTTGATCAGAAATTCAAGCTGGACCCTGTTGGTTGATTCTTCTGTTTTGACTGAGCCCAGTTGGTAGTCAGCTGGTGGATTGGTTGGTCTGTGTTATCTGAGATGGTTCCACTTGCATACTTGATGAATTGGCAGGGATGGCTGAAAGGCTGGACTTAGCTGGGACTACCAGTGAAAATGCCAACTTTTGGTCTCTCCAGCATGAAATCTCAGGGTATTCATGCTTCTTACCTGACACCATAGGGTTCACAGGGAGAGTGCTCTGAGACTCAGCTGGTGGAAGCTGCCAATGTTTTAATATTTGGGACCAGAAATGTATACAGAGTTACATCTGCAACATTGAGTTGACACAGAAAACACCCTGATTCAAGGGGGCAGGCCATGGACTCCATCTAAGAATGATAAGAGTAACAAAAATTGCAAAATCAGCTTTTGGGGCAACACAACCTAAACTATGAGTGTTTTTGGATTATGCACTGTATTAAGTACCACATCTCAGTGTTCACAATTCACACAATAGTCACATTCTATGCTGTTTGAAAGAGCGTGGGCAGGAAAGCATGGAGGTGGAAATTGCACACCTCACAGAGGAGTCCTGCTCTGTGAGGGAGATCCCACTACTTTATAACCCCACACGAACCCTCTTGAGAAGAGAATACACACCTGTTTCCTAGTGCACCCATTAGTGTGCCAGCACCATGCCCCAACCGTGGGCCAGGCATATCCTCATGTCATTTCTCTTACTAGCCAACTGGTGGCTTTGAGAAACTCAATTCTCATTCCTACCTCAACTGTGCAGCTGACCTTGTCATCTCATTTTGACTCTGCTTGTGATTGCTATGATGTGGGTGATCTGAGGTGTGAGGAACTAGATGAGAATACAGGTAGAGGTGTTCAGAGCTTGTCTTGGCAGAGCTCAGCTGAATTAGATTGTTTCGGATGTGTAATAATATTTTTTAATGTTTATTTATTTTTGAGAGTGGGGGGAGGGGCAGAGAGAGAGGAGACAGGACCCGAAGCGGGCTCTGTGTTGACAGCTGACAGCAGAGAGCCTGACTCGGGGCTTGAACTCACCAATGTGAAATCATGACTGGAGCTGAAGTCAGAGGCTTAACCGACTGAGCCACCCAGGCACCCCACTGATGTGTAATAATATTTTTAACTTAATTTTTCTCTTTTTTTCCCCTCTACTACGTGTGTGTCTGTGTGTGTGTGTGTGTGTGTGTTTAATGTTTATTTATTTATTTTGAGAGAGTGCAAGCAGAGGAGGGGCAGAGAGAGAGGGGGAGAGAGAGAATCCCTAATCAGGTCAGGGCAGAGCCCCACCCAGGGCTCGATCTCATGAACCGTGTGTGAATCATGACCTGAGCCAAAATCAAGAGTTGGACACTTAACTGACTGAGCTACCCAGGTGCCTCTACTTGTGTTTTTACATGAAGGAAGTGACTTTACACAAAGAGACTTTATGGCTGGCAGAGGCCTCATGCTGTATCATATTGGGGGTATTGTTTATATCACTTGAGTGAAAATTGTCAGTAGTTTCACCCTAGATTCCTGAAGATCTAGGAATTCTGTGTTCTGTTTCTAAGTCATTTGCTAAGTAATACATTTCTCCTAATCCTTCAACTACCTGTCTCACAGGGATATGAGAGAATTAAATGGAGTAAGATAAGTAGAAATGATGTGAAAACCTGAATACACCTTAAATGTGTTGTCATTAGTTCTGCAAAAATAATAATAGCTTATAAAGTTATACAGAAAAGATCATTTGATCTCATAGAACAAAAGCCAGCAAATAATTATAAACCAGTAAGTAATTAACCTTAGCGAGAAGTATTATGAATTGTACCAAACTCACCAGTTCAAAGACATTGCAACTATACAACTTAGAAAAATACAAAAAATCCTTGCATAGTGCATTCTAAGAAGGAAGTTTTGGTTGCATTAGAAATGGGAAATAGTGAGGAGAGAGAATTTTTCTGTGAACCAGATGGATTATTTTTTTAGCTCTTAGGAAATACCGTAGCCAGCCACCATAAAAGCCTCCGGCTGAGATGTTTAAAGGTGAGCAGTTCCAGCCTTCAACTAAGCAGTCTGGGGGAGGGGTGAGTCACTGTGCAAAAAGAACAGGGAGTCATGTGGTCCAACTGTAAAATAGAAAAATTGCATGTAATTATTTTACAAGCAGAGTGCGATGATGTGAAAGGAAGAACTAATGATGATGCACTCAGCTTGTTAGAGGCTTTTCCTTCTGGGGAGCTCAAGGTTGCAAGATGTGCTGCTCACTAGAATTTTTTCTTTCCTTCCCCTGGATACATAATGTTACAATAAACCCTGCACAGAGGGGGTTAATGCTGCAAGGATGTTTTTAAATAATTTCTGTGACCAAAGCCGGAGATACAAGCCTAGCAATAATTCTCCCTGACTTCAAGCATCCTGTATTGATTGATTAATTATTCCACCAATGAACTAACAGGTATTGACCTTATCTGGTTGAGTAGCATTTAGCCAAAAGTCAGTAATCTGCATCGATCACTTAATGGAACATCAAAGCTCAGCATTCTGACAGGTTTGTGTCATTCAGCAAAAATCTGTCTATGTTTTGCTGATACCTTGACCTTTTGTATCAAGCAGTCTTTACAGAAAACGAAAAGTAATGACAAAATTAAATCTTGGAAATAATGCTTTGTTATGTAAAAGGAATTTTTTTCTTGGACTATTGCAAATAGCTTTTGCTAAAATCTTGTTGAGGGATTTCTTTGCAAATTGAAAAGCTGTTTTCTGCATGCTTGCAATGCATGGTATTCTGCTGAAGCGTGAAATTATCAAAACAATGAACTCTGAGATAATTAACACTACAGCAGAGCTTCACAGAGGTTAACACTGAACAAGTCAGATTCTCTAGGGAGGGGTCCATATAAAGAGAACTTGGGCCAGTGATTCAGA
The DNA here is from genome assembly GCF_018350155.1 of Leopardus geoffroyi. NCBI lineage: Eukaryota > Metazoa > Chordata > Mammalia > Carnivora > Felidae > Leopardus > Leopardus geoffroyi. Next base: position 200,373,780 of record NC_059326.1, on the reverse strand, counting down.
ATAGTCCGGATGGGGCGCTATCTGTTCTTGCCCATTCTGAGTACCAGAATCCTGATTCAAATATTCAGACAAATCCACTGTTCCAATCAAATACCTATATATCTACCTAAAAGACTAGAAGAGTTTGTTATAAAAACAACAGAATGATCAGCTGATAATATCTAAACCCGCTTTCACAATGAGAATTATATACTCTGATACCTATGTACAGAGAATATGACAAAGCACAGTAGATTCTTATTAAAGTTCCATTTCCTCCTCACTTAGGAATTGATGATGAAACCCTTGACAAGCATGGCTCAGGCAGTAGTCTCTAGAATAGCCCTCTTAAATCTTCTGTGACTCCAATACTAATGTGGTCCCACTAGGCTGGGCTATGTAAGGATGCCCACTTTTCACTTCAGAACTCTTACTTTTAATTATTTATTGCTTATGCACTTGACTTAAGAATGGTTACTGAATACTAAGGCTTGCCTTCCAAGAAGATTCTGCTACCTCCTAATCTGTTAAGATGGTAGTTCTTCCCATGCAGTGCTGTATCACAGTGCAATGCTCTGTCTCTCTGCATCTCTGGTCCTAAAGGATGCTTTGGTCTGGAGCATTCAACTTTTAATACCTGCTATGGTGCTTGCTAAGTGGTTGGCCTGTTGGGTTTAAAGCTCTTTTAGTGTGAAAAAGCTATTCCTACTTAGAGTCTTACTTAAAATGCTTCTCTCTTGGGGCGCCTGGGTGGCGCAGTCGGTTAAGCGTCCGACTTCAGCCAGGTCACGATCTCGCGGTCCGTGAGTTCGAGCCCCGCGTCAGGCTCTGGGCTGATGGCTCACAGCCTGGAGCCTGTTTCCGATTCTGTGTTTCCCTCTCTCTCTGCCCCTCCCCCGTTCATGCTCTGTCTCTCTCTGTCCCGAAAATAAATAAATGTTGAAAAAAAAATTTAAAAAAAAATGCTTCTCTCCATTACCAAGCAGCATTTTAATTCATCAGTTGCAGTGCCCTCTATGCCTTATCTGTCTGTATTTGAAGACCAAGCCATGCACAGTGGCTCCCCTACAGTTTGATAAGCTTGGTTTGTGTCCATGACTTGTTAATTAATTAAAACTTGGGGCACCTGGATGGCTCAATCAGTTAAGCGTCCGACTTCGGCTCAGGTCACGAACTCAAGGTTCGTGGGTTCGAGCCCCGTGTCGGGCCCTGTGCTGACAGCTCAGAACCTAGAGCCTGCTTCGGATTCTGTGTCTCCTTCTCTCTCTACCCCTCCCCCACCTGTGCTGTGTCTCTCTCTGTCTCTCAATAATAAATGTAAAAACAAAAATTAAAATTAAAACTAAAATTTCTCTTCACCAATAATGTTTTTCAATGAATGTTGAATATTTTCCACAACAAAGCTAATAATCAGTGTCTGTAATAAAATGGCAAACAGATCATGTGTCATTAGTTTCATTATCAGTAAAATATGGGTGTTAGGAGAAATTTAAGGTCCATTCTATCACAGTCTATTATGCTTTTTTTGAAATCTAATCAGTAACTTATTTAGGAATATGTTGATAGGAAAGTTTACCTAAAAGAAAAATAACATACTGGAGTAACTTTTTCTCTAAGCTAAAATGAAATCAGAAAAGCCATGAATAGAAAGATGCTCTGCACTAACCTTAAATGACCACGTGGAGTGATTTGATTGATTACTCGATAAAGTTGAATGCCTTTTGAACTGAAAGTCAGTTTCATTAAAAATATGACCTAATAGGCACAGCTCATGTGGTGTCACAATCATAAAGAAAAAAAAAAAAAAAAACACATCAGACATCTAGGATCTCTGAGGAAGGAAAATGAACTCAAACTTTCACCTGGGTATCATGTGCTTTTGTAGTTCATCAACAATGACAAGATTCAGAGAATTATTGAAAATCTTAAGTGGATAGTCTTTACATTATACTTATTTTTCCTTTAAATATGAAATGATTAAATTAAATCAAACTGGCTAGAAAAAATGTACAACATCTTTTGTTATGATTTTGTAGAGTGTATGATGTATTTTATCTAAAAATAGTTCTTACTTTTGGCCAAGGCACACATATTAATACTGACTGTTGACTGACATTTTAGTCACTTGTTTGGATTTTGTGTTCATTTTGTATAAACTGGAGAATTTTGTCTCCTTATATATTTTGCTCTACAATATAAACCAGTCAATTGAATTTACATTAATGCTTATTTATCTTCATAATATGCATAGAGTCCCTATATGCTAAGTGGAAGATACATTGTTCTCCCAGAAAAATAAAGATAAAAGTTTTATTTTTCCAAAAGCACTAACCCTTGAATTTCATAATTAGAAAAAGAATAACATGTGTTTTCTTGACAAAACAAATTAGCAGAATAAACAGCCATATAATTTGGGAGCTCTTATTTCAGGCAACTTGGGAAGGAAGTGCATAAAACATTAGTCAGCATAACTAAATTAATTAAACTAATACTAATTGTTAAATTTCTAGAAATTCAGTCATTGAAGTGACTTAAAAACAAGAAATCTAAATATATGAAGTACAGTGAATAAAATACACAATTTTAACAAGCATACAAGGCATTGTTTTACTGCAGTTCAGGATTGCCCAAATGTTTTGGTCTCAGGACACTTCTACACTCTTAATAATTATTGAGGAGTCCAAAGAGCTTTGGTTTATGTGGATTCTGTCAATTGATATTTACCATATTAAAAATTAAAACTGAGACATTTAAAAAAATTATGCATTAATTTTAAATGATAAAAAACATTTTACATGTAAAACAAATGATAGTTTTAAGAAAAATAACTATACTTTTTAAAACAATAATGAAAAGAATGGCATTGTTTTATCTTTTTTTCAAACTTAATGTGTTTTTGGAAGAGTCAAAAGTTATACACAGATTTTCAAATGCTCAGAGCTTCAGCACCCCTAACCCATACATTGTTCAAATCAACTGTACCTCCTGCCCCTATACAAGCATCATGTCCCCCACTGTCAACATGTTGCACAGAGTGGTATGTGTTACAATCAATGTACCCACATTGTCACATCATCATCACCCAAAATCCATCATTTACATTAAGGTTTATTCTTGGAGTTCACCATTCTACATTTTGACAAATGCACAGTGACACGTATCTACCATTACAGTATTATAGAAAATAGTTTAATTGTCCTAAAAATCCTCTGTGCTCTGCCTATTCATCCCTCCCTTCCCTATAACCTGTATAGCCACTGATCTTTGTAATGTCTCCATAGTTTTTCCTTTTCCAGAATGCTATAAAGTGGCAACCATATGGTATGTAACCTTTCAGATTGATTTCTTTCACTTAGTAATGTGCATTTAAGTTCTTCCATGTCTTTTTGTGTCTTGAAGGCTCATTTCTTTTTAGCGCTAAATAGTATTCCATTGCCTAGATGGACCACGGTTTATTTATCCACTCACCTACTGAAAGACATCTTAGTTGCCTCCAAGTTTTGGCAAATAGTAATAAAGCTGCTGTAAATATCCATATACAGCCTTTTTGTGAACATAAAGTTTCAGCTTTTTTGAGTAAATACCAAGGAGAATCATTGCTAGATCAAAGGGAAACTAAACACGGTTTAGTTTTGTAAGGAACTGCTGAACTGTCTTGCAAAGTGGCTGCACCATTCTCATAGATATGAATGAGAGTTCCTGTTGCTCCCATCCTTGCCAGCATTTGGTGGTATCAGTGTCTTGGACTTTCATCAACATAATATGTGTGTAGAGGTATCTCATTGCTTTAATTTGCAATTCTCCAATGACATGTGACATAAGCATCTTTTCATATGCTTACTTAACATCTTTGTTTTCTTTGATGAAGTGCATAAATGATTTTTTACATCAATTATTTGTCACTTAGAAGCTATTGGTTCCCTGAGTCATACAGATCTTCCAAATGTTGACACATTTCATTACACCATATCAAAAATTCACATTCATTAAAATCACTACCAATGTCATCAGAGAAGTTTTCACATATTGGCAAGCTCATTATGGCAAATACAAGGTCCTCAAAATTGTTTTTTCCTTTTGAATGCTCACATTTATCATTGGCAACATATATCATCAGTTGTTTCCCTGTAACAGGATCATTTAATTCACTTTTCGGAAAGTGTGTGTCAAATACCTAAATCTAAATAACCGTAGTCTGTCATTCATTCTTTAGAATAAAAATGGTGCTTTATAGGGGGAGGCATCTTCCTCAATAACTGTACAAGTGTCCTTCTTTGAAACAATCATCATATTTCTATATGGAGCACAAGTGTTTTACACATACTTCCCACTTTAGCATGCGGAATATTAAAAAGACACACAGTCAATGGTCAAAATACAGTAAAATTAATTTTTATGCTGCATCGTTTGCAAGTTGAAATGTTTTTTTTTCTTTAACTGTGAATGCATGGCAGTGAAAAATATGCTGACAATAATATTATTTTATGTATATAGTTTGATTTTGTACTAAGGAGCCATTTTACTCACTGTCTACTTAGCACCATGCCACCATGAAAGGCAAATAATGTCTTAGCATTATTATATAAATGGTTTTGAACTTTGGATCTTCCCCCCCAAGAATCTTAAGGACTCTCTTGGTTTCATGAACAAGCCTTAAAAAACAGTTGCTGCGTGTTTTTACTTACTGGTTACAAGAGTCTTGAGGAATTGCTGAAGCTTGTTCACTCTCATTCTAGACAAATGCATATATACAAAAAACTGCATATGGTCTTAGGTATTTATGGACAGCCAGGAGGCTACCCATGGACAACTAGAGTATAGCTAATGAACCCTCCCTAGCAGCCATGAGTTTTATCAGTTGTCCATGTAGAATTTTCTACCACAGAACTCTAAGAACCCTAAAAATACAAGTGCCTATTGTCAAATATAGTCTAGTGTTCAGAAATCATGTGTGTTATAACAATGTGATAAATAATTAAAAGGAAAATCATAATAATAATGAATTTTCTACAAAGTTGACAAAATATAATTTATAAAAATTCCTAGTTCTGTCCCTTTAATGCCTTCCCTATTAAGAAAACTAAAATAAATTATTTATAAAGATTGTTTAAATTTTGATGTACTTGACCTTAAATGAAATGGCTGGATGCTTATTTTCTGGTGATTTCAGTTTGTTATTTTTTTTTGTATTTTGGTTTTTGTTGTTGTTTTCCCACCATGCTCACAGACAAGGAGTATAAATAAAGGTTTTCTACAGTTGAGCCTATTACTGTCAGTGAACTCAGAAGAGTATCCCATTTTATACCCAACCTCAAGCCAGTTTCAAAGGTATCGCAGAAGAGCAGCCACATTGATGCTGTACCCCTGGACTCAGTGATATAGTAGACTATTACGTATCTGCAATTTTTAAAAACTGTCAGTTTGGTACTATTTTTCTCATACAAATAGACACACATACACCTTAATAGATGCATTTTCTGGGAAAGGGAAAGTAGCCTTTTAGTACCTCATTGCACATAAACTGGGCTTTATGTATGGAAAGTTACTTTACATGGATAATAAACCTCACGTAAAACAGTTATTTCTGGCAGCTAATTTACCTTTATAGTTTATAGAGGTACCTTCTTCATAATGGTACCTTCTGATTCTACTTTCCCTGAGTTCAGCAATCAGTGTCAATTACTGCTGGTTTCCATAGAAACGAGACAACTAACGGTTATAAAATCTTCATTCATGGACTAGTTTTACAAATAATGTAGAGTTTGGAATGACTGCTTACTAAAGACATATTGCTTGAAACAGATGCCAATAAATTTAACCCTTCAAATGACATTTAAAGTTTTTGTGTAGTTTTCAATAATATTAGACCCACATATTTAAAATACAGTTATCTGTAGATCAAGCACTAAGAAGGGATTAAGTGAACCTCCCTGAAGGGACATTGAATGAATTGTATAATATGGAAGCAGCTGTTGAGCAGTCATGAAAACTGACTTGTTTGTGCCCATTGGCTTCAGTTAGTCAGGAACTTATTTTTATCAATGTTAAGGAAAATCCAGATTTTCTTTAAAAATTTTTTTGATATTTAGTAAGACTTTCTAAACCCCTCAAATAATTAGAAAAATAAATGCTAATAAGGCTAAATTAATAGTATTAATTATATACCTTCAGAGTGCATTCATGTTATTAAGTAGTGGTGCCAGTTGTTAATGTTTGACAAATAATTGCTTAGTATGCTATCTTAGAACTTTCTGTATTTGTAATATAAATTTAATGTGTGGAATTCTTTTAGTAGTTATTTTCTTTATGCATGTTATGATTGTACATGGATAATGCATTCACAATCAATTTATAGCACTACTAATTTAGTAATTAAAATACAATCACTAAGAGCAACACAAATCAGAGATCCATCAATTAGTGTGTCTCATTAAAGCCGGGATCTCTTTTTCAGCTCTACAATTTTCTTCAAACTATTTGCCAGTTTCTAATTTTGTTGGGTTGCCATTGCTTCACATTGTTGAGATTATAGCAAAATGTGAGGTTTTCATATCATCTTTTCCATTAATGCGAGATAGCTGTAGAGCACTAACTTCATCTCAAACTGTTCAAAGGACTATGAGATAAGGCATTATCTGGTCTTAAGGTACTCTAGACAGGAGAAAGAATACTTGTTTTCTGATTTCCATATACATGTTCACTTAACAGTAAAGTTTCATCTTCCTCCTCTTAAGCACATGTTACCTCTCTCCTTTCAGAACCAAATGTCCTAGGGGTCCTCTGACCTGATGGCACCTCCCACTTTCTGTAGGATATAAAGGGTGCTTTATCTGTGACATTAACGTTAATCCAAATCTCATTTACCTTGGAGCAGCTTATGGCTCTGTTTGTAGATTTGGTCTTGAGTTTTTGTGTGGCAGTTACATGCGTTGGTGAGGTTACTTGTCCCATATTTGTTAATGTCAGGAGTTTGCCATAGCTGGAGCTCACTTATCTAGCATTTCAAAGGCAAGTTAAAAAAACCCAGCAGGACCCAGCTGAAATATTTTCTTTCAATACAGCCAAGCTGCAGGCATAAAACACAATAGTAAAGTATACAATGGAACAAAGTAAAAGGCCTTTATAACAGATCTTTGTCATGCGACTGCAAGTATTTCATAACATCAGCTACTGTTTTTCTCAATTGACATCATATAGATCTCAGTTAATGAAAAGAGACGTGGAGCATATTGCATCAAATAGATGCTGGACAGGAAACAGAAAATGGATCATGAATCTGGGGGCCCCCGAGCTAAAGCGGTCAAACCTCTGAATAGCAAAAGGACTAATGTGTTTTAGCTGCTCTCCCTTCCAGCCATAAACCCAAGAGCAACATTGAAAGTGTTTTCTTTTCTAGGCTGCTCACCAACCCCCTACCCACCTCACCCCACCATGAAAGCCAGTCAGCAAGGATCAAAAACATTTCCTTTTAAATGAATCATGGCAATCCAATAAAGATGCAACACGCAGATTATGTACAAATCAATGATGAAACCATAGCCAGTATCAGCAGGCCTCAAGGAACAAAAATTGCTCACAGTCAGGGGGTGTCTGTCCAATAATGAGCTGTGAAACTAAACACAGAACACATGCTATGCTCTGGGCAAAATCCCTCAAGCTGCTACTGTTCTGGCTTCTTTAAGAAACTTTGGGGTGTTGTAGAATTGTCCTCTTTCTTACCCTCCCCAGATGGGCCATGACGGCTTGGCTTAGCTTAGCTTTCTGAAGGGAGCCTTCAATGACACAGTTTTATCCGGGAAGCACAGGCAGACGACTGTAATGTTAAAATCTGGAAATCAATGTTCACATAAATAGAGAACAGGGCTGATTTAAAAGTCAATTACTATGCATGATTATTTAGAATCCTGGAAAATGAATACAAAGAAGATTCTTAAGTGTTCAGTTATTAATATTGCCAATAATTACCTGCCAATTGTTTTTTAATTGCTACTCATTGCAGATATTTCAGAGGAGGAGGAGATACTTTTCTATGAAAAGGGACAAACCTGTTTTTTTTTTTGTTTTTGTTTTTTTTGCTAGATGCCTACCACAATCTTCATTCTTTTAAAATATTTCAATAGCATCAACCAATCTGCAGAGCTTTCTTATTTCCTTACACATCTCTTCCCTGGCACTCGCTATTGTTCTTATTCTGTAACACTGGAAGCTAATTTTCATATTGGCATGGCAAGGAGACAATGATAATAGTAGGTTCAGAATTCTAAGGTAAGAATGCAAAGAGAAAAAGATCATCAAGGATCAATCCACAAAAAAAACAGAACATGTTTCAGAAGACACAAGTTTTCCTTCCAGAGTTACACCAACTAAACTTCAGATAAGCCCTTTATCCTCCTAGAGCTTTGGTTTCTTCATCAGCCACATCTTTTCAACTTTAAGTTTTTATTTTTAGATCTAAGAGTATGCTTTCAATTAAGAGGAAAGCAATCCTGAGTCTTTCACATTTAATCAAAAGAAAGTTCATGGCCTTCAGACCCTTTTAAGAGCATTTTATGTGTAATATACAGATTTGACAAAAGTCGGTGTACCATGGACTATTTTGCTTCTTTAATCATAAAAAAATTTTACAAATATGAGCTACTTTATTTAATCCATTACCTGCTAATAGCCTCCTTTTATGATTAGCTTAAAGGTCTAAAATAATAACTAACCAGCTGCTTATTAAAAAGTATCTGCTTTTGAGGACACTTCTACTTTCTCTAAATTCAACAGCCCATTGTATTTCATGTTCATATTCCCAGGGTTTACTGATTTCTGTGAACAGTCAGGGCATATGGCACAGTTTTCCTCTCTAAGAGGATAGAACCAATTTATTCCAAATAGAAAGAACTTATCAGATCTAGACAGATCTCTAAAACACCTGTAAGATAATTTGGATTCACAGCAGTAATAAAATAGCAAACAAATTTCCCTCTCCTAAAAATGATAAATTACTGTATTTCATTGAGCAGACCTTTCCTTATCTGATGTGTTTTAAAAATGATAAATATGTCTCCATAAATCTGAAGGCAACCCAGGAGTCACCATCTACCTAATTGAATCAGAGCTTATATGATTCAAAGAGATAAGAACACATTAAACAAATGAGGATATTTTACATTGCAAGAGTGGATATAAAATTCACCTTTGAAGAATACAGGGTGAAACGAATACTGAAAACGGATGAAGTATCAAAATAATTAGTAGAAACTGTCTCCATTTCTGAGTAAAACCCTCCTCAAAATCTCAGTTTTACTCTTGCAAATATTCTGACCTGTTTTATTATGATTTCCTTATACATTCACCTGTGTTGATCACTAAGTTCCTTACAGTTTATAATGAAATATTTTGTCAGTAAACTTTCTTTTTGTTCGTGACCTTAGTTTTTCGATCACCAACTATTAAATATTTCATGGCTTTGATTTTCATCTTTTCAGGAAAATATCCTCTTTATGCTACATATTTATTTTTCAATACTTGCTGTCAGCATTTAGCTTGCTTCCTGTTTCATTTTGCTCTCCTCTTGGGCTCTGCCGTCTTATCGCTTATGGTTTCCCTGTAATTGAGACCTGCTTCATTTCCTCTGAACTCTTTGTCATTATTTTTTGTTTTCTACTTTCTCTTAAATTCTTCTCAAAATAAGACTCTAGCTCCTCTGACCACTTCTGTCTGGCTTTGGAATACTGTTTCTGGTTCACTGTTCCTGCCACATGGCAGGAGGAAATCTAAAAAGTCATGGTGACTTTAAAAGGAAGAGTTTGGTCTCTCTAAACAAGTCAAGAATGAATTTCCAATTTATTTTTATGAACAATGACACTAATACCATTTGAAATCAGGGATCTTTGACACAGTCTCTTAAGATACAAAAACAAAATCTATCTTTGGCATCAGAGTGGCAGGTAATTGTTTCATTTCATATCTGGAGACTTTTCAAAACAAAATATTTTTGTTTCTTCTGAGATGGCTTAATTGAATACCACATGAAATCAGTGACTCCTTTACAGTGTAGAAAAAGGTTTATGTATCTCTTCAGTTTAATGCAAATGAAGAGAAAAGAAAAAATAATAATGAGGTGAAGAAACTAAGTCTGTACAAGCTAGGGCATATGTGGTATATTGGAAAGAAGAGCTCAGGATATCTAGAAATGGCTTTTGAAAATGTAGATGTAATCATAATACTCCCCAGGTCAAAATTTTCTAAGGGCTTCCTAGCATATTTAGAATAAAATCCAAATTTCTTCTTATTATGTAGTAAGTCCTACATTATCTGGTTTTTGCTTATACCGCTTGTATATACCTTATACCTCTCCACTCTCTCTACCCCATAATCCAAAACCCTGCTCTCCAGTGATACCACTGGAGATTCTCTTGCTTCTCTCAGTTTCTTGAGCAAGCTCATTTCCACCTCATTCCTTTTTTTTTTTTTTTTTTTTTTTTTTTTTTTTGGAATGCTCTGCATCCAAATATACTCAAGTCACTCTTGCTTCTATAGTATATGACCTCTTCAGAGACACCTTCCCCAATTCTTCTATTAAAAAGAAAAAAAGAACACTTTTCCTTACCATCATCCTCCTTTATGCTTCATTTTCTCCTATAAAACTATAGAAAATAGTGCCTAGCACAAAATGTATTATCAGAAATTATTTGTTAAATAAATGGATGGGGCTAATATGTTTGTTTTAAGAGTAAAACAAAATAATGTATGCAAAGGACTTAGTACGGTCCCTAGCACAGCATAAATGCTCAAAAATTATCTTCTCCTATGATTACAACTTATGATATCTACTTTTTCCACCAGGTTACTAAGTTCCTCACAGCAATGACTGTGCCTTTTTTTTTCTTTTTTGCTTACCACTATTCTCAGAATCTAGGACAGTTCCCAGCTCATAAGAAGTATGCACTAAATAAAATATTGGTTATATAGGTGGAAGAAACAATAGTATGTGCTAGGCAACACTTTAACATAGTTACTAACAAAACCAACAGTGAAGATCTGAATAATATTCCCAGCTCAAAAACCTAATTTATGAAATTAAGCATTTAAGTTCCCCTCATTCAATTATATTTATTGAGAACCTACTATACACAAAATTTGATGCTAAATGCAGCAGAAGAAGCAAAGATGAACAGCAATAGATGCAGCCTCCACAAAGTTCAAGATAGGGCTAAGAACACCTTGTCTGGTGTGGAAAACAGGAAGTGCAGTTAGACAAAAATATCACAATTTTAAATTTGGATACTTTGGAGAATTGCAGAATATCAATAACTAAATGGAGAAACCAAACGTGAAACAAGCAGATATTGAGCTATAATGTAAACAAGGGAGAAATGATTTAAAGTCCATAGATCATATTTAATTTTATGATTTAATTAAGACACATCTACATTTTAAAAATGTTTGAATGCAGTTACTATCACATAGCAAGAAAAGGAATCATGCCATTTCCACTAAACTATTGTCTCCAAGAATAGTTTACTTTTCACTAAAGTATTCTAAATATTCAAGTTCAATTACAAATTTCTAGATCATACATGCAGAAGAATGAACCTGGACCACTTTCTTACACCATACACAAAAATTAACTCAAAATGGATGACAGACCTAAATGTAAGACAGGAAGCCATCAAAATCCTCGAGGCAAAAGCAGGCAAAAGCCTCTTTGACCTTGGTTGCAGCAACTTCTTACTCAACACGTCTCCAGAGGCAAGGGAAACAAAAGAGAAAATGAAATATTGGGACCTCATTGAAATAAAAAGCTGCTGCATATCTAAGGGAACAGTCAGCAAAACTAAAAGGCAACTGACGGAATGGGAGAAGATATTTGCAAATGACATATCAGATAAAGGGTTAGTATCCAAAATCTATAAAGAACTTATCAAACTCAACAGACAAAAAACAAATAATCCAGTGAAGAAATGGGCAAAAGACATGAATAGACACTTCTCCAAAGAAGACATGCAGATGGCCAACCGACACATGCAAAAATGCTCAACATCACTCATAATCAGGAAAATACAAACCAAAACCACAGTGAGATACCACCTCACACCTGTCAGAACAGCTAACATTAACAACTCAGGCAACAGTAGATGTTGGCTAGGATGCAGAGAAAGAGGATCTCTTTTGCACTCTGGTGGGAATGCAAACTAGTGCAGCCACTCTGGAAGACAGTCTGGAGGTTCCTCAAAAAATTAAAAATAGAACTAACCTATGACCCAGCAAATGCACTACCAGGTATTTATCCAAGGGATACAGGTATGCTCTTTCGAAGGGGCACATGCACCCCAATGTTTATAGCAGTACTATCAACAATAGCCAAAGTATGGAAACAGCCCAAATGTCCATTGATGGACGAATGGATAAAGAAGATGTGGTGTTCATATATACAATGGAGTATTACTTGGCAATCAAAAAGAATGAAATCTTGCCATTTGCAGCTACATGGATGGAACTAGAGGGTATTATTCTAAGCAAAATCAGTCAGAGAAAGACAAATATCATATGACTTCACTCACGTGAGGACTTTAAGATACAATACAAATGAACATAAGAGAAGGGAAGCAAAAATAATATAAAATCAGGGAGGGGGACAGAAACATAAGAGACTCTTAAATCTGGAGAACAGAGAGTTATTGGAGGGGTTGTGGGAAAGGGGATGGGATAAATGGGTAAGGGGCATTAAGGAATCTACTTCTGAAATCATTGTTGCACTATATGCTAACTAACTTGGATGTACATTTAAAAAATAAATTAAATAAAAATTTAAAAAAACAAATTTCCAAGTCATAAAAAATACAAAGATAAAGGTATTTTAACTAAACATGCTAAAGATACAATCCATAATGTTAGAGACAAAAATACATGAGAAATAATGATGATTTTAGGGCACCAAGAATGAAATCTTCATGCAGACATAACCTATTTAAAGCCAGAGGGAAGAATTTTTTAAAGCATGTTTTGTATGTTTTATTTTTAAAAGCTTGCTACATCAGTTTATAACACAATAATGAATCCTAGTTTTCAAAATGTATGTGCTGAACTCATGATTTTGAAGCAAGCTACATCTGCAAAATTATTCCAGAAGCATGAACCAAATTTCCCTTCAACTACAATAAAAAATAATTTTGTCTCGTACTTATCAATCTTTTATATATGTGTAAAATCTTGAGGAAGCCTTTTTACATTAATTATCTACTCTTAAAAACAGGAATTACCTTCTCATATAATCAGGATAAATTAACTTTTTAAAACTGCTTTTATTAAAATGAGCTTCCCAGTTAATTACTACAATAGTTACTTTTCAACTAGTTATCTTTGAATTATCATATTAAATTACGTTCATTCAATAAATATGACATAATTTATAAATGTATTCACAGGACCTAAATTGGAAACTTCTGTAATTATCTTGGAATTGATACTTTTCCCTATAGATAAGCAGCAAACTGAAAGCACCCCACTCTCTACAGGTCAAGTTTAGTGGTAAATAAAAGTCATTAATATAAAATAGCTTATTTTTGAAAAAGGAGAATTTCATACTTCTACAAAATTCATTTATCTCACAGATAACTCTTACATCTGATATTAAATTTCTATAATCAGTTCTGCCAAAAAGAAAAAAAATGTACTAGAGAAAACTAAAAGGACAGGTGCCTGGGTCACTCAGTCAGGTAAGCATCTGACTCCTGCTTTTGGCTCAGATCATGATCTCAAGGTTCATGGGATTGAGCCCCCCTTCCAGCTCTGCCCTGACAGCCCAGAGCCTGCTTGGGATTCTCTCTCTCCTTCTCTCTCTGTCCCTTCCCCCCTCCCCTGTTCACTCTCTCCCTCTCAAAATAAGTAAATAAACTTAAAAAAAAAAGACTAAAAAGAGGAAAAAATTATTGTAGGTAGTATGATCAGACCTAGATTTACACTAACTTTGAAGTACAAAATTCTGATTCCTTTATCATGTTGATCACCAATGTAGTGAAGGAAGAAGTGTGCAGGTCACAAGTGCTGCTCAGTTGGGCAGGGCATGTCATATATTGCAGTTTCATACTCCTGGAGTAGACCACTGGTTAAAAATACTTTAATTTGGATGAACTCTTTCTCTTTTCATTATCTGAACTTTGCTGAGAATTCACTGCACTAAAACAAAGAGGAAAATATTTTGATGGGAATAACTCATTTTTAAAAAAATTAGAAATGACAACTCCTGCAGAGTCACTCAGGAACCAATATTCACATTAGGAAAAATTAAAGGTTTACAAATATTCCAGCAAATGAAAATAATTGGAATATCCTAAACGAGAGAACCACCTCCTAGACAGGTGTAGCTATATTTGTAAAAGCAGGACAGTGCCTCAGGAGACAAAAGAACATAATGGACTCCTCATTATGCTGCAGTTCCTCTTTGATAATGTTTCTTTTGGCCTCATAAACAACATAGAACAGAAAGAACTTCAGTATGAATCTGTACATTTTAGCAAATATTTTATGACTCATTTGAAAACCTGTGTTTGAAAATCTGTGACGTGTTTCATGTCAATTTATTTTTTAATGGAATTACTGCATTTTTAGTTATGATCTTATTTTCTCTCACAGAACTTTTTTTTAATTGAATATCAGAAGAAACATTGAAGAAAATGAATTGACAACATTGTAATTCAAATCCCAGAATTCTGTCTGTAAAAAATATTTCAATAATGAGTGTAACCAGTATGTTAAAGAAGTATGCTGTGGAACTGTGATCAAATGCCTCTAATACTTTCTCAAATCATTTCTTTAAACTTTTCTCTGTCCCTGTAAGAAAACTCTTGAAAGTCTGTGAAGTTTCTACTCACTCCCAGGTAATAGACAATCCTATAGTTGATTTAGGTTGCAAATAGACTGAAGTCAGAAATTAGATTTTTCATCTCTCTACAATAATTAAAAAAAAAAAACTTACCTCAACTTGAACCTTCTCTTTTCCTGAAGGTTGAAAATTGAAGAGATAAAGGGGTTCCTGATTGTCCTTTCTCACCTCCCTGCTATCTCACCCCTACCTCCAACTACTTTTGCACTCCCTCTAGGATGTAAATAAAGTAGGAAAATTTGGAAAAATAAGGATAGCACAGGTCTTACTGGGCTTGATAAGTTCTTCCTTTCCAATTCTGAAGATGTTTAGAGCTAATATAATTTAATGGTGAGCTTTTGAGTCTTCTTGGAGGTTCCCTGTGAAAATTTTCTCATGTTCCCTTTGACTAAGATGGATGTTTTGTCAGATCCTGGAATCCTCCTTTTGCTGAGACTTCCATGCCTCATGCAGACTTTGTGGAAGAGAATCCAAGCTGATTTCTTTCTGGCTGTCTAGGTAGTGTGTCCTATATCTGTATGGGGAACACTCATGCATTCTTGGGCTCAACAAACTCTTGAACTATTCTCAACACTATACCAACTAACTGTCCTGGCTCTTTCCAACAAAGCAGCTAAGTCAACCCTTCCCTTGCTTTTGGATTTCCTAGGAAGACATTATCCTCTGTGTCTCCCAGTGTTTTTCAGGAGGCCCCTCAAATCCCTTCTCTCTAAGATGGGGAATAACTCCACCCTACCCTTCCCAATGATGGATCAGGAATCTCACAATACCACAAGTGCTCTCACCAAGAAATATACTTACTAGTCTCCCTTTTCACAGAATCCTCTGTCTGCCTTCCCCTTTCAAAACACCTTTAATCTCCCTAAGAGTCTAAGAGTTATGGAAAAGAATCTCTCTCCATTCCCTTTGTAAACTCTACATATTTGGGTGTGAGGTGGAATGGGGTCTCGTCTACCAACAATTTGGTATCTTAATATCTGTCACACTGTAATCTCAAGTGAAAGTGAAGCTAGTCCCTATTGTGAGTTATGGAAATAGCTTAGTTATCCCATACACGGGGAAATGGAAAAAAAAAAAAAGTAAATGAATAAACTCTGAAATGTTTATTAAACAACTGGAGTTGAATGCAGCTGCCCACTTTAGACAGACATGGATTTCTAGTTTGCCAGTGTCACCACCACTCCCTCTTGTCTCCCTAAGGCTGCGGTTCAACATCAGTTGCTATACCTGTGCTATTTTCCCCACACTAGGTCTGTTTCAGCCTTTTACAGCACAAAACTGTCCCCTAAAAATTTGAAAACCTGAAATGTTCAATCTGTGGTATATCTTAACATATCCCTGGATGAAGTCACGTCTGTATCGGTTGTCAGACATTTTCTGGGGAAAGGTTCTTTACAACCTAGGCTTCTAGTGTGAGGAGGGACTTTTGAGCCTCTGCTCACTGCTCTAGCCACTAAATTGTGGAATTTCAGTCAGCAAACACGAGGCCCATGTGTGTGTTACTTCCTATCTGCCAGGAACTATGTAACTAGACAAAATTCCATCCATGAAGACTGCAATAGTACTCTGGAAATGACAATGGGTGACAATAAGAATTTAGCCTTTCTTTCCTCATTCAGATTCCTCATCAACTTGAGCACCTCCCCATATTTTGCTGAAGACTGCCACAAGAGTAGAAAGGTCTCTAAAGCACTTTGGAAACATACCTTGCAGTATGTAGTTACCTTTATCTTAATTTGAGATTGGATCACTTCTGTGTTGTGGAAGATAAAATCCGTGTCCCCTGGGCAAACTGTGCAAGAGCCCATTTAGGCTTTTGCAGACTTTGAAAGATCAGGCTAGATTGATCTGTTTGCAATGGCAATACCTCAAGCTCACCAAGGATAAAATTTCATAGATGAAAAACAAATCAAATCAATTTTTAGCTGTTCCTTAGCTAATCTTGCTAATAGCAAGTTTTTCATACTCTTTCAGCTCCCTCAGTTGCTTTTGAGATTTTTCCATGGTAGGGCAGAAGAAAAGTAAAAATAGTGCCACAATCATGATTCAAAATGAAGCCCATTTCCTCCCCAACATGAGAAGAGAGTTTGGGGGAGATAGAAGGAGGGCAATGAAAATGCAACATGTTGGGATAACTGGGTACATTATAATTAGTTTTTTAAGCATTTGCCAAGTTATCATCAAAGGAACAATGCTTCCCCTCCCTTTGTGAGAACACTTGATGATACTTCAAATGGTGTACACATTGTATAAGTTACAGAGTTTTCCAAGTAATAGTAATAGTTAGAACCACAAGACTTTGCACAAAGTGTACGGTGAAGTAAGACCGTTCTCTAAATGCATTCTTTTAATGATTTGTATAGCTTTTTCTTCAACTGATGGAGAAAATATTAGTTTCATAACCTGATAGCAGCATAGGTCAAAAAACTGAGAGTTTTAAAACCACTGAAAGGGTTTCTGACTTCATCAATATTCCTTTAACCTTTGCTGGGAAAGCTACATGATTCATCACAATCTAAAGAGTTTCCATTAGAATCAGCCTTTACCTTGAGACTTCAGACTCCTGGAACGTACGTGACTTTCTCTCCTATTAATATGAAATAAACTTTGTTGTTAAGAGAGATTATAAAAAGGATCTGTATTTGCATTGTAATCAAAAATTTCATCTTGGTCTATAAATTCCTGACTCAAATGTCAACTGCTCACAGTACCCTCCCATTGGTCAAGCTATTATTGTGTTAATTTTAATTACTCTCTATGTCTACAAATACAAAATATATATTCAGCCCTGGTCTTACTTAAAAAAGAATACTAAACAAATACTAAGCTCTAGTTAATGATGTATGTGCAGAGGTATGTAAGGGTGAAGTTTGAAACTTACTTTTAAGAACATCAAAAAATAAGATGGATTGATGGATAGCTAGAGGAATGATGGATATATGTATGATAAAGCAAATGTGGCAGAGTGTTGATTGTAGAATCTAGGTAGCAAATTTATGGATGTATAAGGTACTATTCTTTCAACTTTCTGTATATTTAAAAATTATAATAAAATGTTAAAGTGAAAATTCCCTTGAGACATGATATTAAAATATTTAATAACTGAAGCATTATGGGGAGTGACCAATCTGAACAAATGCAGGCATTTTAAAATGTCAGGGACAAGGCAGTAATACCCATACTATTCATTCTGAAATCTAGGAACATTGAGGGATACAAGAGATACAATATCCTGGGCCCTGACGTCTGAAAGCTGGCACTTCTTGAAGTATGAAGGTTTATACAGTAGCATGGTCAAAAATAAAATTAACACAACATCAGTGTATTAGGGTTCTCCAGAGAAACAGAACCAACAGGATATATATAGGTCTATTTATATGAGGAAATTTATCATAGAAATTAGCTCATGAGGTAGTGAACTCCAAGTTCTACAATCTGTTGTCTACAAGCTAAGGAACCAAGAAAGCCAGTGCTATAATTTAGCCCAAGTCCAAAGGCCTGAGAATCAAGGGGTTAATGGTGGTAAGTCTGACTTGAATCTAAGAGCCAAGAACCACAAGCACTGATACCAAAGAACAGGAAAAGATGGATGCCCTAGCTCAGAGAGAACAAATTCTCCCTTCCCCCATCTTTTTGTTCTACTCAGGTTTTCAACTGATTGGATGATGACCACCTGCATTTATTTTTTAAGTTTATTTATTTTGCGAGAGAGCTCGCACATGCGAGCGAGGAAGAGTCAGAGAGAGAGAGAGAGAGAGAGAGAGAATCCCAAGCAAGCTCCTCACTGTCAGCACAGATCCCAATGCAGGGCTTGAACCCACAAACCGTGAGATAATGACCTGAATCATGAGATTGTAACTGAGCTTAAGTCAAGAGACCGCACTTAACCCACTGAGCCACCCAGGTGCCCCAACCACCTGTGTTGTTGAAGGGGATCTTCTTTACTCAGTCTACTGATATCAAATGCTAATCCCTTCCTGAGACATCATCATGGACACACCCAGAAACAATATTTTGGCAGCTTTTGGGCATCCTTTCAATCAAATCAAGTTAACACATAAAAGTAACCATCATAATGAGAAAATAAAATTGTTTTGTATTTAATTAATTTGCCTTTCCTCCTCATTCCCCAGTTATTGGTAACAGAATAGAAACAACTTTTGTCAGGTTTTTAACTTTACTGTGATCTGATTATTTAAAATAGTTCCTTTAGGATGGTAAAGATTTTTCTTCAAAAAATAAACAATGCTTTATCTCAGACTTCTCAGTCTTCTCTCTGACTCTCTGGGTCCTCTACAGATTTACATCTGAAAGTATATGCCATAGGGAGGGAGGTGTGTGTATCCCACCACCTCACAGTAGTGGAGAGAATAAACCAGTGTGCTCTCTGAGCACTACCTTCTGGCACTCTGGCCCTCTAGTCTCTAAGGCAATGCTGCCTGCTTTATTTGCAGTAACATCTAAATTCCACAACTATGATAGCTCAGAATCTATTCTCTGCTTGTTCAGGGCTCCAAAAAATTTCCTGTGCTAATGAGCCCCACCTTGGATTTCATCTGCCCCTCAAACTCCACAGTAGAGCCTGCAATGACTCCTTGGTTCCACCTCTGCACATAGGAACCAACCACTGCTTAGCAAAATTCAACTTCAAGGCCTCCTCTTTCCTAAGCAAATGACACTGCTAAGTTGCCTTTACCAAAACATAATGCAGTGGCACCCCAGTATGTAGAATACCCTGTGCAGAGACCTCCTTCCAGTGGGCCTCCCTTTTCCAGCACATGTCCCCTTCTACAGTCTTCAGCCTCTGAGAACTTGGGAGGGTGAGGAGGACAGGTATTGGAGCCATATGATTTATTAGCCCCCTTCATTTTTTTTTTCTCCCAGCAATCAGATTATACTAGTTTCCTATACTGCTGTAACAGGTTACCACAAACCTAGTGGCTTAAAACAATTATCTCATAGTTATATAGGTCAGAAGTCTGGTCACAGTGTGGCTCAGTTGGGGGTTCTGCTTAGAGACTTACAAGGACTAAATCAAGGTTTCTTTCAGGATGGTCTGGGGAAAAATAAATTCTAAGCTCTTTCAGGTCATTGAAATTCAGCTTCTTGTCATTGTAAGACTGAGGTCCCCATTTCCTTGCTGGCTGTCAACAGGGACAGGTCTTTGCCTCTACGGGCTGACTGCATTCCTTCCCTTGTGATCCATGTGACCTCCCTCCAGCGACAACAATGTGAGTTTCTCTCACACTTAGCATCTCTTCCTCTTATGCTGCATCTTTTCGCCTTCCTCGTCTGTTTCTAGTCATGGAAAGCTCTCTGCCTTTAAAGGTTCACGTGATAAAATTGAGCACACTTGGATAATCCAGGATAATCGCCCTATTTTCAAGTTTGCATGTATTCACATTTCCAGGGATTGGTGTTTGGACATCTTTGGCAAGGGAGAGTATTCTACCTACTACAAAGGGTTATGAATGAGTTTCCTTTTCCTGTATTGACCTTTCTTAAGTAAAGCATTTTGATCTAATTAAATAAGTCTAACATTGATATATGACATGAAAGCCAAACAAGCTGGTGTAACAGATCTGACCTATTGTACAGAGAAGAAAATTGAGGCTCACAAAATTTGATTGCCCTACTTTCACACTCTGAATATTTACAGTGTACAGTGATGAGTCGCAAAAACAATATAGAGGCTTCCCCCCATCCCTGTTCTCTCTCTTTCAACATGTGGAGATATTTTTTAGTTCTGATGACATTCCAGAGAGAGTCCCTAGGAACCAAGGGTCTATTTTTAACACCAAGATAAATTTAGTTAAGCAACATGGGCTTATGGCAGGCACTGACTTTTCAGGGTCCCCTTTACCTGTAGCCTTAAGATATTTAGGGACCCAGAACATTTCTGTCTATGAGAAGGAAAGAGAAGGAAAAAGAGTCTTTATAGTGAAGGCAAGAAAGTTTGTCACAAATCCAACTGTTTACTTCCTGAGTTTCCTCTTTCTTTAAGAGAGAGGCATGCTATCCACCACAAGAGGCTGAATTCTGGAGCGTGAGTTCTGGTTTATATAATTCATCTCCTAACCTATTTTACAATATTAGAGGAGTCAGGCAATATGTAGAAAAATGTGACTAATTTAGACAGTATAGCAAAACATGCCATTTGGTCTCATTTATCATAATAGGGATTTAAAAGGATACTTATGAGCCATTTAGAACCTATGAGTTAGTTGAGCAGAAAAAGTGGTTTTGCATAAAATCTACCCTTAAATCATTTAGTGCCTTGATGCATCATTAAAAGCATTTTTTTTTAACTGCAAGAGTCATAACAATTAACTTCTCTGAAAAACAATTTCACCACTTCTTAAACAGCTTGCAAGGGTCAAGAGGACCACCTTTATTCTAAGTTCCAATCCCTTTGAGACACTGCAGTGCATTTTTCTCCTGTCTATGTGACAGGGAAATGGAACCTGCTTGGCCACCACCCCCTTCCTTTGTAAGTCTCCAGCTACAGTGTATTAATGGACTCTAGTACTCTGTCCAGCAGAAGAGAGAGGCCTGCAGCCATTTCTGAGATAAGAGAACTGAACACAAAGCAAGAACAAAAGGGTCAGCTTTGTGCAGTGGGTTGGTCCACACATTTCCGCATACTGGAACCAGATCAGGCCTCCTGCTCATCAGGCTCCTGCACACTCTTCCACACACTCTCTCTCTGTAGAGAACCACAGACTGAGATCCTTTATGGGCTCATGAAACAATGTTCTTCTGTGAGCATAGGAGACTGACACCCACAGTGAAGGGACTATTCTAAACACCAAGCACTGTCTGCTAAACCTCTCCTAAAAGGCAGAGACCTTACTAATGGAACTGTTCAAACCAATAAAGATAGTGCCAGCATCCTATTTCAGGATCCATGTGCTTATATTATGAACCAGGGGTACAGAAGATGCCAATGGTACATGATCATTTTTACTGGAGTACGGTATTACAGCTACCATAACATCATTTTTGTTGACTTCTATTGTAGCTCTTGTCACAATATATCAAAATTATTTATTTAGATAATAACTCTATTAAGTTAACCTTTATATGTGTTATCTCAATTGATCCATACAGTAACCTGAAGAAGTAGACACCATGATTGTCCTATGTTACAGATAAGGAAACTGAGCAAAGGTGAGGTAGGATGATTCCCCTTAGACCACACAGCAGCTACTAACCCAGGCCTGAGTCCAGAGCCTAGCCCTTAAATCCTGTGCCAATACCACCTGCAATGGCCTGCCTTTCCTGCTGCAAGCTCCCTGAGGGCATAGGCTGCTTATTACACATCCATATAGCCCCGATGACTGACATATAACAGCTGCTTAGAAAATGACAAATAAATGCCATGTAAATAGTCTACATCTTGTCCAATACACTCCACTGATACTTCTGACTAAAACATACTTCATTTAGGGTCATGGACAAAGACTCATTCATATGAAAACAGACAAAGAGCTGGTAGGTAGAATCTGGTGGAGTGGCCTGTAACACTCCTTGAATTGGCTATAGTGCTGGTTACTTGTCCTTATCAAACCAATGGAGACCATGCTGACAAACTCATTTGTCAAAGTTTCCTTGACTCAGTATTATTCCATTATATATAGATATATAGATATATCATAAATTAAGCCATAATTTATTCACTTTTATACTAAAACAGATAAGACCTACATGATCATTATCTAATAAGGATTACTGCTCTTTTCATTACCCAACTGGGAGATGAATTTTGAAAAAAAAAATAAATATAAAAGTATATAAGGAAAAGATCAAATCCCCCATACAGTCTCCCAATTGGGTTTTCCTCCCAGATGTGTAACTATAAACAATTGAGTACATATCTTGCTCTGCATTTGTATACAACTTTTCTCCCAAATAATTGATATTGGGTAAACTGTTGCTAGACCTGGTACACTGAAACTAGATTAAGTCCTATAACAAAATAATAAAGATTATGGAGGTATATGTATATATATGTGTGTGTGTGTGTGTGTGTATATATATATATATATATGAATAACACTGAGGCTTAGCAAACGTTGCTTGTAGAGTAATTGGGTGGATCTTTGGGCTTATGCTCCTATCTACCACCCTCATCTTTTTTTTCCTGTCCTGTGGGATTTCTCATTTCCCATAAATTTTGGGGATCTCCAGTGTTTGTATAAGTTTCTATTAGGAAATTAGGAACAGATTCATCCACTAATATGCTCAGTCTCTAGTGCATCCTCCATACTGCTCAGTTGTGGTTTGGGTAGTAAAAGTGAGAGTTATTTTAAGTGAGTGAATATGCAAATTCAGAATCAGACCAATCCTTATGGACTGGCCTACCATGGGGATCACATGATGCTTGTTTTTTAAGCCAAATATGTCTTGGATATCTTGCTTGTTTTTCTACCTTTTTTTAAAAGTTTCTATTTTAATTCCAGTTAGTTAACATACATTGTTATATTGGTTTTAGGTATACAATATAGTGATTCAACAATTTCATACATAGTCTTGGACATGTCTCCATTCTTCATAATAATTGAACAGTATTCTCTCGTAAGACTGCCCCATATTATAGTTAGCTATTTCCCTCTTGATGAAGGAGATTAGGCTCTTCCTATTCTTTTGCTATTAAAAACACTACTGCAATACATTTTCTGTAAATGTAACTGGACTTAGTACAGAAAAAAAAAAGGTGCAAAATGTATGTAAAAATATCCCCTAATGATAACTGATGGTTACATAGTTACATTCCCCCCAAAATTCATATGTTGAAACCAGATGAGATGGTGTTAGGAAATGAGGCCTTTGGAAGCTAATTAAGTTTAGATGAGGTCATGAAGGTAGACCCTCCATGATGGGATTGGTGTCCTTATAAGAAAGAAAGAAACTAGAGGGAGCTCTCTCTCTGACATATGAGGATGCAGCAAGAAGTCATCCTCTGCAAACAAGGAGGAGAGCTTTTGCCAGGAATCTAATGAACTGGCACCTTGATCTTGGCCTTTCCAGCCTCTAGAATTGTGAGAAACAAATTTCTGTCGTTTAAGTCACTCAGTCTGTGGTATTTTAGTTTTAGCAGCCTGATCTGTCTAAGAAATGAATCCCTCCTTAAAAAGATAAACTCTGGGGGGTGCCTGGTGGCTCAGTTGGTTAAGCGGCTGACTTCAGCTCAGGTCATGATCTAGCGGTTTGTGAATTTGAGCTCCACGTCAGGCTCTCTGCTGACAGCTCAGAGCCTGTAGCCTACTTTGTGTTCTGTGTCTCCCTCTCTCTCTGCCCCTCCCCTGATCACGCTCTGTTTCTTTCTCTCTCCCAAAAATAAACAAACTTTGGAAAAAAAATTAAGAAAGATAATCTCTGATACTATCTTGAAATATTTACTTATTTTGAAAATTTTTTCCAAGTAAATAAAATGTTATATATGTTTAGCTAATGCTGTATATTCCATTGTGTTTCCTGCTTTATATTACATGTAATATTATATCATAACATTATCTCAATCTGTTATTTTTTAAAAATGATTTTAAAGGTTGTCTATCATGTAGTTCAGCAGTTGTTGATAATGCTGTTATAAACATTAGGGTGCATGTACCCCTTGGAATCTGTATTTTTGTATCCTTTGGGTAAATACCTAATAGTGCAATTGCTGGATAGCAGGGTAGTTCTATTTTTAGTTTTTTGAGGAACCTTCTTACTGTTCTCCAGATTGGCTGCAATAGTTTTCATTCCCACTAACAGTGCAAGAAGGTTCCCCTTTCTCCACATCTGCACTGACACCTGTTGTTTATTGTGTTGTTAATTTTAGCAATTCTGACAGGTGTGAGGTGGTATCTCATTATGACTTTTATTTGTATTTCCCTGATGATAAGTGATGTTGAACATCTTTTCATGTGTCTGTTAGCCATCCAGATGTCTTCTTTGGAAAATGTCTAGTCATGTTTTCTGCCCATTTGTCCATCAATTGATGAATGGATAAAGAAGATGTGGTAAATATATACAATAGAATATTACTCAGTCATCAAAAAGAATGAAATCTTACCATTTGCAATGACATGGATGGAGCTAGAGTGTATTATGCTAAGAAAATAAGTCAATCAGAGAAAGATGAATACCATATGATTTCACTCACATGTGGAATTTAAAAAACAAAACAGATGAACGTATGGGAAGGGTGTTAAAAGAGAGAGGGAAACAAACCACAAGAGACTATTACTACAGAGAAAAAAAGTTTGTTTACACACTCCTCTATTTTGGCCATTTACATGGTTTCAAATTTTCATATACAAATGGTCAAATGAATATTATAGCAAATACATCAATGAAGTAGGTAATGTTATAATGAAGATTTTATAGATGGAGACCCTGAGCCACAGGTAGGCTAAGAAGCTTGCTAAATATAAGTATACAGAATAACGTAAAAGAAAAAGGAATAATAATTGTTGTTTCACATGTTATTTACCCTCTCTGCCTCAATTATTGTACTACCTTACCTTACTACCTTAGTACTACAACAGTTATTAGGATCAAATTTTTAAAAATGTTGAAATTCCTTAGAAAAAAATATTATCATGCAATTAAAAAGGGGGTATTTATATGTCCAGATATTAAGTCAAAAATGCAGGTGAAACTCTGCTCTGGGAAAAGAGTCAAATATAATGTAACTATTAGTTAATCAATTTCCAATTTGTGGCATTTTGCCTAAAGATGACAAAAATGTGTCTTTTGTGTGAAAAACAAACAAAAAAAAACCCCACAAAAACCTGTGTTGGATAGTCAGAAAATTGTTCTTACTCTAATTTCATACTCCACGGCAATTCATTTTTTTACATTTGAGTTGATTCCCTGGAAAAATTGTGTTCTAGAGTTCACATCTAATTAATTAACAGTTTACTCTTTATGGTAAAATTTGTAAATGTTGTAAAATTATATAAATGTCGATGAGCTCTATGATTTTTAAATCTATTTAAAAATTTATGAAAGATAAGTCTAAGGCTGTGTTCGTATTGAACCTACATAGGAGAACACAAACCACCATAAATACAGAATTAATATACAGTGAAATTTCTTAACTAATACTAGTAATAATTCCAGGTAATACCTGTAGCTGCCGCCCATGGGCAGTATTGTCTGGTAAATTAAAATAAACAGAATAAAAAGAAAAGAAGGAAAACATAAGATAAATAAAAGAAAACAAACAGTGAGGAGGAGTAAAGAGGTAGATACATAAATAAGGTTTTGCAGCAAGTAACATTTAATGTAACAAGGATTATATGTTACCTGTGTTTTTCAGTAAAGATTTTAAGAAAAATGTCATTTTGGGTTCAAAATTATAAAGCATCAAAATGAACTATATCATATCTCTTCAACAGGTAAGTCATGATCAGTAATAGATCTTACATTTTATAATCAATATCTCAACTCCCCCTACCCCCACCATAGCCATGAGAGATACCTTTCCTTGATTCTACGGGTCTTTAGGAGGAAAGGAGTCTGCTTAAAAGTTGTTAACTCCTACCCATTCCACAAAATGGTGGTATTGTCAGTTCTCCCTCTGAGACCATACATCCCACCTCTCATAAGTTGATTCTAACTCCCTATTCCAATTTCCACCCCATCTCAACCATCATTCTCCAAATCAGAAAATGATAAGAAATCAAGATATTTATGATACTTTCAGAAATCACTAAATATAAGATTTTTTTTTATTTCCAAGGTATAGAAATTCCCGCTCAAACTAGCTTAAAACTATAATCGGCAATAATTGGCTTATGTAACTGAAAGTCCAAAAGTAGTTCTGAATCCATGAAAGGCTTGATCCAGCATTTCCAAAAAGATCACAAGAACTCAGTTCTTCTTCCTTTTTTTTTTTCTTTGCTCTGCAATCCCCAGATTCTGCAATAGTTTGGGGATCTGCTCTGGTAATACCAAGTGACACAGCAGTTACAAAAACGTGCATCCTCACACCATATCAACCATGGGAAGAGGGAAAGCACCCCTGTTCCAGAACATCAGTATATATCTCCTTGTGTCTTATTAACTCTGATTGGGTTGTTTCCAGTCTTTGAAATGGCCAGAAGGATGGGATTTGTTGAGTGAGTTCTGCCATTTAGACCTAAGGCTGTTACTTGAAGTGGAGTGGGCACTACTCAAAACAGGTGGCTGTTATCAGGAGACATTCCATATCCCAAACCAAATCTGGGCTATTATTATGTAAGAGGGGGGTTGGAAGACAAGCAATAATAGTAGAAATAACACCACAAATGCTTGTTATATCTGCTGTGCATGATGTTTTAGAAGAGGGACGATGGGGAGGAGATGAAAGGTACATAAGATGGCACAGATGATCCAGAAGTTGTTGTAAGGTCTGTAAAACAGGATCCGGAAAGAGTTCAATCATACTGCCTCATACATCAACAAATATAACCTCAGGAAAAGTATCCAAACTTTCATTTCCTAAGTTGCGTATTCCTATGAAAAATGTGTCATGCCATTTTCCTCATCATTACTGAAGCTAATTTTGAAAGAGAGCTTATTAAAATTTACAAAAATTGGAAGAAAGATATGATCTTCAGAAAACATTTCAAACGTATATTGATATAGCAGCAAACCTTGTAAAAAGCCAATAGTAATATATAATGTAGACATTCTTAGTCTTGGAAGCATGAGAGTAAAAAACATTCAGACCCACTCTAAATGGAATATGAATTTATTGTAGGAGGCAGATTTTAATGCTACTTTGGGCGAGCTGTTATAGTCTATTATGTCAGCTATCGTACCTCCCACAGCACATCTTTGTCACTGCACAGCCATTCAAAATATGAAAAATCACAGACTCAAAATGTTTAGAAATCTGTGGTTTGTTGGCAGTGCATTAGAAGAAAACATGTTTAATAAGATCAGAAAATCTAACAAAAGTCAGTAATTCTCTGAATCAGAAAACTGCAGTGCTTTCCCTACAGGTAGTGAGAGAGAGGTTGGCATCTCACCAATCAACCCTCACAAATCAACCCTTAGGCTTAGGTGCCCCCAGGAATTGACTTACAACAGTTTCTATCTATTACACTGTTCAGCTTTCTTCCTCCCTTACAAACTGGCAATCTAACCTAAGGGCCTGAAGGGTTCATGATACAAGTATATAGGACTCAGCCTGCTGCCTCAGGACATGTTGACACAAGAGATTATGGGCTAAAACATATGTGACATTGACTGGAAAAGATATTTCAACTTATTCATGTATCTAACAGACCATTGCTAAATACATTTTTGTGCCATATATTGTGATATGCAATGGGGATGTAAACCATGAGTAATCAAGTTTAGTGAAGGATGGTAACAAAACTACTGTGTGTCTAGGTTTGTAACTGAGAATTGAGATGTGGGCTCAGTCTGTGGGGTCACAGAGAAAGAAGCCAGTCGAAAGAACATCCAGGTCCAGGAACAAAGAGAGGAAGGGGTGCAAAGAATGAAGGAGACTAGAAAATACATTGTGATGAGAACGAATTCAAGTTGAATACTTATAGCACATATATTCAAGACTTTTTGTAACTAGTTAATGTAAATAGGTATTTTCTAAAAGTGCATTTTCATATCTTTACTCAAATAATCAAAACCTGTTATTATATCTGCGTCAGTCAGTTGCCCCAGTTAGCCGTAGAGAGCACTGATATTTACTTGCTATTATAGCGTATTTATTGATGGCACCCATTTTCATCCTCAAAATGGTAACTTGCATAGCTATCTTATTCTAACAAGATGTTAGTGGGATCTTCTGTTACTCAGACATTTAAGTAAATTTGACTAGAAGCCTCTCCCTTCACTCACAGAGTCCTGGCCTTTGGAAGCCCAAATTGCTCCTGAAGATTTTGACAAATTCCAGGGTCTTACATTAGCCCAAATTTCTGGGCTCCCATGACCTTGCATCCTCTCTGGGCTGCCCTCATGCCCTTGGTCAGAAAACTCACCCCTTCAAATTCCACAAAAACAAAACAAAACAACAACAAAAACCCCACTCCCACAATGAGTGGAACACTCATTGCCCAGAAAACTAGTTTGATCTGTAAAGTGTGTATCTGCCTTTTGTCTTCTAATGGAAATGTTTCAGGAGTTTCCTTCTTACCTCCTCCCGGGTAATGTCCAATTTCACATTTTTCCATATCATTTCCTCCTATTTCCCCCTTTCCTGTTTTTTACCATTTTCCTTTTTCCAAAGAGTCAATTTAGCCATTTTTCTCTTTGTCTTATGTACCTTCAACATGATGTCTTGAAATCTGCTAACATCTATTCTACTCTACCACAAGAAGACAGAGGCATTTCTCTCTAATTGTAGGTCTAGTGCCAGTGGAAGTAAAGGCAGTAGAATAGGGGAGATGAACAGAAAATTAGAGGTAATATGTCTTGGCCATGAGTGGGACAAAAGATAGCACAAAGACCCAGAGAAACACGCAGGTCCTACTCTTAAAGGCACTTTTAAATAATTATCAGAATTATCCACCTAAAATTCTCCTACTCGTGATTTTTCTTTCCAAATAGGATTTCCTTTTGGAAAATTTTCTATTTTCTTTCCATTGCTGATTATTAAATTTTTTTTTTGACATACAATATCATTGTATAAGCATGAGTAGCGGGATACAATCTTTCTTAAGATCTGATTATTTTATATATGTTTACTTACATGTATCTATTATTCTGGAAAAAAAATCCATGACAGCTTTTCAAAAAACAAACAATAAGGTAAAATATGCAGAAGGTAACTATAAGAGGAAGGAAAAAAGTTTAAGTAGTACATTAAAATCTTTTTTACTGTTTATTTATTTTTGAGACAGAGACAGAGTGTGAACAGGGGAGGGGCAGAGAGAGAGAAGGAGACAGAATCTGAAGCAGGCTCCAGGCTCTGAGCTGTCAGCACAGAGCCCAACGGGGTCGGGGTTCGAACCCACGAACTATGAGATCAAGACCTGAGCCAAAGTCAGATGCTTAACCGACTGAGCCACCCAGGTGACCCTAAATAGTGCATTTTTGAAAACGCATTAAGGGGTTCCTGGGTGGCTCAGTCGTTTGGGTATCCGACTTCAGCTCAGGTCATGATCTCACATCTTGTGAGTTTGAGCCCCGTATTGGGCTCTGTGCTGACAGCTCAGAGCCTGGAGCCTGCTTTGGATTCTGTGCCTCCCTCTCTCTGTGTCCCTCCCCTTCTTGCACTCTGTCTCTCTCTCTCTCTCTCTCAAAAATAAAGATTAAATAATTAGAAATTTTTTAAAAATAAATAAATAAATATGAATAAATAAATAAATAAATAATGTATTTAATGAGCACATCTACATGTACTAGTTGGACTGCAAATTTGATTTGGTGCTTTCTAGAAATAAAAGCAAAGAATGAAATAAAAGTGGAAAAATTCATGATATCCATAAAAATTAAAAACAACAGCAACAACAAACCGTCAGGAACAAATGACTCTCTTGTTACTAAGTCCTAAAAAGAACTTCTCTCATGAATTTGCATTAAAAGGATACTCTGAGATGTAATTAACCACTTACTCAACAATGTCCCTTTAAGAACTTCAAGTAGGTTTCCTTTCTTCCCTGCAAGTTAATGGCATATGCCCAATGTAATTGACTGAAAACATTTTTGGAAGAGACTAAAACTACATGGTAAAAATATGTAACATTCTGGTGGCTTGATACAAAAACGTTTAAACTATCTACAGCATTTGATGGTTTTTGTAGCTTTCAGTCAAGTCTCCTTGATTATAATTTCTCAAAACCAAGATTTTGATAAGGATTGAACAGCAAAGAGTTCAAAATTGTATTCTTTGGATAGAGCTTATAGTGTAGATGTTGTGATATTGTGTGCTGCTGATTAAGGGCAAATCTGTGTTCTTTGACAATCACCTGAGCACGTTCCTATGGCAATTAAATAGCCTAATCAAGACTTATTACTGAAAAGATGGCTACCCCATCTACACATACAGGTGACTCAAGGAACCCCTATTGACAGAGCAGAGAGTCCCTTAAAACACAGTTTTGGGTCTGCTCCAACAAATTGAAAATATGCAATCAAGACCCAAGAAAACCTTGCCAGAGAGCATGGAATAATATAGCACCAGTAGAAGTCTTATTTGGACAATGTAACTCCCCACTGTATTCTAGTTCTACTTTGCAAAATGTGCTATATGGTATTTTCATCTTCTCAGTAGCTCTCCAGCTATTAAATATTAGGTGATATTTGCTGAAAACAACAATTTTGGTTTTGAAACAGATTATCTTGGACTATTTTCTGTTACAACAGTTAGCTGGCAGAACCTTCTTGAAGCTATTCATTATTTAATATATAATAATTAATTTCTATTTTCCCATAATGCCGTGAGGGGGGAAAAAAAGATAGGCTTGATAGGCTGAACAATCTCATAAAGAAGTAGGAGATCCACACTTGAAATACAGAGAGGAATCAGCCCTATTCCACCAGAGACATGCACGGTAGGAGAGGCACAGTGCCACAACAGGGAGGCAAGGATCTAGGTTTTGGCTGGAGTTCTGGTTGGAGTTCTATTTACGTGGTGTGACCTCAGTCCATCTCTTAACCTCTTTGAAT
Organism: Leopardus geoffroyi; assembly: GCF_018350155.1. Taxonomy (NCBI): domain Eukaryota; kingdom Metazoa; phylum Chordata; class Mammalia; order Carnivora; family Felidae; genus Leopardus; species Leopardus geoffroyi. The sequence continues at coordinate 200,342,318 of NC_059326.1, read as the reverse complement.
CTTTGTTCTTCTATAAAATGAAGAGAAGAGAAGACGCAGATCAGATGAGTGGTTCTCAAGTATTTTAAGGTATAGAATTTCTTCAAATAAAAACTTACCACTCCATTGTGTAATATAGATGATTGCATCAGTACACCTTCATCCGAGTTTTGAAGCAATTTTTCTTCTCCAAAGTTAACCTGTCTGCACCAATTTAGAACAAATAATATGCAAATATACCTTCATCAAAAGAAAGCAGAGGAACTGTAGATAAAATATATAATATTCTTGCCCATATTTACACTACACCAACAAAGCATATATTTTTTCTTCATTTAGTTGCATGTAGAGTCTGTGGAATTTTATAGATACGAGAAAAGCTACCAAAATGGAGTTTCTATGTTCTCAATAGGGGAAAATGTCAATCCAGAGTTCCTTCATTTATATATATTTGCTTTAAATGAAAACCATTTTCTTCAATGTTGTCTATGAATAAACTTAATTGTAAAATATCTGCATTATTTTAGTGCCAAACAGATCAATTTATACATAAAACCTTTCACAGGAAACAAAAGTTGAGCTTATTTTTCATTAACATTGACATTTGCTAACCAATAATGCTATGTATGCTGTGACTCCCACATATTTCACTGGCAAATGTTTCCCTCTGAACCAAAGCAGATCTTTCCAATGCAGTGGAATCTTCCCATAGACTAGGAGTCTATTTAAATACATCAGCAATTTTCAATTCTTCTTACTAAGAACTGACACTCCCATGTTAATCTTATCTGAACCAAGTATTTGGCCTATGCACAATCATAAGAAAGCACATTTTCCTCCATTTATAGATTTCACATTTATAGATTTCAAATAATTTTGAACTAGACTTCTTCTTTCACAACTCTTTAAGATTATATTTTCTAGTTAGCTTTCATTTCATAAAAAGTAAAATTATTATTAAAAAAATCAACACCACTTTTAGACCATGTAATTATACTACTCTATGTTCAGTATTTCACCAGCCAAAGTGCAAATTTTAAACTATAATTTATGTCTCACCTTTATTCTCATAAATATGAAGGCTGAAGGGAAATCTGTTACATAGAGAAGCATCATGTCCACATAGAAGGGAATCAAAACAGATTCAGAAATTTTCAGAAAAAAACATATAGGTAGGTGATAAATTTACCAAGATATGTGACCTTAACAGCATTAAAACTGGTGTGTTAAATGAGTATGTGGCAAAACTGCTTTCGTTTTAGGTGGAAAAAATACCACTTCGTTTTGCGGGGAAGTAGCTATAGCAAAACAATTCCTTCAGCACTGTAATTAAGAACGAAAAAAAAAAAATTAACTATAAAGGTAAATACTCCCATCTTGTGGCTGCTGTTGAAATAACATGTTTTAAATGACAATTGGTTGCTGTAGAACATTTAAGAAATTTAGGAAATCAGAACATCACTGTTATGTATTGATCCTTCCTAAGTTCCAGGCACCATATTAGGTACTCTATGTAAACTATTTAATATTCACACAGTGTAAAATTGAGTATTTCATCTACATTTTGCAATAAATCATGTAATTTTATAATTTGTAAGTTATTTAGTGCTCCTATAATTCTACTCTTTTATTTCACTGGTAAGAACAATTCATAGTCATTGATTAGTCATTTATTCTAACAGAGCTTGGACCTCCCAGTTCACAGTGGTGTGCTAAAATACCCCATTCTCTCTTGTTTTATGTTATTTTCAGTCAAATGTGAGTGGAAAATACAGATTTCAAACTTAAAACCATAATCATCATGATCTTCAAGTTCTTTTTTATCAAATTAAAGAGTATTAATTTCTTATTTTCTCATAATTGGATATAGAGTTTAAGTGGATGTTTTATGGGAAAAAAGGATTTGACTTTTAATGACCTAATGCTGGATCAGGTCAAAATAATACTTGTGATTAGTCAAAGGCCACTGAAGAAATTTCAGAACAAAGAATAAGTACAGATGGCCTTCAGACAAATGACAGAAGTGAGAACATAAAATTCTATAACTAGAAGTATATCTTTTGGGGGCACCTGGGTGGCTCAGTCACTTAAGTGTCTGACCTTGGCTCAGGTCATGATCTCCCAGTTCGAGGGTTTGAGCCCCTCATCCGGCTCTGTGCTGATGGCTCAGAGCCTGGAGCCTGCTTCAGATTCTGTGTCTCCCTCTCTCTGCCCCTCCTCTGCTTTCACTCTCTCTCTGTCTCTCAAAAGTGAATAAATGTTAAAAAATATTTTTTAATAAAAAATATATATCTTATTAACAAACTAATTTTATAAAAAGGAATTATCAAACCTCCATGACAGGGAGCCCATTTTACTATTGTCATCTAATTCTTTTTTTTTTTTTTTTTTTTTTTTTTTTTAAATTTTTTTTTTCAACGTTTATTTATTTTTGGGACAGAGAGAGACAGAGCATGAACGGGGGAGGGGCAGAGAGAGAGGGAGACACAGAATCGGAAACAGGCTCCAGGCTCTGAGCCATCAGCCCAGAGCCCGACGCGGGGCTCGAACTCACGGACCGCGAGATCGTGACCTGGCTGAAGTCGGACGCTTAACCGACTGCGCCACCCAGGCGTCCCTATTGTCATCTAATTCTAACAAAACCAATGAGAGACAAGGAGAGACAGAGTCAGAGAGACAAAGAGAAATGGAGAGAGCCAGAGACAGAGATACTTTGTATCCACATCTATTTGAAAAAGAAGGTGACATTTTCTTGAAATGTTCCTTGATGAATATTTGCTAGATTTAATCTGCAGGGTTTCCAGTGGATGCAGGGTCCTGAAAACAAAGTTAGGAGCTATCCACTTCTGATATCCTACTTACTGGTTACTGGGTTGGAGGCCTCTGTCTTAGATTATGGCAGTAAGCAAGCTTGAATAAGAATTCTCATTTTTAAAAGCTTTCTTAAGCTTGGAAAAGATAAGATTGGTCAGATAAAGCCATCTATCATAATCACTGTTGTTTGGTTATTGTCAGCCTGTTGACAATGTGCAGACTTTATTTTGTGCAAGGAGTGGGAACAGTTGCTCTCTCCCCCCTTACCCCATCCCACAGTTTTCTAATATAAATTATCAGATTTGTGGAAACTGAAGAGAACTTTCTTCCATAAGCTGACACAGGCAGGAAGGATGCAGCTCTCTGATCTATTTTTATATTACTAGTGGGAATACATAACTTTTCTTATTTGAACTAATTTGAATAAGGTAAAATAAATTGCTAATTAGGAAACTAATAGGACTCCATGTTCTTACTAAAAAAGGGGGCAAGAATTATACTAACATTGCATACTAAGTCTTATGTAATAAGATTTGATTTTTCAGTAAATTTAGTGTTAAAAAATACACCTTAAATTTTTTTGATTAGAAGAAATTAGTTTAAATATAGTTTAATCTTTTTATTAAAAACACTTTTAGAGTGGTGGGATGGGATAAAAAAAAACACTTTAAACATCAGGGCAGAGTTTCTAGCTCAGCAAAATATGGTTTAATTCCTCAAATGTATGCAATATTGTACCCCATACCAAAATAAATAATTAAATCATCTTCATATTTTTAAAATACGCCCAAATTTAGAGTGATTTTTCATTCTTCTATATTTTGAATGTGTAATAGAATTTCCAACTATTCAGAAAAAAATATATATAGACTATCCATATATTATATATATTTAGTTTTCTGTGTTAGAGCCCCCCAAAATTGTCATTTATGACTTCTAAAATAAGTTTTATCCCGAGGCTAGCACTGAAAGTTGAAAGCTTGCCTTTGAAATTGTGTGTATTCTGCCACTCTTGGCCAATAAGCAGAAGATCATGCGTTTTATATAAATTAGCTGCTGACTGGAGGGAGGAGCATCTCAGTAACAAAGTACACTACGTGTAATAGTCTTCACAGCCTGAAGGAGCCCCTGAGGTCATATCTTCAACATCTGTATGCATGATTTAGCACTTGAGCTACTGTTAAAATTGAGATACCAAGCTGGGATATGTACAATGACCAAATTAGCGCACCACTGCTTCTTGCTACTGTCAAATTCCACAAGGCTTTCTTTCTCCTGAATTATGTCATTAACTGCTTCCACTAAGAGTAGCAATCAAATAAAATGGAAACATAAGCAGATGGTATCAAATCTGCAAGTACTATGCAGATAAAGTTCTCTAAAATAATAAGATGCCTATGGATAGTTTGAAAACATTATGTGGAGAGTAGTCCAGATTAGACTTATGGAGGATGTATCCATCGATAAAACCTGTGGATTCTTGCTCATCCTCAGGGGAGACAGAGAATGCCCCTTAATTCCCAACTTTCCCTACACCTTGGAAGAACAACGAGAGGCAGAAAAGATGTGATAGCTCTCTTAAGGCATCCCTCAGGGACTTGCCCCTGAGAGAACATTCCTTTTCCTAGTTTAATATACAGTCTACACATCCAGCCCCTGTGATCCTGACAGTGCTTGGTGTAGGCAGGAGGCAAAGGGGGAAGAGACATCACAGCATGTATAGTACAAAAATAGCTGGGTTGGAGTATGTGGCCACACGTAAGTTCTGATTTGAGGAACACCCAAGTGTCCTCAGAAGTACCGTGCTTTTCTTTGAAGGCACTGAATTGTCAGAATTCTAGATTCATTCCTTTAATTGAAAAGCCACACCTCTTGACTTCAGAGGTTCTTGTTAAAAGGCAGATATCCTCCTGCAGGGTAAAACCCCTCCACAGTTAACAAGTACTTAAGTAGGGATTAGTTGCCTCTTTGCTGAAAAGACTTTGAAGGGGCAGATAGTTCATGGTTACCTAGCAGGAGGGATATAGCAAATGGAGAAAGCATGAGTTTCATAAAAATACACTTTGTCTAGAATTTAATTTTTCCTAGTGTTGATAGACACCTTGCTCTAATTCGAAACACCTGCTTTTGATGGCTAATTTCGGAGTAAATAGCTATGATTTGTGCCTCTCAAAATATACACAAAGGCTGTGGGGAGTATTTCACATCTTTCCCAATTCACAGGCACAAGATCTGTTTTGCATTTGAAAAAACCTATATTCTGATATCTATCACTGAGATTTCTACTAACCTGGTTGTCAGGAATATCATATAACTCAGGTTTTTATTATAAAAGGGAAGGAAGCACATCAAAAAGCAAGGGGGGTGGGCACCTGGGTGGCTAAGTCAGTTGAGCATCTGACTTCGGCTCAGGTCATTATCTCAAGGTTTGTGTGTTTGAGTCCCACATGGGACTCTGCACTGGTGTTGCAGAGCCTGCTTGGGAATATCTCTGTCCCTCCCTCTCTGCCCCTTCCCCACTTGTGCCCTCTCTCTCTTTCAAAATAAATAAAACTTAAAAAAAAAGCAAGGGAGAAGTTACTGACAGATCTGGATCTCTTAATTTCTACTATATGACGCTTTGCCTCCATTTTATGAAGAAGTGTTTCTTAAATATTTGTATTTTCATGCACTGGTAAATCTTTGTTCTCTAGGATTAATATGTCAGAAGATATAGCCTAGTTGTTTGCATTCTGGTCAACTTGTCTGTCTTCTATAAATGTGTGAAGAGATCATTTGAAGTAATAAATACCAATCTGGAAAGATGCACTTGAAAGGAAAAGTTAAGTCATCACTGTAGATTCCCTGTATCCAAGGTTCAACTTCTACGTTTGCCTTAGCCCTCAGTGACAATATATTTTCACTACGCTTAATATTGTACCCTCTAGAAAAAGCCTGACAATCACCCAATTTCAAGGAGGTAATCTACCAGTCCTAATCATGGCCCATAATTCTCTCTTTGAGCCCCAAAGTATAAATAACCATTGGTGAAGTCAATACTTTTAATATGAAAAAGAACAAGTGTTTTTGTTAATTGGATTATAAACTTCTTTAGCTATTGGCACTTTTGCTATCTTACTGTTGAGAGTCAAGTTTCTCTCTTCTCATGAAACTACTATATTTTAACATATAAACTTATTCTGATGCAAGTAAGGAAAATTATATGTGTGTGTGTGTATACATATATATATATACATATATATATATGTGTGTGTATATATATATATATGTATGTATATATATATATATATATATATATACTTTAGGAGTTTCTTTTCCACTTTAGATTAAAATATTTCTGCTCTATTTTTAACATAGTGAACCAGTTTCTTACTGTCCCTTTTTGCTGCAGATAAATCCTGGATTGCATTCTTTAGGTTAAGAATGAAGGCCATAGAGGGTGCCTGGGTGGCTCCAGCTCAAGTGTCCAGCTCTTGATTTCAGCTCATGGTTCATGAGTTCAAGCCCCACATCAGGCTCAGCACTGACATCACAGGAGCCTGCTTGGGATTCCCTTTCTGCTTCTCCCCCACTCACTATCTGTCTCTCTCAAAATAAATAAACATTAAAAATATAATGAAGGCTATAGATATACATAGGGTGCAATATGTTAAATTTCTGAAACACTTTTAATAGGAGGCTGCTCAGATTAGGGAAAAAATACTGAACACCTCAAAGTGTTTTGTAGATTCTTACCAAAAGATAAATCAGAAAATAAGAAACATATATTGAACATAAAGTGAGTTGACAAATATTTCTTGAATTAGTATAGAAAGTATTTATTAAATTCTTCTCACCTTAGCTGTGTGATGCTAAATTTGCTATATTTGAAGTTGTGGGTTCCTGGTTACAAAAGCAACCCCCCAGGCTTTGGTGCTCACTTTTGTTTACATTTGGCAAATGGCGTCTTCCTGCTTTTAGGAAAGGAAGGCTTAAGGAGGCTTATGACCACCTACACATCAAATAGTTGCTACAGACATCTTCCTTCTTAAATACAAGTTAGATATGTATATAATAATTAGAAAGTTGAACTAAAATGGTCAGAACAAAATACAGGAGACCAGTGTAATCGACTCTTGCCTATTTGAAAGCTCTCTTGAAGTGTTCATGAAATCAAAACTACAGCTGAATTACCACTTCCTTCCCATAAAACCGTGTTGGCTATAAAAACTTGGCTTGCCTCCAACAGAGGATGTTTAGTGGGCCAGTCCCAGAAAAACATAGTGAGCAAGCCCTGAACTTCATTCTCAAAGAATCCTGAAAGCCAGAGAGCAATCACATGAGACATCTAAAAAAGCTTAAAATTATTTTAGTTGTTAAAAATATGCATAGATTCATATAAACATTTAAATTACAGTTATACATACATTATATGGGAGTAATTTTTTATAAAGTTTGGTAACAACTCTATGCTGAAAATATATGAAAACCTTTAATTAACCCTTTGATCTTCTATTCTTCAGTTGACTCTTTAAATATCTCACGGCTAATAGGTGGTTTCTACCTAGGTCTATTGGGCTCTCCATGGACAAGTGTTCTGTAAAAAAGAAGACAAATGAAATCAGACATGTTGGACCAATTAACCAACTAGGTTTAAGGAAGAAGGCTGACACCAGACTTTTACCTTTCCTTTACACAATAAGATTGAAACCCTGCAACAAGATGCTTTTAAAAATTAAACCAGGAAATTATGCCTGTGGGAAATGCAAGCATTGTTATCAATCCTGACCAAAACAAAGAGGCCTAAGAAAATCGGAATAAGTGAAAAAACTGAAACATAAGTCTAGGAACCTCTAAGCATAGTGGCAGAAGAATTTCAGAAAGGTCAGTAGCAACATCTAAAATCTCTCTTATTCTTGGGGCACCTGGGTGGCTCAGTCGGTTGAGCATCGAACTTCGGCTCAGGTCATAATCTCACAGTTTGTAGGTTCGAGCCCCTGAGGCGGGCTCTGGGCTGACAGCTCAGAGCCTGGAGCCTGCTTCGGAATCTGTGTCTCCCTCTCTCTCTGCCCCTTTCCCTCTCACACTCTGTCTCTCTCTCAAAAATAATTAAACATTAAAAAAAATTTTAAATCTCTCTATTCTCAATCAAAGAATTCATCATACATTAATTTAATGAATTCTAAAACCTACAGTCATTTGGATTCAACCTTAAGATGAAAAACTGTCATGCAACCAAAAAGGTGTTTTCCTGATTAATCTCATAGCAAAACATCAAACACAGCAATCTACAATGGACTAATTCCAATCCACCTGGAGTGATCAGACCATGGGAGAGGTTTCAATAGTACAATTGAGATCAGAAATGAAAGCTGTATCAAAAAAATACAGTCATCTCATAAAAGGAAGGAAGCCTCCTTCCTCCATACTGCGTCCATCCACCCACTACTTTACCTCATGACCTCAAATAATCCCCAAATCTGGGAAACATTAGTAGAGCTTCTTCAGCTGACCCCCATTTCCCACCACCACCACCACCACTGTCCTCAGTAGGTGAAGGAGTATCTGAGGTAGCAAATGTCAAGGTTTACTGAGAAGGGTAATACTCATTTTAGTCACAGAGGTATTCTGTATGAAATAAAGAGACCATTGATGGAGTACTGTGTAAATGTCTTACGAGCATAGAACAATATCCTGGGTGAGGAAGTGATAAATAATAAGGCGTTCTGACCACACCTGCTACTCGTTAAGAGACAGAAGCCTCTTGGACACCATTAATATGTTCAGCATCTGCCAGAGGAAATAGAGGGCTTTGTAAAGGACATGATGCTTTTTCAAGGTGGTAGTAGGACTAAGCAGATGTGTGTCTATGCACTGATGGCACAACAGTGAAATTTAGTGAATAAAGGTTTAATAATTGAAGATCAGTCATAAACAACATAGATCAAACACAATTTATCTAAGAAATTTGAAGGGATTCAATTCAACTCAGAGAGACTTGGTTCCAGTACCCACTCTGCAATTGACACGATGTAATTAAAAGTTATTACTTAACCATCAGGACAGCCTTCAGGGTTTCTATAAAATGAGACTTATAGTTTTCATATTTTTGAATTAAGGGGAAAAATAAACACTATAAACAGAAGTCAGTCCTTCCTTCACAAGATGGGAAGTAGGCTGCCCTAAGGATTTATAGTAGTGACATGGAGTGACCTCAGGAACTTTTGCAACGCTCACTGTCTTGGGGGGAAAAGAGCAGCAACATGGGGACAAAACCCCGTACTTTCTCACACCTAACAATCTGCCCTGGGAATGGTCTCACAGTGCTTGGGGATGGGGATAAGGGAATGAGCAAAACTGCAGATCTCTGGAAACACTGGAAATTGTTTTTTTTCTATTCTCACCTCCCTCTTCCTATCAGGAATGACTGCTAGACCCAAAATAAAGCACTGCTCTGGAAAATACCCCAAAGGCTGAGGTTCTTCCATCTTCATAAGCTTGTACCTACAGTGTCCAACTCTAACCCTAGTTTGAATGTGAAAAGGAAAAGAAAATTTAGTATAGCTGCAGTGAATTAATTTCTTCATTAGAAAATCATATGGTTTGAGTCTTCAGAGTTTAGGTTTCTGGGAGAAAATTAGTAAGAGCTTTAATTCTTTAGGACCACTAAGAGATAATTTAAATTATTACTGCTAGGCTGCTATTTTGCCCTGGATCCATCTCTAGTGGCTTTGCAGTGTGACTGACTTCTTTCCAGAATCTGGCTGGACACTGAGGGAAAGTGATTTGATAACTACTGAAATTTTTTTTATTAAAATCAAGTGTTCTCTCAGGGTACTTAGTGATCTGATTTTTTTCCCCCTATCTCAACAGCTAAGCTTGAAGTATAACTCTTGAATACAACTTTGCTATTTCCAATAGCAACCACAAGATAGCAGAATAACTTAATTTGAGCTCCATCCCATTAGGTAATAGATTCCGAAACTGATTAAAACAAAACAGGAAACTTGTGAGAAATATGATTATAATGTGATACAGGACAATATAAAATTAAATAAAATTAACTATTTTTAAAATAATTTTGGGGCACCTGGGTGGCTCAGTCTGTTGAGCATCCGACTTCAGCTCAGATCATGATCTCACAGCTTGTGAGTTAGAGCCCTGCGTCAGGCTCTGTGCTGACAGCTCGGAGCCTGGAGCCTACTTCAGATTCTGTGCCTCCCTCTCTCTCTGCTCTAACCCACTCACATTCTGTCTCTGTCTCTCTCAAAAATAAATAAACATTAAAATTTTTTTTAATAATTTTAAGAATTTAATGCTTAAATATATTATTTCTAATAGTCCATCAAAAAGGAATATTATATAGAAGTTTATAAATTTTACCACAAAGTAAATAATTACTAATATAATAATGGTCATTAATATTAGAACCCCACTTTCAAGCCATTATAGATTAAAATGATACATAGGTATATATGTAAATCTGTGTGTTTCTAAATGATTCCCAGCTCTTATTATTTTGAATGTGTCTCTATAATTTGTAGCTTAATTACAGAATGAGCATTAAGAATGGAAGAGAATATTGTGTTAGGGTTTTTTTTTATTAACTACTTTAGTAATAAAATATTCTGTAAGAATATTTAAAATAGAATAAAATGTCTCATCTTAATAGTCATGGATGATTCTTCACAGAGCTGCATTATAAACATGTCTCAAGAATGCTATCCAGTCTCTGGAGATTCGCAAAACTTCCTTCACATCTCTCCCCAAGGGCAGAGCCTGAGAAAACAGATGGGTCTTCCTCTGTGGCCCTGAGACCAGAAGTCCCAGCCAGGGGAAGAGTTTCAGGGCCAAGGGCCCTTCTCAAAAACTTTCCTGCTTCCTTTTACCCAGAATTCGAAGTGAGGCTATAATTCATGCATCATTGGCTATGTTGCCTCTCAACAAATTAAGTGTCCCACCAGGATCAGTACAAAAGAAGAAAAGGAAAAGATAGATATGGCGAAGGTGGCAAACCATTTATGGGACCTATTTGTTAGCAGAAGTCAAATACTTCAAAAGATATATTGGTGCTATATGCTATAATTATGGAATGAAATAAAATAAGTATTAAATCAAAAAATTTAGCCTTGGTCAATGCTAATGAAAGAGAGATACTAAACTGTAAATAGTCCTGTAAGAATGAATATGTAATACCGCAGTTGGAGACATAAGTATTAAAAATGTACAACCTAATGAGAAATGGTGCAATATATTTTCTTAGTCTAAAGGTTTTTGAAAATTATTTGTGAGGATGAGTAAATCTCAGCACCTATATTAGGAACAAATTAGGAATTCAGTAAATAAATCCTGGAATGACTATACTCATCTTCATTTTTATTTCGATCTCTGAAAAGAGTTGATTTCCTAAAAATAAAACAAGAAGAGTTATAGAGTCACAGTTGGAAGTAAGGTACCAAAAGATCTTATTCTGTTTTTATTTTATTTTTTATTTTTTATTTTTTTAATTTTTTTTTTCAACGTTTATTTATTTTTGGGACAGAGAGAGACAGAGCATGAACGGGGGAGGGGCAGAGAGAGAGGGAGACACAGAATCGGAAACAGGCTCCAGACTCTGAGCCATCAGCCCGGAGCCCGACGCGGGGCTCGAACTCACGGACCGCGAGATCGTGACCTGGCTGAAGTCGGACGCTTAACCGACTGCGCCACCCAGGCGCCCCTCTTATTCTGTTTTTAAATGTAAAATGTAAAAATGTCCCAAAATTAGCATTTCATTTTTAATACATTATTCCTCAGATATATATTGACACAAATTGTCTTCAATTTTCAACTCATATTTAGGAAAGATTAACAGATATCATAGTTACTCCAATAAATGTAACAACATCTGTCTTCCTTCATAACTCTCCCTTCTTTCCTTTATAGCCTAGAGCAAGAAAGATGAAATTAGTTTCCCTTAAGCATAAACCTTTTCTTCACAAAGTAGAAAAAAATGACAAATCACTGAAAAGATGTTGGGCCTGTTTGTCTTTGTATCCTGTCCCAAAGCCATATTATATCTTTGCCTAAAAGCTGGTGTACCTCAGATTTTATCTCTGTTGTCAGACTGCTTTCCTGACACCTATATGTCTGTGTTCAGCTGTCTCATGAACACCTCAGCCTGGATGGTCTAGAGACTCCAAAACTTTAAGGAATGAATGAATTTATGTGTGTTCTTGCTAAAGCACCTCCTCTTCAGAATACCTTTCTTCATTAATTCTATTACCATCCATTGACCAGTCATGCATTGGGTTCTTTCTCATCCTCTCTGCCATTGCTTTAACTTAGGACTTTAACTCTCTTGTCTAGGATATTGCAACCACTTTTTAAATTACTCTCCTATCTCCAATATTGAAACTTAGGACTTTAACTCTCTTGTCTAGGATATTGCAACAACTTTTTAAATTACTCTCCTATCTCCAATATTGAATCTTTTCATTTTTCTACCAAAGAACTTTCTGAAAAGTAAATCTAAATAAGTTACTCACTCTACTTAAAACTCTTAATGATTCCCTTCCAGAAGAAAGGCAAAACTTCTTAGGATGACATACGAGGTCTTCCATGTATGCTTGAAGTTAAGGATTCATGTCTAACCTCTTCTCTTTTCACTCCCTTACCTTCTTTATGTATTAATCACCTTGTGTTCTAGACATTCAGAAATACATGTAGCTTTCCAATAAGTTCCAATAAGTCTGTAGGTCACTGCTCGAATTCTACATGTTCTTTAGGTATACTACCATCCTCAGACCTTTAGGTAAACTCTTCCTTTAGGTACTTTCACACCCAGATCTCTCAAGATTTCTTGCTCTGCTAAATTTTCCTAAAGCCACCCACTGAGACTTGATTACTCTTTCCTTTGTGCCAGACTTTGTCTAGAAAATGATTCTAATACTGTATGTGTAACATTTTATTTTAAAATAATCTTTAGAATGCCTTCCCTACTAGACTTTGAAATCCTTAAAACAGAGAAAAATGTTCTTTTTTTCCTTGCATTCACAAAGATTTAGAGAGTGTTTGGTAGGAAAGAAGCATTACAAATTAAATTTAAAAGTAGTTGAGAACTGAATTAAAATTATATAAATTCTATCATTTTTAAGTCATCCTAATTATTATGGGGTGCAAATACAAATAAAGAATGTTCTACACTTAAGGATCTAATGGAAGTCAGAGATGTGTATGTAAATAAAAATATAGCAAGATAAGAAGCAATATTGCTGTGGTAAATCAGGGAAAGAAGATATTATTTTCTAAAAACAAAAAAGACTAGAAAGACTTCATTGGGAAGAGAAAATGGATATGGAAATTAAGAGAATCATGAACATGGGGGAAGGTAAGGAGAAAACATAGTTTCAAACAGAGAGGAAGGCAAACCATAAAAGACTCTTAAATACAGAGAATAAACTGAGGGTTGATAGGGGTGGGGAGGGATGGGTGATGGGCGTTGAGGAGGACACTTGTTGTAATGAGCACTAGGTGTTGTCTGCAAGTGATGAATCATGGGAATCTCTCCCCAAAACCAAGAGCACACTGTATACACCATATGTTAGCTAACTTGACAATAAATTATAAATATATAAAAGAAAAAAAAAGAGGATCATGAAGCCAAAATCCAGACCAGAGTGCATGGGCTTTAATTAGAATGAGTCACGATCCTCAAAGTTTTGTAAGCATGAAAATGAATTTTTAGAGAAAGGATTAAAAATGATTAATTTGATAGCAATAGGTCGGAGAAATTGAATCACTGAAAGTTGGATGCAGAGAAGCCGTTTAAAGAATTATAGTAATATTCCAGACAATCTATTCTGAGGGACCTGATATTTGAAACTCAGAAATGGAGTTGCAGGTGGAAAAAGTGAAGAAGTGGGAAGAAACTTGGGATATTTGCAAGATAGGATCAATGAAACAGCAAATGATTTCATACAGAGCCAAATAAAAGAGATACTTGCCCAAGAACAATTAAAAGTTTTAAACCTGGGAATTTTGAAAGCATGGTGGTATCATTAATAAAAATAGGGAATACACGAAGAAGAACTTTGAAAAGGAAGATTACTTCTGTTTCTGTCACATACTTGGAGAAAGTGCTACACGAAGAAGGGATGTTCAGTAAGCAAATGGAAGTTTGTCTAAAAATAAGAGAAAGATTGTGCCTGACAGTAAAGGTTTCTCCCTTCATCTAAAGAAGATATTTTAAAGACACAGGAATGAGTACTAATGCAAGGGATAAAATGTAGGAAAAGAAGAGGTTGAGAAAGAAACCTGAGGATGACTTACCTATAGGAAACTGGAAGAAGAAACGAACCCAGAAGAACAGAAAACAAGAAAACAACTTTGACCATTGAAATGGAGGAAAAGCAAAGCATACATATAAAGAAGCTATTGACAGGATCTAATGACAGTGAGTTATTGAAGTTGTGCTATCCAATAGGATAGCCGGTAGCTACCTATACCTATTTAAGTAGAATTTAAACTAAATTTAAATGCAGTTCCTCTATTGCATTAGTCACATTTCAAGTGTTTAACACCTTATGTGGCAAGTGGCGTTTGTAAAATAATAATGCAGATATAGAACAAACCCATCATGGCAGAAAGTTCTTTTAGATAGTGTTAGGTTGAGTAATATAAAGACTGAAAGAAAAGTATACAAGAAAGTGGTCTGTGAAGGCATTTAAGAGCATTGACTTTATAGTTGGATTGGGGTTAATTCCTCCCTATTCCATTTACTAGCTCTGTGTCCTCTTGTAAATTACATAATCTCTTTATACCCAATTACTAGCACTTACCCCCTAGAGTTCTTTTCTAAGGGACTACATGGTACTATGAATGTATTTTGCCACAATTTCTGGACCACAATTTTCTGGTCCTCAGTAAAGGGGAAATAGCAACAGCAGCAGGAAGAGTAGAGTGCAGAAGGGACAGAAGCCAGACTGCTGACAATGATGAAAAATACAGGTGGTCCATATGTGGATGCAGCAAGCCTAGACCAGACCTTAATAAGACAGAGAAGTAGGAAGGCAGATTATGCAAATAATTATGCAAATAACTTGGGAGGATTTATTTTAAAATAAGTGCCCTAGAGGAGGCATGAGCATAAGGGATGACATAGAGAGTGCAGGAAGAGGGAACAGACAGGAAGAAAGTTGGAATGATGTGTAAGCATTGACTTAACTTTCTAATTGTTGAAGGTGATCTCACATTTCAGTGAGCAGACTGACTAAGGGAACTTATGTTGGGGACAGGCAAGGGGAAATTAAGTAGAAGCAGAAAGTATTTCCTATTGTCCCTGTTATTAGGACAAGGGTTGGTTTTATTTCTAAAATCCAAGTGCATTGATAGTTGCTGCCTGAAGTCCTATGTTGAAAGAGATTCTGAAGCTGTACCTGAACTCATTAGGGAAGAGTGCATAAATAAAGAGCATTTTTGCATGGACATGGAAATGTCACCAGAAAGTCAACTCTACATGTGAACCTGGTACATTTGATTCCAGGAAACTCAGTGGTCACAGCCAGAAAGAATGGTTCTTGGCTTTTCTCCCCCAGAAGGTCTCCTGCTCCTGGGATGCATGTGCTAGCAGGGCTTACATTCTGCTTCTGGAAATTGTACTCTAGCATCTCATGTCCATGTAACTGGCAGGCCATGCTCTATTCCTTCCTTCACCAAGTTCCCCAGGTGCTCATGTCCCAACTTTCCAGGGCTCCAAGACTTCTAAATGGTCTAAAGGTAAAATTTATCCCCATTTGCTCTCCAAGTTCCCCCGCCTCAGGTACCTCTGGCCCCACCTGGAGAATGTTGACATTTTTTCCACTCACTATTCACAGCCACTTGAACCTTGAAGGGTAGAGAGCAGTTACATACCCCATACTCTATTCATTTTTGTATGAACTTTGAGTATCTGCTGATCATCAGCCAATGTATTTGACTTTGGTGATAAAATGATGAACAAGATGTCATTCCTGAAATTAAGGCAATTAAGGTCTTTCACACAATTTTTTCCATTGTTTCTAAGTAAATTGGGAAAAATAATGAGGGTTTTGACTATATATAAGGGATGTTAATTTCAATCATTACGCACAATTTTATGTATATTGTGCCTAAAAACTTCCTAGAACAACAGTGATCCATGCTCATTATTAAATATGTCAGAATAACATAATTGTGAGATGTATTTGATTAGATAAAATGTATGAATTTTGCATATTCCCTTCATAGTTTTTAATCATAGTCCAGTATCCTCCATACTTGGGGGGGGGGGGGAGAGAATATTGCTCATGCCCTACTTCTCAATCAATTAAAATCCCAGGATAGTTGTTCGCATCCTACCCCCTTCTTTCCTTCCCCCCAAAAAAATACTCAACTTTGGAAGACATGCAAATTCCTGGATTAGGTCAAGTTTTGCCAAAAATATAGTGGCCAGACATGACCACATGTTTAGCTGTTCAGCTTTAATATTTTTCTTCCTTAAATTGAATCATTTATGACAGGTTTATGGAGAACTCAGAGAAAAATAGGAGAATCTGTTTGAATGATCCTGTTCAGTGGGGAAAAGAACTGGAAAGAGTTCCTTTTACCTGAAGTATGGCTAATCCTTAAGGTTTTGTTCTCCATGATCAAATGACTTTGAAAAATTAAAGTTTGGAAAGTGAGACAAGAAGTGTTTAAACTAAAACAGAGACCTCTCAGAAGTTTGCTGAACCATTCCAAAAAAGTAAGGGCAATGAGAAGTTGAAAGAAGCCTTACTCTTTAAATCTCAGTGTGTTGGACAGGAGCTGTGAGGTTAGTGGAGCCCAATAGAGCCTTTTATTTCTTGCTGAAGCAAAATGTTTCTATGTAGATACAAGAGCTCTATAAATCAACCAAGCCTTCCAAATCAGTGCCTCAACTCTCTCTCTCTGTTTATATACACTAAGCATATGCTTCCTGTGACCACTTCAAAAGAAATATAACTTTCTTAAATATTATTTAAGTGCAGCTCCATGGCTGTGAAAGAGAGAAAGTATAACTGACTTTGAATCTTTTACTACACGGGTGGAGAAAGAAGGAAGGAGTGATTGAAATGTTACGCTGACCAGTTGAGGAAATGGGTAATAACTTGTGATTAAATGCAGATGTTAACCTGAAAAATTCAGTCAATCACAGATATTAAACATGCCTGGAAGCTATAAAAAAGCAGAGAGTAAACCAATGAATAACCTTTCATTGAAGTACTGTAGCGACACACAATTCACACTGGAAAAAAAAATGGTCCAAATTTAAATTACTTCAACTTTTCCATCTTGTATAAATGTTTATGTACAAATGAACAGACCATTACATGGACTAGTAACCAGGGAACACTGGCAAATTGAATAAATCAAAATCAGAGTAGAAAGAGCCATGAATGACAGGTGTATAAGTAGCAGTTGGAAAGGAACAAGCTGAAAAATATTCCATTTGAGTAAGCATAAACCACACTGGAAACATTATAGATAGGTTTTAAAATCCAGAATGCCTGTTATATCTAAAGATAGTACGATAGTATAGAAAGCAGATCATAATTTTCCATAAGTGGCATTTCATAGCTAATGAACTAGGCATTTCATAGCTAATGCTCCCCAGCCTAGCACTGGGCTTGGCACATAATTGACACTCAATAAATGTTAGTTCTGATTTATTGTTAGTACTGCTCCTCAAAATAAAAACCCCACATGTTATAATAATAAGAGAACTTCAAGTAGAATTCAAATAAGTAAGTATAATTGCTACTATAATATATATTTATTTAAACATTTTACCAGCAGTCACCACTCCTTGCCATGTCTAGTTACCAATCTAACATTGTTGAAAAGCACCTATATTTCACTTGGAACTCCAATGGGTCTCTCATTCATCATTTTCAACTGCTGATTTATCACTTTCAGCAGCTGGTTCTTCAAAGCCCAGGTGTAAATGCAGTCAAGAGTTTGGTGATAGAATAGAATGACCGCAGTTTACAAAGTGGCTTTTTTGGGGGGAAAAGAAAAGCTAAACTATCTCTACCATATTTGCTTTCCAAAGCAACTTCCAAGATGCACTCTAGCAAAACGTGGGAATGTTCCATACCATTCAACAACAAAAAATGTGTCCTGAGAGCCACAATAATGGTCAAATCCCCTTAGAAAGATTGGAAGATAATTCTATAGTTTTGAAAAGTAAAAATGAAAGATTTTGATGTTAAAGAAACCACTGAGGCTGCAAACTGAATTTCTGGTGCCAATGATACAATCGTTTATATGTTTTTCTCCACCAGATTTAAGGATTGATACAGTGTTGTTGGTCTATAGGAAGAATTTTGTTGAAAGACAAAGGGGAAAGGGTTAGGGTTAGGGTCAGGGTTAGGATGGAATTGGTGAAAAAACAAACAACAAACAACTAACTGACCATGTAATCCAGTATAGAAAATAAGCCAGGCTGAGGTTTGTAAATGGAATAAAATGGAGTGAAAAGGGGAAGAGTCTTGAGGTCCAAGAGCAGTGGCTGTGCAAGTTACAGCATGTTAGCTCAGGTTCTTTTACCATGAGCCATGTTAAGCACAAGCAGCTAGTCTACAGAGTCTTTCTGTGGTAGAAAGGGAAAGATAGAGACTATAAAAGTTGACTTCAAGTCTCATACCCACAGTCTATAATAGTAATCAAAGAAAAAAACTCCAATGAATGAAACACATACGGATTCTATCATATGTCATTTATTGCCCCTAGTAGCTTTCATGAAATCCCGTATTTTCGATGGGCCAATGTCTGCGAGACTAGTAATGTTATCACTGTATTTTACAGATAAGTTTTCTTTATCACAAGAAAAATGCTTTACAAAACAGAGGCTGAAAAACACCTGGAAAACAAATCCCGAAAGGAATGCCCTGTGTTGACCTAAGAAAATATAAACACCAAAGAGCAGAGATAGTCATCATCACAACTGGAGCCATACTACAAATTTTGAAGTTTTAGTGTCTCACTTAGTGATATATATCCATAAACATGGAAGTATAAGTAAATGTATTCAATTAGAGAGAAGCTGTTTTCTCATTTTTCTTCCTTTTTATTCCCCCACACACACTCCAAAATAAAAATAGAATTAAACCTATCTCATGTAATCCAATTTTAGTTTAAAATGTTGTTGGAGGGGCGCCTGGGTGGCGCAGTCGGTTAAGCGTCCGACTTCAGCCAGGTCACGATCTCGCGGTCAGTGAGTTCGAGCCCCGCGTCGGGCTCTGGGGTGATGGCTCAGAGCCTGGAGCCTGTTTCCGATTCTGTGTCTCCCTCTCTCTCTGCCCCTCCCCCGTTCATGCTCTGTCTCTCTCTGTCCCCAAAAAAATAAATAAACGTTGAAAAAAAAAAATTAAAATGTTGTTGGATATATCCAGGGATGAAATAATGAGTATATTTGAGGCTAAAAACAGTCTGTAATCTCTTAAGAATTTAGTGAAATTCTATCTCTTATCAGTTGTGGTTTATGGAAGCAGCTTTGCCTAAAGATCTCTATTTGATGAGGTGAGTCATTTTGTTTATCACAAACAGGCTTTTCAAATGAAACACTTTTCTTGGTTCATCAGTATTCTGTCTCCACTACAAGTTAGATCTATATTTCCCTTCAATTTCTGATATTTTTATGGGTTTTGATGCTTATTTCTTTTTTAAAGTTTATTTATTTATTTTTGAGAGAGAGCAGGCATGAGCTGGGGAAGGATGGAGAGAGAATCAGAAGCAGGCTCCATACACTATGTGTGGAGCCCAATGTGGGGCTCGAACTCACAAACCGTGACACCAAGACCTGAGCTGAAATCAAGAGTCTGCTGCTTAACCGACTGAGCCACTCAAGCTCCCCAATGCTTATTTTTAATCTTGAGATTTCTATACCTGAAAACAATGATTGTGTTTGAAAAGATGCACTTGGATGTATCATAGAATAAATTAAGACAGTGCCAATGAAGTAGCCTGCAAATAAGAGCAAACTGAAACTACAAACTCAGTAGATCTTCATATACCACAAATACTTTTCATTCAGGAAAATAAACTTCATTAATGCCAGGAAAAAAATTCATTGCTTATAATTCTAGTGCCTGCCTACAAGGGTTCCTGGTTCATAAAGGTGGATTTAATAAAGATTTATTGACTGACAGTGAATAGGTGAGTGCTTGAAAAGTAACTTAAGATTTATGAATGGATTCAGTTGAAGGATCAAGATGCCTATAACATTTAATTTGCTGTACTTGAAAACAGGACGGGGATGCAGTGAAGGTGCTAGATGATGATTTGTAGTCTTGTCCGAGATAACCAATTCAGCAGAAGATACAAAGCAAAATTCTAAAACTCAATTATGTTTTACATATATGTCTTTTTGAAAACTTCTAATTTAGAAATAACTTTAGACTCATAAGTAGTTGTAAAAAGTAATACACAGAGATTCTGTGGATCCTTTACCCTTCATCCTCCAATGGTAACGTCTTATATAGCTATAGTACAAAATCACAACCAAGAAAGTTACACTGATACAACCCAACAGCCTTATAAATATATGCCCTTATAAAAACACACACTGATTTGTATATGTATGTGTGTTTAGTTTTATGCAATTTTATCACATATGTAGATTTATGTGATATGCTTAGATGTATTTTATTCTTTTTAATTCAGTTTTAATTTATTTCAAAGAAATTTCTGCCAGAGAGTAGGTGAAATGGGCCTTAAGTGGAAGGAAAAGGACTGAAATCAGAGGGTCTTCTACAGGATCTAGATATATGAGTAGACATTAAAAAACAAACAAACAAACAAACAAACAAACAAAAAAACCTTGGGCTAGACTGTCTACAACAGTATAAGTTGAGGGAAATACAAACAGGAAGAAGACTGCCTGGAATTACATACATAGGGAAAAAAGCTAGTAAGGGTCACATGAAGGAGTAAAGGGCATAATACAAAATAGAATCCACTGGAAAATCTAATATGAAAATGTGGGACAGATAGGAACACATCCAGATGGTAGTTAATATGGGAAAATATCAAGGGAAATATTTTAGGGCAATGAAAGAAACATATGAATATATTTTTTTATTTATATTTTCCAATGTTATCATCTTCCTTATCCCAATAGTCTCTCTTAATTTCACACCACATTCATTATTAAAGACTTGGAAAAACCTTTGGACATACTAAATAACTAAGCGTAACATTTCATAAGTATGAAATGTATGAGTTCTATCTTTTTTAAAAATTATTCTTTCTTACACACACACAAATTTGGAACTGGCATCTACTCTGATAG
Source organism: Leopardus geoffroyi (assembly GCF_018350155.1). Classification (NCBI taxonomy): domain Eukaryota; kingdom Metazoa; phylum Chordata; class Mammalia; order Carnivora; family Felidae; genus Leopardus; species Leopardus geoffroyi. Next base: position 200,321,236 of record NC_059326.1, on the reverse strand, counting down.
GTAGAAAAATAAATATATCATGTCAATGTCCTAAAATTATTAAGAATTTTTTTTTAAGTTTTTATTTTAATTCCAGTTAGTTAGCATACAGTGTTATATTAGTTTCAGGTGTACAATATAGTGATTCAACACTTCCATTAATCATCCTATGCTCATCCATGACAGGTGCCCTCCTTAATCCCCATCATCTATTTAACCCATCCCTTCCCTCCCCTTCCCCTCTGGTAACCATCAGATTGTTCTCTACAATTAAGAGTCTGTTTCTTTCACTCTGTCTGTTATTATTTTTCCTTTGTTTTGTTTCTTAAATTCCACATATGAGTGAAATCATATGGTATTTGTCTTTCTCTGATTTATTTCACTTAACATGATAATCTCTAGCTCCATGTCACTGCAAATAGCAATTTTTTTCTTTTTTATGGCTGAATAATATTACATTATATATATATATATATATATATATATATATATATATATATATCACATCTTCTTTAACCTTTCATCAGTTGATGGACATCTGGGCTGATTCCATATCTTGGCTATTGTAAATAATGCTGCCAAAAGCATAAGGATGCATGTATCCCTTTGAATTAGTGTTTTTGTATTCTTTGGGTAAATACCCAGTAGTGCAATCACTGGATCATAAGGTAGTTCTGTACCTCCGTACGGTTTTCTGTAATGGCTATACCAGTTTGGATTCCCACCAACAATGCATGAATGTTCCTTTTTCTTCACATCCTCACCAACATTTGTTGTTTCTTATGTTGTTGATTTTACCCAGTCTGATAGATGTGATGTGATATCTCATCATAGTTTTCCTTGATAAGTGATAAGTATCTTTTTATGTGTCTGTCAGCCATCTGTATGTCTTCTTTAAATAAATGTCTGTTCATGTCTTCTGCCTATTTTTTAATTGGGTTATTTTATTTGGGAGGAGTGAGTTTTATAAGTTCTTTATAGATTTTGGATACTAACCCTTTATCAGACACGTCATTTGCAAATATATTCTTCCATTCCTTAGGTTGCCTTTTAGTTCTATTGATTATTTCCTTCACTGTGCAGAAGCTTTATATTTTGATGTGGTTTTAATAGTTTATTTTTGCTTTTGTTTCCCTGGCCTCAGGAGTCGACATATCTGGAAAGATGCTACTATGGCCAATGTCAAGAAGTTACTGTATTCTCTTCTAGGATTTTTTTGGCTTCAGATTTCATGTTTAGGTCTTTAATCCATTTTGAATTTATTATTGTGTATGGTGTAAGAAAGTGGTCCAGTTTCCTTCTTTTGCATGTTGTTGTCCAGTTTTCCCACAACCATTTGTTGAAGATACTGTCTTTTTCCCATTGGCTATTCTTTCCTGCTTTGTTGAAGATTAATTGACCATGTAATTGTGGGTCTATTTCTGGGTTTTCTGTTCTGTTCCATTTTTCTGTGCCAGTACCATACTATTTTGATTACTAAGTCTTATTAATGTCTCTGTCCTTTATTTTCACATGCTTGAGAGGTAATAACTGCTATCACCCATAAAAAGGCTACAAGAATTGGAAAAGGGTTATGTTTATAGAAAAAAATTCCAAAATAAACCTGTTTCCATACTAACTTTGAATCTAAATACTAGTGATAACCCCTAAATCTTACCAAAAGCAAACATTTGCTCTTTTGATCTATGTTTTTCATCTTTATGAAACTACAGATTTATTTCTAAAGTTTTGCTTATATTTTTGGCCACTTACAACCCTGAAACCATGCCATTCCCTAGGGTTTTTGTAATGTTTAGATATTCTGACTTCCTCTTCAATTTCACATACTTGCTGTATAAGAATTTTGATATCCCTTCCTGGGAAATCTATCCACTTTCTGCCCATATACCATCCTCCATGGCAACTGATAGAATGAATTTATTAAAATTTTATCCATTTATGCATTTTTTCTTTAATATTCTTTCCCTTTTTAGAAATAGTTCTATCAATTCATACTTCTGACCTCCAAACATATTTATAATTAACTATTTACATTTTTGAGAGATTAGACATACAAATTCTTTGGAAGCTAGTGCATAGTGCTCTCTTTATATTCTTTGTTGAGCTATGAATAAAGAATTCTTATAAAAACAAGATTGGACCCAGGGTTTATAAGCAACTAATATAGACTAGTTGTCTAGAGTGGTGCCACCTGTGCCAGAGGGCATTCTGCTGCTTATCTAAAGTGGTGGCATCTGGGGGGCACCTGGGTGGCTCAATTAAGCATCTGACTTCAGCTCAGGTCATGATCTCATGGTTTGTGAGTTCAAGCCCCATATCAGGCTCTGTACTGACAGCTCTGAGCCTGGAGCCTGCTTTGGATTCTGTATCTCCCTCTCTCTCTGCTTCTCACCCACTCATGCTCTGTCTCTCTTTCTCCTCTCTCTCAGAAATAAATATTTAAAAAAAAAAAAGAAGAAAGAAGAGAAAGAAGAAACTAAGATAGACAAAATGGTATTCAAAGAGTGAGCTCACTAATAATAGCAATAATAGTAATGAATTGATAATCTCTTAATAATTTTGGCTCTCCTTATCCTACACACAAAAGAATTATACCTATGTGTGTAACATAAACTTTGAACAGATAATAAAAAGGGGGGGAAGTTGATACTAAAACAAGATGCCATTCAGATAATATAGGAAAAATTTAAAAAATCATAAAATCTGATTTAGAGGCACTTGGGTGACTCGGTTGACCACCTGCCTCTTGATTTTGACTCAGGTCATGATCTCATGGTTCGTGAGTTTCAGCCCCATGTCAGGCTCTGCATTGAAGGTGCAGGGATTCATTCATTCATTTTCTCTGTCTCTCTCTTTCTCTCTCTCTCTCAAAATAAATAAATAAACGTAAAAAAACTGATTTAAAAAGTATACTGGACTCTTGATGTAAGTATTTTTATGGTTTAAGACAGCTGAATCTAGAAGAAAATGACTTATAGCAGAGTTATCTCAGTACATTAAACATTGAAACAGTTTAGTTAAACATGGAAGAAGGTGAAAAGATCTTCCATACTCTTTCCCAACTTTCATTAAACCAATGAAACAAAGATTAGAAAAGGCTTTAAATGCTACCCATTAGCCTGGAAAAGTAGTCAAAATGTCTGCTGAAACCCAGAGAAGTAAAGAAGGGGAAGATTTTTATAAGATGATGTCAGAACTCTAATTCTATTTTCTATGTGAATTTAAATTTTAATTCATATCAGACAGAAATTGTATTATACAAACTGGCCCATGATCAGAAAAACTCCTGGATATCTAATGTAGGTAAATTTAATTCCACCTTTTAGAGATGTTTCTACAGCACTGGGTACCAGTGCTAAGGAATCAGTTGGAACTGAATATGTAGCTGACTGCTAATGATTGCATTCTAGGCAATCATGGGGAGGGATAGGGGATCAGTAGGATCAACAACAGAAAATTTTGCAGGCAAATGAGAAAAATTAAGTTTAAAAAAATCAGAGAGAAGGGGCTCCTGGGTGGCTCAGTCCATTAAGCAGCCAACTTCAGCTCAGGTCATGATCTCAATAGCTCATGAATTCCAGCCCCACCTGGGGCTCTGTGCTGACAGCTCAGAGCCTGGAACCTGCTTCGGATTCTGTGACTCCGTCTCTCTCTTCCCCTACCCCACTTGTGCTCTCTCTCTCTCTCTCTCTCTAGCTCTCAAAAATAATCATTAAAATAATTTTTTTAAATCAGAGAGAAGCTTCAAATAAGTAAGTTTAAAATGGTCTACAAGAAAAATAGAAGCAAATTTTTTTCATGGTACTAAGAGTGTGAAAAAAGACTAGTTAGAAAATGGACTATATGGAGTGGAACGTGTAAGAAAGAGAAATATATTTAAATGGGGAGTCCCCAACACTTCCTGCAGGCTCAATAATTCACTTGAAGGACCCACAGAACTCAGAAAAACAGTTATACTCATGGCTTCAGTTTGTTATTGCAAAAGGCTGTAGCTAAAAATGAGCAAAGGAAAAGGCAGATGGGGTGAAATCCAAGAGAAAACAGATGCAAGCTTCCAGGTGTCCCCTCCCAGTGCACAAAGATGCACTTAGTTATGCCAATGACAATGTGTAATAACACATGTGAAATGTCACTCTTGAGCCTTGTTTCCAGAGGTTTTCTAGGATGTCAAATCACATAGGCATGCTGTAGACTCATTTCAGCTATTTAGACCCCATCCCCACAGAGCAAAAACAGAGGTTCACCATGAATCACATTTGTTAGCAGGAACTCTCTGATCAAATTGGTATTGTGGAGCCTAACACTCCAAGCATACAAAAAATGCTCTTATCAGGAAGAATAGCCCAAGGACTCAAAGTTCAACTACCAGGAGCTGTCCAAGGGCCAATTCTGAAAACAGGTCTTTCTTGGAAATGTGGAGGGTTTAAGCAACTCACACTGGGAGAAATAACCCTTCCCCGCACACATTTATAAAATTTTAGAAATATCAGTGAGTTGAACACAAGAATAGACACAAAGAAAATATAAATGAATACATTGAAAACCTGACTGAAGGAAATCATCCAGATTTTAGTACAAAATGACAAATGTAGAGACATGAAAGATAGAATGGGAAGGTCCCGTGGCCCACTCGGAAGGGTTATTGAAGGAAGAAATAGAATTAAAGGCTTTCATTCAAAATATATGGAATCTCAACTTGCAGGAGCACACCAAGTCACCAGCAGGAAAAGAAAATCAAATCCATACCCGGACTCATCTAAATGAACCTGCAGACTATCAAATAAAAATCTTTCAACTTACCAAAAAAAAGGGAGGCACCTGAGTGGCTCAGTCGGTTGAGCATCTGACTTCAGCTCAGGTCATGATCTCAGTTTGTGGGTTCAAGTTCACTGCTGTCAAAACAGAGCCTGCTTTGGATCCTCTGTTCCCCTCTTTCTGCCCTTCCCCTGCTTGTGCTCTCTCAAAAATAAAAATAAACATTAAAAAAAACTTACAAAAAAAGGAGATTAATTATCCAATAGAGCAAAATAGACAACATATTTTTCATCCGTGAATGTCAGCTAAAAATAGAATGTTAAAGAAGCAATTATTCTACCTTCAGATCATATTTTCCATTGCCTTTGGCCTTCACTGTTGGTAGCTTTTAAGAATTTCCCAGTCTGAGAAATGTATTTATCCAACCAGTGACTCAGATTACTCATTTATAAAATGAAAGTAGAAAACAATAGTGCTTACTTTAGAAAATGAAATCCAGATATTTTCAAATATACATAAACAGTTCATGATTTGGTAGGCCTTTGTTAAAAGAGATACTAAAACAGGTGATTCAACAAGAAAAAAAAATTGAAACCAGAAGGAAAGAATGCAAGGAATTAACTTTTTTTGTTTGTTGGTAAATATGTAACTACTGCCTATAAAATATATTAATAATTAAATGCAACTCAATGTTAAAGCATGTTAGAATTAAAATACCAGACAACAGTAATATGGGATAAATTAAAGTAAATATTTCTGAGATCCTTGTATTATATAGATATTGAAGGGCATAAAGATTCAGTTAAATATACAAGTTAAATTTAAGATAAGCCATTATTTTAAAAGTTAAATCAAATGGATAACCTAAAAACCGGTAGAAAACAGGAAAAGAGAGAAATTCTGTCAATCAAAAACAAAAAAAAGGAGGAAACCAAGGAGAAAAAAGGAGGGAAGCAGCATTATACAATTATGCAATTCAATAAATTATATTGAAAATATCCAAACAAAAAAAATATCCAAATAAATATCCAAGAAGGCAATAATTGCAGACTATGAATTGGTTACATCTGCTCTAAAAGTAGAATATCAGGGGTGTCTAGGTGGCTCAGTCAATTGTGCATCTGACTCTTGATTTCAGCTCAGGTCATGATCTCATGGTTTGTGGGATCAAGCACCACATTGGTCTCTGCACTGACTGCACAGAGCCTGCTTGGGATTCTCTCTCTCTCTTTCACTCTCTCTCTCTGTCTCTCTCTCTCTCTCTGCCCCTCCCCTGCTCACAGTCACTCCCTCTCTCTCAAAATAAATAAATAAACATTAAAAATAAAAAAATACAAATAGAATATCACATTTTATTGCAAATAAAATCCAGTTATATGCTACTTATGAGTAAGTTCACATGACCCAGTTTGCTCCAGACCATTGTGAATTTCACCAATTATGCTAACATATTAGTAACATGCCCTTTAGTCTCTAAAGTCCTGGTTCAGATGACAAATGACACACTAAAAGCAACATTATACAAGTAGGTTGAAAATAGACAAAAGTAGACTAGACAAATATTTACAAAAGAATGCTGATATGGAAATATTAATAACAAAATGAAATTTAAGATATAATCATTAATAAAACCAAAAAGGAATAATTCACCAAGGATATCAATCATTAACCTGTAAGCCTTCTACAACATTTTCCTAATATAGATAAAGCAAAACCTGACAGATGTATAAGCAAAATGGCCAGGGTCATAATACTGGTGAGAGTTTTTAATATGCTTCTCTGAGAAACTGATGGATAAATCAGAGGAAATAGTAAGGATAGACAGAATTTGAACAAGAAATTTAACAGTCTTGATTTTTACAGAAAATCAAGTATTAAGTGTACTCGGAACATTTACAGAAATTACTCCTGTATTATACCATAGTGTCTGTCCTTCCCAACTTTACAACCTTGACGATGCTTGTGGCTGCAGTGACTGGCTCTGTCCATCCCAAGCCCCACCTTGCTGTGCCAAGAGCTGATGAAATCAACACATTCTACATACCTTTAATCTATTTATGGTTGGAAAGCTCTATTTGACAAGTCCCAAAGAGTCAATATTACATTGTTAGTGTTCTCTGCCCAATATGCAGTTAAATTAGCACCAATGCAATGTGTATATGTAAGCTGAAGTCACACTTGTAAAACAAATTCATCAAAGAAAAAACTGCAATGGAAATTTTGAAATATTTAAACTTAATAACAGAAATACTGTTTTGAAACTTATATAATGGGGCTAATGTAACTAGAAATAACTTTATTGTCTTGAATACATTTTTAATATAAAAATTTAAATCAATGAATTACACATTAAAGAAGATAGAAAAAGTAAATCAAATGAGGAGGAAGACAATGATAAAGATGAGAGTAGATATTAATAATATAAAAAGCCAAACAAAAGAGTAATAGTGATTATACAACAAAAGCTGGTCTTTGAAAAGACAAATAAACTACAAAAACATGTAAAAGACTAGTCCAGAAATGGGACACACACACACACACACACACACATACATCTTTGTATGTGTTTGTATGGATTAAGGATATTTATCCTTTAAAAGGAGAAGGTTCCATAAATTGTATATTGATAGGATGGAGTAATACACAGAAAACTCAGTAAATGGATGAGATCTGTAAATATCATGAGTAGATCTTCATAACATAACAAAAAGAACAAATTGTGTGATGTTATATATGACATGGTATTAAGTAAAGATAAAAAATGTAAAACTATTGTTTACGAGTGTGTATATACGCAACGAACGTATAACCACATAGATTGTCTAAACACCTAACTCATGATAATACTTTTCCTGTAGAAAGAAAGAGAGAAAGAGAAGAAAAGAGGATTTCAGAGAAGGAAAAAGAGAACACTATAAATAATAGTGTTCTGTTTATTTTGTTTTAAAAATATGAGGCAAATAGGACAATCCTCTTTTTGTTGTTTTTCTTTTACATTATGGGTAGTAGCTCAGTTTATAAGGCATTAAGTTTCCTGCCTAGGATTCAAATGCTTCTCCGTCAACTCTTCTGGTAAGGGAATATCAGATCAGAAATCTGGAATCTAGATATTTTCTGAGATAAATATGGTGATCTTGGGTATCTCCAATATTCCGTAACTAACTTTACAGGTTCTCATCAATCTCCTACAACAGTGGTTCTCAATTCTATTAGACCCAACTCTCCACCATCTTTTAAACAAATAATTGTGCAATATGCTAGCCTAAAATCAAACTGTTAAAAAAAAAAACAGCTTCCTTCATCCAGTTTGTTTGTTTGTTTGTTTGTTTGTTTATTTATTTATTTTTAAAAATAAAATGTTTTCATTAAGGTATGCACATTGTTTTTTAGACATAATACTATGGTATACAACAAAGACTTCAGTACAGTGTAAACATAACTTGTATATGCACTGGGAAACCAAAAATTCACTTGACTCACTTTGTTGCAATATTCAGTTTATTGCAGTGGTCTGGAGCCAAATCTGCAGTATCTTCAAGATATGCCTGTATATTTTCTCACTATTTTCTACCTAAAATTTTAGGTAATGTTATTTTGAATAATTTAAATATTCCATAAATTTGCATATTTTACCTTAAATAGCTTAGGTTAAAAGTCCATGAACCTAGTTTACAAAGTTTCTATTTTTCTGATAAAAATATCACATAGTAAAAATTATAATAAGTAACAACTCCATAGTGCTAAGTATGTGCTAGGAAATTTTCAAATACAAAACAAATTTGGGATTAGGAAGGAGTTTATTTTAAAGGATTTTTGCAAAGAGAGGAAAGAAACTGTTCCAACAGGGAGAGAGCAGTGACCTTAAAATCTGCAAGTGTCTCAAGGATTAGGAAAGAATACATCTTTTATAGAGAGGAGTGAGCTAGACTAGGAGATTCAGGTATGGGGAAGTATGATGAAAAGTTGGTATGATTGAATAGCAAATCAGAAAGTGTTTTTACCCTGAGGCTGGCCTAATCTCCAAGGGGGGCTGTAGACTGGCTCAGGCCAAGGGTAGGCCAAAGTTCAGAGGCCTGGGGAAGGAGATCAGCTTAACCACCCTTTGTTGAACAAGCATTAATATGTTTTGATTGATCAGTGGTGACAAAGCAGTTTAGGTAATCAGTTATGAGCCGAAAAAAGGGGGGGGGCAGAAATTTGATGGTCTTTGTCTCGTCTTGTTATGGGTAAAAAAAGGGGCTTCCGTGAGTCTTATCTATGCCATATGGGTGAGGGAGGTTCCTTGCAGAAAGCAGTTTTCCCAAATACAAAGGGAAGGGTATAGCTTAATCTTTGCTGTTTTCCAGGATCACAGGACTCAGGTTAAAGTTCAACACTGTCAGTTGTATTATATTCTTTTATGTTTGATGCATTATTACTTACAAATACCCATCTTATAGATAAACAAACAAAAGCACAGTGAGTTTAAATCATTTGTTAAAGCACTCCAAAGGTGAGTGGCCTAGTCCAGTGGAGCTTTGGTTCTGACGGCAGAACCTATGCTTTTAGTCTACACTCAGTGACTTTTTTTTAATTTTATTTAAACCCAAGTTACTTAACATATAGTGTAATAATGGTTTCAGGAGTAGAATTTAGTGATTCATCACTTACATATAACACCCAGTACTCATCCCAACAAATGCTCTCCTTCATGCCCATCACCCATTTAGCCCATCCCCCTACCCAACACACTGCCAGCAACCCTCAGTTTGTTCTTTGCATTTAAGAGTCTCTTATGGTTTGCCTCCCTCTCAGTTTTTATCTTATTTTTCCTTCCCTTCTCCTATGGTCATGTGTTTTGTTTCTTAAATTCCACATATGAGTGAAGTCATATAATTGTCTTTCTCTGACTGATTTATTTCGCTTAGCATAATGCATTCCAGTTCCACCCACATTGTTGCAAAGGTCACAATTTAATTCTTGTTGATTGCTAAGTAATATTCCATTATATATATATATATCACATCTTCTTTATCCATTTGTCAGTTGATGGACATTTGGGCTTTTTCCATAATTTCACTATTGTTGATAGTGCTGCTATAAACATTGGGGTGCATGTGCCCCTTTGAATCAGCATTTTTGTATCCTTTGGATAAATACCTAGTAGTGCAATTGGTGGATCGTAGGGTAGCTCTATTTTTAATTTCTTGAGTAAATTCCATACTGTTTTCCAGAGTGGCTGCACCAGTTCATGCAGTTTCTTTTAATCAACATAATGCCCTAACTATACTCTGAAGAATAAATAAAAGTAATTTAATATAAAACAATATATATTTAAATATGTAAACACATAGCCATTATTATACTTGAAGATGTAAGGAAGTATTTAGTTACTTAAACCAGTTAAGCTATAAAATAGATACACATGCAGAGACCAACATAACTGCATATGTTCACATAATACTATCTAGTAACGTAAGCAGTGTGAGTTTTAAATGATTAACATTTCTCGGTAAAGGCCTGAACAAGGCATTAGACAATCTTCTCTCAACATATACAGCATTGACATTCTTGGGAAATTGGCAAAGTTAATAGTATGTACTTTCAGTTCTAAACTAGATTAGCAGTTCTCAAATATTAACGTTCAACAGAAGGCTTGATAAAACATAGACTTCTTGTTCCCACCCCTGAAAGTTTTATTCAGTAGGTCCAAAGTGGGGCCCAAAATACGCATTTAAAACAAATTCTCAGATGATAACTGCCGCTGTTTGTCTGGAGGCCAAACTTTAAGAACTACAACTTAGAAAAGTTTGAATGTGCTTTTTCACATACATGAATGCCTTATAGTACTTTTGAAAGACATGTGCAACCATTTTCAGTTTGGCATGAGCACCCCATTGCTGCAGGAGGTCTAGCATCCCTGGCACCCATTCACTAAATGCCAGGATGGTTACCTTCTCACATAATAATGAAGGGTTCCAAACATCCAAGCCCAAGGTTTAAAGAGAGAGGACATGGAAGCTATCAGTCTCCTTTTGGAGACTCATTAATTCCACATTAGTGCCCTAGTCAATATATTTCAAACTCTCTCAAACTTATATAGCCTCTCTGTGATTCTCTGTTAGCAAACTGAGACACAGCAATAACCTCAAATAGAAATATTTTGTGTCCCTTTGTGTCAGGGCTTCTCCTCCCCTACCCCCTCCTCCTCCTCCTCCTTCTTCTTTTTCACATCTAGAATTTAGTTGAATTACACATGTGGTCCACAAAAACAAACATAGGAAAAAGAGTTGGTGATTTTAAATCAGTTAGATGTGTAGAGAATTGTCTGTTCTTTGAACAAAGAAAACCTTTGGTTTTCTTCTGCATACCTTTAATCATGTTCTAAGCAATCCCAAGCATGAGTTTATCACTCATGAATATAAAACTATGATGGCAAATCTTCTTAGATTTTGGGGGGTCTTATGAACTTAATCAATAGATTAATAACTGCATGAAAAATGGAATGTTAAAACAGCTCTACTTTTTTTAGTAAAACAGAAGATTAACTTTTAAGCCAAACCCAAATGAGGCATTTTCCAGAAAGTCACAAACTGTAATTATAATTTTATAATGGAATTTTTTATCTGTGCCAATTGGAGCTTGGAAGGAAATGGTGTAGAGTTACTTGTCTCTTTGTGCAGATCATGTTACAATGCTTCTCAAAGACTAATCCAATACTCAGTGTGTGTTGTACAGTAACATCTATAGTGAGAAAGGGGGAAGAAAAGCTGAGCTGGTCAAATGTAGTGTCCTCTTTCATAAGGTCAGCCAATAGGAATTGTAACAGCTAATATACTAGACAGTGGGAATGCAGTAAAGGGTTTTTTCCTCTTCTTTCCCAGGAGAAAAAAATAAATATAAAGGCAGTCATTTTGAAATCCAGAAAAATCACAGCTGGAAACCCGAAATAAACCATCGTTAGTCTTCAGATTCTACCATTTGATCTATGATCTCTTTGAGAGTACAGCTAAAGTAGGACCTTAACTTTGCAAGGAGTGGCATTTTGATCTGTACCACAGGGTCCCAATTAGAGGTAACCCTACTGTTTGGATTAAGATTATTTTATACCTTTAAAGTATAATATTACTTATAACTATTTAATATAAATGATTCCTATCCATTTATATCCTCTTTCAACAACCTGAATTTTATCATCTCCTTGTCAAATTAAACCTTTGTGAAGTATAACCTGGATGCTTTCCTGAATTATAAATTTCACTCCTTTACACACCCAGCACAAATGTATCAGTTCACTTTTTTCCCCCTACTTAAAAAGACTCCACTCAGGGGCACCTGGGAAGTTCAGCTGGCTGAGCATCCAACTCTTGATCTCCCCTCGGGTCTTGATCTCAGGTAATTGAGTTCAAGCCCTTGTGGTTGGGTATGGAGCCTACATTAACAAACAAACAAAAAGACTCCACTCTGTCTCTCATCCTCTTGCCTGATGAAATGGAAATGAGATGTAGACTTCTTCAAAATCATTGCACAATCAACCAACTTCTCTTCATAAGCTGAATCATCTGCCATTATTTCCTTATTTCTATTTGGAAGCAAAAGAACAACAAAGAAAATGAGGGACTGAAAGATGAATATGTCCAACCTTCTGTATTACTACTGGACTCATAATAACTGATTATGTATTTTATTCATATGAATGTTGGCCACATATTGGGTCCAGTGAGGTTGGCCTCAAGTAAAATTGACAAGGTAGAGAACAAGTAGTAGAACCAAACCATCTCCACTGCAATCGCACACCTATTCTGAGCAACATCTGAACATCTTCTCACCAACCGAAAATCCTCTTAGCCTAGTCCTACAAATTCAAGCAGTTTTATGAACATTTGTTAAAAGTCTTCCTCTTCTAACGTATTGAAAGAAGCTTACAGACATTATAAACTTAAGAAAATATTCTTTCTGTAATAGTAGTATAAAATTATTTGGCACTTTCTACATACCGGCCGCTGTTCTAAGTATTTCACATGCTTACCACATCCCTGTGAAGTAGATACAATTATACCCTCATGTTTACAGATGAAAGAACTAATGTACATAGAGGCCAAGTAACTTGCCCCAGCTTACAAAAGCAGTAAACAGCAGGGTTCGAACTCAGGAAGTCTTGATTCCAGGTTTGTGCTCTCAACTATTAGGTATGCTACCTATCTGGCCACCAGAGGGCAGCTTCCCTGAAGGAATCAAAATCTACTGAGGGGTGGTACTTTCCCAAGGGACTCAGAGGAGAGTCCTGGGGATTACCATGTGTTTTTAGCATGGAGGTCCTACACATAAGGAGAATACTGGCAACAGATGGGAGAACACAAATATCCCTCAATTGAGAAATTCCCTTATGCTTGCCTTTTCTGGGGTTTGTTTGTTCTAGAAAGAAGCATAAAAGATTCCCAGGAATGTTAAAGATAGAAAGGCATTAGGGGGTACCCAAGTAAGAGGACCAGGGCAGTACATATATCATTATTCTGCTGCTCAGCAAGTTAACTCTCCAAACATGTATTAAGCATCTATTATGTATAAGACACTAGACCAATAGGATGATGCAAAGATGAATGCTGTTTGTTTGGAGGCTGGAATGAATGAGCCTTGTTATCAATGTCACCTTGTAGAGCACTGGGTCATAATCTTTTCCACATATTGTAACCACCTTGGGAGTTCCAATGAAAAAGTCCAATGACCCATATCAGTAAATTCAGAATCTCTAAAGTAGGATCCATACATAAAGATTTTTTAAAGCTCCCTAATGATTCCAGTGTTAACCCAAGATTGAGAACCCTGAGAACTGCTGCTTTAGGGTATCTATTATGTCAGAGCCTAAATGCTCTTAGTGACAGAGTCTCTCTCACCTTTACATTTTCTTTTTCTTTCCTGAACACATAGATTATAGGCTGTAGTTTCTTTCCTGTATTTTGTTTAACCCATTTAGAGTGCCTTTATCTGGAGCACGTAAATGTTTCTAACTCAAAATGGGCAGCAGGAGGAGTGGTGTTGGGGAATGGGGGTGGCCACTGCTAGGTGCTTTATAGTTTGGACTATAAGAGATTCTATGGGAAGCAGCATAATATTGGGAAAAGGCCTGGGCTCTAAAGAGGAGATACATCTTGCCTTACATCTCAGTTCTTCTCCATATTATGACCTTGGGGGAGTCTCTGTAGTCTTGCTTTCCCTTTTTGTAAAATAGGGATAATGATTTTTGTGAAAGTTGTTTGTGAGAGCTGAACTGTATATACTTGAGTAAAGTGCCTGGTGCTGAATTGGTAATCAATGAATGACATCTTCTACTCCACTGTAATTATCTTGCTAATTAAAATAAATTCTGACCCTTGTTGAGGCCTTCTTTGCTAGATTTTTCTAACTGTCATGCCCTGTGATAAAGCCCAGGGGCTATTCTCCCCCATTCAGACAAAAATCTTTGAAACTCTCTCTCCATTTCCTTTAGCAGCAATTTCCCACACTGGCCCGCTGAAGTCACATCTTGGCTTCGTTCTAACAGTTTTCAATTCTTCAGATTCTTTTGTCTCTTTCTTTTTTTTCTCCTCATATCCTGAGACTTCCACTTTAAAAGTGGTCTTTGCTCTCAAGATCTTTCCATATACTTCCTTCCTGTTAGCTTTTTCCTCCCTGTGCTGAATCTCACTTTATCCTCTCACCATGCTTTCAAATACATAAAATGGACACTAAAACTCTTTATTCCAGCTTTTTACTTTAGCTTTTACTTTTAAGATTAAGGCTATAAACCCGATGAATATTTCATGTAGAACACTTCTCATCCTTCATTTGCTGAGGTAGATGTAATAACCAGCAAAAAGGCTATAATAAAAGAAACTCAATAAAGATAACTAGACAGAACATATTAAGAAACCTAAATTTGTGACTGCTTGGTGAGTCAAAATGTTCTAGAAGATTTGCAAGTTCCCTTTTTATCTCACTTTCCTTAATCTCTTTTCTCAGTGCTGGTTAGTATCATTCTTTGCACCTAACCTCTACTGGCTTTCTTTTTTAAAATAAAAGAGCACTACTTATTCCCTATTCTAAGGACTTTCCTTTCACTTTTATCAGTGGAATCTACTGAAAGCAGTGATTCACTGTGTCCCTCTTAGAGGTTTCCAAATATCACAATCCTGGCCCCATTTTATGCACCAGATCTGCCTCTTTTCATTTCTTATTTTGCCCACAATTCTAGCCTAAGAATAGCTGGAAAATCCCATAACACATGGCCTTTTTTCAATGCATAGGGCAGACAGAGTCCTATTTGGGAAGTTTGACTTAATCCTGTTGTCCTCCTCTTTTTGCCAACCCAACCACTCACTAAGCAAAACATGGATTTGTAAGATATGGGAGACAGATAGCAATGAGTTTATATTCGCTATTTTAAAGAAAGCCACATCATCAGCCTGCCTAATGCCATCTGGCACATCCATATTCTCATTTCCAATTTAACCATCTTTTCCTGTTTTCTCAGTGTTTGAACGTAGTTTGCAACCTTTCTCTGACTATGTCTGTGCCTCTTATCCATTGGTGTTTCTGCTAAATCAGCTTTTCATCATAAGCTGTGAGTTAGCATCTTGTAGATGATTATTTTAAAAAAATCTTTCTGGCTTACCCATCCTATCACTTAAAAATTCAAAAATCTGAATTTTGCTCCATGCTTTTTGGTCTTTTCTTTTCCTTTAGAGGACTGAAACATGTACATCTTGTCTGTCTATCTATCTATCTATCTTCCTACAACATACACACAAATATATATGGAGGGGAGGACGGGAACTTAAAAGAAGACTCTCTTCAAGGTAATGCCTATTGTCATTGGTAGCTATGAGCTTTTCCAACAGGAAGCAGTTCTGTCAATGTTCTTTAAACTCTTAAAGATTGTATTTCTTGTGGTGCCTAGGTGGCTCAGTGGGTTAAGCATCTGAGTTTTGATTCCCACTCAAGTCGTAATCTCACATTCATGAAATCAAGCCCCACATCAGATTCTGCTAACAGCACAGATCCTGTTTGGGAGTCTCTCTCTGCCCCTCCCCCGTCTCTTAAATAGATATATGTTGTTGTTTTTGTTGTTGTTGTTGTTGTTGTTGTTGTTGTTGTTGTTGTTGTTTAAAAGAATATATTTCTTCACTAGTGGGCAATTTAAATTACTCTTTGGGGGCACCTGGGTGGCTCAGTCAGTTTTGGCTCAGGTCATGAGCTTGCAGTTCCTGAGTTCAAGCCCCACATCAGGCTCTGTGTTGACAGTGCAGAGACTGCTTGGGATTCTCTCTCCCTCCTGCTCTCTCTGCCCCTCCTCTGCTTGTAGTCTCTCTCTCTTTCTCTCAAAATAGATAAATAAAACTTTTAAAAATAAATAAATAAGTTACTCTTGGAAAAGTCCAGATAATATTGATAAACTATAATTTCTAAAATCCAGAGATTAATTAATTTCCCAAGATTACTAGTTCTTTCCAGAGGTTTTATAAAAAGTGCTCCTCCTAAGACATCCTTCTTGCTAAACATATTATTTATATCCACGTGCACCAAAATTGTGGGTGATAGAGAGCAGCAATAAAAGGTCTCTGAATAAGAAATTCCAAGGTGTTCAAGGAAAAATCTCCAGTTAGGAAATCATAGCATTTACATAGTTGAAAGTAGGGGGGAAAATGCCACTCCCCCCCCCCCCAATACTAGGCTGTCAAGCACAGAGCTGGATACACAATAGAATATGCAAAAATAAGCAGCAAATTATTAAATTTCAACAATATGTGAGGCAAAATGGACATTTATGAGAAGGTCAGTGTCTAATCAGTTAAGTTGTGATCTTACTACAGAATCATAGAGTTGCTTACAAATTAAAAAAGAGACATCTGAGGTCATCAAGCTCAGTCATTTAAAACTTTAATCAACAAAACAAGAGAGTCCTTGCTTTAAAAAACTTCTTACAAGATCAAAATAGTTTCCAGGTGGAAGAATGGGGTGGGAGACAACAGAGTCCCACTCTCTAAGTCACCCCATCCTACCCATCCCTGTGGAGACTTGTTTGAAAATTTCTGATCTAGTTTAATATGTTTATTTTTTTTAATGCTTATTTACTTATTTTTTAGAGAGAGAGAACACAAGCTGGGAGGGGCAGAGGGAGAAGGAGACACAGAATCTGAAGCAGGGTCCAGGCTCTGAGCTGTCAGCACAGAGCCCGACACGGGGCGTAAACTCACCAACTGCGAGATCATGACCTGAGCCGAAGTTGGACGCTTTAACTGACTGAGCCACCCAGGCACCCTGTTCAATGTGTTTAAGTGTGGACACTAAAGCCTAAACGAGCTAAAATACCTTACCTAAGTACACAGAACTCATTTTTAATACAGCATAAATAAAAACTAAAGTCTCCCAATTTCTGGCCCAGAGGGCTCTACAGCTTGTCACAATGTCTTTTCCTTAAAAGAGGTCCATTTTAAAAATCATACTTTGACCGCAGAAGTGGCAATAGTGAAACATCTTCAGATTCTGCTAAAATTGTGAACTGTACATTCCAAAAGTAGACAAGGCCCATCATTGTAGCTGTGTATGTCTTGTGCTTTCTATACTCTTGCACTTACATTTTGACATTATAATTAACAAATAGGCTGGGCAGCAGCTTCTAGCTGAGAACTCTGTGGTTTCATATATATATGGGAAACTATGACTGTAGGTACGATGGCAAGGATAGGATTATATAAACACTTGTTATGGAACCATTCAACTGTACTGATATTTAGGCAAGGTCCAATAAGTTTTAGTAATATGTTCAGATATATTCTATAATGATCACTGCCCTGTAGCTATAACTTAGCCAGTGAAGGAGTCAGCCAATAAACAAAATTTCTGTAAACTGCTTCTTTCTTGGGAGTGAGGTATTATCACAAAGTTTCAGGAAGACATAAGTGGGACAAATCCCATTTATAAAAGTCTATGAAAACTCTTATGTGTCATTTATAATGATTAAAAGAATAATTAGTCTGAAACCATTGAATTCAAAACTTATCATACTTCTAATCAATATGCATTTTCATAGCTTGTGCTGCTGTAATAAAATACCATTGGCTGTGTGGTTTAAACAAAAATGTATTTTCTCACAGTTCTGAGACTGTAAGTCCAAGATCAGTATGCCAGCATGATGAGGTTTAGGTGAAATCTCTCTTCTTGGCTTTGCAGACACTCACTCTTGCTATATCCTCATGTGGCAGAGGAGAGAGAGAGAGCAAGGGAGAGCACTCTCTTGTGTCTCTTCTTACAGGGACATGTTGGATAAGGGCCCCATCCTTATGAACCCATTTAACCTTCATTACTTCTGTAAAGGGCCTGTAACCAAATATTGCCGCATGGGGCATTAGGAATTCAACATAAGAATTTGGGAGAAACACAATTCAAACCATAGCATGCATGATTCTCATTTAATATATAATATGAAATGAATATCCTAACATGGGCTTTTGATATTTATAGCATATATTATAAAATATTGTATTTATTAAATAATTATACTGAAATCCATATTACATATATATTAAAATATGTACAATACAGAAAAGCCATTTTTCAAACATCATATGGTAATAAATTATTTAATACATACAAATTTTCCAGATTTTCCAGAGCATGTTCACAAGTCTCCCTCTTATAGACAGAATATTTTAAAAATAATTTTAAAATATTTTCTTTATAATGCAAGGTCATCATTTGGAAGATCAAGTTTTATACTCTATTAGTGAGGAATATAAAGTGTGCAAAACTTTTTCCTGTAGTATTAAGAGACCCAGATTTAACATCTCCATACTAAAAGTAAAACAAACCCATAAAAGCATAATTCCAGATATTCCTGATAACAGATCTTCTATTGTACTGCTTTACTGTGTTCTTTATTGGATAATCTAGTATATTAAATTGCAAAATCTCCTCTTAATATCCAATTCTGAATTAATTGAATGTGGCCTAAGGACTTGAAGTTTCATCCCTGGGAAGAGTGTGAACTTTGTAACTTTTAAGTTTGTCACTGTGTGTCCCTTTATTTATTTATGTGTGTTTGTGTGGGTGTGTGCATGTGTGTTTAATTTATCTCAAGGATCAAAGTTACTAAAAGTCCAGTGATATGTAAATTCATTATTTTAAAGTAATAAATCTGCATTTAATTTAAATTTTCTACAATTCAGGCTTTTCAGCAAATGTACTGTAATTTATAAGTATAAATTTGAATTAACTTAGCATTAAAGAAATGAATGGGAAACATTATATGGCCATGATGATTACTATTGAAATATAACCATGTACATATTCCTCTGTTCCATTGGGATTAGCCTAAGTACTATTTTTAATGTATGTACTTCCTTTTCTCATAGGCTCTACATATTTAAATAATTAAGCTAAATATAAACAAATGTTTTTTGTACAGTCACAAAAATTTAACTCAGCTTTCTCATTACAGTAATGCCATTTTATGTATTTTCAATCTTCATTTCATTTCTACTAAGCTGACTCATGATTTTACTAATATTTTTTAAAGTGATTTTAATATTTTTATTATGATTTATGAAACTAAGCCCTAAATTGTATTTTGTGTACACAATATTTTTAAACTAATATTCAAATGTATGTTAAGATATAGTATGCCTTTGCACTCTTGGGAGTTTGAGACCGTATTTGTTCTTCTCTTTCAAAATTCAATATGTACAATTCCAACAGCACACAAATTAAAATAAAAACTATTGGTCATTAATATTAGTGAAGAGATTAGTTCTAGATAAGTAAGAATCTTTTTTTTTAAAGAACTTTGGCTAATATTCATAGTTGAGCTTTGACTACAACTTTTGATTTCTTTTAAGAATTACATTCGTCCTTCACTAAAATGTTTTTATTGTTGAACAGAATTGGCCTTAGTTTTCACTCTGCAAACTCAAACCTGGTAGATCAAGGCACCTACATTCCAGAAAGATGACAAACTAAGCTGTTACATAAATTTCATGGACAGCGATATTTTTTTAATTTTATTGTTTTAATATTTTTATATTTTTTTTGACAAAGAGACAGAGCAGAAGAGGGGGGCAGGGCCGAGAGAGAAGGAAACACAGAATCTGAAGCAGGCTCCAGGCTCTGACCTGTCAACACAGAGCCCGATGCAGGACTCCAACCCATGAGCCATGAGATCATGACCCGAGCCAAAGTCGGACACCTAACCGACTGAGCCACCCAGGCAGCCCTCATGGACAGTGATTTAATAATAAGATAATTCTTTTAGATTTTTTCATTGTCACAATCATTGGCAGAAGCAATGTGGTAGAGTAGAAAGTTTTAAAGTTAGAGTCAAATGTTTTGTTTCAAAGAAATTTGGGAGTAAGTATCAAGTATAACCAAACTATTCATATCCTTTGACTTAGTATTTTTCTCTTAGGGCCCTATTTTTAACTATTAAAATATCAGGTAATATTAAAACTAAGCTTTTTGCACAAAGCTAGCCACTGAGGTATTATTTACATTGCAAATATCTGTAAAAATTCAACCGATACGATAGAATATTGTGTTGTCCTAAAATGTGGTGTAAGGCCTAAAATTAAAGCCCAATATTATGTACTGCCTTGACATCTGGTGAAACCAGGAGGGCCTCAAATGGTCTAACAACAAGTTCCCCTTCCTGTTCTGCTCCCACGCATAAGGTGTCCTAGCCAAACAGTCTTCTTCACCAAGGGGACCAGGTGTAGTTCCTGCTTAGCCCTGAGCACTTGGTTTCAGTTAGGTCCCTGCCAGCCCGCAGCATTAGTCAAACAAGCCAGCCACATCATCCTCAGAAACCAAAAGGAACCCTGCGTTAATAGTACAAAGCCAATCTTCCATACCTCCTGTTGTTCGTTCTATTCTTGACTGAATCCCTTATATGGCCTTGTGTGATACAGTGTCCTCCTCCATCAGGCTGTGAGTTTAAGTGACTAAGAAACACTGTCCATCTCTGGATTTTTGTGTGGTTCAGTCTGTTGAGCTTCCTACTCTTGATTTCAGCTCAGGTCATGATCCCAGGGTCGAAGTATCTAGCCCCACATTGGGCTCCTCGATGAGCATCGAACCTTCTTAAGATTCTCTCTCTCTCTCTCTCTCTGTCTCTCCCTCTGCCCCTCTCCCTGCTTGCACTCTCTCTCTCTAAGATTAAAAAAAATTAAAAATAAAAAATTAAAAGAAACACTGTCAATCTCATTTGTTCAGTATTGAGGATCGTGTGTTATCCATCCCCATAACCCTAGGGTGGGAATCTTTCCCTTACTAGTGGGGCAAACAGGAGGGAATTAAAACAAAAAAAATACGTACACAAAGAATTTGTAGTTAGATGGGGAAAATGACAAATTATAATAATACATGGGTATGCAAGACCAAAAAAATGTTTAATGTTTATTCTTGAGAGAGAGAGAGAGAGTGCATGCAAGCACGCACACATGAGTGGGGGAGGGGCAGAGAGAGAGAGGGGACACAGAATTTGAAGCAAGCTCCAGGCTCCAAACTGTCAGCAACAGAGCCCGATGTAGGGCTTGAACTCACGAACCTCGAGATCATGACCTGAGCCGAAATCAAACACTTAACCGACTGAGCCACCCAGGTGTTCCTAAAAAAAATTTTTTAAGGGTTGGAAGGAAACAACTAACATGGTAATAGTCATTTCCTTTCCACGGTGAAATTCTTTATTTTTTTTCTTCTTTTCTACTAGTTTCATCAAGTAGCAAACATTTAATGTATAAGAACATTTTAAATTAAGAAGTCTTATTTTTCCTTAGCTATAAAAACTTGAATAGCTAAATTTTCTTTATTCCCCATTCTGTCCCCCAATAAGAGGTATAATAACACCTTCCAGAGTCATTGCTAGACTCAATTGAGAGTATTTTGAGACCACCTTATAAATTCTCATTTATAGTAGATCTATATAGATATCTACCTAGGTAAACTTAGATAATAGAAGGCATTTTGTTGTTACTTACATAGTAATAAACCAAGTTCTTTCCATTAACACATCTAGAGTTGCTAACTGCATAGAGAGTTTCCTGTCCTTAGGCTCTGCTAGCTCTACACAAAATCCCATAGTTAGGTAAGCTGAACTCAGCACTCCTCTCCTCCCCCAACTCTTCAGATTATCCTCGGGATGTCTAGGGCCTCCAGATCTCTCTCAGATAAACCCAAAAAGTCTCTTTCAATGATGTGGCTTTTTTTTCTCCCTTCCTTTTCCCATCTCTTGACAAAATGTGAATTTTTTTCAAGTCTCTGTAGATCCTTCTTTCTGTTTTTCATGAAAACAATCAGAAAATTATCTAAACCATCTTCATAGTGGGTCAAAATATGTCTCTGGCTTATCTATCTCTGGCAAGATATGTGTATTTTAACAATATCTTCCTATAACCTTAACCTAAAGAAAAGACTCAAATGGAGGCAATTTATTTTATTCTAAATTATCAGTCTATATGTTCCTGATTACCTAATGTAAGGGATTTATAGCACCAAAGTGATCAATGTGGCATATGAATAAAGATAGCAGGAAACTCCTATCCTATTCCTGGCCAATGGATTACAAAGTTCTTCAAGGAGAAGATCAGGATGGATCTGAAAGAAAGGCTGTGTCCAGGGTGGACCCACAACCTCCCTGAAAAAGACTGTGAAGAAAGAGGCTACGGTGGTCAAACTTTTAAAATTATTACCATAGGTTATATTTTCCAAGTAAGTTTAGGAAAACATACTGGGGAAGAGAGTTAAAAACAAAAACCCTCCATGTGAATATAGTCATATACAAAAATGTACCCTTATAAATAAATGTAATTTATACTATCGTTTTCATTTTTACTTGTTATTCCTTCATCTTAATGGATGTTAGGGTGCCACATTTTTCAGGGAAGTTGTAATTGCTTCAGAACCTGAGCACACACTGATTACATACTACAGGATTGACAGCTAAAGGACCGAAAGCCCTTTCAATGTTATCGGCAATACCGTTTCTCCCTTTGTGCCCAGAATTCAGGTGCTTGTGTTCTGCCATAATTATTACTTGACATTTGGAGTGGGCTGAGGTTTGGGCTATTTTTTTAACTACTGATCATCAAAAGATTGCATCAATGATAATTTTGAATATCTTAGGAGGCCTGTTCCCATCTTAACTGTTTGATCTTATGTAATTATAGGTTAATACTCTATTTTGAAAGGCCTTGGCAACTATCATTCAAGGCATTCACAATGTACGTGATGCATCATACAGAACAGTTTAGTTCTGGAAAAGCAAGGTTAGTAATGATAGATATTGGACCAGAATATAGTTTGAGTGATAATAAGATGCAGAGTGAAATTAAGTGAGTCAGAGGAAACAAACAATGTCTGGAAACTATTCTGAAGTAAGCTACCACTAAACTGTTTGCTTCACTTAAAAATACAAAAAATAAAAATAAATAAAAAAAATAAGAAGACATCTCAGAACTGATATCAGATATGACATATTTTCTGATTTCCTCTCCTGAATGGATATTTGCTTTCATCCGGAGCTTACAAACTGGTTCCATTCTGTCTGTCTTTATAACTGTGGGCTGGGAATAAAGAGTCTCTCTTTCCCACATGAACACCACCTATTATAACTTACATAGACAAAGAATCCAGTAACTATTTTTAAGAATATTTTGGCTGATTTTTTTTTATAAAATATTAGGGAATATATCTAAAAATCCACAGAAGCAATTTTGGAAGGCAAACAAATATTTAATTCTTTGACTCAAAAACAGCTCCCAGAAACAGGGCCCCACCTCAAGATCATCTGTAGTCTGATTAGTAGGGAACCAGGCAGTTCTCCTGACTCTTCATTTTCTGGTTCAAAACACCAAATTCACCACTAAGCTATCCATGAAAAGGCTTTCTACAGTTATGTCCCTAATATCAGTGATATAAAGTTTTATTGGCAGATGCTTTGGGCAAAATTATAATAGGTATCCTTGAGTAGGACTTTCAACTTTAAGTAGAAGCTTAAGAGGAAGGAGAGAATCCTGGATAAGGAAAAGGACTGGGGTGCTATCAGTGAAAGAGGCTTACTGTATCCTTTACTTTGCAAAGATGTCAATATCTTTTGTACAAGGTCAGAAATATACACTAAACCATGCACACACACACAAATACACACAGGCAAACATTTTTGACATGAATTCAACAGATATTTCTTCTTCACAAAGAGTATCTGTTGGATAATGTCAGCCTCTAATTATGGACTCATATTAGAACCCAGCTTTAGGCACAATGCTTATTAAGGGACAAAGAACTGTTACTCATTCTCAGTCTCAAAAACTGGGACTAATGTTAAAATTTTATCAGAACCAGAAATCAGTCAACTTAAACAAATCAACCAATAAATGTCAACATTTTTTTCTTTGTTCCCTTCATTTTCTTAGACCTGAAATAGCACTGGGATTTGGTTTTGCATCATTAGGGATATATAGGTGCATCTAGCTGAGTATTTCTTAAGGAAACTACTGAGAACATCCTTTTGCTAAAACACCACTTGTTAAACGTCCTTGTAAATAATGCCATATATTTTTGAAATAGACAAGCCCTAGAGAAACTTAAAGTCTCTATATATGTGAATTTCTTAGTTTCTATTAAATTATTTAAATTTCCACTTATTCAGATGACAGAGCAAATAACTAAATCTAGAGGAGAAGCCATCAGTGGAATCACATGTAAAATTTGAGTATTAATGGCAAAGTCCAGAGTTTACACAAATCTCAAATAATAACTCAAGCTCATTCTCATTATGGAAATTATGTAAAATTTGAGTATTAATGGCAAAGTCCAAAGTTTCCACAAATCTCAACTAATAACTCCAGCTCATTCTCATTATGGAAATTTTATATTTTTCTCACACCTCTGCACTTTGTGTTAGTTATCTTTAAGACTGAATATGGAAGTGCTCAAATACCAAAGGCATGACTCTTTTATGTTATTTATGGCCTGACGAGGGCAGGAAGTATCAGAAACCTCCTGAGGATTCCCTTTCTGGTGTTATTTTCAGCATCATGTTGCATGTTTTTAGAGGTCAGCACAGTTTGGAGGTCTTTCTCAAAAGCAAATGAACCTGAAGCTTTTTCAAAAGCCTAATAGTCTTCATAGTTGTAGTCTCTAAATGTTGTAAGAGCTATGAGGAATGTATCCCAGAAAGCTATTTCCTGACCTATAAGCTAGATTCAATAAAAAAGCAAGAGGTTCCCATATATTTAAAAGGTTTAATCTAGGGGCACCTGGGTGGCTCAGTCGGTTGGGCGTCCGACTTCGGCTCAGGTCATTATCTCACGGCCTGTGCGTTCGAGCCCTGCGTCAGGCTCTATGATGTCAGTTCAGAGTCTGGAGCCTGCTTCGGATTCTGTGTCTCCCTCTCTCTCTGCCCCTCCCCGACTCACGCTCTGTCTCTCTCTATCAAACAATGAATAAATGTTAAAAATTTTTTTTAATAAATAAATAAAAGGTTTAATCTAAGTCTTACTCAAAATGATCACATAATTATCATATCAATGAATAAGCCCAAGGACCCAAGTTGGATACAGAACATACAACTCAATATACTAATCCCTGTTCCTATCTGGTTATTAGCAGGTTTCTTTGAATCCATTAGAAATAGCAAGTCAAAAACACAAACCTTAGTCTTTGCTCTTAAAAAAAAAATAGAAAGGGGCGCCTGGGTGGCGCAGTCGGTTAAGCGTCCGACTTCAGCCAGGTCACGATCTCGCGGTCCGTGAGTTCGAGCCCCGCGTCGGGCTATGGGCTGATGGCTCAGAGCCTGGAGCCTGTTTCCGATTCTGTGTCTCCCTCTCTCTCTGCCCCTCCCCCGTTCATGCTCTGTCTCTCTCTGTCCCAAAAATAAATAAACGTTGAAAAAAAAATTAAAAAAAAAAATAGAAAATCATAAAGTTTCTAATGAAAGGAAGCTATGGAAGAGTAGAACCAAGTTTTACCATTGGAAATCATAAAGGCACAGCAATAACTTAGCAAAAGGATAATAAGGTACAGGAATTCTAACCAAGATCACTGCTAGCATGTATCTCCCCCTCTGGAGGAATGTAATGGAAAAGGTACCTCCACCAGGAATGACACATTGAGAAAAGGATGCCCTTCCTATAAGAAAAGTCATTTGCATCCTAGGGCACATGATGTGATGGGTGTAATACAAACTGCAGAATTCCATCCCACCTCCCTCTCTGACACTGGCTTCATACCCAAGTGTACAACCATAAAGCAGGCTTTGCCTTTTATACACAGCCCTGACTGTTGTGATGGTTAACATGCCCAGAGCCTAAAACAACTCAGCAGGTGCTGGATTTAAATATTGCCACAATTTTAAGTGTTCCATTTTGTAAGGGAGGTCAGAAACTCTAAAGGTGTTTTCTACTAGTAAGATCAGTATATTCTTGGGGCGCCTGGGTGGCTCAGTCGGTTAAGCGTCTGACTTCGGCCCAGGTCATGATCTCACAGTTCATGAGTTTGAGCCCCGCGTCGGGCTCCGTGCTGACAGCTTGGAGCCTGGAGCCTGCTTTGGATTTTGTGTCTTCCTCTCTCTCTCTGCCCCTCTCCAGCTCATGCCCGCACTCTGTCTCTGTCAAAAATAAAGAAACTTAAAAAAAAATTAAAAATAAAGATCAGTATTCTCTTGTTCTTCTAAAGTAGGAGCAATAGAAAGGAGAAAAGTAGGAAAGGTACAGAATACCTGTCATGTATGTAGGATTAGTAGAGACTACATGAACATTATGTGCCAAATATCACTTTTCAGGCATATTGAACTTCATAAACTATATACAAGTCTGACAAACAAAGAAAAAACATCTATCACAAAATGGCCTGGTGTTTGTCAAGACTTAGGATGTATAGCTTTTTTTTTTTATTGGAGACAAATATTTTTACCACATACATTATTGATAACAGAATCACTGTGAATTATATAAGAATTTCATACAGCTGTAGTCCGACAAGCATTACCATTCTTTTTGTTCTGTTCTCCATTCTGACTTAGGTTGTTGACTGGTAGACAACTGTTGAATGTTGAAAGGCATGTAAGCAATTGTGTCAAATCTCTCCAATAATAGGTTGACAGATGCAGTGGTTCACTAAGTTAGAGAATACATTATTTTATGATAAGAATGCACATGGAAAAGATTTAAAGCAACCCCTAGCACACTATGTTTTTAGCTTGCCTGTGGATTGGGCCATGTCGTTTATGTTTACAGGGAAAATAAAGCCTAACACACTCATGCTACCAAGATCGTTTGATTTCAAGAGCATCCCTTCTCTTGCATAGTGTATTCTAGTAATACTTGACTTGGCAACAGTGCTACAGAAAAACTTGGAGACACCTTTTTTTTTCATATATTTCACCTTTAATATCAATATAGCATCAGAAGGAATTCTGATGCTCACTTCTAGACCTAGGGTTAGCAAATGATAGCCTACAGGCCAAATTAAGCCCACAGCCTATTTTTATTAATAAAGCTTTATTAGAACACATCTGTATTCATGTACATGATCTATATGCCTATTTTCACACTGCAACAGTCAAAATCAGTTTAGAGACTATATGGGCAACAAACCCCAATATGTTTACCATCTGGCTGTTTACCAAAAGAGTTGATGGACCCCTGTTTTTTTTTTTTTTTTTAAGTTTATTTATTTATTTTCAGAGAGAGAGAAAGAGAGTGAGTGGGGCAGAGAGAGTGGGAGGGAGAGAATTCTAAGCAGGCTTTGCACTGTCAGCACGAAGGTCGATATGGGGCTCAAACTCACACACCACGAGGTCATGACCTGAGTGAAACCAAGAGTCAGACGCTTAATCAACTGAGCCACCAGGCACCCAGTGGATCCCTGTTTTAGATGCAGTTTGTTATTGTTATCTGTGTGATCTTTAACAAGCCACCTGACATACTTAATTTCTCTGGAAAATTAAAGCTATTGACTTAGGGGCGGCTGGGTGGTTCAGTCGGTTAAGCGTCCGACTCCGGCTCAGGTCATAATCTCACGGTCCGTGGGTTCAAGCCCCGGGTCAGGCTCTGTGCTGACAGCTCAGAGCCTGGAGCCTGTTTCGGATTCTGTGTCTCCCTCTTTCTCTGACCCTCCCCTGTTCATGCTCTCTCTCTCTCTGTCTCAAAAATAAATAAATGTTAAAAAAAAAAAGCTATTGACTTAATTCAGATTTTGTGAGGGTTACATGAGGTAAAGCCAATGAAACACTTATCTCAGGACTAGATGTGTAGTGAACTAGTATTACAAAGGTGATAAAGAATCAGTCTTGACTCTTCCAGCATGTTGTTGAACTCCATCAGAGAAGATTTAGAAAACTTTTTGCATAGAAACTACTGACAATTACATAAGAAAGGTGAAGAAGAATTTTTAAAAACTTTGATGTGTTTAGTCAAGAGGGAAAGGCAAGAGCAGATGAGAAAGTGGGAACAGAGGTATATGTGGTGCTGGACTGACATTTTTTTTGTTCTTCCTGGGTTTTCAGATTCATCCCTGTGACTTTTATTTGTTACAAGGCATTCTGAACAACAGAGTACCAAGAAAGAGTACCCCAAACCACCCATTTAAGAGTGTTTGTGAAGCTTTAGTGGTACAGATTGTGTGTTCATTACTGATGCCACTATATTTAGGAGACAGTAGACAAATGCTAGAAAGACAGTTGTTTTCTGATGGAAAGGGTGTATAGAGATTTTTAAAATATTTTTAGCAATTTAAATTTTAGTTACTTAACATACAATGCAATATTGATTTCAGGAATAGAATTCAGTGATTCATCACTTACATGCAACACCCAGTGCTCATCACAAGTGCCCTCCTTAATGCCCATCACCCATCTAGCCCATCTCCCACCCATCTCCCTCCATCAGTCTTCAGTTCTCTATTGTTAAGAGTTTCTTGTGGCTTGTTTCCCTTTCTTCTCTTCGCCCCGCCCCCACCATGTTCATCTGTTGTGTTTCTTAAACTTCACGTATAAGGGAAATTTTATGGTATTTTTCTTTCTCTTATTGACTTATTTCACTTAGCATAATACATTCTAGCTCTATCCACATCATTGCAAATGGCAAGACTTCATTATTTTTGATGACTGAGTAATATTCCATTATATTTATATACCACATGTTCTTTATTCATTCTTCAGTCAATGGACATTTGGGCTCTCTCCATAGTTTGGCTATTGTTGATAATGCTGCTATAAACATTGGGGTGCATGTGTCCCTTCACATCTGTATTTGTGTATCCTTTGGGTAAATACCTAATAGTACAATCACATGATACCTAGGAAAAAACCTAACTAAAAAGGTAAAAGATCTGTACTCTGAAAACTACAGAACACTTATGAAAGAAATTGAAGGGGACACAGAGAAATGGAAAAGCATTTCATGCTCATGGATTGGAAGAACAAACATTGTTAAAATGTCTATACTACCCAAAGCAATCTATACATTTAATGCAATCCCTATCAAAATACCATCAGCATGTTTCACAGAGATAGAATAAATAATCCTAAAGTTTGTATAGAACCACAAAAGCCAAAATAGCCAAAGCAATCCTGAAAAAGAAAACCAGAACTGGAGGCATCACAATTCCAGATTTCAAGCTATATTAGAAAGCTGTGGTAATCAAGATAGTAGGGTACTGGCACAAAAATAGACACATAGATCAATGAAACAGAATAGAAAACCCAGAAATGGACCTACAACTATATGCTCAACTAATCTTTAACAAAGAAAGAAACAATATCCAATGGAAAAAAAAGACAGTCTCTTCAACAAATGGTGCTGGGAAAACTAGACGGTGGCATGCAGAAGAATGAACCTGGACCACTTTCTTACACCATACACAAAAATAAATTCAAAATGGATGAAATACCTAAATGTAAGACAGGAAACCATCAAAATCCTAGAGGGGAACACAGGCAGCAACTGCTTTGTCCTTGGCCAGAGCAACTTCTTACTAGACACATCACCAGAGGCAAGGGAAATAAAAGCAAAAAAGAACTACTGGGACTTCATCAAGACACAAATCTTCTGCACAGTGAAGGAAACAATCAGCAAAACTAAAAGCAGCCTATGGAATGAGAGGAGATATTTGCAAACAATATATCTGATAAAAGGTTAGTATCCAAAATCTGTAAAGAACTTAGCAAACTCAACATGCAAAAAGCAAACAACCCAGTTAAGAAATGAGCAGAGACATAAATGGACACTTTTCCAAAGAAGACATCAGATGGCTAACAGACACATGAAAAGATGCTCAGCATCACTCATCATCAGGGAAATACAAATCAAAACCACAATGAGATCCCACCTCATGCCTTGTCAGAATGGCAAAAATTAACAACACAAGGGGTACCTGGGTGGCTCAGTCAGTTAAGCGTCAGACTTCAGCTCAGGTCATGATCTCACGGTTCGTGGGTTCGAGCCCCATGTCGGGCTCTGTGCTGATAGCTCAGAGACTGGAGCCTGTTTCAGATTCTGTGTCTCCCTCTCCCTCTGCCCCTCCCCTGTTCACACTCTGTCTCTGTCTCAAAAATAAATAAACATTAAAAAGTTTTTTAAAAATAAAATTAACAACACAAGAAACGACAGTTGTTGGTGAAGATGTAGAGAAAGGGGAACCCTCTTGCACTTGGTGGGAATGCAAACCGGTATTAGCTACTCTGGATAACGGTATGGAGGTTCCTCAAAAAACTAAAAATAGAGATTTTTTATCTTAAAACAAAAACAAAAACTATCACCCTAAACCAAAACCACCTCTTATACAAATAAGTATTGCTCAACAAATCCTTATACGCAAAAATAGATCTCTCTGTGGTTCTCAAATAGGTTTTTCCCTAAACCCCCGGGGACATTTTGCAAAATCTGGGGATAATTTTGGTAATCACAGCTAGGTGGGTGGGGGATGTAACTGACATCTGCTTGGTAGAGTCTAGGGGTGCTGCTAAACATCCTACAGCACCTCCCATCCCCACCCCGTTACACACACACACACACACACACACACACACACACACAGAACTATTCAGTCCCAAATGTCATTGGTGCCAACGCTGAGAAAATCTGATCTAACTGAGGTCATATAAAAGTCAGAAACAGAAGCAAAAAGTTCATAGCAAAATAACCAATCTATAACATCTGGGCAGTCCGCGTAGAATGGACTTGAGGTGGCTTGATGAAACTTAAAATTATTCTTTCTTACTCCTTATCTTAAAGCACTGATATAAAAATGGTCAATTTCTCCACTCATTAAATCCCTCTTTATGGACTAGCTCCTATGTATCAGGCAGTATAATAAACACCAGAGATAAAATAGTCATGATTTCCTGCATTCATGGAGTTTATGGTATACGGTGAGAGACTTTATTTATAAATTCAGTGACTAGAGTTATATTTACACCTCAAGTTTTCATTTTTTATTCAATGTGTCTTTGTTTTGGTCTCCCCATATCCTAAACACTAGACTAAATGCTGCTAAGGAAAATGTAGAATGTACATTCTCTATGAAATGTATTAATAACTTATATGACATGGTAAGTGTTACAGGATGCTTTGATGGCACAAGAAATTAACCTTAGTCTTGGGGAATTGAAGGAGATTGCCCCTAATATGTGACATTTAAGTAAGAACTGAAGAATGCATACAAATTGGACAGGCAAGAAAAGTGCAGAATTAGGCAAGATGGGAGTGTTTTAGGTAACATAGTGTGTTTGAAGTGTAAAAAGGTGAGCCTGACACATAAGCAGGATCATGCCGTAATGAAATTTATTTTTTCCATACTGAAAATTATATCACGTTTACATTTTAACTTTATTCCAAGGACATTTAGAGCTATTGGCAGGTGTTAAAGAGGGAGACGTGATTTGATGTGCACTTTGGCAAGGTCCTTCTGAAAAAGAATAAAAAGGAAAAAAAAAAAAACACTGGACCATGTAGATGAAGAGAAACTGTGTAATCCCAAATATAAGGCAGTTGCATTATAGCAGTTGAACTAAGATTGTGACCTAGAGTAAAGTGTGGTGAGAGAGAAGGAGGGAGATCACTAGATTTGAGGGAGGGGGGTGTTTAGGAGGTAAAATGGACAGGAACTGACAATTGCCTTAGATATAGTGAATGAGGTCAGATTTCAAGGATGTAATTTTTCTTGCATGGGCAAGTGAGTAAATGGTTGCACAAGGTCAGAATATAACGGTGGACATATTTTGAAGTCACTGTGAGACAGCTTTTTGACAGGAGGTTGAATATGTGTGTCATATTCCCCTCAGTGCAAGTCCAAATTGACCCCTCTCCATTAGTATTTCACTACTTGGCATAAATGAGAAATGGAAAAAAGAGAACGGGCTAACTTACACAAATACAAGTGCACTATATTCAGTCTTTCCCTCACTATTTTCACATGCCTGGCCCAGAAGTAGGATTTAGCTACATAGAACCAGAAGTGAGAAGGAGCCATGCAATTGGCTCAAGAAAAACATCTGTTGTAACAGGAGCTCCTTTGTTATTCAGGAAGAAAAAATGATGCAAATAGATGTTTTATTGTTTACATTTCTACATGATATTTAATTGTACATGGTATTCCGGTGGCTGGTTGCAGAATTCGATTTCAGTTCATATAATTTTAGGAAGTTCTCAGGATTACGTTGCAGGACATTTCGACCAAGATAGAGGTAAATTCTGAGATTGTATCTCACTACTTGAGAACTTCCTCTAGACAGATTCATATTAATCCACTAATGACTTTTTTAAAGAAAGGTGGTTAACTAGTTATTAATTCCCTAAAAATAATAGCAGTTCATAGTTATGCACCAGGATAGCATAAAATCCTTCCTCCAAAAAAAAAGAGATACGATGACAATGCCATTCTCTTAATATCCAGTTACAGTGCCCTATCAAATAAAGGAAGTGAGGTTTATTTATTTTTTTTTCCAATATATGAAGTTTATTGTCAAACTGGTTTCTTTTTTTTTAATTTTTTTATATATATGAAATTTATTGTCAAATTGGTTTCCATACAACACCCAGTGCTCATCCCAAAAGGTGCCCTCCTCAATACCCATCACCCACCCTCCCCTCCCTCCCACCCCCCATCAACCCTCAGTTTGTTCTGAAGTGAGGTTTATTTAGCATGATTTGGTTTCTGTTGAATGGATCTTATGATAATTAATATTTTATTTTTGGAGTGTGTCCAAAACCTTAGTTTATCAGTCTGTCTAGGATTTTGTCTTGGACTATCTTATTTTTTAACATCCAGCAAAATCTTTTTTTCCCAGTGGCAGATTATCTGCTGGTAACTCAGCATCATTTTCTCCTTTGTATGTTCTCAACTTAATCAGAAGACCCAGAAACCTGGGTCTGTCTTTCTTTCTTTCTTTCTTTCTTTCTTTCTTTCTTTCTTTCTTTCTTTCTTCTCTCTCTCTCTCTCTCTCTCTCTCTCTCTCTCTCTCTCTCTGAGTTTCTCCAATAGAAACTATTTTGCAGTGAATCAAAAGACATCTAGGACCAGTCAAGAGTAGGTGAGAGTGGCTATTTATATAAGGGAGGAAATGTCACAAACTAATTTTATTAGCAGTAATGGTGAAGATATTCAGTCTTTCAAAGGCAAAAGGAAACATGACATTTAAGAAAGTCACTTTTTCTTACAACATGGACATTTTTGACACAGATACAGGTGAATTATTGCCAGATTCTACTTAAAATGCCAAGAATACCAGAGAATTGTTAGCTGGGTATTTTAGTGTCACTCCTATGCAAGTAACGTTCTTGTCTGGTGTCAGATTGAAGTCTTCATCCAGTGCTTGGAAAAACAAAAATTACAGGAAGTTTCAGAGGAATCAGGGCAGACAAAGTGATGATTCTCTGCCATGTAATTTTACTTTCCATTCTCAAATTCCCATTATAAAAAGCAAGACACCAGTGAGACTTTGTGTTTTCCTTTCCAACATTTATAATCTTTGCACATTAATAAAAAGAAAAACTGTAAAATGTGAAAGCAAATGGCTTACAAAGAGGGCTGAACAAAATCGTTTATTTAAAAAGACCATAGTACACTTTCTGGTTTGGGTTTGCTGGTGTTCATTTCCTCCTTAAACATCATTTTCTGCTAATCTTCTTGCATATTCTACAAAGAATTTTTTTTTTCAAAAAAGAAAATGAATATTAAGAGTCAAAATGCCAAGAAGTAAACTTTCTTTCTAACTGAAGTATAATTAACATACAATATCCTGTTAGTTTCAGGGATATATCATAGTGATTTGATATTTTTATACATAATAAAATTAAATTATCAAAGTTAAAAGTTATTAAAATTATTAAAGTAATCCCACAGTAAGTCTAGTTACCATCTATCACCATACAAAGTTATTACAATATTATTGACTATATTTCCTGTGCTATATATTATATCACCATGACTTATTCTTTTTATAACTGGAAGTTTGTGCCTGTTAATCTTCTCTACCTCTTCCACTCACCACCCCCCCCAACTCCTCTCCACTATGGTAACCAACAGTTTATTTCCTATATCTATGAGCCTTTTTCTGAAGAAGCAAACTGTATTGCTTGCTGTTTGTTTGTTTATTTTTATCCTTCTCACAAATTAAATGAAAGATAATCTAGCATATAATATTTGCCTGCTTATTTTTAAATGAAAGTTGTAGTTGTTGAATTTTATACTTGTTTGGGCCAGGAGGCTTGACATCTTTTTTTGTGTCCACTGTTTCTAAAATAGCCATGTAGAAGAATCACACTTCTCTACTTGTAACAGCTTTTTATTACCTAATTAAAAGATTCAAGAAAGGGTAATGGTTACAGCTTCTAGGTTGGGTACAAATATGAATGAGCCATAATTCTTGAGGTCTAGAAGCTCAGAGTTTGTCGGTCTAGGCAATAGACCTTATTGTCCCATGTT
Organism: Leopardus geoffroyi; assembly: GCF_018350155.1. NCBI lineage: Eukaryota > Metazoa > Chordata > Mammalia > Carnivora > Felidae > Leopardus > Leopardus geoffroyi. The sequence goes on along the minus strand of NC_059326.1, from coordinate 200,286,571 downwards.
TCCTATGCCTTTTCTTCAGCAGCCTGAAGCAAAAAAAAAAAAAAAAAAAATGTCTCTAAGGACGAGAAATATATTTCCTGGCCTAAAATTACATACATGTAAAGAAGGTAACAAAAAAAGCATTGGACCCTTCAAAGCTTTGGAAGTTTCCCACAAAATTCACACTGTTTTATGCAGAAGCAAAAATGACTTAATAGAGGTAGTTAGCAAAACCCGGGACGTCCTGTCAGATCTTTCTTGTTGACAAAGTTCACTACAAACTTCATAAGAATGCATACTGTTTATTCCAGAGAGGTGTGGTGTTTCCCTGGAAGTCACTGATTGACTGGTCTGAAATGTTCATTTCCTCCGGCTACATGAGCCAGAGCAGACGACGCGTTCTTCCCACACAGCTCACCTGCGAGGATGCAGCAGCCAAGGATCTTGGCCTTCAGGACTGATGAATGATTCCAGGACTGAACACAGTCACTGCCTTCTCATTTTTATTTTCACATTCTACTTAATCCATTACCTTCAGGCACATTAAAGCACATATTATGGGTCAAAGTAGCAAATTGCACTGCTCTTAGGGGTTTTTCCAAGGTTCCTTAAGCATTTTCATGCAGAGCTCCTGGAAAATTCTAATTCACCTGACCCAAAGGAGAGCCTACTATCTTTCAAATATTACCTTTCAATGGGGTTCTTCCTGCATCCCAATTTAAAGCTGCTACCCTAGCATTTCGTATCTTCCTTTCTTGCTCTATTTTATTTTCCTTTTTAATATTTATTGCTTCCTAACAGGTTGTAATATGTCCTTTTTGTTTATTGACTGTTTCTCTCCACTAGAACATAAGTGGGACATGGATGTCTGTGTCTGTTTTATTTTTAATTTTTTATGTTTATTTTTGAGAGAGAGAGACAGAGAGTGCGAGTGGGGGAGCAGAGAGAGGAGACACAGAATCTGAAGCAGTCTCCAGGCTCTGAGCTGTCAGCACAGAGCCCAATGCAGGGCTTGAACTCACCAACCGTGAGATCATAACCTGAGCCTAAGTTGGATGCTTAATTGAGCCACCCAGGCACCCCTGTCTGTGTTTGTTTTATTTCTCGCTGTATCCCTAGCACCTAGACTAGTGCCTGGCCTATAAGAGTGCCCAATCAGTATTTGTTCAAGGACACTTTTAAATAATCTTATACCGAAAACCACTGTGGATGTATACCATTTGGTCCATGAACCCGAAAAAGAGTAAATAACACTGTGGAGCTCTTTCAAAAACACATTTGTTTGAGTCAGTGGTATGGTATAATTGTTAACTACATGGCCTATGAACTCAGACTATTGAGTTCAAGTTCCAGTTCTACGACTACCTGCTATGTTACCTATCTAGACCTGTTTTCTTTCTGTGAAATGAGGATGAGGATGCTATTAGGGCTTCCCCTACAGGGTTGTTGTGAAGATTCCATGAAATACGGTTGACCCTTTGAACAACGTGAGTGCAAACACACATGCAGTCAAAACTCCACATAAAACTTTGACTCCTCCAGAACTTAATTACTAATAGCTTACTATCGACTGGAAGCCTTATGGATAACATAAACAGTCAATTAACACATATTTTGAATTTTATATATATATATATATATATATATATATATATATATATATATATATAATATGCTGTGCATTCTTACAATAAGCTAGAGGAAAGAACATATTATTAAGAAAATCATAAGGAAAAGAAGTAACATTACAGTACTGTACTGTACTTACTGACAAAAATCCACTTACAGAGAGGCCAGGCTAAGCCAGGCCTGGCCCCAGGATGGTGATGTTCCATAGCCTGGTGGCCTTGCCTTCCCAGAGGTAGCTGCTGGGCAGGCCCACAGGTGGCAACAGTGACCTGGAGGCAAAGTGCAGCTGGAGGTGTACCCCCAAACAGTGGCCATCAGCAGCTACAGCTACACATTAATGCAGCCATGGGGCCAGGGCATAGCCACAGGGAGGAATCTGAGCCCAAGGCCCACAGCCACCCTGGTGCAGCCCACAGGCCCACAGATGAGTGGAGGCGGGACAAGGTGTTGGGCTGCATGGGGGTGCAGGGCTCCTTAGCAATTCTCCTGCATACCAATCCTGGGTGCTGGATCCAAGGGGCATAAGGGGTAACCTGCAGCTCTAACCTATTCCAGGATCACCAGGGACTGCTGACAGCCTTCGCAGACCACCTCAAGTACTCAGAGGCCAGCAGCATGATCTCTATGCCAGTCGCCTTCAATTTGGTCCAGTGGAGACTGGGATGAACAGTTGTAAAGAAATGCCTTGTGGCTTTTGCTGTCAACTCTTCAAACAAACAAAAATTGTGTATAATTGGACCCACACCGTTCAAACCCATGTTGTTAAAGGTCAACTGTACACATTGTGTGTATGGCAATATTGTTACTGTTTCTGCTTATTTTCACTTAATACAGTCTCAGCATATGGTCAGGATGTGTTTATTATAACCTCCCGTTCTGTAGGCAAATATTTTACTAGATAATCTAATCATTACAATGAGTGACAGCCTCATATTCTTCTTCACCTCAACTGCCATACTAACTTGTACATTCTGGGAGCAATGACTAACCAGGAGGCCTCTTTCATTTTGTCTGTTACAGATTCAGAAAGGACTATATTTTCTTTCTAGTAGCCACCTAACCCCGCAAAAAACAAACAACAAAAAGACAAACCTAGAGTGATAGAATCTCATAGACAAAAGAAATTCTTTTCAGATTTCATTGAGTCTTCTCTCTCTCTCTCAACAACTACTGCTCTTCTCACTCCAACTCCCAAACTGGATCTCTTGCAAAATCTCTCTGGAAAGGTGGTCATGCAACTTCGTCATCTCTTGCAGCTGCCTTTCAGCCCTTTACAAAAGAGTGCATCTCATATATATTGCATATATGTTGTTAGAAGGCCATTGCTCACACTGAATTCAATCTAGCTACTGGCTTAGTTCTGGCTTCTAGAATTACCCAGAGTAAGATGGCTTCACTTACCATGTCATGTCATCCAAATGGGATATTTGAAGACAACCTAGATTTCTCTTTCTTGATAAGAATGGGGTCCTTGTGACCATTCCACATATGGCCAAGTTTCCAGGTCCTTCTTCATCTTGCCCATTTCCTTTCATTTTTTTTCACCCTAACAATGAAGCTTTATAATCCCCATGACATGCCCTGAAACTGAAAATGCGGCATGACCTGTAGTATGCCCTGGAATGTGACCATCCAGGATGTGGAAAATCAACTCTTTAAAAAGTACATGGGCTCATACAGATAGTTTTAGAAACCACCTTACACTCTTGTCTCAGAACAGGTTGTGGTCAAGTAAAATCCCCAAGCCTGTTTTGTGTGAGCTGCTATTCAGTCAGGTTTCTGGCTTCTTTATAAACTTGGGTCATTACTCTGTTTCCTTCAGGTGGTCCAGAGATATGCTGGACTCACATATCATTTTCTTCTGACAAACTGTGCACTAAGCTCCAGCCACAAGAGTACTTATTAGAAACCCAAGCCACAGGTTTGGTGTCAGAAAGAGACAAACCTGAGATACATCCGAAGGAATTAAAAGGAAAGGTCTAAGTACAAAGAGCTTATTGATAATTATTCATGATCTTACAGTGATTTTATAAATTATAAACCTTAGATATATAAAATTTACAACTTGTTATGTCTCGTTGTTCTTACCCTCAAGCCCATGAATGTACTTCAGGAAGTCAATGACCTCTTTCAAGGGCATCAAAATTCAGTATAAATGTGTGTTCATGATGTTTTCAGGGGAGTATCCATAGATGTCATCACATTCATAAAGGGACCCAAGGTCAAAAAGAGATTAAGAACCACTATTTATTTTATAAAGGGCATATTTGAGCCCTGGGGGTGTTAAAGAAATTGTCCAAGGTCATATAACTTAATAGGTAGTAGAGTCTGAACTATAATCAATGTCCCTCAAATCCTATCTCAAGCTCCCTTCATTGCTACATGTAATTTCAGGAAAGCATTGCTAAATGGAAGGAAAAAATGTGTATATGTGTGTGTGTGTGTGTGTGTGTGTGTGTGTAAATGAGTATGCATATTTAATATGCAAATTTTTTTACCTGTCTAAAAACTTATATTGCTCTATTATATTATTTTATATTTATATTCAAATATTATAGAAAAGGATCTTAGGCATTGTTAATTGACTACAGACACAGCTAAAAACATGGCAACCAGTACAGGGCAGGAAATAATGTCTTCTCATAGATGTCATGTAATAGCCTTCTTTGTGCTTTGCAACTAATGGCTTGAACATTGTAAACTTCAAAGTAAAGTCTGTACTTCAAAAGATCAAAGGAATTTATACCAAAAGAGTAGTAAAAATAATCAGCTTTGTTTCACTTATGTATATGGCAGACAGTGCTGTGAACTATGAAAATAGATGTCACATTGTTCTAAGTCAAGGGTGGGTGCCTTTTCTACTGGGGAGGAGTGAATAACAATCCTGTTGTTTGCAACCTGCTAATTTAAAAAATGCTGTTCAATAAGGGGGTAAATTTTGTATTTCTTAGTTTTATTTTCATGCTAGTTTGAGTTTTAAATAATGTATCAAGTTCCATTGTAAACCTCACATTTCTGTCACCCACTTGTAAGCACCAGTAATAATCTCTAATGGTAACTTAAGACATGTTGGCCTTCAAAACAACAAGTTACAATATCACATTAGGAAAAAAAATAGTTCACAAATGAATCATAGAAATAAATAATCTTTGATTTGGGAAGGAGTGGATAGATACTTGACTGTATCCTCTTGTTTCATAAATGGAGAGACTGATACCCAAAGAAATCTTGTGACCCAATTTACCAAGATTGCAATGAAAATTAACATCGACAACAAAATGGAAAACCAGGTTGAGGCCCAGAACTATAATAATTCTAACAATGGTAGCCTGTTTGGTCTTTTAGGGTGTCCCTGAAAGGACAAAAAATAATAATATCATTGGCATTTATCTTATCTTAGCCTATTATTATTTTAGTGAGGTCAGAATTATTCAAGTCCTCACAGTGGGCTTCATTTGCAAAGGGATGTTCACCACAGATAGTTATTTTTTTAGTCCTTTTGATGTTGACTTGTACATATGCTGAAAGTTTCCAAAATATGAATCATCTTAGATTGTATGGAGAATCATAGATTATCAGCAATGGAAAGAATGTTAGGGATTGATCATCTCAACCAAGTGCCTCCATTTGTACAGATGTGGCAGTTGAAATGCCAAGCAATTGCAGTCACATTAGAAGTGACTTAAAGTCACAAGAGGAGTGCCTCCCCCCATCACTTACTGTCACTTCCAGTCATTTGTTTGGAGAATTTGTGCTTCTTGTCCCCTTAATGTGGGCTCTGTAGAAAACACTTCATCAAAATTTAAACTACAGCTTCCTTCTGGTCACTCATACTCCAGCTTTCAGGACACAGCAGTCATGGAAATAAGTCATCATCCTGCAGAGGTATTTTATCCTAGTCAACAAGAACTGTTGTTACACAATGAGGGCAGGAAAGAATGTGTTTATCAACCAGCCATCCTGATCATCTTTTAGCATTCTCTTGTGCAGTTGTGATGATAATTGGACAAGTGTATCAGCAACAGCCTGAAAGGACCATAGTGATCTAGCATTCAAACCTGTCAGGAAGGAGAGCCTGGCTAACCCTACTGGTTAATCAACATAGAGTAGCAGAGATGCAAGCCAAGGATGAGAGGAATCTAGAATGAATAGTAGACAGGGGGAAAATATCAGTTGGAGTCTCAGGATTCACTGCAATGGTAGAAACATTAACCAGAATGCCAAAGGAGGTGTTCCCCAAATTCATATGATCTAGGTGTATCTGAGTAGTTCAACTGGTGGACTATGGTGAACTACCTAGGTCTTTCTTCAGGAATGAAGCCTTTATTTCTACAAATTCTGACACTGCAAGCTGAGTCTGCTCCAGAGATTGTCCTTAAGGGAAGAGACCCAAGTTGTTCAATGTGATTCCTCCTTCTCAAGAGCAACACACATTCAACAGGTGGTTCACATAGGAGCATAAAGACCTGGTCACCCCTTACCCAAGTCAGAAGTGCTATGCAGAGTCATCCCAGTTCAAGTGCCACCAATGGATTGGCTGAGGCCTTTGCTGAGGCTTCAGTGAGGTCCAAGTTTTCCCTCTGCCCTACACCACTTCATTTATTTCTGCTGATTCTGACTCCATGCCTCACTAAATCTCCTTTCTGGGGGAACTAACTTTCAACAGTCACCCACCTAATTAGTATTAGAAAAGTACTAAATATAGGTTTTCTGATGCCTAGGCAAATCAATATAAGGCCCTTTCCACTTTATAATGTCTCTAAATTGAATTTGAAGTCTGGGGTTTTGTGCTTATGCATACAAAATTATATATAATATAATCTTATCAGAGGTCTAAGTAACCTGAATATCTCAGACATATGTATGATTTACACACTGCTGGCCACTCCTAGTGGAAAAGAAGAGTGCAGTAGAGGATCCTGTGCACTGGAGATGAGGTACTGTTGGGAGAGAAGCAGCAATGAGCTAAGGACATCTGCATGGAGCAGGTGACCATAACTAAGTTTAAATAGCCCTCGTTTGAATGATGGAAATGATTGAAATTGACAAAGTCAAAGGATCTACTTTTTGAATAAATTTATTTAAAAGCTTTGAGATAGTGTTCAAATTCCTAATGAATGTGCTTATTCCTATGTTCAGTTAAAATACATATGTGCATGCACACATACACATGCACACACACACATACACACACATACACACACAAATGCCTTGAACATTTGTTTTCACTTATTCTAACCAACAAAATGTGTCTTAATCTAACACAGAAACCAAGGTTTCTGAGATATTAAATGCTCATCTTTTTAAAGTATTTTCTGTCATAAAGTTCTTCTACCTAATATATTTGATGCTTAGTTGAGCAGGTTCTTCAAGAGTTTTGATAATATAGTGATCACTTCCAATAAATGATTGATCTTGTTTTCATTTAATAAGATAGAAGAACAGAGTGGTATGTTTTTTTAATACACAGTAATAATTTTAACCACTCTGGATGAAAACTTTCCACTTCTTTATCCTACATTTTTTACACTCAAAGGTAAGACCCTGGTCACACCCAACAATTAATAAGTGTTTGAGAACCTATTTAGAAATTATCAATGTTTCTTCTTTTCTCACATTTTCTGTGGCAAACAGATCCATCAAGTTTAGGCAGATGAACAGTGTAAAATTTGGAGATGAATGTAAAGGATAATTAAGCTATTAGTTCTTTTTAAGGTGGAAAAGTAAAACACAAAATTGAAATATTTTCTCTTTCATTCACAAAACAAGTCAGGATTTTGAGGATCACAGACACAGCAGTGCACAGATAAAGACCCTGAAAAAGGTCCAACAGTTTAATCGTATACAGCAGTCCATACAGACACATGCTTCTTGTCCTGCGTGGGTAAGTCTCTTGCCCCTGGCCAAAATCACTATAAATTGAGGAGTTACACTAGGAGAGAGCCTGATAATATGCAGGAGCGAGAGAAAAAGGGATAGAATGAGGGTGGAGTCTATGTTACCATATAAATATGCAGCCTAAAATACTTTTAAATTTTAATGTAAGTCAATGGGGCTCATCATCAACTACATAATATGAGTACCTGAATAAGATAAAAAGATAAACATAGTTTTCAATTTAGTGCTTCTTCAGAATAGAAATATGAGAAACATATATGTCTTATACACATGTATTTTTGGGACAGAGGGGTGGTTTATCAGAAGGAAATGGAATAGAAAGGCTGAAGAAAAAAGTACAAGTATAGGCAACAGAGCCACTTAAAGAATTGACAGAGTGGGACTGTTAATTTTATTTGTCAATTTGATTGGCTCACACTGTACCCAGATATTTGGTTAGTTATTCAGGTGTTTCTGTGAGGGTGTTTACAGATGAGATTAACATTTGAGTTGCTGGACTCCCCAGTGTGGGTGGGCATCATCCAATACATTGGACACCTGAATAGAACAAAAGGAGTAAGCGAGAATTTACTCTCCGCCTCACTATTTTTGAGCTGAGACTTTGGTCTCCTACCCTTGGATTTGGACTCAGACTAGAAATTACACTTTTCTGCTTCTCGAGGCTTTGAACTGAGACTGAAAGTATACCATTGGCTCTCTTGTGTCTCATGTGGACTTCTCAGCCTCCATAATTACATGAACCACAGATTCCTTACAATAAATCTATGTATCTCAATATATATATCCATATACACATATATAAAGATATAGATATAGGACTTCTGATATATGTATATATACATATGTAATAGTTAAATGTGTGTATGTAAATTATATGTATAATTTACATGTACATATAAAATGTATTAAATGCTTAATTATATATATGTATATCCTATTGGTTCTGTCTCTAAGAAGAACGCTGATGAATACACTGAAGGAACAGAAAGGAGAAATAAAGAGGTGGATCCAGGATACAGGGTCTAAAATATAAGAGGTAGGGAACCCATCTGAATAAAGTCCAAGTACCCAAGAGTCAGATCACAGACACTTCAGCCAACTGGTGAGAAGTTGTACCTGAGATCACAAGAATATAACCCAACCAAAACCCAAATCCATGTGGTCTAGGCCAAGAAAGGTGTTGTCTTCAAATAAGCATGAGCAAAATGGGGATTCCATTTACTTACATCTTTACTTGCATGTCTCAAAAACATTCAAAGGATTCTTGTACATTGTACATTCACAGTCATTCCTATTAAATGCCTGGTCCTCACCTTTCTTTAGTCCTCAGAAACTCTCAGCTGCGTTATGTTCTTCCTTCCCAGGCAAACTACCCAAGTACCAATCACAAATTGGCATCTTCTTCTCCCATTCAATATTTATCCAACTTTCTCAACACTAGGAGTTATTTTTCTTGAGATAACCTACTGACTTTGTGTGTGTGTGTGTGTGTGTGTGTGTGTGTGTATGTGTGTGTGTGTTTTCTCTCCTCAAGGCTGGTTGTCTGGGGGGGGGGGGGCGGTATAGAGAGTATTGTGAATCTTCTAATTACTAGTAATGTTGTCTCCTCATACAACCAATGTTGTAGTGGGGGCTTTAAGAAGACAAGACCTTATTCCTTTTGAGAAACTCTCATCAACCAAGGTCAATTAAGCTAATGCCTAAGGCATTCATTGTATGTGATGAATTAAGTTATCTACTATGCATCTGGAATGATACCAACTACTTCCATCCTTGGAAGAATTATAAAAATAGTCAGGGGCAGCTGGATGGCTCAGTAGCTTAAGCGTTCAACTTTGGCTCAGGTCATGATCTTGAGGTTGGTGAGTTTGAGCCCTGCATTAGGCTCTGTGCTGACGGCTCGGAGCCTGCTTCAGATTCTGTGTCTCCTTCTCTCTCTGTCCCTCCCCTGCTCATGCTCTGTCTCTGTCTTTGTCTCTCTCTTCTCTAAAATGAATAAACGTTAAAAAAAAATTTTAATAGTCACTTAACTCATTGTCTGTACAGTTAATTCTCTTAAGGAACTGGTTGAGAAAGATTGCTTTAGAGAGCAGATTAAGGTTAAAATCAATAGCTTTTCTATAAGATCCATATCATCAGGAGTTCTGTCACATTCTCCTAATTTTGGTTGCCTGACACAGGGCATAGCATTCAGTAAAGACTTGATGAACAGATGAATGAATGATTCAGAGCTGCTCGTTCTATCCAGATAAACCTAAGCCCTAAAAGTCAAGGTCTTACAGTAAAGGAATAGCAGACAGCACCTGAAAAAACTTCATTTGTACTTTAATCTGTGCCTAAACATTTATTAGTGAAAGCTTGCTTGCATTAAACCATGACTACATTGTACTCCATTATCCCCCCCTCTCTGCAGAAGGATTTGGTTGTACACCTGAATATTATAAGCTGGAATACAATGTACCATGTCAGACCAGGGACACTTTCCCAGGAATAGAGTAAGAGAAAAACCCAAACCCAGAGGTTTACTTTTGATATATATGTGTCCTAATTTTATTCTGGAATTTACCACACTGTGGTGGCAATATTGGTCAATGCCAAGTATTATAACATTTCTAGACCACTCACTGCTTGCGTTTAACCCCAGCCAGCAACAGCTTCCAGCAAAACTTCCTGTTGTTTCATTTGTCAGATGTTGTCTGATAAGATCAAGGTGAGGAGTCAGGGTGGGCCATTCTCTGCTTCTCATAAATATGAATCTGTCTACATACAACATGCAGTGGTATGTAAAACAAACCACAATGAAACTGTCAAGATATTGTGGCAATCTTTTAACCTTCTGTATTTTGCAAAGTTTTGCCACCATATTTTGGAGTCAAAACAATAAATATTCTTTCCTTCTTCCTCTACTCATCTGTTCCAACTAGCCTGTAGATCTTGGACCTTTAAGATGACATGGGCCTGAAAGAGGTAGCACACCTGGGTTCTTGATTCAATTCAATAACATCTGTAATTATAAAAATAGAACATTAAATAAAAGGAAGGTCATAAACAATGGGATCCTGGAAGGCAGCCAGGCCCTCAGTCTTGAAAAAGTTACTTACCACAGCACAACTCTAATAGCTGGACACAGATGGAGGACAAAAGGCCTAAGCTGCCAGCTGTCCTGAAGTTTCAAGTAGGGGAGGGTGTATTCATTCAGACCTTCTAGAAAGTTCTATGTCTGCAAGAAAAAAAAAAAAAAAAACCCTACGTATCATTCTTTTCAAAAAGTGGAATAGACCACAGCTTAACAAATGAGTCCCAGCTGTTTAAAATTAGACTACTAAAATAATTCCATATGCAAATATTCTCTGGGACTATAGCATTTTCATTAAATTGGGCCCTGGATGATTCATTCATTTAAAGTATGAGTCTCTCCAAATTGAAGCCTAAGATAGTTAATAAGTGGTAATAAGTATCCTGGTTGCAATATTCCTGTCTCCGTTAGTTAAATTGACCATAATACTTAAAGTTGTCTGTTTTTTTTTAAACAAAATGCTTGAGTCACCACCCAGAAGATGCTAATCACACTAAAACTGTGTGACTCATGGGAAACAATAGAGTGTAAACTGGAAGAATTCTACACTAGGATTCGGGAAACCTGGGTGATGATCTCTGTGTTACCACTTGTCAGTCACATGAACTTGGGCAACTTTCTTTACCTCCGTTGCCCAACTATGATATGGAGATGATATGTACAATGATGAAACATCATAGATGCTTGAAGCTCTCATATTGATAATTCCATGACTTTTCTGCTTTAAATTATATTTTTAATATATGCCTAATAACCAAACGGGCACATGTAACTGAAATGACCCATCACACTGGTAGGGGTTTTCTCCATGATGTGACTTATCCTTTTTCCTAGGCCTTCTTAATCCTCCTTAATGTGATGGAGTGACAAGATCTTCTCGGGGTTTTTCTTTTCCTGGTCTTGAGTCTATTCTTATGGGGATGTTAGTCCCTTTTAATTATAAAACCCACCACTCCTGTTTCTTTCTTCCACATATCAGTTCACATTATGATGATTCTTATCAATTTAGAGGATAATTCAAACACATTGAACATTTTAAGTTCCGATTATTTGTCAGATAGTATATAGAATGATGTAAATATTATATGTTAAATACTAGTAATTAGATATTCAGCACATAAAAACACCATAAAATATTTACAATGCACATTAGCCCCTCCTGAGCAGAGTGACTGAAAGCAATTTCTTCTTTAAAAACATGTCAGTGTCAAATAATTTAGGACTCCACAAGCTAGAGAGGGTCCAGAGTGACTCTGGAACAAGTCCATATATAAGTCTTCTGTGGGAGGGGTTTGTCCCTGTTTATCCTAGGAAACAAAAAACAAATCAAAACAAAACAAAAGCAAACAAAACAAAACAAAACAAAACCTCCATCAGCTAAGACCATGTTTCTTAAACAGCAATAAACAGAAATGCATATTGGTACATGCTAAAAAATAAAGGGTAATCCAAGGCAAATAAAAAGCCTTATGCATCTTTCTGGAACATCTGTCTTAAGATTGAAATAAAAGTTTATATGAGTTTCTAAAATAACAGAACACAAAACAATTTTCAAATTTCCTATATGCTGCTTGAGAATATACTCCCAAAGCTAGCTCCTCTAAAGACTAAAAATATACATTCTTACTCCTCTGCCATGTAGGGACACTTCAATGGAAACATTTGAGTGACTAGGCCTAAGGAAATCTAAAAGTATCTCTTCTTTGAAATACAAAATGACCAAGGTAATAGAAAATGCACATACCCTTTTTCCTCAGTAATATATAGATAACTTACATTCTAAGTTGGTGTCTAAGTATTTATTCTGAAATCCTTAGAGGTCTTTTTGCCATCAACCTTGTCACTGCCTGCAGGTTGAGAGAGTTTCCAAAAGGAATAGAGTAAGAAAAACATCACAAGGAATTTGCGCCCTTCCTCACTATCTACCTTCTCATACAAGACATAGCTTTCTCTACAAAATATTTTGTTCACAGAATGCCACAGATAACCTGGTTTCCCTTTACTTGTCTCTTCAGTATTAATAAACCTGGGGTCACAGACTTTATGTGGTCTGTTCTTTGTTTGGAAAACAATTCTGGAACACTAGGTGTAGAGATCAGAGAGGATTCCAGAGTAGGGCCAGTTTCACTCTGGGTCAGAGACTGAGGAAAAGACTGTGGGAAAACAGCTGGCCTCCAGGGCCTTCCTGATCTTACCTCTCTTCCAAGGTTTCCTTTATCCTGCAGGAATGAGGGGGCTGAGCCCTGTTGCCACCAGAGAAGATCAATCAGGATCCCTTGGGCAAGGACAGCCACATACCCCAGCTCGCCAAAGACAAAGGATGGATTTCAAAGTGACAGATATGGCAAGTCACCAACAAATCAATCTACGTTTTTTATAGGTTAAAAAAAAGCTTAATTATTTTTTAAATTAAAAACTTACCATATGCTGGGGCATCTGAGTGGCTCACTCAGTTAAGTGTCTGACATAGGCTCAGGTCATGATCTCTCGATTCATGAGTTCGAGCCATGCATCAGACTTTGTGCTGACAGCTCAGAGCCTGGAGTCTGTTTCAGATTCTGTGTTTCCCCTCTCTGCCCCTCCTCTGCTCGCACTCTGTCTCTCTCTCTCAAAAATAAATAAATAAAAATCACCACATGCTTATTATACAAAATTTAGACAACATGTAAAGGCACAAAGAAGAAAGTATTTAAAAAATATGTGAAACAGCTGTATAGTTTTTTAAGAATCTACCATGTGCCTGGCATTGTGTAAAACACTGTTAGTAGTAACAAAGACACAACATGCTCTCAGGGAATTTATAACTTTGTAGAAACCTGGCATTTGAGGTAGTCACAAATAGGATAGCAAAAGACATCACTAGGTGTTCATATTTAAGCACTCAAGGTGTTTGTTGGGTCAATATAGGGTTGGCTGAATGCCAGTGAAGAGAGGGAATCTGGGCAGTATCTCTTACTCCTCTCCAGGAGGACAAAGACTTGTAGAAGACCATGCTGAGGAGAGAGCACACACTAGGTCCTCCCCCATCTACTTGGTTTTTTTTAATGACCTTGAGGAGACATTGAAGAAGCGCTGACTCTGAGTTCAAACAATAGCTCTGCCACACATAGCAATGCAAACTTTAGTCAACCCTCTTAAATTGTCTTAGCCAGTTTTTTAAAACAAGCGTAATAATCTCCACCTCGCAGCATTGCTGTAACACATATTCAGCCATTTAACCCTCATAACAGCTCTATGAAGTATCTACTTGATTAACACCATTCTACATAGGCGGAAACCAAGATGCAGAAAATCTGTGTAACTGGCCCCAGATCACATAAGTGATAGAGCCAGGATTTGAACTCAGGCAACCAAGCTCCAGAGAACATGCTCTATACTATAATAGAGCTCTGTATACTATATAGAGCTCTATATAGTCAGTCACTATCCCCTTTTGCATCTCTTCAGAATTAAGGGAAAGCCTAATAGCTGCCATTTACATAATAGTCTGGTGAAGACAGAGGAAGTGATTTTTTTAGAACCTGGGAACTGGCAATAAAGGCCATGCTTTATAAAATCTTAAACAGAATACTAATACTACTACTACTAATAATAATGGATGACATGCTTATCATCTGAAAACCATTATAGCAAGTAATGGGAGAGGGAGGAGGTATGTGTGTGTAAATGATCTCATTTAATCCTCACAATAATCTGTCATTTATGACTTGTTCTCCTCATTCTACAGATGTGGCACCTGCAGCCTGAGGGTTTAAGCAAACTGAAATCTCTCAGACCAGATACTCAACTTTTGAAATGAATTTGTTGAGTCAAAATGGTAGGTAAGGGGCACCTGGGTGGCTCAGTCAGTCAGGCATCCGACTCTTGATTTCAGCTCAGGTCATTATCTCACGGCTTGTGAGTTTGAGCCCCAGGTCCGGCTCTGCACTGTCAGATTAGGATTCTCTGTCTCCCTCTCTCTCTCTGCCCCTCCCTCACTTGTTCTCTCTCAAAAATAAATAAATATTTTAGAAAATAGTATGTAGGTACTCTGAAAAAGAGAATAAATACAGAAAATAAATGAAAAATCATAGATCATCTCCCCTACAGTGTACAGGAGCAACTGAGAGCAACCCCAGGATGCCTGGGTGCTGATCCTAAGTCAGCCACTAATGAATGAACTACATGGCAATGAACAAATCAGTCAATGTCTGTGCTTTGGCTTCTCCATCTATCACATGAGCTGGTGGAATAGGTTACTGGTTCTTAATCTCTTGATCATAAACCACTTCCATGTATTCAGTGAACTCTCCCTCCAGACAAATGCATATGTGAACATAAGACAGAAAGCTCTGCATTCAATTCAGTAGTGACAATGTATTCTACATTGTCAGGCTTTCCTGCTGAAATGTAATATCCTTGAGGGCAAAGGACTAGTCTTGTCCATGTCTATATTCCCAGTTACTATAACAGTACTTGGCATATCATAGACTCCCCCAAACTATCAACTGAATTTAACCCCAGACTAAGAAAACTTGGAATGAACTATTTTCAAGGTCTTTTTTTGTTCTGAAAGATCTAGGGGTGAATCATATGAAATTGCCAATGCTCTGCTGCTTCTGACCAATAAAAATGGCAATTTCATGTGCTTCAACCTAATACATTACAATTTTACTCACTCACCTAGTGAATATGTGTATGTGCACTCTGATACCTAGTGCTGTTTTAGTTCTAATCCTATTCATCTGTGACAGTTATTACTCACCTTGTACTTACCACATGATGAAACCCAAGCAAGCAGATAAATGTGTAGTGTTTCCTGCTTCTTTTAAACTGCCTGTGAATGCAAACAGAGCCCGTATCTGTTTTAGGTACAATTCTTGTGTACCTTAATTTCTTAGTTTCTCCTTAAATTACTTTATTTGAAATTTATCAATACTTATATAATTCTAAGTGAAGATACTTAATACTTATATAATTCTTAATGAGGTAGCAACTAAACAGGTTAATGGCCTTAATATAAATAAGTCAGACTTCTGGAATAATTGTTAAAACAAGAAAATAGTGTGTTCAACCAGAAGCAAATCTTTTTAAAATGCTTGCCAAGTATAAACTTTGGGTTGGCCAAAGTGTAAAATAGCGATTTCATCATATGACTTCTGTATTTGATCATAAAACATCCTGGTTAGCATTTATTCAATATTACAGGTACCTCGTAACATCTAATATCCACTATTCAAGCATTGTGTATTATGAATTTTTAAAAGCCTCTAGAAATACCCTACTGTGGAAGACTTAGTATTAATTTTTTTTTTTTTAACCCTGAAACAAATAGAATACACTTTTAGGAGTTAACCTGATGCAACTTTACTACTGTGGCCATATTTCTGAGATACGCTCTGCATATGTTGCCTAATGAAGTGTTAACTATTATATACAGTGGAAACAGTAATTTATTTGGATTTGTGGGAAAAACAAATGGCAATATATGGAAGTTCTGTTGTGAGCTAAGACCACTCCTGCCTCTTCTTAACCATACAGATTTAACGAGTGGTATTTCAGTGTGACTTCTACCAGCCTCCAGCTAAGCTGCCTCTTTTTCTTCTCTAAAAGAATGTTTCCAGTAAGGTGTGTTGAGGTCAGGTCAGGTAGAATTAATTTTAAAAAAATAAACCAGAAAAACTTCCTGTGGAAAGAGTGAAAACTAAGAGAAGTCCAGTAGATGACAAAGCCTGTCAAACACAAGGGGAACAGAAATAACATGATACAAATATTATAACATTCGGCATGTATTTCCCTAACCATTCCTACGGTCTCCTGTATTTGTCAGGAAGTGGAAAATGGGGGAAAAATAAGTAAAAGGTGGTGTTTCTTTTTTCTGTCTTACTTTACTAGCTGCATTTTTGAAATATTTGGCTCACTCATTGCTAGTTGGAAGGGTCCAAAAAAATGATAGAATTGGATGAAAGAAAATGAATATCTGAATCCTAAAGCAATTCAAATTCCTGAGTGGTGTGTGTGTGTGTGTGTGTGTGTGTGTGTGTGTGCGTGCGCATTTGGTATAAGAGAGGGGGTACTAAAGCAAAAGCAACAGTGGAGACAAAAAATTAAAAATTAAATCTATTTTTCCCCAATTGAACTAGTAATAGTGAAATTATCACCTTTAAAAAGGTACTTAATACAAAGGAAAAGGAAACCAAAGAGATTGACTCATCTAACCCAGAATTACCAAACTTTGCAATCCTTTAATCTCTATAGATGCACCCCTGTCATTCAATCTTGGGGAAGCAAACCTGAATCTATTTTCTAGAAAATGGATTTTATCAGCAGCCCACATAACTCTCCAAAGCAGCTCTATTGAAAACAGTATTATCACCCAATAGCCTCAAGCACCCATACTCAGGGAACTTTTAAAGAGAATGAGATATGATTAGGAGGGGGAAAAAAAAGATGAAAATCAGATCTACTTGTGAACTATACTTGTAAGAAAAACAGTAGGGAGAAACTTGACACATTGACTACGACAAAAGTTTGAGAACTCTTTGTTAATTTTAATTATTCTGTGTTTATTCCCTGTCACATTGATGAAGTAGTTGTCTATATCCAATGAAGGTAAACCCAAGTATTATGTTCAGAATCTAATGCTATAGTTCTCCAAGATAATATCTTTCATAGTAGAGAGTAGGGTTCAGATTATAAAATTTTTACTTCTTTTATGGGGTTTGTGTTACCAAGTGTTTAGAAAACCAATGCCCCAGAATTCCTCTCTAACTTCTGCTTCTCTCTAATCTCCTTTGAAAATTCTGGAGAAACATAGTAAAATTATTTTCTTTCTAAGTATATCAACTTTGAAAAAAATAAAAGTGAGAAGAAGGAAGAGAATAGTGAGAGATAGATTTTTTTTTCCTCCTTCTGGAGTGGAGAAAGCCACAAGAGCTATGAAGTTCTATTTCTGTGAGGTTTTGTCCGAGAGGGCGAGAAATTGTATGAAAATCCTACATTTGCAGAATCAGAAGCCAGAGCCAGAACCCATCTGGGACAGTGATGTCCCTCTTCATTATCTTATCTCCAATGTGAAAGAAAGCAGAAACAAAGGCCAGGGTCCTTCCCTAATCAGAAGCCAGAACACCAGTTATAAAGGAGAAAAGACACAATTACCCTGAAGGAAGATTTTTTAAGAGATACTGCATTAAGAGAAAGGTTACTGATCAGCACACTTACTTACAGTTTACATTTAAAAAAAAAAAGTATCAAAGAAAGCAAGTAGGAAGAGGAAAGGGTACTAAAACATAAGAAGAAATCACATGGGCAAAAAATATACTTATTCCTCAATTGAACTAATAGTGAAATTAGAAACAGGTACTGAATAAAAGGGATTCAAAAATAAAACCAGAAAGTACTGACCAAGTCTTTTTCTCACGGTCAGATAGTAAAAACTATGAAAAGGAATATTATAAATTCTCAAAATAATGGAACAGCAACTTAATCTTCAACTCGAGACTGCAAAACTCCATCAGAGAGAGCACCTCGGATTATAGTAGAAGGTCTTCACCGGGTGGCTGCAATTGTTACAGGTTCAGATTACCAAAAGGGTTTACAGGAAAAGTTTGTTCTTTTCCCCAGATCCATGATAATTAAGGTAAGCAAGGTATTTGTCAAAAGAGTGAGCAAAAGAGCCACTAACAGAAACTCTCTTATTTAGCGTGCATTAAAATCACTTGGGGAGCTGGTTGGGAATTTTGATTCCCACTAGGAATCACTAGGGATGCTATTTCATTATCTGACAATGAGGCCCGGGGATCCACATTTTTTCATTAGCGTCTAGGCTGATTCCAAAGCATGTGGGCCCTAAATCTCACCTTGAGAAACAGTGCATTAGAAATTGCTGTGGGAGGGGCGCCTGGGTGGCTCAGTTGGTTAAGCATCCAACTGTTGATTTCAGCTCAGGTCATGACCTCACAGTTCATGGGATTGAGCCCCACATCTGACTCTCTCTCTCTCTCTCTCCCCTCCCCACCCTCTCTCTATCTCTTCTCTCCCTTCCTCCCTCCCTCAACATAAATAAACTCTAAAAAAAATAAGAAATTGCTATAGGAATTTCTGTTCATGTGCTGTCTGTGTAGGTTGTCTTGGTGAATGCAAAACATCTTGGTTCCCCTCCCCTCCTAAAAAAGGAACAAGCACAAGTATTGTTGCTTGTGCTTGGGTAAAGGATAAAATTCAAGGTTTTTCCAGCAACCTGTGCAATTACTAGCAGGCTTTCTCCTTGTTGAAGCCAGAAATTTTGCTAAACTCATCAGATTATGGCCTTCAAAGATCCAAGGAAATACTGTACTTTGAAAGCCATTATTTCTTAACACTCTATAAAAACAAGCTATCTAAGCATACATTTTTAGTAAGTACATGTTTTAGAGGGGAATTATATGCTACTTGTCCAAATCAGCAGACTGAGTTTTAAATACATTTATTGATTTAATTTGAATGGAAATTTTTAGAAATAGGATTTTTAAAGTTACCTCCAAATAAGTAAGATCACACACACAAAATTGGACAGTCCTATATCTCATTTCTGATAGCTCTCATCTTTCTAAATTTTGTAACTGCTCTACGACCTTAGAGTTGGCTAGTAAAACCCCCTGAAGTACAATGGACTGCTTCCATGCATTTATATTTGTGAGAATCTCAGTACATTATTGACTGAAAATCAAAAAAAAAAAAAAAAAACCCAGAAGACCATCTTGTTTTACTGCTTGGAATAGATTTTCCCTTTCAACTCTGGCCTCATGAGTTCCTTTTCTCCTCCAGCAGAGTTAAGATGCATTAATTTGCCTCCGACAAATCTACTTTTTTAGGAATCAAAAATGACTCTTCCATGTATGTTTAATTTTGAATCTTACTGGTTTTTATTTTACTGCTCTATGATCCATTGAGTACTCAAAGATAGATATTTTCTATAAAATAAATAAAAGTATAAAATAAAATAAAATAAATAAAATAAAATAAAATAATAAAATAAAATAAAACAAAAAGTAAATTACTAGACTAATAAAGTCTATTTTTTTTATGGCCACAATGGCCTACCCAAGCATTTCAGTGTTACACTTTTTTACGTTGTTGTTGGAGCCCGAATCACATTAATCACTTTTGTGGGAAACTGAAGCTTATATTTATAATTCTTTATGCTATATAAAATCATTCTTCTCTCCCCCCCCCCCACTCTTTTTCCAATCCAGAGTAACTATGGAAACTGTCTGGCCTGGATATTCTGAGATAGTGCTAATGTTAAATACTTCTATCGTCAGACTTTATATCATAATGCCAAGCCACCAATGACCAATTTTTCTTCAGAAAATAGAATTACAAAGTCAATACATGCTTAAAAATGACTGATTTAATTTGAGGATCTCAGAAGGACCTTCTGCCCCTCCGACCCCCTCTCCCACTCTTGGGATCTGGCATTGATGTTAGCCCTCAAGGCCTTGGGATGCTCTTGCTCTGTAAATTATATCATCTGTTTCCTGCTCAGCAAGAAAAGAGGAGATTTCCTGCTGAATAGACTCTCCCTTTGTTTTAAAGCTTTCTTATCTCTTGGGCATTTGTCTGCTGCTGTTCCCCTGATAATTTTTCTAAAGGTGACCTGGACCTAACCTCTGTTTTTCACCTATTCTCTTGTTCCTCTTACTCAGCTACAACCTCGTGTTTTTGATCATCAGTTTTGTCTACCCCCCATTATTCTGGCTCTGCTAACAAGTTTTCAGTCTTAAATACCTACAGCATCCTTACCTGTGACTCAGCCTCATGCCCACCACCTGCTTTCGAATTCTCCTCCACCCTGACCCCCACACAGACTTTCTCATGCTTTCTCTCCTCAGCTTCACAATATCCTTTCCTTTTCTTATAGATTCTACTCTAAACTTGAGCTTTGTGTCCCCTGCCACTTTTCCTATATTTCCCTGATAAATCTCTGACTATTGAAGTTACTAGTGACAGAAGCTGAGATCCACTAAGATATGAGTCTTCTAGGAGAAATATATGTAAACCTGGCAGGAATGTTAACATTGAACCTCGAGATAAATTAGAATTCAGCTTTAAGAACTGGAGGCTACACACACTAATAAATTGAGGCTTTTTTTTTTTTTTTGCATAAACCAGTTTAGTTGTTTTTATTTATTCTTTAGGAAAAACAAATATCAAGCTAGTAAAAAGACAGTAAAGTTAATTATTTAACTGACTAGTGGGGTTTTTTTAAATCAATTTTTTGTAGGCAATTTGATCAGAATACTCAAACTTGTTCGTATATATGTTTCTGTCTCAAAAATACATATATAGCATAACCAGGAGTCTGCTATAGTGATGTTCTTTAACCATTAAATGTGAGACAAAATTATCAGACAGCAATAATCCAGGTACTTTCCAACTTTCCTAATTATAAATACATTCCTATGTGCATATTCTGCTTATTTTATTGCTGTTTCGTTTCCTAACAGTATCTAGCCTGACCTTCAATTCATGCCAAAAAAGACCTCCCCATACCTCACACCCCCCACCATGCTTCCCACTAGCTATCTGCCAAAACAAAAAGTGACTGTAGAAGAGAAGATGCCACTTCCAATTAAATAAACGACTCAAAACAATGAGGGAACAAATTACACTCAGAATAAATGAAGAAAAAAAATCAGTCCCCTTGCCTTGCTAGTAGTCTGCTGAATGCACTGGTTTCCTTTGAAAAACATGTTTTTGAGACAAGGCTTTCTCTGGAGGGCTAGAAGTATTGTTTGGGTAGTTACTAATATATAGGTGGCAGTTGACGTCATGGGGTTTGATAATATTTCTAAGAGACACTCTCTATAAGACATTTTAAAAAATCCATGTGGAGTTAGTGAGATAAATTTTGAATAAGCAGAGACTTTCGTGATCTCCCTAAAATCAAGGCCAACTCTTTGAAGTCAAAGGGTCTGTCTCTAACACCACACACACACATGAATTATACCAACCACTTGAATTACTTATACCCATAAAAAAATATGGCAGATTTATACAAGACTGTTGAGGAAAAAGGCAAAGTCAAGTCATCATAAACATGGATAGTATTAGAAGTAAGTATTTATTAAAATCCTTCTGGTGATTGGGATTGAAATTTTTGGACAACGTAAAGAACCAAAAATAAATATCTTTGAATTTTATGGACTCTGGATACCACCTCGCCACACACACACAACACTGTACAACTGTTTTCTTAGCTGTACATAGATGTTTAATGGTCTCAACCCTAAAAATTACAATATGGTTAAAACATATCCCTGGCACTTGAGAAATATGGATTTGAAACTACTTAGAAGTCATTTAATCTAAAATATTAATTTTACAAATGAGGAAACTAAGTATCAGTAATATGAAACAATATGTCAAGTCTCACATTGACCATTCCTTCTTCAATCCCTGTGGCATTTTCTTGTTGATGACGTAAAGCAACTGTCTTTTGGGATTTTCCCCGGGGTAAAGGCTACATCTGCATATGATTTGTATATGTTCCTCTAGGCTGAAGTGCTGGCTAATTTTGAAGCCCAGACTTGGTTTTCATAATGGCAAATGCCAAAAGTTTACACTTTGTTCATGAATGTAGCAGCATCTGCCATTTATTAGCATTAAATGTACCAGGCATTGGGCTAGGTACTTGATTCATAATCGTCTCGTTTCATCCTTACAACAATCTTGTATATTGTTTTATAAGAAGACCATGAAGCTGAGAAAATTGATATGATGCCCCTGGTAATATAATGAGTAGATAATAAAATCAAGATTTAAACCCAGGTCCATCTGATTACCAAGATTTTTCTATGCTTCTGCCATCACTGGATTCTATTACCAGAGTCCAGGGATAATAGAGGCAGAAATAGGGGGCCAAAGAAAGTCAGAGTCATTACACAGAGTACTCAGGAAGGAAACACCATGGGAGCCAACTTGGCACTACTGCATGGTAGGTTTTCACTGTTAGGAGAACGATAGGCAATGCTGTGCCAGCACTAATGAACACATGCTTGATGGGAAAGAATGGGAAAACAGTACAATAAACTCTTATGATATAATCACCAGGTTCAATTGTACCAGAGAAGAGCTCAGGGACCTACTTCATCAACCTGGTGGGTAGAACAAAATATCCTGCCACAAAGTTCTGGTGATCCTGGAAAAGAATAAAGATCAATTTGGGATACTGTCTTATTGAAATTATATATCCTAATTTGTGTATTAAATCCATCCAGCATGGATTTTTGTAAGAAATTTCAACCCCCAGAAGATTAGGAATTGTTGTACACACGTTGTTGGGGACAGCTGGAAAGAGAAATAACATTTTGAGCTTGAGCAACTCGTTTGATAGGCCCTGACATCCAGGAGTCTTGAGAATGGATTCCACCTTAATAAGTACCGGTTGTCAATTTTACACAAATCTGGAGAGTAATTAAGAATATCCAGGATCAGATCCAAGGAGTTATTTTGGTTTTGGTAGGAGGTATGAATTTCAGTTTGCCAGTATTCAAAAATATACCTTGGAATATGGCCAAGGAAAGGAATGATGTTTTTGCCCTTCAGCCTTTCCACTGAATTCAAGAATCCAAATCTCTATGAGAATATCATGCCAGCTAACATACTAGGTTCTGTCACTCCCTGGTGTAAAACCCTTTAATGGTTGCCATGGCTTTCAGGATAAAACTCAAACTCTTAAATGCAGATTTTATGCCTCTTCCTCCTCTTCTTTATTTTATTCTTTAGGCCTCCTCTTCTTTATTTTTAATCACTCCACTCATTCTACTGGCCAGTCATAATCTATTTCTTTCCAAATTCTGTCTCTTCTCCAAGCCTTGGCTCATGCTATTCCTTCTTGCTGGAACAGTCCCAGCTTCAATGTTCCCCTCCCCCCATATTCTCTCTATTACCCACATAGATACATCCCACTTATCCTCAGTTCTCACTGACATCATTTTCTTAAGAGCTCTTCACTGACTCCCCAAATTTGGGTTAAGTGGCCCCTTTTCCTCTGTACTCATAATATTTCACTGTAATTTCTTGTTATATGCTTTATTTTCCAGCTGGACTATAAATTCTATTATGGCAAAGACACAATGCCAATTATCAGATATTTGTTGAGAATCCATTCTATGCTACACATTTGGGATACTGTGACAGCTTACATGTGTAAGCTCTTATGTCTGCTTTGCCCAACATTGCATCTTAACATAAACAACATGCTTTTTCTCTCAGATAAGATGTATTTACAACAGAAAATGCTTGTAGGAATATCATGGATCTTTTCATTCCCTGCATATACATGAGGCAGGGCAACTTCTAGATGATATAATCTTGCTCTCCTAGAAAGTGGAATCAGAGTGGTCCAGAAGGCAGCTATTAGAGACTGCTTCCTGCCTGGGTTAAATCAGGCAGTTCCAGTGGTGGAATACTTTGGGGGAATCTTTGGAATAATATCTCTCAAGCCCTATGTTATGAATAAGAAAAATATTGTCCTTGTCCTCCTAAAGCCAACATGTCTCAAAATACTCAGAGCATGAATCCTAGTGGTCTTGATGCTATTTCTTTTTCCATTAATAATGAATTATGAATCAACACTATCCCATCACAAGTTTATTTTCCTGTATTTTACTTAACAGAACACTGATATGTGAAATACATACCAAGCCATCAATGAAATTACAGATGAAGCAATCTGGGAATATCAACTGCAGAAGGCTGCCATGTCTATCAGTAAGTTAAATTTTACAGAAGATTACCAATTTAGTCTCCATCTCTACTCTTATAGCACCTGGACTAAAATAGGTGTCTCATTTAATTATTCACATATTTTGATATATAAATTCAGGCCATTGGTAAGAATGAAGTGAGATGATAAATTAATCCCTCCACAGTCTGAACTTTGAAAGCCCTTTCTCTTCCTGAGGTAATTTCTCTGCTTTACCAACAGAAAATATTTCATGTGTCACAGATGTATTGAGCTAAGGAAAGTTATTATCATGTAGATGATGGACTCTAATTTTGTGTTAAAGTAAGTGCAATTCATATGTGGAAGAATATGTATCCATTGGACAACATTATACCATTTGGCATTTTCCCCTCAAGCTAAGGGTCGCTGGTAAAATGGAAGAGGTTAGGAGAGAGGGAGAGATACAGAGAAAGTGAAGAAGGAAAATAGTGGACTATTTTATCAGATGCTTGAGATGAGAATGAATCAGCCTTCCTTGGGGGTAGGTTGGGGAAAGAAGCCTGTTACTCTCAAGTCCACAGGAGAGAAATATATAATTCATTGAGAGGAATTTTGAACTTCTAAATATGCATGTTACATTTCTTCTCTTTCCTAAACCTTTTTAAAATTATAATGTAGAAGAAACAGTATTGATGCTACCAAGTAGATATAGCCCTGGTTACTGACTGGATAGAGCAGAGGACATGATAAACTAAGTATCTGCAAGGGTGAAGCCTCAAAGAAAGTTAGGTCACTGTACAGAACCCTTAGGGGTCAGGGGTAGGACCACTGGGCATCAGGGCAAGCAAAGCCCTTGGAGAGACACCAGGCTGAAAACAAGGGGATGATTTAAAGTCCACATGCGAGGGGCGCCTGGGTGGCGCAGTCGGTTAAGCGTCCGACTTCAGCCAGGTCACGATCTCGCGGTCTGTGAGTTCGAGCCCCGCGTCGGGCTCTGGGCTGATGGCTCAGAGCCTGGAGCCTGTTTCCGATTCTGTGTCTCCCTCTCTCTCTGCTCCTCCCCCATTCATGCTCTGTCTCTCTCTGTCCCCAAAAAAATAAATAAATAAACGTTGAAAAAAAAAATAAAGTCCACACGCTAAACAGAGGGATCTTTCAAATAAGCAATTATTAATTATAGGAAAAGCCAAAAGTTGTCTGAAAAAAGAAATTAGAACAGCAGTGGTTATTATTTACATAATCACAACGATGTTAACATGCCTGTTTACTAAAGCGTGTAGTAAAACTATGTTAGGAGGCTGAAGAGAAATGAAGCAAGGGTGTGATGATAACAGGGAGTGCTGGGAAGGATGACATTCATAACCACTGTAACAGGAAGTCAATAAACCATACCTAAAATTAATGTATCAGGAATATATTTATAAATATAGAAAAAGTAGCATGGGGAAAGAATTACAGGAGTTGAAAGTTGTTGCTTCTGGAGCATTGGGTAGAGTGGGTGGAGTAAGAGAAAGGATGACAGCTTTTCAACCAGAAACTTTAGCTTTATATGATTTCTTAAACCATGTGCATTTATTACTTGGAAAAAATAATAAAAACAATTTAAAAAGAAAAGGAATTCCTTGGGTTGCCAACATACTAGAGATAGAGATATTCACCTGGAAGAAACCTTGATTCCACATTTTTATATACCTAGAATATCAGGATCCCTTTGGTATATGTGTAGGAGATATGTAATCATGTCTGGGTCGGGGCATTATTAAAGTTGCTATGATAGTTTTACAGCAAAAAGAAGATAGTACAGAAATTCAGAACACAAAAATGTTATATTTTAACTCTTGTCAACTTCTACATATATGCCAAACGGTCCTTTACAAGTACCCCCCCCCCCACCCTTGTTGACTCTTTTATTTCCAGTGCCTAGTAGCATGGTGCCTGGTTAACATGGGTTCCTTAGGAGTAGTTGAAAATATACAGGAAAATGTACTAAGATTGCAGAAATCATAGTTAATAAGCTATAGCTGAATTAACTGAAAGGAATGGGGAGGAAGAGAGGAAGGAAGTTATGAGACAGACTCAACATGCAAACGGCCAAATATAACTGGCAGCAATGCCAGGTTTTCTCCCTTTTAAGAAATGCAAACCAGGGTAAAGTCAAGGTCAAACCTCTAATAAAGGGAAATGAGAATAAAAGTAGTTTGAGGTGGTATTTCTGTGAATTTAATTTGCTAAGCATTTTGTGTATGGTGGGAGTGGAGCTTATGAAAGAGGGCAATTCCATACTCCATATATGTCACTCTGGTTGCTGTTTAAAATTTTTGTTCATGTTTATTTATTTTTGAGACAGAGAGAGACACACACAGGGAGAGAGAGAGAGAGAGAGAGAGAGAGAGCATGAGTGGGGGGGGGGAAGGGTAGAGAGAGGAGGAGACACAGAATTCAAAGTAGGCTCCAGGCTCTGAGCTGTTAGCACAGAGCCCTACATGGGGCTTGAACCCATGAACCCACGAAATCATGAGTTGAGCTGAAGTTGAAGGCTTAACCAAGTGAGCCATGCAGGCACCCCACTGGTTGCTATTTTAAAATATACAAAAGTGGTAACGTATTCATTATCCAAATTGAATGGTCAAAAAATGTATAAAATTCTGTCACACAAGACACAACCACTCAAGGTCAAAATATAATTTTGAAAAAGAGCAGTGGTCTTTTAATTAGGAATACAGATTTCATGGTTAAGAATATATATTAGTTTGCCAGGGCTGCCATTATAAACCCCCACAAAATGGGGGCTTAAATAACAGAAATGTATTGTTCCACAGCCCAGAAGATAGTATGAG
The DNA here is from genome assembly GCF_018350155.1 of Leopardus geoffroyi. NCBI lineage: Eukaryota > Metazoa > Chordata > Mammalia > Carnivora > Felidae > Leopardus > Leopardus geoffroyi. The sequence goes on along the minus strand of NC_059326.1, from coordinate 200,259,462 downwards.
GACTTAGGTACCAAAACTAGTAGAGCTTGTATCCTTGATGAAAACATTAAAAGCTAAGAAAAATGTGAATTTTTGAATCAAGTGAATTGAGAAAGGAAAAGAGTCCAATAGCAGAGGATTTCATCTATCAAACATCAAATATCATAAAAATCAAAGAGGAGGGCCTAAAACTGATACATGGGACAAAATTAAAAAGCAAAAGCACTCAAGATCCAGTGAGAAGAGACCAGAAAGCACCAGGATAAGTAAGCAAGTCAGAGAGCCTATGAGGAAATACCTCAGTGTCAACCTATTACCTACCCTTGTACTTTATGTGCTCCCTGTGGCCTGAGGTATGGGTAGATTAGATAGATTTAAAAGGCTTAGACTAAGGGGCATAACAATAATCATTTTTCTGTTCACCTGTGATATTTATTATATTCATATCAATGTAATATTTGAAAATATTATATATATTATATAAAACTATCTGAAATTATTTTTTTTTCATGTTTACTTTTGAGAGAGACAGAGTGTAAGCAGAGGAGGGGCAGAGAGAGAGAGGGAGATAGAGAATCCGAAATAGGCTCCAGGGTCTGAGCTGTCAGCACAAAGCCCAATGCAGGGCTCGAACTTACAAAGCATGAGATCATGACCTGAGCTGAAGTCAGGCGCTTAACCAACTGAGCCACCCAGGTGCCCCTGAAGTTAATTTTTGCCTTAAGTGATAAAAACAAGGAAGAAATAATCACAATTTGCATGTTCTGTGTCCGAGAACAACTTTGTGTGGCTTCACATAGCAGGAAAGCCAGACCTAAAGGAATCATGACCCTTATTCACCAACATCTCTCACACTGCACCACACTCTAAACTACGTGTAGTCCTGTCCCCACATCCATTATAGATTAATGGTGCATTGTTGAAAAGTTATATCTAAATGAAGTTTGCACTTCAAAGTCATCCTCTGAAGGAGCTGTTTTATTTCACAATAAGTAATTCAGTATAATTGAGGAGATCCTACATTGGAACATATCAGAAATCGTATCCCAAGGGTAAATCTTATTCTCTGAAGTACTCAGGTATGCCAAAAATGTCTCATGACTTTATTTAGATTTAATTAATTCTAATCAATTCTAATTAAATTTAAAGAAAATAAAGTCACAAGACAAAATTCTAACTGGAATACCTACCTGTATGGGCTGATGTGAAAATCAATATTAGTTATTATTGGAGGTTTCTTCCCATACCGTTCCCTACTGCCTACCACAATCATATGTAGAACTTAGAAATCCTACGTAGAACAAATATTTGTAGGCTTTCTCAGGTCTTTGGAGCATACTGATAACCATACTATCTTTGACCAAACACTCATGGTCCCTTAATATCCAACATCTCTGTGTTTTCACTGGGCACAAGAATCTTGACCAAGGCTGGAATCACCAATATCCATGATCCAGTCTCCATATGCACACTGTGAAACTACCCCTTCTTCTGATATCAGAGAGGACTTGGCCAACTCTCTGGGTTACCGTTAGTTACATAGATCATAGGTCCCAACTCCCAGAAAAATCTGAACTTTTCATCCATTCTTTGTTCTTTCTCCTGCCTCTAGAACATTCTTCTAGTTTTTTCTCCTGCCTCTTCATCACCAGTACCCTTTGATATCATTAAGTAGCCCATGCTTTCAGAAAACACAAATATACCAAAGCTAAAAAAAGAGTTTGTGCACAGGAAATTGTGTTCCATGAGGAATTTGTTCTCCTAGAACAAAAGAATAAGAAGAGCCTGTCCACTTTCTAGGAACTGGAGAGAAAAAAATATCCCTAGAACCAAACACAAATTCATCCCTCAAGAAATCATAACTACAATTTCCAATGTCCTTTAAGAAAGTAACATTGAGGGGCGCCTGGGTGGCGCAGTCGGTTAAGCATCCGACTTCAGCCAGGTCACGATCTCACGGTCTGGGAGTTCGAGCCCCGCGTCGGGCTCTGGGCTGATGGCTCAGAGCCTGGAGCCTGTTTCTGATTCTGTGTCTCCCTCTCTCTCTGCCCCTCCCCCGTTCATGCTGTCTCTCTCTGTCGCAAAAAAAAATAAATAAACGTTGAAAAAAAAATTAAAAAAAAAAAGAAAGTAACATTGTTACATTATAATTACATTTCATTTCTTTTAATAAAGTAGTAATGATATTAAAAAGACACAACCACCATGAAAGCATTTCTAGGACCATACCAGGGTCCCTGAATGCAGTTCTGAAACAAAAAGTTTAATAAAGTATCTGAGCAATGCCAGTGTTATCATTGCCTTTAATTTCCAAGAGTGATTGTATAAAATGGATGGTTGTTGGTTCAAGAACATGTTACTTTCAAGCAGTTAAGATGTCATGAATTATTTATTCATGAACCACTTAAGTTGTTTCCATCATAAGTACAATTCCTTGTCCTATCTCTTGGTTTTTACTTGAAATTTCCTTTTCTTTTCACCATTTCTCTGTTCAGCTTCTCAACACCTGCACTTCTTCCACCACTACTTTTAGACCCCAAAACTGATTATATAACAGATGAATGATTTTTACATTTTCAGGACAAGCAGCAGCATGTTCTGAAGTTGGCCATAAGGGCAGTGGTATAGAAGAATTCAAGAAGGAGAAACTACAAAACATTGCTGAAAGTAATTAATGAAGATATAAAATATGGAAAGACATCCTATGTTGATGGATTGTTAAGGCTTTATATTGGTAGGATAGCAATACTTCCCAAATTGATCTACAAATGCAATACCAGCCCTATAAAAATCCCAGCTGTTTTTTGTTTTTGTTTTTGTTTTTGCATAAATGACCAAATTGATCCTAAAATTAATATGGAAAGGCAAGGGATCCAGAATAGCCAAACCAATCTGAAAAATAATACAAGGGAAGACTTTTTAGAAATTTCCTGATTTCTAAACTTAATACAAATCTACAGTAATCAAGATAGTATGATAAGGACAAACATATATAGACCAATGGAACAAAATTAAGCATCCAGAAATAAACCCATACATGTATGGTCAATTAATTTTCAATAAGATTGTCAAGACCATTCATGGGGGGTAAAATAGTCTTTACAACAAATAGTGCTGGGAAAACTGGATATCCACATTTGAAAGAATGAAGTTGTACCTCACACCATATACAAAAAATAACTCAAAATGAATCATAGCCTTAAACAAAATTTAAAACTATAAAACTCTTAGAATAAAACATAAATCTACATGACTTTGGATCACCACGTTTTTTAAAATATTACACTACAAGCCCAACAACCAAAGGAAAATAGGTAAATTGGTCTTCATCAAAATCACAAACTTTTGTGCTTCAAAGGAGACTATCAAGATAGTGAAAAGGCAACTCATAGAATGGAAGAAAATAATTGTAAATCACATCTGTGATATAGGACTAGTACCCAAAATATAAAGAATTCTTACAACTAAACAATAAAAAGAAAACTCAATTTAAAAGTGGGCCAAAGACTTAAATAGACATTTCTCCAAGAAAATATACAGATGCCCAATAAGCACACAATAAGATGTTCAATGTCATTAGTCATTAGGAAATCATAAATCAAAACCAGAATGAGATACTACTTTACACCACTAGGATGACTAGAATCAAAACAGATAATAATAGCAATTAACCTTTTGGGGAATTTCATGAGAACTGTAGGTGTCCAGATAAAAACAGATTCAGAAGATAATAAAGGATCAAAGGATCTCTGGATCATCGTTAGTCTTACAAAGAACTCTTAAGACATTCCAGGACCAGGATTTGTACCCAGCCAGACATTTAAATATTAACTATGCATTCTGTTAGCCTGTCTATGGCTGCCATAGTTCCCAGCTTTGGGTTGTGCAGCCAGTAAAGCAGCTTGACAGATGATCACTAGGAAGGGTCATGAGCCAAAATCCAAAAGACAACTTCTATCTTTAACCTCATTTCAGAAAAAGAAGAAGGTGGAGTTAGAATGTATGGAAATAATCTTGCCTCTGTATGGACTGCACGTAATGTACTTAATTTCAATGTAAATAAATGAACTAATATCTATGCACAGCCCATTCTCTAATCATTTTTATGTTACAGTATTTTTTAAATATACAAGATCAGGAAATCATAGAAGACATTTAACATCGCCTTATCATTCATTTATTCAAAAAATGTTTGCTATAGCTTTTTGGCTATTTTTGCTCTCCTCATTACAGTATTTATTTCATCAAATAGATGTTCATCACTTTCCATTCTCTGAAAGGCACTAGTGTAGTTTGTGCTCTTGTGCTCTGACCTTTGAAATAATTCATAATTGAACTAGTGAATGCTCTTCCCTCATTTTCCAACCTCAAAGCTCACAAGTAAGTGCTAGAATAGTCTGTGACCCATAAGAAAGAATGTTAACAGGCTTATAATTATTAGAGAATGGTACTGTTTTCTGCAAAGCAACTAGACACTGAAGGTCTTGTTTTAGAGAAAATAAATAATAGGAATAAAAAATGATCCTTTATTAATTTTCTTATAATCCATGAGTAAATTTGCACTTTAACTCAATCAGAAAATAATCATTTTCCATATTTAATATGTTCCTACTATTTTCTAGAAAATCTGCTCAGTACAGAGTTTCAGAAATTGGTAAGCACCTTACATCCTAGTGGTGAGAATAGATATATACACAAATACATTTAGATTCATTTTAATCTCTGTAACAATGGAACCATGCATACAGTACTGGAGAAGGGAGTGTTTAATTCTGTAGAAATGTGAAAGAAATATCCACAAAGTCCCTCCCATTATCCTGAAATTTCCTCAGTGGAGTCAGGCCAAAATGGGTCTGTCTACAGCTCTCTCACTCCCTGGACTCTCACATCAACTGACCTAATATTTCTCTTACTGAAACCTATCCTCAGTGATGCAAGGGTGACAATATATACTTGTTGATACTGTGTTACAGAGGGAAGAAAAGCCCCAGCTAGTCTTTATCCAGGCTCAGGGAGATCTTCCCTGATGGCATTTCTGGCCTCATCTCATCCCAGGCATTGGAGGAAACTTTAAACATCTTGAGGAATCATTCTAAAGTGGGGCCTCCCTGAGGCCCAGGGCTCCCACTTTCCCAGGTCTAAGGGTGGTACTATGCAGTGGAGATAGTGTTTCAAGAATAATATTTAGGGCAATCCCTATCAACATAACACCAGCATTCTTCACAGAGCTAGAACAAACAATTCTAAAATTTGTATGGAACCGGAAAAGACCCCGAATAGCCAAAACAATCCTGAAAAAGAAAACCCAAGCTGGAGGCATTACAATCCCAGATTTCAAGGTGTATTACAAAGCTGTAATCATCAAGACAACATGGTACTGGCACAAAACAGACACTTGGATCAATGGAACAGAATAGGACCCACAAACATATGGCCAGCTAATCTTTGACAAAGCAGGAAAGAATATCCAATGGAATAAAGACAGTCTCTTCCGCAAATGGTGCTGGGAAAACTAGACAGCAACATGCAGAAAAATGAACCTGGAACACTTTCTTACACCATACACAAAAATAAACTCAAAATGGATGAAAGACCTCAATGTAAGACAGGAAGCCATCGAAATCTTGGAGGAGAAAGCAGACAAAGACCTCTCTGACCTCGGCCACAGCAACTTCTTACTCAACACATCTCCAGAGGCAAGGGAAACAAAAGCAAAAATGAACTATTGGGACCTCATCAAAATAACGAGCTTCTGCAGAGTGAAGGAAACAATCAGCAAAGCTAAAAGGCAACTGATGGAATGGGAGAAGATATTTGCAAATGACATATCAGACAAAGGGTTAGTATCCAAAATCTATAAAGAACTTATCAAACTCAACACCCAAAAAACAAATAATCCAGTGAAGAAATGGGCAAAAGACATGAATAGACACTTCTCCAAAGAAGACAGCCAGATGGCCAACCAACACATGAAAAAATGCTCAACATCACTCATCATCAGGGAAATACAAATCAAAACCACAATGAGATACCACCTTACACCTGTCAGAATGGCTAACATTAACAACTCAGGCAACAACGGCTGTTGGCGAGGATGCAGAGAAAGAGGATCTCTTTTTCACTGCTGGTGGGAATGCAAACTGGTGCAGCCACTCTGGAAAGCAGTATGGAGGTTCCTCAAAAAATTAAAAATAGAACTGCCCTATGACCCAGCAATTGCATTACTAGGTATTTATCCAAGGGATACAGGTGTGCTGTTTCGAAGGGACACATGCACCCCCATGTTTATAGCAGTGCTATCAACAATAGCCAAAGTATAGAAAGAACCCAAATGTCCATTGACTGATGAATGGATAAAGAACACATACACACACACACACACACACACACACACACACACACACACACAACGGAATATTACTCAGCAATCAAAAAGAATGAAATCTTGCCATTTGCAACTGCATGGATGGAACTAGAGGGTATGATGCTAAGTGAAATTAGTCAGAGAAAGACAAATATCATATGACTTCACTCATATGAGGAATTTAAGATACAAAACAGCTGAACATAAGGAAAGGGAAGCAAAAATAATATAAAAACAGGGAGGGGGACAAACCATAAGAGACTCCTAAATATAGAGAACAAACAGAGGGTTGCTGGAGGGGTTGTGAGTGGGGGGATGGGCTAGGAGGGCAAGGGGCATTAAGGAATCTACTCCTGAAATCATTGTTGCACTATATGCTACCTAATTTGGATGTAAATTTAAAAATTAATTAGTTAATTAATTTTTTAAAAAGAATAATATTTAGGGATGAATTTGATCCAAGTTCTCAATTGTGGTTGGGCTGTATGCCCCCACAGCTCAGGTGTCAGGTTGGCAGGGAGAGTAGTAGATATGTTTCTTTTTGAGCACCAGCAGATCTGAGATGACAGAAAAGGATGAGGGTTGGTTTTAAAAAAAGAAAGAAGGGGCACCTGGGTGGCTCAGTCAGTTAAGTGTCTGGCTCAGGTCACAATCTCAAGGTTTATTAGTTCCAGCCCTGCATCAAGTTCTGCACTCTCACAGCACAGAGCCTGCTTTAGATTCTCTGTCTTGCTCTCTCTCTCTGCCCCTCCCTTGCTCATGCTCTCTCTCTCACTCTCCCTCTTAAAATAAACATTTAAAAAAGAGAGAGAGAAGGAAGATACTTCTCCATTAAATTCATTGTTCCTATTTTGCATTATCACAGGATGTTGATTATTTCAATATTCTACTGAATATTAAATAATTATTACCACATCAATAGCTACTTTTTACTTTGCTTTCAAGAAATTTACAGGAAGATTTAATTAAGTAAGAAGACTTGACAAGGCAATATATTTCTGAGAAGCTCTAGCATGCTACAAATGGCAACATGAGGTCAAATGCCAATGATTTTATCCTCAAATGAACTTCCCTGAAATGCACTCCTTGGAATTTGCAATTGTTATGAAATGGAATTTATCATTAGGGAAAGAAACTCACACAGAGCATTGGACTAGGATGAAAATCAGAAAACTCCAACTTATTTTTAAGTGCAAATAAATACAAAGGAGGTAATAGAACAGATCTAAAATCCTAAACTCTGTTTAAACCTTACTACAGATCAGTGTTTTAGACCATTTTACTTCAGGCATTTAAGTTAGAACTCACAATGGTACAATCATTAAACAGGTAGGGGATTTCAGGTTTGAAGGCCCAGCAGCAATGTTCCCCAGCAAATGGATTGATCAAAAGGGGATGCAGGGATAAATAACAGCAAATACTTTTGACAGTCTATGGCCAGACATTTTGAAGGACATATCCAGGACATTGCTATATATCTACAACCAGGCCTTGAGATGACCAAAACTCTTCCAGCTACGCTGTTAGCTCGTCCACCTCTGCAGCAGGTTCTGTTTGGTCTCCCATTATGATGACTCACATATACCTTGTTGCTGTTTCTATGTCTCCTTTGCTAAATTTTTAAATTCAAACTCAAAGAAAAAGTAGGGAACAGTATAATTTATTGAAAATAGATCTGGTGTTGGGATCAAAAAATTCTATGCGATCCTGCTCCTAGACATTATTTTCAGTAAACTGAGCTTCAATTTATTCAACTAAAAATTGGTATATTAATGTTTATCATGAAGAATTGTCGTACACATTAGGTATGACTTTGTTAAACTTTTTGCGTAGTACTTGGCAAAAGCCAAGATTACAATGTGTAGTATCACTTATTTTTTTTACTCTTTTTTTGGATCTGGTATTCTTGGCCAAATATCATCTAGTACAAGGGGTGAGTGCTATATGCCTGGATATCTCACAGATTATTAGCCAACTTTTGGACCAATGTAGGCCTATCAACTGTGTCCAGAGTAGTAGAATAATGAAATGCACTGTGCTAGCAATGACTGTCTAACTGGGCTACTTAACAAAGTTCTGGAAAGTTTCAGATGTTATCTAAAGCGCATTGGCACTGGTATGTACTTTTGCCAGTTCAGTGCAGCATCTGCAAAGACACTGGCAGCAAACTTGCCCAGTTCCTTTTATTCCTTTGTAGAGGGCCTCAACAGTGTGTGTGGTTTCCTGTTTGCATCATAATTCACAATTGAATGTTTTTAATGTAAATGATCCAATACTGCCCTTTATCTTGTGAAAAGAACTCATTAATAGACTAAGTAAATCCCATGAATGAAAGAACATCTCCTGCCAAGTTTGACACCCACTCTAAATTGATAAATCTGAGCTTTGAAGGCAAACTAAAACATTTGTGATTTTGTGATCATTTACCCATGACCAAACCTAACTTCCTACTTGGGAGGGAAAAATTAATATTAATCCTCTTTTGAAAATCCCCAAAGATTTTTTAGACACAAGTCTTCTTCAAACCAGAAGCTGGAAAAATAAGCATAAATAAATCAAAGCATGTGGGATTCATTTCTTTTTAAATGTACATTAACTTTTTAAGTTCAAGCAAAGGTCTTGAAAAATTCTAAGAGTTGCACCAAGCCAAAAATTTGTACAAGAACCTCATGTACAAGAACCTCATGGGGTTGTGGTAAGAGGTTTTTATTTTCCAGTGTGAACATATGTGTACAATATTGTAATTGTACTGTTTGCCTTTAAAAGGTGAATTAAGGAACAAAGGTAATCCGAAAGACATTAGAGGCCTAGAGCATAGTCAGTAGTATAAAAAATCCCCAAATATTTCCAAGTAGTTTAGGAAGGACAATTCACCTATGGTGAAACTTATATGGATGGTATAGTGATGTCCTCTCCTCTGTAATCACTAGTAGGATAGGAGGCAATTCTCTAGAGCTGTACTCACGAATAGAACTATCTATAATAAATGTCAATTTCTCCATTCTTCAGTGTCCAATACAGTAGCCACTAGCCACCCAAGGAGTAATTGAAATTTCCTGGGACTAAGGAACTGAATTTTTAATTTTATTTCATTTTAATTAACTACAATTTAAATTTACGTAGTTACATGCAAATGAACTATGGCTACTACAATGAACAGCACATCTCTACAATTCCTCTACAAGGAATACTACTCCTTGAACAAACATCTATAATAATAATATCAATTAGTAATAATAATAATAAATACCTAACATTTATTAAGCACTTAGAGCTTTACTTTATTTATTTATTTATTAAGCACTTAGAGCTTTACTTTATTCCTCACAGAGCCAATTCCCACCATCACCCAGCCCAGGGTGTTGGTAGATTTACTCTTGATAAGATGCTATCAAGACTACTCTTGATAGAAGCAATTACTCAGTGATAAATATAATGACCCAGGAGAATAAAGCACATCAGTTGGTAGAAGTACTGATGGAGGAGCTCAGAGGACCAGATGGAAAATCCTATGCAAGGATAGTACAAATCAGAGATGGTATTATGGACCAAATGAAGGTGGTGGGCTTATAAGAGTTAGTAGCCCCCTTGCATCTACAGATTGTAGATGATCTTGATGTGGGTCCCAGTCTTCGCTTTAATGATGTTGGCATCCTCTGAAAGGAAGGAAGAAAATGAGCAATTGACAATAAACTTTAAGGAATGTACTGCATTATAATCACAAGCTATTGGGGTTGAGATAAGAATATTTGCAAATGAGGAAGAGCTTGTCTTTGGTGGCTTTGTAGTCATATTTGATTCCTCTCTCTCATATCACACATCTGATCTCTTCAGCAGATGCTATTAACTCTATCTTTACAATATATCCAGAATCTAACCACTTCTCATCACCTCCATATTGGTCTAAGCCAACATCCTTTAACACCTAGATTATTGCATTGCCTTCTCAACACTCATTTCCCTCCCACTCTTGCCCCATTTTAGTCTCATCTCAGAAAAGCATATATTTTAAAAAATAAGTCAGTTGATGCCACTCTACTCAAAATCCTTCACTGGCTTTCATCTCTGAATAAAAGCCAAATTTTCTAAATGGCCTGTAAGTTCTTACATTACTTGATCTCATCTTTTACTGCCCTCAGCCTCGGTCAATCCACTCCAAACAGACTGGATGTCTGAACATCGCAGGGATGTTCCTTGTTCAGGACCCTTGTACTCTAATTCTCTTACTCTGGATTCCAGCACAGACCTTCTTCCCACCTTTGCTCAAAAGTCATCTTCACAGTGAAGCCTTTCCTGACTATCTTACCTTAAATTTGCTCCCCTACCACAGCCCCTATTACATACTTTTTCTCTATTTATGCTTCATTTTTCTTCATAAAACTTATCACTATCTAATATACTATTTTTAGCATTTTATTTATTTCATATTTCTCTCCATTAATGTAGCTTCATTAAGATGGGAATTTTCTTTTGTTTTGTTCATTGCTATATCCCCAGCCCATCGAAAATGTCCCAGTAGGAAGTAGCCACTGAAATAAATTAATAAAATGAATTAATGGAGCTTTCTAGATGGAGATTTGATTAAAGAAAAGTTGGATAAACGCTTAAAAGTTTATTGTTGGAACACAATTTGCATGCATTAAAACTATTTCACTTTCCCTCAAATGTCTGTTTTCTCAATTTCAGTCAGCAGAAAGTAGCCCACAGCTATATTTCATTTTTAAGAAAATTTCTTTCCAAATAAGATCTTACTTGGCCACATTTGAAAAATGTAGATGCATGGAATGTTACAGCTGGTAGGGGCCTACTCCGGTGTCCTAAATTATGTTCCCACAATGGATAGACCAAGATTTCCCACTATAAAATTGAATAATGCAATAGTTTTTTTCCAATTTGCAGAAACAGAAAGTTAATAGAGAAAATATTCTCAATTAAATTTTTTCTCATAATTTCTCTTAAGTATTGGCACCACAATCATCTATACATTAGCAAGTACCAACATATGTCAAAAATCAATATGCAAGAAGCAAACAGATAAAAATATAAAAGCCCAGAAACAGTCATTGCAACAGTTTGATTTATCATGGCCACCGGCAATTGGACATGATTATATTTTACCTCTATCTAACTTCATTTTCTACTAGTGTAATTTCTCCTAGCTTAAAAGTAAAAGACAGTATTTAAAAAACATAGGGGATCTGGAAATCAGAATTTTAATTTCAGGTTCTCTAATGTCAAACAAGTTCGAGAACTTCTGATCTAGTCTAGCACTTTAATTCCACAGAATCAACAGTTTATATACAAGAGAAGTGACTGGCTCAAAGCCATATAGTTAGTGACAAAAATAGATACTTGATAAATTTTTTCTGCTTATCTCTTTCTTCTGTATTCCAACTCTCAAGGATTCAAACCACTTTTTTTTTTAAGTTCTCAAAATTTACTTTATTATGTAGGGAATATCTACCCCAAAATCTGTCTGTTGAGTAGGGTGGAGGTTCTTTGCCACCCAACTTCCTTTCTATCCCCAAACAATTTTCCTAATCACTATGTAAGGAATACAATTTTCTTTTAAGAGAGAACATTATTAAAGTAATTAAAAATATAAAAAGAAAGGAAAATTTTTACCTCATCTTCTTCTAGACATGATAACAAGCTAGACACCTATGGATGCTTTCCAGCCTCCAGATAGGTTTTCCTTGAAGAATTTCTGCTGAAGAATTAAAAGGGAGACAGGAGGAGCCAACATATAAAAATTAGATGATTTCTAATTCTTAAATATTCTGAATTTCTGACTTCTTTTAAAACACTGGAAGATAATGATTGCTACACTAATCTTGAATAACAATTATGAAATCTACATAGCACTATTCCCTTCATACAAAGCCTAGAGTTTCCTGTTCACCCCCAATTCTCTCTACCCTTTTCACCAACACATGTGAACTTTCATTCATCATCTAATTGGATCTACATTTTTATTTTATTATAGCAAAGTATTTCTGTCCCATGTCACCATCAAAAATAAGAAAAACTGAGATGTAATGAATTCAAGAAAAAAATTAGAAGAATCACATTTCTTTTAAGGAAATGAAGAATATTCTTATATGTTTTAATATGCACATGATGTGTATCTGTGAGAAAACAACTTCAGATGGATTTCTTCTATTACTCCACTCCATGGCCTTATTTGAGTTTGTGATTTCTGTCTTATAGTCGCGATTACTAACTTACTTCATAGATAGTAACAGAAACCCACTAGCTTCCTGTTTGCTTTTTCTTCTGAAGAGTATTTATTACTAAGACTACTAACCCATAGTAGACATATGTGTCATGCCTAATGTCTCAGAAACTTCCTTGGTCACCACTAACCCACCTCATAAACACACACAAACACCCATAAACTACATGTCCAATAAAATAGCTCTAAGCTGTCCTTTGCAGAGAAATAGTCATTCTTGAGGACATTCCTGAGCACTTAACCCAAGGGCACTATAATTTGGATTAATCTCTGAGCCATGAAGTGGTCTGGCTTTCACTAAGACAACCAGAATTGCTCCCTTCCAAATGTTTGCTTTCTAAAAGATTTTAATTTTTTAAATATGTTGATTTATTTATTTTTGAGAGCAAGAGAGAGAAAGAGCCAGGGAGGGGCAGAGAGAGAGGGAGACAGAGAATTCCAAGCAGGCTCTGCACTGTTCAGTGCAGAGCCCAACGTGTGGCTCCATCTGACAAACCGTGAGATCATGACTTGAGCCAATATCAAGAGTCAGATGCTTAACCAACTGAGCCACCCAGGCTCCCCAAAAGATTTTTATTTTTATATTTGTAAAATTTCAGTTTTTAATTTTATGAGACTGGCCAGATAATAATGAGAATAGAAGAAACAGCCAGAGAGAAACAGAGAAGTAAGATGAGACCATGTGGGCCCGTAAGAAAAGCTATTAGGGGCGTCTGGGTGGCTCAGTCCGTTGAGAGTCTGACTTCGGCTCAGGTCATGATCTCACAGTATGTGAGTTCGAGCCCCACATCAGGCTCTGTGCTGACCGCTTGGAGCCTGGAGCCTGCTTCAGATTCTGTGTCTCCCTCTCTCTCTGCCCCTCCCCTGCTCATGCTCTGTCTCTCTCTGTCTCAAAAAATAAATAAAAACATTAAAAAAATTTTTTTAAAAAGAAAAGAAAAGCTATTAGTACTCCTTAAAGTTGCCTCTGTGACCAACTGATTGTTTCCTTTCAGAATATATGTATTAGCCAAAATTTGATGATATTGTTATAATCAAAAGAGCCTCATTTACTTTTTTTACATCTCAGGGAACTGTTTTAAGACAGGCAACTCCTCCTGACTCAATAGCCACCTTGTTTCATGTGTTTTTCTTTTTTTTTTTTTAATGTTTATTTATTATTGAGAGACAGAGAGAGACAGAGCATGAGCAGGAGAGGGGCAGAGAGAGAGGGAGATACAGAATCTGAAGCAGGTTCCAGGCTCTGAGCTGTCAGCACAGAGCCCAACACAGGGCTTGAACTCAAAAACTGTGCGATCATGATCTGAGCCGAAGTAGAATGCTTTACTGACTGAGTCACCCAGGTGCCCCTCAGGTGTTTTTCTATAGCAGGTCATGTGATCCACTAGATAGGATCCATAAAAATGAGCTTCATGAGTCTTTTAATGATAAGTGTTAAAATATAAGCCAAGTCATAAGCAAAAGAAGTCAAAGTAATCGGAGAATGATATAATCAATTTCTTAAATACAAACATGCTTGTTTGTTTGGTTGGTTGGTTGGTTGGTTTTAATTGACTCAGTGCTTCTAACTGATCAATTTTGAACAAGTAGTTGGAACACAGTGTTGGCATTTAAAGAATGGCTAAAGAACTTTTTTCAGGGCTCCTCCCAATTCTGAACCTAGGTTAACATCATCAATGGGGATTTTCAGATATATTTGTGTAGTTTATGCTAAGTGTTTGCTCAGTTTGGTCTCAGAGCTAAATATTTTACTAGTTTTAAGATTTATATACACATCTCAATAATTCTGGGGTTTCTGTGTTAACTTGTTGAGAAACGTTCACTTAAAACTTCATCAGTTTCTTTGTATATTGAGGCATGTAGGTATGTCATATTTGTGATTATCTAGAAGGATCTTGAGGTTTATCTTCCAAGGATTTCTGCCAAAACTTAAAGAGGCTTTCATATTACTGTAACTTAAGAACTTCCTCTTAATTGGAATTAGACCTTCATTTACACCAACATATCTGCAAATTTGGGCAATCTACAACTCTAGGAAACTCAGGGAATGTTAGAAAAAAGAAATTAACCTACATTTACTCAACTCACAAGTCTGGTTTGAATCTGAATATTTTACTTTCTTAAAGAAAGTAGAGCTGTATTTATCTTGTTTTTTCTTTACAACTAAATTCAATTTGTATTATTTTCTAATATCAGTAAGCAACCAGCATACCATGATTCCTGAGGGTTCTGACAAATTGGTTCTTCCATCTATCCTTAACTCCAAAAACTCCATGATATCAACATGTAGTTTAAATTCTCTTCAACACATTTTCACCTCCTATCCAGCTGACTGTACAAAAATAAACAAATTGTCCATATTTTGCTTGTAATTCCTGCATACACTGGAAAGGTATGGTCATGAGTATAAAAACTATAATGTTGGTAATTTCCTTTGTCATGTTAGAAAGTGAACCCAGCTTGGAAAGTTCACCTCAATACTTTTCTGATGAATGTGGACACTAGGCATACTAACATTCTTTTGGAACATAAATAAACCAATGAAAGCTTCTTTGGTCTCTTTCATCACAATGTTCCATCTGAAGGAAGTAAAAACAATGTTTCAAAGTTTGATCAAACCTATCAGCTTTTTGCTGGCAAATACTTATTTCATTATCCTATTCCCTTTTTTTTTTAATTTGTTTATTTAAATTCAAGTTAGTTAACATACAGTGTAGTATTGGTTTCAGGAGTAGAACCCAGTGATTCATCACTTACATATAACACCCGGTGTTCATCTCAACAAGTGCCCTCCTTAATGCCCATCACCCATTTAGCCCATCCTCCCACCCATCTCCCCTCTAGTTTCACTTAACATAACACACTGTAATTCCATGCATGTTGCTGCAAATGGCAAGATTTTACAATGGAATATTACTCAGTGATCAAAAAAGCATGAAATCTTATCATTCTCCTGTTCTTAAAATATTGCTAAAAATTTCACACAGTCTTCAGAGGGAGTCAGGTGGCCACAGATGATCTGACTTAGAATATTTCTTTCCAACCTCTAGTTCCTCTTATTTCCCACAGCTGTTAAGGACCAGTTTCTTGCATGCTGCAATTCTTATTTGCCACAATATGTCACCTACCTACCTCACCCAAAATAGAAGCAACAGACAAAAGTGATACGTCATATACCAATAATTTCCTATAACCCACACAAAACCGTTGACCAAATCTTAAGCAACTTAAATTAAACAAATATTAATACAGCTTTGCCCACAATCCCAATTTGATTAATGACTGAAGTGACAGCAAAAACACTATTTTAAAACAAGCTCAACTGTGGGTCACCCGGATGGCTCAGTCAGTTAAGCATCTGACTCTTGATTTCAGCTCAGATCATGATCTCACAGTTCATGGGTTCAGGCCCCACGTTGGGCTCTTCACTGACAGTGTGGAGCCTGCTTGGGATTCTCTCTCTCTCCCACTCTCTCTGCCCCTCCCCGACTTGTGCATGCTCTGTCTCATTTCTCTCTCTCTCAAATAAATAAATATTAAAAAAAAATTTTAAACCAGCTCAGCTGTATATTGCTATGTGTGATCTAGAAATTCTGATCCCTGTATTTTCTCTGGCTCATGACATGGGCCTTCTCCACATCTGTGTTATAATGTAGAAATGTATCTTCTATGTTGCATCCTTAACTTAATCTTTTACTACTTTTCCTGTCTCTAGATTAAAACAAAATGTTTAATTTTCATCTTGTGAGTATTTTTACTATGTTATCTTTTGGTGTTTGCTATCACTTGGGTTCTCCTAACCACTGGGCCCAGCTCAGGGGCATAGTTTATAATTCTGCTAACGCACAGTCACTTCTATTTAGAAGATGACTTGGGAATGGACTTTAAGATTCTAAAGAGCAAAGATGAGGCAAATGTAGATTTGACTTGTCTGTTTTCAAGATATCTCAAATCTGCAGGTTTCCTAGGCTGACAGGAAGTAACCTCATTTATCACCTCAAAGGCTTTATCAGCCATACAACAGATACCTGATCGGTTTCCTGATAGGGTTTAGACATTGATTCCACATATAAAGTATAACCCTTATTAATTAATTATGAACTTTCTGTGCCTTATTAAATGAGACTACTCTCATATATGGGACTCCAGGAAATGCACATAATTTGGTTACAAAATCAGTTTGTTCAGTTATATCCGAGAGAAGGAAGACCATTTTTATTGGACCTATACAAATAACTATATATATGGCAGAGAGAGGGGGAGAGAGAAAAGAGTAAAATAACTTCTTTCTGAATTCTGAAAGTCAGTGAGAGCAAGAAGGCATTTAAAGAACATTCTACTAAATTAATGATTAAAGAATATTAAGAATAAAGAGAAAGGATCTTCAACCTAGGGTATATCTTTCTTCATCATTTACAAATGGGTTTCTCAGATCTCAGCGTTTTGTGTCGGCTTAGAGGTTTAAGCTTCTGAGAAGTTTTCACCAAACTCCTGGACTGAGTTAAGTGTGCATCATGTATGTCTTATTGCACTGCTTACCCCTGACTAGGTCCATTAGAACACTGGTTTTAATAACAGAAGTCACTTAGGTGACTAATGGAAAATGATGTGTATTTCATTTCACGCAATGTCATATTAAAACTGATGATGTCAGTATATATTCAAGGGTGTGAAAATATGTTCATAAGGAAAAATAGATTATACAGTGAAATTACATAAGGAAAAATAGATTATAAGAATATGGTATGCATAGCATGATCATAGTTTTATCAATATCTGCATATGCACATGTACCTCAGAATCAGTTTTAAGGGTTCTAAACGTTACCAACAAGTTATCACTTAATGGCAAGACTATGTATTATTTTATTTTTATTATTGCTTAATTTGTATGGTTATTTACTTACTGTCTAATTTTTATAATAATATGTATTTATTTTTTAATTTGCATAGATTTCTTTTTTCATGAGGGGCACAATAAAGGTTATTAAACAGTCCCTGAAAAAAATATTGGTGATTTAAACAACAAAACACGATACATTCAATAACAGCACATAAAGCTGCTTTACTACCTGTCACTCTGGATGTAGCACGTTTTATAATGGATTATCACAAGATTTTTGTTTTCTGCTCAGCATAATGCAATGTCTTTCCCTTTCCTCTTCCTTCTAGGGAAGGCTAGATTAAAGGTAATTATCATAAACAGACATTTTAAATTGAACCAACACATTATCAAAATTAATAAATGAATTCCACATTCCATTTCTAAAGGCCAGATATGTGTTGGGGTTTTTTCTGGACACTTCACATTAGTGTTTTGAATTCTGCCTGGCATGATGCTGAACTCTTGAGCACAACCCAGCTTCACCCGGTTAATTTTTTTGCAACTTCAGTTTATGTACCACAAACAAGAAATTGGAAATGAGTCAGTTCATGGATTTTCTTACTTGAGTCTCAGGCATTCCATTTAATGACCAAATTTGTTTACACATTTTTATTTTTATTTTTTTACAGTTACAGAGAGCCATTTAGACTCGACTCTGAGATTAAAAAACAAAACAAAACAAAACAAAATGCTTCCTAATATGCTTGGGGCTCCACATTTAGACTAGTACAAAAGATAGAGAAGTCACAGTTTGAAAGAAAAACTGGTATTTTCATATCAGTACTAATACTTCCCCCTGCTTCTGCCCAAAAAAAGAGCGTCAGGATGTAGATAACTAAATTGTTACTATTCTTGTGGTTTAAAGATTGTTTAACTCTTAGATACACATACTTAATGTGATCTTTTAAAGTTACTTTTTTATAATGTAGAATTCTGAATTCTGATTCTAAATAAAATGTTGTTACTAAACATGGATACGAATGACTTGAATCTCTAAGCAGTCCCTTCCTATCCCTACACAAATAGCCCATGCTACTCAGTCAGGGCATCCTTTTGCTAATCCTCTACATCTCTAGGCCCAGTGGGTAGACACATGGGAAATAAAAGGGAATTGCTGTTTAATTTTCTTGTTGTTCTCAAGTTCTCCTTCTTTCTACAGCCTCAATGTATTCATGCCATGCATGGTTCATTCTTTATATCCAACTCTGCAAATAACCCCATTCAATGCAACTTACTCCTGGATGTATTTTTCCAATACCACTTTTGTTCCATATCTACACACACTGACCAGTCTCTTGACCAAAGGTGTGTATATTCATGCAGTAATGAGTAAGGAAAATTTTGTGGCACAAGAAGATTTTGTTTAAGTTTTCTTTTATCTTTGCTTCTCATATAAACTTAGATGATACCTATGTGAACTTCACAAAGTTGTCTTCATTCAAAAGACACATTAAATGTCATTTTCTCAGGTCTGTTCTGTCAATGAAAGTAGCCACCAGCCACTGTATTATAATTATCTGTGTAATATTTATTCCTATGTGACATGTTTTCTCACTTATATATTTATTGCTTATTGTTTATCTCCTTCCAACAAATGATAAGCTTCCTTAATGCGGGGACTGTATCTCTTTTATTTACTTCCTAAAAAATTACTTGGGTTATACTAGGTGCTCAAAAAATTCTGAAAATTAAATGAATGGATGAATGAATGAATGAATGAATGAATATGCGTACAAGCCTTCCTACCTGAGAGCAGCAGTCATTGAATAGAATAGTATTCAATGAATATAGCACATACAGTTAAATAATCTTCAATCTGTAATCAAACTTGCCCTACAATTGTGGACTCAGTCAAAAAAAAAAAAACAAAACAAAACAGGAAGATAGATATGATTAATCACTTTTAGTAACTTATGGTCCAAAAAACAAAACTCCATCATAACATGGAATACAGCAGACATATCCATAAACAGCATATAAAATATTTGGTACCAAATATAAAATTCAATAAAATAACAGCAAAATGTGACTTTGGTAAGCTATTAGGTTAAAATGTATTATTGTACTCCCAATAAGTCATCAGCACCCTGAAGAATGTCCACTAATACCTGACAGTTCATTCTAGCGGAACTTGTTAGGAGGCAATGGTTAAACGAAGACGGATCGTGGGTCTGAATTCTGATTCATAGAAGGTAACTAACTATGCACCTATAGACTATGAATACAGAATTTTTTTTTTAATTTTTTTTTAATTTTTTTTTCAACGTTTATTTATTTTTGGGACAGAGAGAGACAGAGCATGAACGGGGGAGGGGCAGAGAGAGAGGGAGACACAGAATCTGAAACAGGCTCCAGGCTGAGTGGTCAGCACAGAGCCCGACGCGGGGCTCGAACTCACGGACCGCGAGATCGTGACCTGGCTGAAGTCGGACGCTTAACCGACTGCGCCACCCAGGCGCCCCTGAATACAGAATTTTTTAAAAATAAAATTATCCTTGGCATATATGAAATATTAATCTCCATGCCTGAATAGTTTATAAAAACCTTAATTTTATTATTTGACATAAATACCAAATAAATAAAAGCTATTTGATTTCCTGTAAATGTAGCTCCATAGAGTGATCTAAATAATAAGCAGTGCATTTGGTGACTGCCAGTTTAGTGTCACGCTACACTTCAACAAAAGCCATTATATCCTGTGTGACAGGAAAATGGGTGGAGGACCTTGTAAATCAAACTTCCAGAAATCCTTGTTTACAAGGCTGACTTTTTGCGTTAATGTGTGGCTGTCCAAAAGTTTTTCAGCAGGTCCTAACTTTTTTCTAGAAAAGTTATCTTTATAAAACACATTGATAAGTCTTTCCATTTTTATATAACAAAAAATCTAAAACACATACACACTTAGCACATACACACATAGCATAAAAGACTTATTCAATTAAAGGTTCTATACTAGAGAAAAAAATTGATATTAAGTGACAAATATTTTTATGGTGGCTTATAATGCTTTTCATATAGTAGGTGCTTCATAAATATTTATTAAACCACTAAGTCAAGAAATTAAAGCACAAGCTTCCCATATACTCTGCTAAATTCTTAAGACTTCTTGTAAGTTCCTGAATAATAAATATTTTTTTAACAGATGTGGCAGATCCTACTGATAGGCAGATTTAAAGGATTTGTTGAGATATATAATCAGTTTAAAATTATAGTTGCAAGCTAAATTTAAACAAAGACCCCCTTCTACCACCAGCTTCTCTCTGTCACTAGAAGACTTCTGCCCCGACCCTCTGACTTGCTGTGTTCTTCTATTGGTAATGTAGCTTTTTATTAGCCTTATCAAAAGCACAGATCTGTATTCTCCTTGCCTACCCCCAGATTTTGCACAATTGAATCAGTAGCCTCAGATAACTATTCCTGCATGTGAATATTTCATAACCCCACTTGTTCAGATGCTTAGAAAACGTACTCATTGTTTTCTCCATTATCTTATGTTATGAGATAGCAGGTTGTGAGGCTGTTAGGTAGCACTGATCTCTCTCACTTCCCTTGATTTGTCTGCTAACCAACCAGATCTCCTCCTAACATGTCCCCACTCTTAGTCTCTATTTCCCCCAACCCTGTCCCTACTCCAGCACTTAAAAGAAGGTGTCACAGTTTGTGTTGATACATGAACCAACAAAAATCTAAATTTAAAGACAAGAGACTTTCTGCAGAGATTCTGTGATCCTTCCCTGTGTATATCTTGAACAGACAAGATTATTTTTGGTACACTAATCCATCAAGTAGCAAAAATCTCAAGGGAGGTTCATTCAATAGCAGAACAATCTAATATCCTTATTTCCTTTATTTCTAAGTTTCAAATTTTCTTTTGAAGCATTCTCTTATTGTATTTCCCTCTCCAACTTTTTCATTATATTTTTGATATAAGGAGAAGACTACAGAAGGACATTTTGTAGTAATAGCAATCATAGCACTGGTCATAATTGTCTTCATATTTTGAAACTATTTAATTCTTCTAGAGTCTCATTAGATTAATGGTGTCATTCAGTAGAATGTATCAGTTAATTCCTTGTGTTGGCCACAATATTCTCCCTGACCTCCTAAAGAAGTGAATTTAAAAAACCTTTAAACATGGGAAAATAAGATTCATTAATAATGTTTAATTATCTTCATATTATTTCTTGTTTACATGATACCAAACAGATGCATTTTAAGGGTGATTCCAGTGCCTTTAGGCAAGAAGTTTTCTTTCCTAAAATGAGAACCAGAGCTGCACAGAAATGTAATACAGGAAAGTTGATTTCAAATATATTTTTTTCACCATATTGAAGAGTGTATATGGTCTGAACTTCAGTGTTAAACAAGACTGAATATTGAATTTGGTTTCAAAACATTTTTATTTTATATAAATATATTTCAGAGTTTTAGACAAGGGCCTTCTGGTCTATACACTTTCATCCAAGTGTAATATGCTTACTGGTGCTTTGAGCACAACCAGAGTCTCTGGGAACCTCTGAGGAACTATCAGTCTCAAGGTATGGGCCAATATGATCATCAAAGTCCTGATCTAAATGAAGTTGCCTGAAAGAGCTGTAGCACATCAGAGCAAATCAAACTCTGTATAAGAACCCCCCAGTAACTCTACCTCAAGATCATGGCTCTGACTTTGAATCATCCTCATAAATTAAGTCTGGGACATGGGAAGCCTGAAATTAGGGAGACCTATTAGAAAATTCATCACCCCAAAGCACCACCACCAATAATTTGGAGCCTAGGGCTTGAGAGCAGGAGGAGAGGGAGGCCTTGCCTGCTTTTGTCAGGTGGCCCCATAGATAATGCATTGTCCCAGCCTTTGGGGAAGAAATTCTCACTTAAGTAAGAACACAAAGATGTGAGAGGTCAACTCACCTAGCAAGTTAGGCAGCCAGACTAAGAGAATGACACACTGAAGATGGGGGTTTGGTTATTCTCCATTTGCTACCCACCCCCATCCATTCTTTGCCCTTTTCCACTTTGCTGTGTGTCCCAGGGGAGACTGACCCCTATGGATGGCACCAACCATGCCCCCTTGTCTTCTGGAGGATTAGCCTCAGGCAGGGTGTTGGAGAGAGCAGAAGGGACAAGCTAGATGTTTCCTGCTGCCCCTCCTGGCTCCTTCTCACCCTAGGTTCTATCCGCATCCCTACTCCACACCACAGGCTGCCTCCTTCTAAAAGGACAGCTTTTATTGGACACCCACTCCCTTCCAAGACTTTTGGAAATGCCATCTCCTAGTAATGCCATCTCTTTCCCTTATACCTAGAGGCCTAGGGGCGGGAATAGTTCCTGACCCCACATGCCTTGCTGGTTCCCCTAGCCCTAACTACATCTCTGTAAACAGCCCCTCTAGTGAACTGTGTTCAAACTCCCAGCTGGCTATAACTTCTGTTATCTGCTGGGTCATGGCTGACAGAGTGGGAGATAAATACACACATATATACAAACAGACAGACATATATTTTTGTATGTGACCAGAGAGGCCTCATCCCTAGTGAGGGACCCTTGATTTCTATAGATATGAACCAGACTGCAGAAACCTTCCCTTAAAGGAGGTAAGAAATGGAATTAAGGGAAAGGAAAGGAGGGAGAGGCAATTTCTTTTTTGCTTTAGTACAATTTTTTTAGTTACTGATATTCGATGTATATTTAAATAACAAATAGATCCTACTTCAAATAAGGTAAAGTTAGGCATGTTTTCTCATCAAAGAAATTTTAAATTTTTTTTTTCAACGTTTATTTATTTTTGGGACAGAGAGAGACAGAGCATGAACGGGGGAGGGGCAGAGAGAGAGGGAGACACAGAATCGGAAACAGGCTCCAGGCTCTGAGCCATCAGCCCAGAGCCTGACGCGGGGCTCGAACTCACGGACCGCGAGATCGTGACCTGGCTGAAGTCGGACGCCCAACCGACTGCGCTACCCAGGCGCCCCTCATCAAAGAAATTTTAATTCTTAAATCACTTATATCTTTAAGGTCTAAACTAAGATTTATTAATTTAGAAAATTGAGACCAAAAGCAAGCTAAAATAAATTCTCTTCCAAATCAAAGTTAGTAGCCTGCCCAAAATAGGACTATTTAAAAGCTGTGTACCTATTTAGATTTAAAAAAAAATGCTCTGGTGCGTCAACCACCTGTGTTACCTAAAAGAATAATACCTATACCACACAGGCATCAACTTGTGACAGCATTATAAAATTAATGAAACAACCTAAGCAAGTATTTAAGAAATATTAGCATGTTTAAAAAATCACAGACATGTTTGTTGAAACTCTTCTTTATCACTATTGCTTTCAAGGTTTATCATTTCAAGGTTTATTTTCTAACTGAATATGTTCCATAGTTTGCTTTATTTTATAAAGAGCTTTTTGAGATAAATAATCAGTTCCCACATTATCAGTAAGGGCCGAAAAACATCATCACTGCTGCTATTGTCATTTCTTGCGGTTTTTAAATGCCACTTTTCATTCCAAAAGCTTATAACATGATGTGCACAATGAACAGGAAACAGATGTGTCCTAGAGATTTATTCAAATATTTTGTGTGTATTTACTGCAAACAGACAAGAATCAAAATACCAGTTTAACATAAAGTAAATTCTCTAAAAAATTCTTTTTAAAATGTTCCCAGATTGTGGATACACAGAATTTAAAAATAAAAAACAAAACCTCCAGGGTCAGGTTTAAGTTTTGGCAATTCCATTTATTGTATGGCTTTGGATTTCTGAAAACTAAAGTAAATTATAGATACCTACCCAGCCTTCCTAATGGGGACATTGTGAAAACAAATTATAATAATAAATGGAACAATTCTCAATAATAATTTAGCTAACATGTAAGATCTTTTCTGTGAATGGTTATGATGGATCCTTAAATTGAGAAAGAGATTAAAGTTTTAAAACCAATGGCGAATGATGATAATATGGCTCAGATGCTTATAAGGCTATAATGTAAAGTCAATAAAGGAAGCAAAAGGATAAAATATTGCAAAGAGCCACATATAACTAAGTAGTTGAGCATTCTTAACCTTAGCTAGTGTTTCTGCATAGACTAGTGTCCTATTGTGAAGGATTTTCTAGAATGTATGTATGTGTGTGTGTGTGTTTGTGTGTGTTTATGTGTGTGCTTACATGTACATTCACAGTCGTGCATGTGTTTTAAATGTTAGGCTATAACTAGACTTGCTTAATTTACTGACTTGATTAGTTTTTGACTGAAGAACAGTGAAAACAGTTAAAAAAAAAAAAAGGCTTCCTTTTTTTAAAAACCATTGTAAGAAATCCCTTAAAACCCCTGTAGAATACAGAGTCAGTTCAAGTCTCTTCTATTTCATTTTGTCAACTTTGAATTCCATCTTATGTTTTATAAATAAGAGTTGGAATAATTTTTAAAATAAGCAACAGGAGTTCATTAAAGATCACTGGAAGTTGCTTACTTGTTGGGATTTTATTTCCAGTATTTCTTCCTGTTTTCAATTTTAGGACATCTAACTTTATTAGAAGAGTTATGAGCATGGATTCAATGACAGGGCTGAGAGCAAACGGAGAGAGAATCTCTGTAATGCTCATCTTCCCCATGGTCTCATGTTGATATCTAGAGATCTTTCCCACTGAATAAATATACTCTGCACTCTGTTTTCTCTTCTACTTCATGCAAATGCCTTAACATTTTGCAAAAAACAGAGATAATCTTGGTGAATTTTATATTGCTTAACACATTGTTCTCATTAGTAGACATTATTGAATCAGTACTTCAACAAATAGTAAACCAGCTACTGACATTTAAACAGTATTTATTTTGAAGAAGCTGGCAGTTTGTTTTTTCTGTTTGTAATCATTGTCAACATTGTACTTTATGTTGCTTTCTAGAACTTTGACATGTAACAAGTTGAGAATTGAGAAAGAACATATTATTTTTCATTTGTCCCGCATCTACATGCATTGTCAAAAAATTGCTGCAGAATATTTGAGACTACAATTTACAATCAAGATATTCTACTGTAAAATCTCTATACACTACCCGAAACCATAACAAGCAGTGATTGTGAGTCACTGATTATTCCTTATACTCCAAAGTAGATACATAGACTAATCGATTTTTACCAAAAGTTAAAGATGAAACTACTCTTCATTAATTCTACTTCTGTGCATGTAGACTAGGCTTCTTGATCTCAACTTACCTCCTGTTGTTTATTAGCACGGTATTGTTTTTTAAATAATACCTTTATTACAGTAACATAAAATTCACCCTTTTGAAGTATACAATTCTAGTGGCTTCTAATATATTCACAGAGTTGTGCAACCATCAATACTATCTAGTTTTAGAATGTTTCAGCACCCTAAAAAAAATCTCCTTAGGTTAGCAGTCATTTCTGATTCTTGTGTCCCTCCAGGTCCTGGCAACTACTAATCTACTTTCTTTCTTTATGTATTTGTCTATTCCAGACATCTCAATATAAAAGGAATCACACACAACATGTGGCCTTTTGTGTCTAGATTCTCTCAACTGGAGTGTTCTTGAGATTCATTCATGTTGAATCATGTGTTAGTAGTTTATTCTTTTTTATGGCTGAATAATATCCCCATGTATGGATATATCACATTTTATTTATCCATTTATCAATTGGTGGGCATTTGAGTTTTTTCCACTGTTTGATTATTCTGACAGTGCTACTGTGAACATTTATGTACAGGTTTTTCTGTGAATATATGTTTTCCATTATCTTGGGTACACACACACACACACACACACACACACACTGAGGAGTAACATTGTTGAATCATAAGGGAACTCTATGTTTAACTTCTTTTTTTATTAAATTTTTTTTACATTTATTTATTTTTGAGAGACAGAGTGAGACAAAATGAGAGTGGAAGAGATGGCAGAGAGAGAGGAAACACAGGTTCGGAAGCAGGCTCTAGGCTCCGAGCTGTCAGCACAGAGCCCCACGCGGGGCTCGAACCCACAGACCGTGAGATCATGACCTGAGCTGAAGTCAGACGCTCAACAGACTGAGCCACTCAGACACCCCTCTGTGTTTAACTTCTTTGAGGAAATTCCTATTTTCCAAACTGACTGCACCATTTTACAGGCCATGAGAGTGTTAATTTTTCCATGTCCTTGCTAACACTTAGCTAACATAATCATCTTGGTGGGTGTAAGATAGTATCTTCCTTGTGTTTTCCAGTAACTAATGTTTACCATCGTTTCATGTGCTTATTGATTATGTTAATCTCTTCTTTATATAAATGCGTATTTATAGACTTTGTCTATTTTTTAATTGGGTTATTTCTTGTGTTTTTTTTTTTTTTTTTTTTATTGTTGAGCTGTAAGAGTTCTTTATATACTCTGGGTACTAGATCTTTATCAGATTTATGATTGATAAATATTTTCTCCTATCTTGTAGGTTGTCTTCTTATATTCTTGATAGTGTCATTTGCAGCACAAAAGTTTTAAAACTTAATAACATCCAGTTTATCTATTTTTTTCTTTTATTTCTTGTGCTATTGGTGTTATATCTAAGAAACCGTCACTTAACTCAAGGTCATAAAGATTTACTGCTATATTTCTCCTGTATGTTTTACAATTTTAGCTTGTACATTTAGGCTTCTGATTTCTTTTAAGTTAATTTCTATATGATGTAAGGAAACTTCCCTCATTATTCCATTACTGCCTTTGTTGTTGTTGTTAAAGATATTTTATACCATACCATGGTAATTCCCTTGTGTTTCCTTTTACTTTTTTTTTAAATTATTTTCTTCAGTTTCCCTGATGATTACAGTTAGCATCTTCACAGGAAGCCTGGGTGGCTCACAGTTCGTGGGATCAAGCCCTGAGCCCAGCATTGAGGGCTTTTCCCTGACAGCCAGGAGCATGCTTGGAATTGTCTCTCTCTGCCCCTGCCTTGCTGGCTTATGAGCATGCTCTCTCCTCACTCAAACAAACTTAAAAAATAATAATAAAAATAAATTAGCATCTTAAAACAATCTAGTTGAAATCAATTTCAGTAGTATACAAAACTTTGCTCCAATATATTCCCACTTCCTCCGGTCTTTTGTGCTACTATTGTTATACAAATGTCATCTTATTAATTACAAGCCCATCAGTATAGTTTTATAATTATTGCTCTCACATAATTATCTTTTGAAAATGATAAAAGAAAGGAGGGGCACCTGAGTGCCTAAGTCCCTTGAGCATCCAACTTTGGCTCATGTCATGATCTCACAGTTCTGGGTTTGAGCCCCACATCAGACTCTGTGCCGGCAGCTCAGAGCCTAGAGCCTGCTTCAGATTCTGTGTCTTCCCCTCTCTCTCTCTTCCCCTCCCCCACTTGTGCTCTGTCTCGTTATTTCAAAAATAAATAAACATTAAAAAAATTGTAATGTGTTTATATTTTCTTTCGCAGTTACATACGTAATTATCCTTACTGGTGTTCTTTATTTCTTCATATAAACTTGAGTTCCTGTGTAGTATCTTTTCATTTCAGAATGAAGGACTCCTTTAGTATATCTTGTAAGGTAGCTCTGCTAGCAACGACTTGTCTCAGTATTTCTGTAAGTGAGAATATCTAAATTTCTCTTTCATTTTTGAATGATAGTCTTGCTGGGTATGATTAATAGTCTCTTTTCTTTCAGTAATTAGAATATGTCATCCTACTCCATTTTGGTCTTCACCATTTCTGAAGAGAAGTCAGCAGTACATATTATTGAGAATCCTTTGTACATGATGTGTACTTTTCTCCTCCCGCTTTCATTATGCTCTCTTTCTCTTTGGCTTTTGACAGTTTGACTATGATGAGTCAAGGTGCGGCACTCTTTGGATTTGTCTTACTTTGGGTTATTAAGCTTCTTGGATATGAATATTAATAGTTTTCACCAAATTTGGAACGGTTCCAAACATTATTTCCACAAATATGCTTTTTGGGCCCTTTTCTCTCTCTTCTCTAGGGTTTTCATCATGTATATATGTTGGTACACTTGATGGTGTCCCACAGGTCTCTGAACCTCTTATTTATCTTTCTCAAAGAATTTGCTGTTTTTTGAAATTTAGCTATCTTTCTCAACTTAAAAAAAAATTCTTGCAACTCTTTGTTTAATTTCAGAATTTTGAAAAAGTTGATTTTGACCATTTTTGCCAATGTTCTCATGACTTATATGGGGGAGTGGATATTTGGAGGTGCAGTACTTCATAGTTCCACAAATGTTTCTCCTATTGACAATGATGTTGTGTTCATAGGTAGTCACATGTGGATTGACTCAGGTCATCCCCAGACGAGCACAATAGCTGGCTATGGTTGGTGGTCCTGGTATGGATGATACATTCTGCTTACTCAACAGCAACTAGGTCCATGGATAATAGAGAGGCACTGAATAGGCTCCTGCGCAGCTGCTGAAGTGCTGCTTTAAATATGGATTGGGCCATGTCTGAATGCTTTCCACCCTTATCTTTTTAGTAGCTCTAAGTCCAGTTTCTCCATCTCAGGATCCACCACTTTCTCTCCATTCTTATATCCTGTATGACTCTTTTTGCACCCATGGAATTCAACAACTTTCTATAGTTCCTGTGAAAATGAAAACTCATTCTTTTGGTCATATATTCTTCCATTTTTCTTTTCTTCTCAGCAGGAATTAAATTAAATTAAAAAAAATAGTCTCAGGGGATGGGGGTAGAGGAGAGGGAAACACTGAATTGTATCTTTATATATTGAGATCTTGAGAGAGAAATGTATTCTCATAAAAATAGTTTTCCTTTTTTATATTTCTTATTTTTGTGACTGAAATTCTTCCCTGCAATATAAATATATAATTGTTTAATTATTATTATCATTTTTATTAACCTTACTGATACACTAATATTCCAATTACTTGTCCCATTACTTTTTTAAGTTTATTTATTTGAGAGAGAGCAGGGGTGGGGCAGAGAAGGAGAGAAAGAGAGAATCCCAAGAGGCTCCATGCTGTCAGTGCAGAGCCTGATGTGGGACTTGATCCCATGAACTGTGAGATGATGACCTGAGCTGAAATCAAGAGTCAGAGCCACTCAGATGCTCCATCCTATTACTTTGTATGGCTCAGATAAATAGGAGGTACTTTAAACTCTTCTCTTGTTTCCCTTATAGCACTTCTGAGCCCACATAAAAGAAAAACTCAAGCAGATATTTATGGTATTTATGGTCTCTGTTTTTGAGTTTTCCGAGACTTCTGGTTCAAACCTTGTTCCACAATGCTTCCATCTTCATTGCCTGCTCACACTTAGCTTTTCATTCTTGCTTTACCCTGGCAGCTTTAGTGGGCTTTTGACTACCAGTCTCTGGCTCTATCTTCTTGGCTGCCTACATTTTCCTTTCCTGGAGAGGAATCACCTAATTATGGCTCTCTTTCATGACAAGCCCCAGGATCTCCTTTTTCAATGCAGGGCCTTTAATACTTTTTTTTTTTCTCTAAGTTTTTTTCATCTATTTTAAGAGAGATGAAGACAGTGCAGGGTGGGGGGTGGGGGCAGAGAGAGAGGAAGAGAGAGAGAGAATCCCAAGCAGGCTCCACACTACCAGCACAGAGCCCAGTGCAAAGGCTCAAACCCACAAAGCCTCGAGATCAGGACCTAAGCCAAAACCAAGAGTTGAACACTTAACCAACTGAGTCATCCAAGTGCCCAGTGCAGGGCCTTTAAAATCAGTCCTCAACCCACAGAACAAAGACTTGGATGATTATGAGTTCATGGTTGCCTTCACCCCAACTTTGGGACCAAAAAGCTTAAAATGTCCAATATTGGCAGTGTATCTTTAATGTTTACATATCTACTCTATGGTGTCCATTTGGAGTATCTAAAGGTTCTTCAGGAATCATGATAGTGGTTTCATTTTCATCTTCTTCAAATTTTAGAAGGACCACCAAAGATTATTCTTCCAGACTATTTTTAGTCTTTGGTCAGAGACAAATGTCAAAACTTCCACCTTTGTTTTAGTAGTACATATGATCGTATTTATTGATAATAAATAATGATAAATTTCCTTAAAGAAGGCACTGCATAAAATTCAGGGAATAGAAATTTCACAGTATGCCTTATGGCTTTGATATATTTCATTTCCTGCACTATAAAAACTAGAGTAAATTATGCCACTTCGGAAAACATATGAGAGGAAAAAGTTAAAACAGAGTAAAAAACATGGTTGAATATGTCACTCAGAACTATGAAAATATTCTATGCTTATAAGAAGTCCAAACACCGTGGCATCCTTCTAAGATCCTTTCATATCTGGTCACAACTTCACTTGCCTTTCCTAAATTTTATTCCATTCTACTCATCCATTTCATGCTGCCTCTGCCTAGAACGCCCATAATCCTTTTTCTCCACCTGTGAAACCCCCTCCCCATTTCCTGCAAGGCCACATTTCAGGACCACCATCTCTATGAAACCCTGTCTTTTTCTTCCTGTTGACTGTATGCTCTATTCAAGGCCTCAACAGACACAATTAGGAAGATCATTCTATGCATATCTCTGGGTATCTTGTGAATGTTCTTGAGGATTGGACCAAGCATTTCAACATCTCTCAATCCTGAGAGGCCTAGAAGACTTCCTACTGCACAGAAGTCATACCATAATGTTTGAATGTTTGAATGAATGAATTACATGGGGCAGAAGCTGCAGGCAATAAAAATGAGTGATTGACTCTCTTGGTATAGACTATGGTCTAGTAGAGCAGATGAAAAATAGCCACATGATTTAAAAAACAAGCTATTTAAGTGTTATTATTTCAGAGCCAAATAATGGACTCCTTTTCTCTTGATGTATTTATTTTTTATTAGATACATCTCTTGATGTGTTTATTTTTTATTAGAGTATTTTCTCATGTGTATATTTAGTGACCCAGTCATATTACAAGAAATATCAATCTACTTGGTTTTGACTACTAACTAATATTCTATTTGTTTCAGTTCTGAGATTTTTAGAGCCCACCTACCTGATTTAACTCTTTAGATATTGGTGCAGGGAAAGTAATTAAATCAACCAAATAATCCCAGAATTGCCTAATAGCTTAAAAAGTAATTAACTCACATTGCAAATTAAGAAATCCAGCTATGCAGCTAAAATACTACTGTTCATCAGTGATGGTTATTTTGAGTCAGAGTGCCATGAATTAAATATTCTTGCCAGGGCTCCACCCTGACACCCCCTCCCCCAGGGCAGCCATCGTATGTCACTCATGTTGAAGTCTGCCAATAAGTTTTAGGGAAATTTCCTACAGTGTTAAGAACTGCCCTTCACCAGGATTCTAAAGTCCTTTTTTTTTTTTTTTTCCTAAGTACCAGTTGCCCAAATGTCTTTGGACCAAGTTTCTGGCATAGACTTGTTCAGGAAATAGGGTGGGAGGAACACCTATTTTATATTTTAAGTGAAAAAACATTCACACTAGAACATTATGCAATAACCAAAAAAAAAAGAAAAAGTTTGGTTCGTGGTGAAGTTTAAGCTCCCCATCACTGTGACTTTGTTTTGGTCACAGAAGAAGCAATCATGGGTTCTCAAGTTGAAGTAACAACAACTAATATGGTAATTTCACTGGACTGTTTAATTTAACAGGCTTAAGATGAAATATGGCAATGTTATAATTGAGACCAAAACTGCTTGTTTTCTGTCCCTAGTTACAAGTGAAAGAAATTAATGGACAGCAGATTTTCAGTAGAAAAACAAGTGTTCTACCAATTTTTGCCTCTGCAGAACGTAGTGCTGGAGTCCAGTACACAACAGGAACTTAAAACTTATTCAGCTAAATAAACTAAGCTCCCCATGTCAGTTAGCATCACTGTCTTGGAAAGCAACTCCCTGAATACATACATAGTAAAATTTTTAAAGTCTGAATCTTTATGAAATCTTTGTAAATACCACCTACCCTTAACACCTCTGAGGTGGAAAGGAGGGAAGAAAGTACAATTTGATGCTACTCTAAAATGTATGTATGTATGTATGTATGTATGTATGTATGTATTTTTAAATGTTTGTTTATTTTTGAGAGGAAGAGAAAGCCCGTGAGCAGGGAAGGGGCAGAGAGAGAGGGGACAGAGGATCTTAAAAGGGCTCTGCACTGACAGCAGAGAGCATGATGCAGGGTTTGAACTCAGGAACTGTGAGATCATGACCTGAGCCATAGTCGGAAGCTTAACCAACTGAGCCACCCAGGTGCCCCAATGCTAAAATGTATTTTAAACCTCATATTTAACTTTTTAAAAATGTAATTTTATATTTTTCTTATAAAAATCTGTTATTTTAACATAAAACAACTTAAAAAGTATTTATGATTGAATAAAAATTGACACTGCTCTTCTATCTGGGTGGGAGTACCTTATTTATCCTGTGGCTTTCAGAACCCATGATCTAACTACCAAAGAACACTGACCTATATCAGAAGCAGAACTCTAGACCCTCTCCTATTTCCAACTCCTTAGTGAAATATTCTTTTCTTGTTTTAAAAAGTCCCCTTGACACGTAGCTAATTTGAAAAGCAAATCCTTGTTAATATCATAATGGGCTTTAATTTCTTAATGTATACCCATTTTATAGGGATATGTTCAAGATAATTCCCTAATACAAAGTAAGTATTTCAGGTAAACATTCCAGAAATAATGATAAGAGTTGATAGAGATGATTTTGGCCAAACACTAACCTTCCCTTTTGATGCCTAGCAAATGGTATCACTTCCTTAGGGCCCGTCCCACACAGGCCCTGCCCTGTGTTCCCATTGTCTAATTCTAATTCTCCTACAACTGGGAAGAAGAAGAATGATTCATTTCTATTTACTGTAATCCAGGCATTTTTGCTAAATGTTTCATGGGCTCATCTCATATAATCCTCATAACATTCTTCAGAGAAAAGCAGTATTTTATCCCCATTTTATGTTTGAGAAAACTGAGGCTCACAGAAACTACATAACTTTTCCTAGATCACACAGCTACCACATGGTGGTTCTTGGGCATGAATCTAGGGAGTTTAACTCAAGAACCTACTTACTCCAGTAATTATACTTAATATATTAGATTACCTCTAAGGAGAATACTTTTGTATGAAGTATAAGTTTTTCTTTTTGAGATACTAACCAGTAATCCCAATTACTTTGCTTTATTTCATAGACTCTGTGTTCTAAATTCTTAATCAGTTCAGTCTCTAACCTCTCAGGGTACTTCTAATTTTCACCCATATTTCCAAATTGTCACAGGGATCTAATCATATTAGATCTCATTTAAAATAGAAGAGTATATTGTACAAAGTCTAGAGCTTAGCATTTGCTGTCAAGTGACCCCATGTAATGACTAGTTTGTGACCCTAGTTTTTAATCTTTTCTAAGCCTCAGTTTACTCAATAACATGTCTTCCTGTCAGGATAAAATAAGTTAAGAAAATAGCTTGCCTGAAATTGATTTGTGTTAAGATTTATTGAAGTTCAGAAAATGAGCACTGAATCTAAATTTAATTCTCCAGCAATAACTACTTTCTCAGTCTCTATATTTGCATTGATGTGAAATGAGGAAGATTAATAAATATTGTCGTAAGATGCCTAACACATATGGAAGTAAACTAACCACAGCACTGGTAGTGCTGGTTATCACCATTAGTTTGTAAGTCTTAGAGAAGATTTTCAAAAATTTAAATTCAAGGGGTGCCTGGGTGGTTCAATCAGTTAAGCATCTGACTCTTAGTTTTGGTTTAGGTCATGATCTCATGGTTTTGTGAGTTCAAGCCCGCATGGGGCTATGTGCAGACAGTGCAGAACCTGCTTGGGATTCTCTCTCTCCCTCTCTCTCTGCCCCTCCCCCACTCATGCTGCCTCTGTCTCTCTTAAAAATAAATAAACTTTATAAAAAATTTTTTAATTCAAAGTATTTTTTAACCCCCAAAGAAAGTTAAAGTTCCCAATAATTATAGCTTATCAAAGCATGTTTTAACCCTACTTTATTTCAATAAGATAGAATTTTATAATTTCTCTTTTTATTTCTTTCTAATTCAATAATATTATAATTTTCAGGGTGCGGTAGCTCAGTCGGATAGGTGTGTGACTTTGGCTCAGGTCATGATCTCAGGGTTCCTGGGTTCGAGCCCTGCATCCGGCTCTGTGCTGACAGCTCAGAGACTGGAGCCTGCTTCGGATTCTGTGTTCCTCTCTGTCTGCCTCTCCCCTACCTGTGCTCTCTCCCTCTCTCTCTCTCTCTTTCAAAAATGAATAAAAAATTCATTTAAAAATAAATATTGTAATTTTCTAGAGCTCCAAATGTGTATATGTCTATACACATATATATATGTGTGTATATACATATGTTTACATATATATACACACACTATTGTTTATGAAAACAGAACAATTTGAAGAGATATTTTGGGGAAAGTATGTATCATGATTTTTAAATGTCTAAACATTAATCACTTATCAGTTTTTTATCGGTTAATCAGTTAAGCAGTATTTACTGATTATTGTGCAAATCCTCACGGGCCATACTGAGGCAGAAGACATAACTAAGACTATAGACAGGGAGATGAAATGTAGAGATTACTTGGCAAGGCTTTCCCAGGAAAAGGAGGCAGGTTGATGATACCAGTTAATGAAGATAGGCTGGAAAGCCCAACTGGGATACGAGAACACTGAATATAGGCAATGGAGCCTCAGTAATATCTGTTGAGTTTGAACTGTGATCCAACATGAGGTTTTGTCCAGAGACTGATTTGTGCAATAAATAAATATTTTTGAAAATAGGACTAAGAAATGAAAATATGAAAGTTGGAAACAGGGAAAAGCAGTATTTTTAACATATTCCACTAGGTAATCATTTCATATAAATAAATTAGAGAAAAATTCCTTAGCTGATGGGTCATGTTACTGACATTTGATGGCTTTCATCATCTCAGGGCTGACCATCTTTTTGATCTTCATTAAATTTCTTTATTGTCTTTTCCAGCTGTTAGTCCCTGTCATCCTGTTTGGTGGCACTCTATCCAATCATCCCTGTGGCTTCTCCCTTCCCTTCTCTCGGGTTACCTATACTGTCACCTGTATTGTGTCCTAGGCAGAGTCCTCCTTTGGGTGGCACTCTAGTCCTGCCTAGCCCTAGTCCTGCTAGAGAGAGATACTCAATTGGTAGCTGCTTTGAATTGAATGGAATGGAATAGAATGGATTCCAGGCACCAGGTGTAAACACAAATCCACTCATCCACTCCTTCCCTTTCTTTGAAATTCTCAAAACCATTAAGACAGGGCTGCTTTAAAAAAAAAAAAAAAAAAAAAAAAAAGCAAGTGAAGCTAACATGTGGATGTGGCTCTTAACAGGGAGGCTGTACAACTCACAGGATAAGCAAGGGAATCATTGCAAATTCTTAAGTGCTTTTACTGGCCTGGGTATCCCAGGGTGGGGTAACATTCTCCAGCGTTTTGACCCGTCAACTTAACTTCCCGATTTTTAGTTCCCTGGAGTAGTGGGAGGGGGAGAGGATGGAGTACCATGAACATGATTTAACGCACTCCTAGTTATAAAAGTCTTCAGCAAGAAGAAATAAAACAGTCCCCAGGTTCTTTATTAGATTCGGTTCCCAGTGTACAAACATTCTCATTCAACTTAAACAAAATAGCCCACACACATACCGTTTCTGAAGAGACTGTCTTCCTCCCTTCTTTAACCTCCCTCTTCCCTCTTGCATTTCTGTTTCTTTTCTTTTTTCTCCCATTCTTGTTTCCTTCTCCTTTTCTCCAACTTATCAGTCTTCCCAAAGAAAAGTTTATCTGCAACCACCGTTTAACCACGATCAAACGAAGCAAACCCTCCATAAGCGAAAGCAAAACCCTTTCAGTGGGGGCGTGCGGGAGTAGACGCCCCCTCCCCTCCCACATCCACACGTTTAGTGCCAGACCACAGCACGGCGAAGTTCAAGTGTCCGCAGGAAGCGAGGTGGGGAGACCAGACCTGCTCTCTCTCAGAGACCGTCGAATTCCTTCTGCGCAATCGGGCCCCAGGGAAGCAGCCTCCCCTTAAGGGCCGAGAAGCCCGAGCACGTTGAAAGTACTCTCCCGGAGCAGACCCAGGGGAGAAGTTAGGGGTGTGAAGGCGGGGCCACTGCACTGGCGACACCCTCCGAAGGTCCAGCCCTCGCCCGCCTTCCTGCCACCGTAGGGAGTTAGCCGGAGGGCGGCATCACCCTCTCAATGAAAGGCAGATATCCCTTTAAGGTTTGCTTTGTAGCTGGTGGACTTTAGCCTAAACACGAACCCGCGAAGCTGGCTTTATTTGTCCATGTCTCGGACAGAGCCTGGGAGACTGCCAGTGGGATTTCAGAAACCGAGCACGCGAAGGGGCGGGCGATGGGGCAGTAAGTCTGGGATATGAGGAGCGTGGAGAGGACTCAGAGGCATTCGTCCAAAACACAGGAAATTCACTCTTCGGCTTCTGCGCGCCGCGACTGGCCGGGGCCGGACGCAGACCTGCGGCGGTAGAGTGGCCCTGAGCGCGCGGCTCCGTTCCCAGTCCCGCCGAGTCCTGCCCGCCGATCCAGCGCGTCCCCGGGCTCTGCGGGCTCTCGGGCCATGGCCCCCCGACGCCAAGCCAGCCCAGGGCTGGCTGTCGCCCGCTGCTGGCTCCTCACCGGTGAGCGACCCTGCTTGTCTCTGGGCATCTGCGCTCGGGGCTCCGAGCTTGTTGTGGTTGTTGGGTAGAGGGAGACGGAGAGCTCTGGCCCAGAGGGGTGGATGGAGCGCTGGTCCAGTTTGGGGCGCTCAGGTAGTCTGGGCAGGTCTGAGTACAGAAAGGGGTTTCTGCGTTTCGTTTTCGTTATTCGTTTTGATGTGTTTCAAAACCTTCCCCCTCGGTGGTAGCAGGGAGACAGCGCTGAAAACTTGACAAGGTAGATGCGACTCTACAGACTTGTTTTGACAGTTTACACTGTATTTTAGGACTTTACTGAATGGCCTTTCCCCTCCTAACCCCCCTCCTCGGGAGGGAAGAAACTAGAGGGCGCCTGATTTATATGCAAAGTTCCTACCCTCAGGTTACACAAGAGTGGGCATTTTTGCATTTTGTTGCTGTCGAGGATGAGGAGGAACTTTTTGAAATGGAGAAAGGGATAGTGAACCTTTACTCTGTAACTGTCACAGAGCAGACCATTTTTTAATGCAAAGTATAGTGTTGTTACGTGTGTATAAAAGGTATTTTTCATGAGGACTTAAAAAAAACACTGGAAATACAAAGTTATATCCAATTCAGAAAAATGTTGAATCATATCATTCCTAAGATTTTCCAAATGATTAACCCACAGTCAGATCTTTTTTACCAGTTACTGACTGAGGGGAGAAGTTGTAGTGGTGAAAACTGGAAAGAAAGTGACCTGATTAATGGTTTGGTTAATGGTTGGGTTTAGCATATCATCAATATTCAGTGTTCAGTGTCTTTTTTGCTGGCATGCTTCTGAGTACTAGTTAATTCAGCATTTTGCCATTAAAAACGGGAATTACCTGGCCGGTTTACCCTGATTTGGATGTTCAAGCCTGGTTACCTCTTATGAAGATCTCTGAGAAATGGATTGTTAGTAAGCAAAACTTTTTACATAGTGAGGTGGTATTAAGAGAGTTAATTATGAGCTACTGACTTTTCATCCAAACATTCTCTACTACTCAGGAAGTGTCCAGTAATCCAAACAGTAGAGACTTCTGAACAGCTTTACAGCCAGTGAATGGTTTAACTTACCACCTACTGTCACTGCCCTTTACACTTATTTGACCTATGTGATGTCTCTCCAGCTCAAACTTTTTAGAGGTTGTTTGCCTTTTGTTGTTGTGTAAAATCTGAAGTTGTCTGACTATTCAAGTTGTACCTTTTTCAACTTACCAAAAAGGCAGTCAGTAGTGCAGAAAGGATCAAATGAAGTTTGCGCATCCCCCCTCCGCCAAAAAAAAAAAAAAAAAAAAAAAAAGAATGAGGGCCCTGGGTGGCTCAGTAGGTTAAGCAGCTGACTCTTGATTTCAACTCAGGTCATGATCCATGATCTCACTGTTTGTGAGTTTCAGCCCTGTTCTCAGCCTCTGCACCTGGAGCCTGCTTGGGATTTTCTTTCTCCCTCGCTCTCTCTGCCCCTCCCCTGCTCACATCTTCTCTCTCTCTCTCTCTCTCTCTCTCTCAAAATAAATAAACTTTAAAATGAAACTTTAAAAAAATAGAGGTCAAAAAGTTATGATTTCGTATACTGAAGATCTTTTAGTTTTAACTGCTTTATTTACCCATGCCTAAAACAGTCACAAGTTGCATGCTGTGGGTTTTCTGCAATTGTTGGTAAGGCATATTAAGGCAGAAAGGGACTTAAAGAAGAATAACATATAGATATTTCTAAAATTTTTTTAAAGTTTATTTATTTTTGACAGAGAGAGAGAGAGACAGAGCATAAGCGGGGGAGGGGCAGAGAGAGAGGGAGACACAGAATCCAAAGCAGGCTCTGGGCTCTGAGCTGTCAGCACAGAGCCCGACGTGGGGCTTGAACTCACAGACCAGAACGCAAGATCATGACCTGAGCTGAAGTTGGACGCTTAAGTGACTGAGCCACCCAGGCGCCCTTAGGTATTTCTAAATTATAATACTTAAGTCCTTTTTTGTGTATGTGTATACGTGCATGTACCTAAAATTCAATCATATTTAAATTAGAATTTATTGTGTCAGAATCAGTCAGTTCCTCATATGTGCTATAATATGCCCATTTTACAAGGATCTGAAATTTGACTTCTTCCTCTCCTTTGCTGGTCTTCCAGTGAGTCATCATAGTTCAGCTTTCCTGGAAACTTCTCGTCAGTTCAGAGTCCACACCTAACCTGGGGTCTCATCACCATCCCTACCAGTGCACACTCCTGTAGAGTGCTCTTGCTGCCAATCTGAACCCAACCTCTAATCTGTCTTCCTAATAAGTAATTTTCATTATATCTTAGTCTTTAGTAAAACAAACAAAAATACTTTGATGGTTCTTTATTGTCTTCAGATAAAATCCAAAATTCTCAACTGACCATTCAGGGTCTGCTCTAATCCAGCACCCTCTCTCTCCTACTACGCCCGTATTGGTTTCCTGTTTCTGTTGTAACAAATTGCCACAGATTAATTCGTTTAAAATAAGACAAATTATGGGGCGCCTGGGTGGCGCAGTCGGTTAAGCGTCCGACTTCAGCCAGGTCACGATCTCACGGTCCGGGAGTTCGAGCCCCGCGTCAGGCTCTGGGCTGATGGCTCAGAGCCTGGAGCCTGTTTCTGATTCTGTGTCTCCCTCTCTCTCTGCCCCTCCCCCGTTCATGCTCTGCCTCTCTCTGTACCAAAAATAAACGTTGGAAAAAAAAAATTAAAAAAAAATTAAAAAAAAAAAATAAGACAAATTTACTATCTTACAGTTCTGTAAGAAGTATCTCTAGGCTAAAATCAAGGTGCAGACAGAGCTACATGTCTTCTGGAGGCTATCAGGGAAAATCCATTTCCTTGCCTTTTCCAGCTTCTAGAGGCCACCTGCATTCCTTAGCTTGTGGGTCCATCCTACATTTTCAAAGCCAGCAGTATAGCATCTTCAAATTTTTCTCTCTGACTGCTTCATCATCCATTTCTTTCTCTGACTCTGACCCTGTTGAGTCTTTCTTATAAAGATCCTTCTAATTACATTGGACCCACTTACATAATGCAGGATAATCTCCCTGTCTTGAGATCCTTAATTTAATCACACATGGCAAGTCCTTTGTGCCATATAAGGTAACATTCACAGGTTCTAGGGATTAGGACATGACATCTTTGGGAGACCATTATTCTGCCTACCAAAACCCCAAAACGTACACTTCCCATGATAGCCAATCACGTTTCCTTACTTTCTCCGTAATCCTCACGCTCATTTTGATACTGTGGATATGATCTTGTTTTATGCATGTGGAAGAGAACTCTACCTTTCCCTCCACCACCCCCTGTTGAGCCTGTGCTCAGCTTAGATCTCTGATCTTGAATCTCATGCTGTGAAATAATATGCCAGGTAGGCTACCTAAATGTGGGTTTGGGGGGCCTGGGGTGGCTTAGTGGGTTAAGCTTCCAACTTGAGCCTAAGTCATGATATCAAGGTTCAGGACTCTGTGCTGACAGCTCAGAGCCTGGAGCCTCCTTCTGATTCTGTGTCTCCCTCTGTCTCTGCTCCTTCCCCACTCATGCTCTGTCTCTCAAAAGTAAATAAGCATTAAAAAAATTTATAAATGTAGGCTTATATCACCACAACAAACCACCACCATCCCAATAAACTTCCCGTTGGATTAAGAATTGTCTTGTATTAGCTTTTAACGATATTTTAAAATGATTTGTCAACAGATTATTATTTTATGTATGTCAAAGTCCCAGCAAAAACTAGTGACACATATAAAGGATTTAACTGAAGAAAGTTTAATAAAGGGACTGTTTACAGAGGCATTTAAAGGAACTGACAAAAGATGGTGGAGCACCTAAGGACAAACAATAATGAGAAGAAAGCATCTGAAGTAACAGTGGGAAGAAAAGCCATTACTAATCCTAGGCATGAAAAGGGAGCATTGTCAGGTTGACTGTGAACTCTAGCTATGGGAGAGGGACTGTTGGACAGGGGCTGGGGCATAGGAAGAGGAATGCAGCCAGAGCCCAAACTGAAGCCCCACCAGGAGGGAGCAGGGGAAATGAATACCCCTTCTTTTCCTCCCACCCTCTCATTTCTTGCCCAACCTCTCATTGGCCATATCCAAATGGCAGAATTAAACCTCCGGGGGAAAAAGATCAAGACATACAATAACAGAGAAAAACTGGCACAACTTAATGCTGAAAGGCACATATTTATTGAGAACATATTCTGTGTGAGGCCTTGTGCCAAAAACGTTCCATATATTATTTCATTTTAATCTGAGAAACGAAAAAATTCAGAACTATTATCCATATATTGGAGATGAAGAAACCAAAATGCTAAGAGATTAATTTGTGCAAAGTCACACAACTAGTAAATGGCAAAGCCTATGCTCAGCTTTGATCTCTGATCTCAGATCTCATGCTGTGAGATAATATGCCATACAGGCTATCTAAATGCAACTCCATTTCCCTCTTGCTCAACCCTCTAAATGTTAAATCCAAGCATACCTGTCTAAAAGACTTTCATAAGGACCTAATCAATGATGCAAGTCTGTTATTTTCATGACTTTTAGGTATACAGTGAAATTAGATGATGTCTACCCTACATTAATCATAACCCAAATAAGACTACTATCTCTGGATATTAAGAATATATAGAATGATGCCTAATTGAGTTGTATGTCTCTCCCCCTAGAAATATTTTACTTAGCCTAAAAGCAAGGTGTCTTCCTTTGTGACTTTCTTCAGTCAATATTTCCTATTCAAAATGAAGTCCAGAGGCACCTGAGTGGCTCATTAGAAGTGTCTGACTCTTGGGGCGCCTGGGTGGCGCAGTCGGTTAAGCGTCCGACTTCAGCCAGGTCACGATCTCGCGGTCCGTGAGTTCGAGCCCCGCGTCAGGCTCTGGGCTGACGCTCAGAGCCTGGAGCCTGTTTCCGATTCTGTGTCTCCCTCTCTCTCTGCCCCTCCCCCGTTCATGCTCTGTCTCTCTCTCTCTGTCCCAAAAATAAATAAAACGTTGAAAAAAAAAAAAGAAAAAAAATTAAAAAAAAAAAAGAAGTGTCTGACTCTTGATTTTGGCTAAGGTCATGATATCGTGGTCAGTCGTAGAATCTAGCTCTGCGTCTAATCCTCTGCTTGGGATTCTCTCCCTCTTTCCCTTCCCACCCCTTCCCTCTCTAAAAAGAAAAAAATATATGTGTGTGTGTATGAAATCCAGTGAGGTGACGGCTGAACATGGAAATCAGACACTTACTCATAACAAAGAAATGACCTCCAGTGGCACACAGTGGACTGTCAGGAATTACTGAACATGGGGAAACTCTTTAGTCATTATGATATCAGTAAAGGCAGCAATACATTCATAAGATTTTTGTTCGTTTGTTTGTTTAATACATAGGCACTGAGAGTAGAAGTGAAATATATATATATATATATATATATATATATATATATATATATATATATTTCACATTTCACCAGTTTGCCTATTTGTCGTCCCTGCTGTCGTGATGCTCTTTTGATGCATAAACTTGGGCACAGCTGATAACTATTGATTTTACTTCCTCAGATGGATGCTCCTCTGCATATGTGCCTCCACCTCAAACCCCAAAAACTTCTCATTAGATTTAGAACTTGCTAAATTTTCATATTCTCCTTAAAATACTTCATAAAATAACTCATGTTTAAAACATATTCAGAAAATTAGGGATCAAAGTGCTATTCTTTACCTACACAATCCTTCTGTTGTATGAAACACAAAATAGTGTATTTGAATTCATGTTATAAAATTGAGATGAAAGATATTTGGAATTGTTGCCACAATGCTCAAATCAGAATATACTGCCTATCCAGAGTGCTCTGTGACTGGAGAATTGTATTCACTCTCAAAGCAAGTACAGAAGAGTATCAAGAGATGTAAATGAGCTGAATATATTCCTGTCAAGATTATTGAGTCTCTTTTAGCTCTTCCGTTGTGCCAACTCCTCTGAAGTCTCCAGGCCTTTGCATAAGCAGTTACTCACACTGCTTGCTAACCTCAAGTCCCCACATGAATGTCATTGCCAAGAAACCCACTGGAGTATATAGGTCGCCCTCTACCAGAAACATGTAAGCCCCTGGTGCTTCTATAACATACCACATGATAGGGTAATTAAATATCTGACTGTCTGTCTTCCCAGCTTGCTATATGCTCTATGAGGGTAGACTCTTCATTATCCTTAGCATCTAAAATAATAGGCACTTGAAATCTGTTATTGAATAGACTATAGACAAAGCCATAAAATACTTAAAAGATCAGATTGTCTCTTTTTGATGCATATGTCCTTACCTGGAATATATATATCTACCCACATTTATATCTAACTGAATAAAAGACACCATCAATTGAATGATGCACCATTATTTTATGCACTACTGAGAAATAAAAGTGCTGCCATTCCAATTATA
Source organism: Leopardus geoffroyi (assembly GCF_018350155.1). NCBI lineage: Eukaryota > Metazoa > Chordata > Mammalia > Carnivora > Felidae > Leopardus > Leopardus geoffroyi. The sequence goes on along the minus strand of NC_059326.1, from coordinate 200,215,897 downwards.
ATCAATTAGATTGTTAGATGCCTACTAGTTTCAGAGATGTTGAAAAGTGGGAAAATGTGCATCTGAAAATCACAAAAATAACAAACAGTAAATCTACATGGTAATTTTCTATCACATTTCGTTGTATTTTTAAAAACTGTATCATAAAATTTCAAACATACTCCTGGATACAAATGACACTCCTTCTGGTTACAAAGATATGAACATTGTCCCTCTTCTTAGTTCTTTTCTATCTGATGCAAGGGATAATTGCTCCTCTGGCATCAGTAGCCTCACCAGATCCCAAGAACTGAGCTTCCTCTGAATACTCTCCCTCAGGAGAAAGGTGACAATAAAGTAAACATTGATCCAGCTGCATAGGATCAATGACTAGTTTTGGCAAACCCTAAATTTTTGTCATATTGGTGGTTAGCGCTAGGGCTAACACAGATATGAAGGGACTTGATTTTTATTTAATGCCTTCTGTAATTTAAAAGGAAGATTAGAGGGGCGCCTGGGTGGCGCAGTCGGTTAAGCGTCCGACTTCAGCCAGGTCACGATCTCGCGGTCCGTGAGTTCGAGCCCCGCGTCGGGCTCTGGGCTGATGGTCCAGAGCCTGGAGCCTGCTTCCGATTCTGTGTCTCCCTCTCTCTCTGACCCTCCCCCGTTCATGCTCTGTCTCTCTCTGTCTCAAAAATAAATTAAAAAATAAAATAAAATAAATAAAAGGAAGATTAGAAAGTCAAGTAAGTCTTAAAAGGAGATTAAAATACATGCACTGGTTGGTGTTAAGAATTCACTTTATGTGCAAAAACATTAATATTGTTTTATCCAAACAGATCTCTATAAATACAACAAATGAGAAATCTAATTTGAAAAATCATTGTAATTCAAATATTAAAAGGGGTGACAACATATGCTTTTTGCATGAATTATATGGGATCTGCTGTAATAAATGCAAATTCTGAAATTTGAATAGGATATCTAACTCACATTAGAACATCAAATGATGAAGATTAATGGGGGGGGGGGCGAATAGCTCAGTCGGTAAGCATCTGACTTCAGCTCAGGTCATGTTCTTACAGTTTGTGAGTTTGAGCCCCACATAGGGCTCTGTGCTGACAGCTCAGAGTCTGGAGCCTGCTTTGGATTCTGTCTCCCTCTCTCTCTGCCCCTCCCCTGCTTGCACTCTGTCTCTCTCTGTCTCTCTCTCAAAAATGAAATAAACATTTAAAAAATTTTTAAATAAAAAAGATTAATGAACCACATATTTTATTATAAATCCTATACTCCTAATACAAATTACAGTGTACTTTGTTTTTTTAATGTTTATTTATTTATTTATTTATTTATTTATTTATTTTAATTTTTTTTTTTTTCAACGTTTATTTATTTTTGGGACAGAGAGAGACAGAGCATGAACGGGGGAGGGGCAGAGAGAGAGGGAGACACAGAATCGGAAACAGGCTCCAGGCTCTGAGCCATCAGCCCAGAGCCCGACGTGGGGCTCGAACTCACGGACCGCGAGATCGTGACCTGGCTGAAGTCGGACACTTAACCGACTGCGCCACCCAGGCGCCCCAATGTTTATTTATTTTTGAGAGACAGAGAGAGACAGCATGAGCAGGGGAGGCGCAGAGAGACAGGGAGACACAGAATCTGAAGCAGGCTCCAGTTTGAACTGTCAGCACAGAGCCCAGCACGGGGGCTTGAACTCATGAACCGTGAGATCATGACCTGAGCCAAAGTCAGACATTCAACCAACTGAGCCACACAGACACCCCCTACTGTGTACTTTCAAAATCATTTTGTTAGGTATAATTTTAGTTTGCCAAATACTAAAGTTTGAAAACACATGGATACTGACCAGTCTTTAAAATTGTACATTTTATTGTTATATTTTTCGTAAAATGATCTTGTACAGGTATACGTACAAACAGAAACACACCACTCACAGAGGCTTTTGTTGATAAGATTTTTGCTTATCTGGTAGGAGGTTTCATATTATTTTGTGACAACTGCAAGTAACTGCTTTTAATCACAGAAACTTTAGACAGTAACTGAGTAAAAGTTCCTTCAAAACAGACAAACAAACAAACCAAAAACTTTCTCTTTTCCCCTTTTGCCTGAATTAGCTGAATACTTCTCCCAGTTGTCCTCTTAGCTTTGCTTGTGGAGGTCACGTGGGCATCTCTGTACAATCCCAGGTTAGCACATTCTCCTTCCGTAAATGATTGCATTTATTATTAGATATTCATAATCAGAGCTCTGGTTTACTCTGCAAAGATCATTTTCTAAACATGCATAATAAAACTGTTATTATATATTATTTACATTTTAAGATCTTTTCCTCAGTATGATGTGTTTAAAATAATCATTTTCTTACCGAAGCATGGGTATCTCAAAAATTGAAATAGGTTTTTAGAAACTTACCTTAAGAATAATCTTCTCTTTAAAATTATAGTGACATTATAAAACAGAATGTTTTCATAATTTTAAGACACCAAAGATAGACAAGTTAAAAACTCTGTATTAAAGGAGAACTAACGATCACATATTCTTTCATATAATAACTATGATTATGTAACAGTTGCTGTGCTGAGTTTCAGGAACACAGGCAAATAAAAGGTAGTCTCTGTCCTTAAAGAAGTTCACACTCTGAAAAAGGCAATAGACAAGCAAGGAAGTAATGATGGGAAGAGCCTCCATGGTGCTGTAAGCAGAGGAAGGAAAAAAATTAGTAGGTGTTGCAGGGAAGCTAAGTCTTGGGATGCCTGGTGGCTTAGTCTTGGTTAAGTGTCCAACTTTGGCTCAGGTCATGATCTCATGGCTTGTGAGTTGGAGCCCCTCATTGGGTTTACTGCTGTAAGCTCGAACCAAGAGTGGAGCCTGCTTCAAGTTCTGTGTCTCTCTCTCTCTCTGCCTTCCCTCGCCACCCCCCCCCCGCCACTTCTCTTTCTCTCTCTCTCTTAAAAATAAATAAACATTAAAAAAAAGAAAAAAGTTAAGTCTTGCAAACAAAAAAATACAAGAAACAAGAACAATTATACAGCCCCTATACTGTGCTAAGCCCAGGGTATCCAAATAAGAAATCCATCCTCAGGAGCCCATTAGCCCTGCAGCTGTCATACAAACCATTTCTAGCATTCTAACATACTATTATAACAGGAAGAAGGACTGTAATCCAATTCACCAATGAAGTGCATGAACTCATGCAGTAGGACTGACCTAAGCTTGCAGAAGGGATACTAGTATAAATAATGGTGCCCAACAGATTATTCATCAGTCAGCTTTACTGAACCAGTTATTTTTCCAAGACTGAGTATGATCATGTTAAAGTGAGCCCTTGATCCTTGCTATGTCTGATCCAGATTTCTAGCTTCAGGTCAGGCATTCTTGGAGATTTACCATATATCTCACATGTTTATACAACTCTACAGTTAACAAGTGTCATAATCTCATTAGAATCTCATAAGGGTTATCAAATAAGAGAGGCAGGACCAATAATCTTACTTACAATTTAGACTGAAAAGTTCAGGTTTGTAAGTTAGGGGCCTCATCTAAAGTTGTTATAACCTACTAGAAAGATCATGACTCCTGTCTGCCAACTCTTGGTGTGCAAGGATTAAACTTGGTATTGATCTTTTACCACTACAGTGGGCCTTAGAAAGAATCAAATTCAAAAGGTACTATGCAAAAATGAATATAAATGTGATAGAGTGAGATTATGAGTACTGTTTCAGTTTTTTAAACATTTTTGCAGCATAATCTTTACAATTCAGACAATTTTAATTATTGAATTCAATGCCCTCAATTCTTAAGAAAAAGAAACTTGAGTTTCTAAGACACTGAGGGCTGCCAAAAGTTAAGAGTAAAAACAATTGACAGGGTAAGAATTACAATCCAGGATGTTTGACTTCTAGCCCAGTTCTCTTTCTGAGACACTGGAATTACATCAAAAAAAAACAAAATGAAAACTTTTTTTTATTCTAGAGAGATTAATATAAATAGAAAAAAATAGATATAAAGTTGCTGATATAAAGGTTTCTATTTTCAAAAAGCCAATAAATAGAAAATTAGAATTTAAAGTAACAAAGGTAAATGTTTTTTTCTCATGATTTTGCATATTTTGGTAAAAAAATGAAAATACCATATACTGCTATATATTACTTAACTGCTGTAACTACAACAGCTTTAAAATAAGAGGAATTACTTTTTTATATACCATTATTAAGTTAAGTGAACTATCGTTAATTACAATATCCTGCCTTAAGAACTGTCTGTGATAATGTTCATATAGCTGCCACACTTCACATCTGATACACTCAGGTTATTATCCATGTATAAGTGCCTACTATGTGCCAGGGACTTTTCAAGGGTCAGTGGAGAAGTAAAAGGATTAATCTACTCAGAGTTCAACAAGAAAGAAAAGATAGGTATTCCAATTACTATATGCATGGTTTCAGGGGCGCCTGGGTGACTCAGTCGGTTGAGCGTCCGACTTCAGCTCGGGTCATGATGTCTCGGTTCGAGGGTTCAAGACCCACTTCAGCCTCTGTGCAGACAGCCCAGAGCCTGGAGCCTGCTTTGGATTCTGTATTTCCCTCTCTACCCCTCCCCCACTTACACTCGGTCTCTCTCTCAAAGATAAATAAACATTTAAAAAATATTAAAAATATTTACATATGCAGGTTTTCAAATGTGACGAAACATTTAAGCTGGGCTTAAAAAAGAAGTAGTATTTATGGAGGAAGGACTGAGAAGCAGTGACATTTTAAATAGAAAACATCATGAGTTAAGGGCAGCAAAGTAGACAGTTCCCAGGATGTATGGGGAACAAAAATTACTCCTGTGGTGGAATATAGGGTGCTGGAGGGGGCAAGTGGAAAATAAAGCTTGTAAAGCCAAATCATGGAGGCCCTGAACATCACAGAATTGGATTTTAATTAGTAGGGAATGAGAATTCTAAATAATTCAAAATAAAAATGTAATGATTAATCTGGAAATACTAAGTTACAACACAAAGCCTGAGAGAAAACATCTGATCATTCAAAAGTAAGCTCCAGTTACTAAAAAATAATTCTATTTCAGATCAAATAGTAATTCTATGAAAAATTTTGTAGTATGTTCACTGAAGCAAGTTTATGTTTAAAAAGACACCCCAAAGCAGTTTGCCTCATAATTTAAATAAACTCTTTAAAATAACCACAGAATTAGCAGTCAGTGTGGGTTTCCTACAGTTTTTAAATGTAGAAATATATGCGTATTTTCCTTAAGTAGAACACTGGATTTTTCTCAAGGATTATAATGGTGACCTAGGCTGGGCAGAAGTAAAAGTATGTTGAGCAGAAGAATATAAAGATTTTTTTTTTTTTTTTAGTAATAGAAGCAAGGAAGGGACTGATGCCTTTCAAATCTTCTCAGTTGTTTCCTAAGCTGTGGGTCTTTAACTGGTAAAGGTGACAATTAAGGGGAAGTGGCAGTGGATGACAGCACATAACTTACGGTTGCAGAGATTTCAAGCATCCATAATATATATAATCTTGCACCACTGAACAGAGGAGAGGATGGAGAGTTAAGCATGTCTGAATTTAAAAGCTGGTTATGTGATCTTTAATACATTTCTTTATGTCTCTGTAATTCATTTTCTTAATCTACAAAATGAGGATAACAAATATTTATAGATGAAGATTAGAAGAGTATATAGGAAAGTACCTGGTGAATATTCAATAAATGATAGCTCTTCATTAAAAACCTAACATTTATTAAGGTCCTACGGTATGCCTGCCGCTGTGATTCTGTGGTTTTTAATCTTTGGCAGACTTTAGAGAGAGGTAAATTGTACTTAGAAAGGTGATCAAGGAGCAACTCAAAGTATTTATCTCTCTCCTAGTTAGGAAATCTCCGTTGGAGAGAGGCAAGCCATCTTTACACTTTAGCGTGATCAGTTCCTTACTCACTCAAAAGTCACTGGGTTTACTTGGAAGTGGAAGAAGGAAGTCTGAGTTAGAAACTGTGAGGGCACTCACTATGACAGGAAGGTGTGAAAGGAAGAGGGAAAGGAGGTTAAGAACAGAGAGGAAGAGGAGAGGCCACAAAAACAATGACTCTAATTTGTACTAGAGCTGTAGAGGGGAATTTTGTGTCCCCTTAGAATCTCTGAGGAAGATAACTGAGATGTGAAATTCAAGACTTGTGCCAGAGTCAGATTCCTCTCTTTCATCCTGGTCTCACCAGTTCAAGCTTCCCTTTCAGTACCATACACAAGTTAAGAAAGAGAATGGGAAGATATATGGTAGGACTCCTCTGCTCTCCACCCCATCTTAACCCTCAAGAAAATCTGATGGGCTTTTTCTATTTACTGATCTTGTTAAGAAGCAGTCCCCAATTCTCAACACCCCCACACTATAAAAATGCTGTGTGACTTAAGGATTTTCTTTAAAATAAATTCCATAGCCTTTCGGTCGTGTTGGTCCTACTACATCAGATTTTCCCCACTTCCCATATTCTCAGCTTTGGCAGTGATGATCCCGCCCTAAGCTTTTGCGACCCAATCCCTAACCTAAACATTTCACGGGCTATTGAGCTGCAGAAAGCGGAGACTGCCAATTTTGGAATCTGGGATTCCCAGGACATCGGGACAAGCAACTGAGAGGTCCACCCAGGGGTAAATTCCACGGATGGTTTCTTCTCTGTGTGGGGTCAGTGCTTTAACATCTGGGTTAGTCAGATCATGCAGACACGGTAACTAAGCGCAGAAAACAGCTGGGCACGTTGCTCTGAGCCCACACCCACCGTGACGAGTCGTTCTTAGAAACCGCTTCTGGAAATACCAGCTTCAAAAGGCGTGCAGCGCTTGAGTGTGGATAAGGCAGGTGCAAAGCCGAGCACATTTTAGGACTGTGGGGCCAAGTCTGCACTTTTGAGAATTCCTTTTACTTTTAGTTAAGTTTTAACACTGGATTTACCCGGGGAAGAGAAGGTGTTCAGTGGCAGTTGCACGCAGCTGAAAAAAATAATTTGAACTACATATTCCTCAGATTCTGCACAAACACTTGTGGAAGAGAAAACTTAGGAGGTCCAAGTTCAGCATTAAACGATCTGCCACCAAAGATTCCAACCACGTTCCTCCGTCGGTTTAGTCCTCGGACGCGCTTCACGCTTAGTGCGCCTGCGCCCGCGCGAACTGTGATTTCCCCACCCCCACCCCGCCTCCTCTTTGGGGACGTAAAACATGCGCCGGGAGGCGGGACGCGGGCTACGCATGCGTGCTCATTGCATCAGCTGCTGGGTCCGTGCTGGCGGCTGGAACCGAGAAGACTGCGTTTGCTGCGGTGTCTCTCGCGCCGGTGTGGTGCCGTGCGCCCGGAAACTAAGAAAAGAAGGGCTAGAGTAAGTGTTCCCCTCGGCCGCTCGAGTCGGTACTATAGTATTTCCTTCCCGTCAGGCCAGTGGCTATAGGGACCAGACCCCGCCCCCTTCCCGGCCTAGACTCCCTTTCCCTCCCTGCCCCTTTCCCACCGGGTACCCCCTCATTTCCTCTTGTTCTGCCTGCGAATCCCCGCCAAAGTCATGAAGCTCGTGAGGAAGGACATTGAGAAAGACAATGCGGGCCAGGTGACCCTGGTCCCCGAAGAACCTGAGGACATGTGGCACACCTACAATCTAGTGCAGGTGGGCGACAGCTTGCGTGCCTCCACCATCCGCAAGGTACAGACTGAGTCCTCCACAGGCAGCGTAGGAAGCAACCGGGTCCGCACTACTCTCACTCTCTGCGTGGAGGCCATCGATTTTGACTCTCAAGCTTGCCAGCTGCGGGTTAAGGGGACCAACATCCAAGAGAATGAGTATGTCAAGATGGGGGCTTACCACACCATCGAGCTGGAGCCCAACCGCCAGTTCACGCTGGCCAAGAAACAGTGGGACAGTGTGGTTCTGGAGCGCATCGAGCAGGCCTGTGACCCAGCCTGGAGCGCAGATGTGGCGGCTGTGGTCATGCAGGAAGGCCTCGCCCATATCTGCTTAGTCACTCCCAGCATGACCCTCACTCGGGCCAAGGTGGAGGTGAACATCCCTAGGAAACGGAAAGGCAACTGTTCCCAGCATGACCGGGCCTTGGAGCGATTCTACGAACAGGTGGTCCAGGGTATCCAGCGCCACATAAACTTTGATGTTGTGAAGTGCATCCTGGTGGCCAGCCCAGGATTCGTGAGGGAGCAGTTCTGCGACTACATGTTTCAACAAGCAGTGAAGACCGACAACAAAGTGCTCCTGGAAAACCGGTCCAAATTCCTTCAGGTAAAACAGTCTTATCCAAGGGTAATTAAGAATGGGCAGAGGGATTTGTATAAACTACTCTTAGGTTTTAGGACTGGGAAAAGTACAAGAGGAGAAAGTGTTTACTGGACTGTGATTGTAAGCGAGCTAATGAAATGAAAAAGAGAATTGTTAAATAGGGTATTTACATAGTAAACTTTGCTTTAAGTTCTCAAACTTAATAAAGTTTTATTAGTGCTTTTGGCTTTAGGTCATTGCAGGCTGATGAATGGGTACTCTAAGATTGTTTTGCCTAACTTTCATAATTGTGATTCCAGGTACATGCCTCCTCTGGACACAAGTACTCCCTGAAAGAGGCCCTTTGTGACCCTTCTGTAGCTAGCCGCCTTTCAGACACTAAAGCCGCTGGGGAAGTAAAGGCTTTGGATGACTTCTATAAAATGTTACAACATGAACCTGACCGAGCTTTTTATGGACTCAAGCAGGTAGAGAAGGCCAATGAGGCTATGGCAATCGACACATTGCTCATCAGTGATGAGCTTTTCAGGCACCAGGATGTAGCCACACGGAGCCGATATGTGAAGCTGGTGGACAGTGTGAAAGAGAATGCGGGCACTGTTAGGATATTCTCTAGTCTTCATGTATCTGGAGAACAGCTCAGTCAGTTGACTGGAGTGGCTGCCATTCTCCGCTTCCCTGTCCCTGAACTCTCTGACCAAGAGGATGATTCCAGTTCTGAGGAAGATTAATGATTGGAACTTCTAACTTAGACAATCTGTGTCTCCATTGTTACATTTCCTTAGCATCCTGGCAGAAAGCTGCAAGGCACTTTGTGATTCTTACAGGAATTTCTCATGTCTTTGGTCACACTAGGTATTGTGTGATTGGCAGGACATGTATTCAAACCAAACAATAAATTAAAAGGAAATAATCTCCACGTACTACCATCTTTATTAAATAGGATAATTTATATAGAAACTGTGAGTTATTTGCAGTACTCAAAAAGCATTTTGTGTATTTAATAAGAGTACCTATATATTCTTTGGGATAGATCATAAAATCCCAGATGTTTTTCCCTTGTCCTTTAGGAAAAGCTGTTTGGTATTTCATTATCCTCAGTTACACTGTTTATCTTAATTCTACATAGTGTTCTTGCGCTGTTTAATGATCCCTTTCTGCACTTTTTTAAGTTTTAAATTTGCTATTTTAAGTGATGGCCAAATAATTGTAGACTTTTCTAGAAAACAAATTTAAAATGGTATTTTTCTTAAGAAACTTGTTAAGCTCTTGGTGAATTTTTGTTGTTGTTGTTACAATTAATATTTGCTTTGGAGGACCACATAGTTACTTTGGGATCATAGAGCTTTGACCTGCTAGGGATTTCAAGATAAGCTATTCGAAGTATTTTTATTTTTAAAATGCAATTAAAGTGTGTGATTTACTTGTTATGTGGCTAATTAGTGCCAAAGCTGAAAGTAGTCCCCAGTCTAGACTCCCATTTCTTTGTGCTACCACACTATGTATTTAGTTGGCTTATCATAAATATGTATAGTGCTATCTTATATTTCTATGTGGCATTAGTCTGTGCTTGCACATTCTTATTGGACTTTCCCTAGACCTTAAGTTGGAGTGAGAACACCTGTTCAGAAAGTTTGGTTAAGTCACATCTTTAGTAGTATGTGGTAGCTGACTTGTAGTCCAATACTTTTTACTGTAATGATGGAATTTCTGCAAATATGTGACTTTAAAGTATTATTTTCATTAAGTATCTTTGATGTGCATTTTTAAGAATTAGGAAGGGGCCCTGAAGTGTAATTGCATCCTGACCTTTTACAAACCTCAGCCTTAGCAAAATAATTAGGAAAGTCACTATAAAGAAAAAATGATAATTCAGTTTGCAACTGATGAGTATCTACTTCAAGTACAGATACTAAGTAAATTGTTGCTTGTCCTTTTTGTCTCTGGGCCTTTCTCCTGGGATAGATCCCAGGTTGGGATTTTTTCATAATTTCTGACTATTGTGAGCTTTTTTTTTTTTATCTGTAATTAGGAATAGACACCTCCATGTACTTTAAAATTACATTGTTACATATCTACCTCCTAATCTACACATAATTTGGATTGTGATTATGTCAGTGGATATTTAACTTTACAATATATGAAAAACATGTTATTAAATCACTTGGTAGTATAGAAATGAAATTGCTAAGACTTTTAATGTCTTATTTAATGTCTGATTGATAATGACTCATATTCTCAGTAAGAATTTAAAGATTTGGGGCATATATTACTCTCATAATCTATGCAGTATTGGTTATTCCTAGGTCTGTTATCTACAATGATAGAAATCAGGAGAAATAAAACCTACCCATAAATCTGACCAATACATTTTAGGTCATAGGTTCTCAAACTAGCTGGTTGTTAGCCTGACCTTGAGAGCTTTTGAAACTCAATACCCAGACTGCATCCCAGCCTAAATAACCTTCACCCTAGAAGTGATGTTTTGTTTTGTTGTGTTGTGTTTTGTTTTGATTTAATCCCCAGGTGATTCCATTGGGTATCAATGCTGAGAACCATTGATTCATGTCTTGCTATTGGTCTATGGACCACCAGCAGACTGGACCCAGGACCCTGAGAGCTTGTGGGAAAATAGAGTCCAGGACCTACCCTGGACCTTGTGAGTTTCAATCTGTATCTTAACATCTCCAGTTGATTACTGTGTATGATACAATCTGATAAACATAGGCAATAGTTTATTCTCCCTGTGCTAATAAATCTATGGCTGGGGTTGCCAGATACGGAGAAAAACATTTGAATTTTGTTTTGTTTTGTTTTTGTTTTTGTTTTTAAAACATTTGAGTTTCAAGGTCTTTCGAGAGAGTTAATTGGCCAGTATTCAGCTTAACTATCAATAAGACTTTTCAAAATAAAAGCATATATTTTTGTCTGTAAAGTGCTTAAAATATCTTCAAAAATTTCTATTTTTTAAAAGTTAGATTTTATACCATTATCAAGAATATAAACATATACGTATAGGGTGAACTATCAAAATAGTGATAGTATATGTACTAAGCAGTAAAACTTTTTTGTTTATCTTAATAAAATAAATGGGCTTTGTAGAAGTGAAAAAAGTAGTGATAGCATATAGAATTTAAAAATTATAATTTATTTGTTACTATTCTCTAAAAAGCAAAATGAATGATAAGTCTTGGAAATCATATATAGTAGTTTAATTCTAATTGCTATTCATTAACAGGGAATAACTGGTTACAAATGGAAACATACCTCTCAATGAAATTTTGTACTGTAAATTTCCTTTTACTATCAGGCACTTACAAGCAAAGATTTGCTGCCCCTCCTGGACACAATAAGTAAGAAGTGTGCAGAATGTTTCATTTTACTCTAGATATTATATATATATACATATATATGTGTGTGTGTGTGTGTGTGTGTGTGTGTGTATATATATATATATATATATATATTATCAAGTTTATTCTGCTATTCCTGGTCCCCCATTTATATGTTAAGTTTTGCTAATTTTACGTCTGGATTATTGATTCTAGATTGCATTTTCATTACCCTCTTACATACAAGTTGGATCTTTTCCCTCCCAGATGTCATTAGAGTAGCTTTGTAAAGCTAATTTTCCTTTATCTCTACCTATTTTCTGTTATTAATTTTATTTTCCTTTTTTAATCCCTGTGACCAGTTCTCTTAACCTCTAATTATCTTTAACAAAAGTGACTCATAATTTCTGCAATTCATGTATTTCTGGAACTGAAATATTCTTCATTGCTAAAAATAAAAGTACACAGGTGAATTATATATATGTGAATTCCCCAAAGTAAAGCTGTTAGTTGGGAAAGAAGTATTGTGCTTTTAAATCCAATGGTTTCCCAAGCAAATAAGATTGAATGTTTGTGTTCAGTTCCAGAGTATGTTGAATTGCATGTTGAATAGGGGTTTCTGAGGTGATTCTGAGGGTTTGAGGAGAAAGAAACCCTTTTGCCTATGGTCAGAGCTTAGAAATGGAGCATCTATATTTATATTACACCAGTCATTGAGGGTGATACATTTAATTTTATCCATTTGTTTTTAGTGCCTACTTTGATCCAAGCACTTAGCTGGGTTTAGGAAAGACAACATGTAAACAAATCACTGTACAAAAGTAACATAGAAACTGTAAGAGGGCACAGTGTTGGAAGGGGTCACTTTCAGGATGAACTTTATAGAACTAGAGCCAGTAACTTTACGTAAAATAGTGAGAAGAAACCTGGAGAGGTTATCAGAAGGAGGAGAAGGGTAAGTGTGCTAATCACATTAGACCCTCCATGCCACAATAAAGAGTCGGTTTGACAATAATGAGAAACCACTGACAGGTTTAGGCAGGAGAATGGTATGGTAAACTTTGCATTTCAGAAAGGTAACTGTTCAGCAGTATCAACGATGAATTGGAAGAGGCAAGAAGACTGGTTAAGAGAATGCATAGTAGAAAAATCCCCAGGGAAAACAATGTTGGTGTGAACAAGGACAGTAACAATAATCTGTGAAATAAGGAAGGAAAAGAAGTCAGTAGGCAACATGAAGAGATAGTATCAAAAGGACATGGGCTGCAGTTGTTCAGAGTCGAAGAGTAGACTGTAGGGGTAAGTCAAACTTTTTTTTTTTTTTTTTTAATGTAAGAGCAATAATGGCAAAATTAAAACAAAAACAGGAAATCTAGGAAGAAAGGCTAGCTTGCATGGAAAAACAGTTCAGTTTTGAATCTAGAAGGTGGCTGCAGGACATCTAAAATGCTCTTGGATGCTCACATCCTCACTCCCTTCAGGTTTTTGCTAAAATGTCATCTCAGTGAGGTCTTCCAAGCTAGTCTTTAAAAAAAAAAAAAAAAAAGATAACTTCTCCAAGATTTCCTTCCAAGCCCTTCTTTATCTTATTCTTTTCTATAATGCTTATTTCATTTAGTTTTCTTATATGTCTATCATGTAAGCTCCATAAGGACAGAGACTATTGTCTGTTAGGTTCATTCTAATGCTAAGAATGCTCTCTAACAACAGAGGCTCAAAAACTTGGGGGGTAAATGAATGACTGAATTCATTCAGTCCCTTAATTAAGAAGGTCCCTTAGTTAATTGTGCTCACAGGTCTAAAGTTCAGGAAAAAGCAGTTGGCTGAGGTTAATGTTACAGGATTTGTCAGCGTATAAGTAAACCTGAAATCAGAGAAAAAAAAGTGAGCTAAGAAATTAGTAAAGCTAAGAAAAAAAGGCCAGAGACAAAAGCATAGGCAAATAGATATTTAATCTGTTTAAATAAATGCTCCTTGACTCCATTATCTATTGAAATCATTCAAAGCAGAGGTGTTTCCTGTATTTCAATAATATGGTCAAATAATCCTTTTTCTCCTATTGCGCTCTGTAGTATTCTAGAGATACACACATAGAAGAGCCAAAGTGTTGATTTCATAGAAGTTGAGTTTTAAAAGTTCTTAAGATAAAAATTCTAAATTTGGGGGCTAAAGCCAAATTACTTTTGTATATGATTTTTAAGTGGGTCTTAATATACGTTCATTTACAGATTTAGTATATGAAAGTTCCAGTTAAAAAAAAGATGTGTTAGGGGATCAAAGTTGAATTTATTAAGAGATTTTTTTCAAGATTACCATAGCACAGAAATTATTACCAAGTTCTATCTCTTTCAGGCCAGGTTTGTAGCAGTGTTGCTGCTATTGGACCCTTAGCCCGTGGGCTCCTGTCCTAACATGGCATCTTTGATTTCCATCACTATGCTTCCTCTTTTACTCCCTGCAAAAAAGGCCACAAGTGGCAGAACTGTGGCATAAATTTTGCAACATTTTTTTATACTTATACTTATTTTAGAAATTGATTTTGACCTGCCCATAATTTTCTTGTAAATATTTTTTAGTAAAATGAATTTCCAAGTAGTGAAGAGCAAAAAGTGAGGATTTGAAGGGCAACTAAAAAATGAATCACAATTTCAGATGAAGTTTTCAGAACCCTAAATAAAAGTTGTCTTCATATTGATGTCAGTATATTTAAGCTTTGTGCAGAGCCTCAGTGTATGGATTCTAAGAGATTCAGTATTTTAGACAAGTGCTTTTTGAGATTTTCTTCATACATTATGTGTACTGCTGATCAACTGGGACTTTAGAAGTTTAGTGCAAAAGTGTCACTGAAAATTCATAATGGTTTCTAAAGGAGTTGAGATGCAAGTATAATATTTGTGTGTATTAAGGATGCCTTATTTAGAAGAGACTCAAAAGTCAACAGTGCAGTTGGTTAAGATGTTGGGAAATAAGATCTATAGTAATGGTCTTGGAATTTAGCAAGAACCATCTGAGGACTTACTTAACGTAGTCTTCAGGTAGTGGGTAAATGTCTCTAAAAATGAAAAATAAATTGGCCGATTTCAGTAAGGAGCTAGTTAGATGAAGAAGAAAAGCATCGACAAAAGATACTTGTTAAGCTGAAGTAGAAATGATAAAGTCTCATTTGTCATTTTTCTTTATATACCAAGAATTCTTCCTTTTTAGGAGGTGTTTGATATATAGCATCACCATCTGTATTTTTATCCGTATTTTAGAGTGTGCTTTATAGATTTCTGAGTATAATAATTTGTAAGATAGTCCATTTATATGGCAGTATTTAATTTCTCTATTTTAAGAAACATGTCAGTATATTCTGTTGTGATAAATAACACTGGGAAGCAAACTGGGATATTGTGAATTTGTTCACTTAAATTGAGGTGAAAATCCTGCATTTACTCGAGGAAAATCTATTTCTGTGTGCAATACTGTGGTTGAAAATGAATTTGAGGCTATCATTTTTGGTCCTGATAGTGAATATTTCAATTCTGTAATAAGTAGTATCAATATAGGAAAGGTGCCAGTTACTAAAGATTGTGACATTTATGATAAATTGTGGGGACTTGAAGTGCTGTCTTCAGTTCCCTTTCTTCAGCCTTTAACATTACCCACTTTAAAATCCCATCACTTGGGCATTGAAGAGGGCATCTTTTGGGATGAGCACTGGGTGTTGTATGGAAACCAATTTGACAATAAATTACATATATTAAAAAAATAATAAAAATAAATAAATAAAATCCCATCACTTAGAACACCAGTGTAACAGAAATGTGCCTGTTTTCTATATAGTAGGAGAGGTAAAGGACTTAAAGCTTATTTCAGTTTAGGGAGCCACATTAGGTTCAGAATACCCAAGCCTGAGAGAGCAATATCTGCCAGGCTGCAAACACAAGAGAAAAAATGTCTTTGCAGACACATTGCCTGGCCATGCACAGGGTTGGCTCCACTGTCCCAAATCCAGGAATGGACAACGTATTACATGTTTACTAAGGGCCAGGTCTACGGTAAAGTACTTTAGAATGAATTATTTAATTATTTTAAGAGTCCTCTGAGAAAGATTTTTGTCATTATTTTCAGATAAACTGAAATTAAAGGAGGTTAAATCATTTGCCCCAAATCACATAGCTAGTGGGTGTGAAGAGGTGTCTGATCAAGCAATACCCTAAAAAATGCAAGAATGCCAGTTCATTTTCTATTTGGAGTAGGTCAGATGTGCCTAGAAATAGAAAAACTATTTGATAACACTGAAATTTATTGGCCAAAGTTTATATGTTTTTTATTTACCTACCACAATTATTTTTCATCTCTTCATAAATACCAGGAACTCAATCCTATGGCAATCTATCTAGAATATGAGAATCAGAAAGTGTATAGAAACTGTTGCAAGTGTATGTATTAAACCAAGCCCCTCAAGCCTTTACTTAGCATCTATTATTATTTCACACCTAGTTTTAGCAAGCTTGTTTTTAAAAACATTTTTAAACCTATGTTAATTCACTCATTTATTTATACATTTACTAAGCATCTTAAGTAGCAGGAACTATGCTACTCTTGGGTGTGCAAAAATTAATTAGGAATTTTTCCCTGACTTTAATCAGCAAATTAAATATGAGGGAGAGATGATGACATGTGGCCAAGCTGACAGGGAGGTGACAGCTCAGGTGGCTCCTGAAGCCCCATCAGAAGAAAAAAAGTCTAGGGCTTAGAGTATCTCACTGGGTCCTGAGGACATCCATGGTGACTGACGTTCATATGGAGGAAAACACTGAATTACACTCAGTGTATTCTGTTAAAGAAATCAAGGAAATATAGTGTCTTCCGTAAGTATTTTCCTCCAAAATTATTAAAAGACCGTGGTACTTAAAAAATCTTTAGCTACCTATTAAACCTAGAATGACAGTTCCAGATAACCAGACTTTAAAGGTGAATTCTCCTTAAGGGAAAACTAATCCAATAGATCTTAGTTGTAAAATTTATCAGAGATGGGAGGTCCTCGGAGTTCAAGTCCAAGTTCCAGAAGTTTTATGTCTGGAATTTTTCATCAAGTCCTAGTGTAAACATTGACTAGAACTTTTTGTTCGACACTGTTGTAAAAAATTGCTCTGTGAATATAAAACATATTTTAATCTTGTGTTTCACCTCATTGATCCTGTGACCATAATTTGTATTTTTTTTTTTCTTTTCCAAGTGTACTGTTGGCAGTGGTATGAGTCACTTGGGGGGGGGGGGTGATGGGGGTGGCGTTTGAGGTGGAGGAGAGGAAGATTGAAAAGACATTGCAAAAAAGGGTGGGGGAGCCTGGGTGGCTTAGTTGGTGGAACACCCAACTCTTGATTTCAGCTCAGGTCATGATCCCAGGGCCGTGGGGTCAAGTCCCAAGTTGGGCTCTATACTCAGTTATGATTCTCTCTCCCTCTGCCCACCCCCTCTCTCTAAAATTAAAAAAAAAAAAAAAAAAAAAAAAAAAAATTGCAGGACATGCCTCTAAATCATTTAGAATCATAAAGGTTAATGCTGTGAGGAACCTTATATATCATCTGACCCACTCACTTCATGATATAGATGTAACTGAGGCCCAGAGAAGGTTGGTAACTTGTTCAAAGTCGCATGAACAGGAGTTTTTCATAGGGTCCACATTCCTGTTTGATCCATCCTGTTCCTATTTCTTACCCACTTTTATTGTCACCAATGCTTATTGGAAGGTGGTTGGGGTTGAGAAACAAGGGACAAAATGGGATCTTAGAATGCTTTAAACCCTTCTTATTTATCAAATAACTTCATCTGGGGCAAGGCAATTTCTCTCTCAGCAGCATCATTCAGACCCAAATTTAGCTTTGAAGTTCAGTTATTCACTTCTTGGAGGAGAGTCTTCTGCTAGAGAAAGACTCTGCCTCCTGCCTTTCCTCTTCTGAGAAGCATTTCATTCTTCTGACAACCATTTACTAAGTACCTGCCATGTGCCAGGCACTCTGCTAGCCCCCAGCAATACGAGGTGGGTAGAGAAGGTCACAGTCCCTGTACAGAAAAGCCAGTCAGTAAACAAGCTATTGTAGCCCCGCAGTAGGTGCGGGAATAAATGTGGAGGAATGTAGGTGCACACAGGGTGCTCTTAACTCAGTCTGGCTTCACTAAGGAGCTGCTATCTGAACTTAAAGTGATCAATTCCAGAAGTCACATTGATCTTCCATTATTCTCTAGAGAGATGAGGCAAAGGAAACTGAGAGCATTTCTCTTTGAAAGCCTCTCAAATTTATTTGGTACCTTTTTCTTCTTCAACGGAGTGGTCCCTGTAATCCCTAAGCTCTCTAGATGTTAAATATTTATAGTGAAGAGTCAACAAACCTAAGAAGAAGAAACATCATGGAGGAAGGAGATTACATCACCTCCTAACCTCAAAACAGTGAAAACTGTACAAGTGGTATGAGAAATACGGGTTAGGGACCATGACTGAAACAACTTTGAGATTCTGGGACCTTTATATCTTCCATGTTTTTGTTATCTCCTGTTTCTCTGTCACAAGCAACAGCAAATCAGTTAATCCGGAAAAGTGACTTTGTTTTTCTGAGAACAGAAAAGAAAGGGATGGTGAGAGGGGGAGCATGGGACGTTATGTCCTACTCCACAGCCATTCTTGGAAAAGAGGATGTCTAGGAGAGAGAGGGTGACGGCAGCTACCTCAGGGAAAAGAAATCTGACTGCTGGGCCAGCTGTCAAGAAAGAAGTGACAGCTTGCTTGGGCTTGCGGGGAGGGCCCAGAGACCGGACAGTAGGAAGACCCACTAGAGTCTTTATTCAGCATTTTATCCTCAGCTAAAAATTCAGGAAACTCCCTTAATAAATAACAACAACTTCTCTCTTAAGTAGTGCTTTTCACTAAATGGCCGACATGGATGGGGTGTGGTGGAAAGAAAGGAAGTTTTCTGCAGATGAGAGAAAAGAACAATATATGAGCAAGAATGACTCTGGGAACAGTTCTCTGACCCTTTGTGTCTCAATGGTATTCTCAGCTGGGTTAAAGGAAATGGAATAACATGTGGAATGTGGGGAAGTCGGAAGGGCTGAGAGGCAAAATTATCTACCTCATTAAATGTAGTCATATTTTTAAAAATAATTAGTCTGTTATCACTGAGACTTGGATAGTAAATTTCTCATTCTGGGCCTAACTCCTTGCCTAGAACTTAACAGAGCTTAATTAAGTGTTAGAATGTCTCTTGTCTTTCTGGAAATCATTTCACCCACATCCCTAACTCCCATACTTGCACTAAGTCTCAACAAAATATAGTGGGGAATGGGGTGAGTAGACAGGAAATACAGAGAAAGGCAAGACCTTTTGGTAATGCTTTGTTGTGGGTTTAAAGCTCTTAGATTTACATTTGATGCATGGGTTCACATATATCCTAGGTGAATTAGAAACTTTGTCAGAATCAAGAGTGCAGTACAACCAGATTTTATAGTTGAGACTATGAAAAGGATGTTGCATGCTAAAAATTACAATGTAATTTGCATACTATTTGCTATAGTTACCGAAGAGTATATATAAGCATTTGCAAGCACATTGCATTTGTGAATAACCAAAATGAATCACGGCAGAAGAAATCATCTCAGAGGACTCTGTGGCTGTGGGAGGGCAAACATGAGAACTAGCCTGTGAGTCAGGAGATCAGGATGTGCCCAGGCCCTACCATTAGGTTGTGTGACTTGAGGAAATCATTTCATTCTTTTGAGCCTCTGTTTTTTCATCAATAGAATGAGAAAAGACAGGTGGTCCTTGATTTCATAGTCACTCTTGCAGATCTCTGATTCTACTTAGTACAGTAGCAATAAGTGCTTGTTATTTTTAAAAGTTGTATCTTTCCAGCAAAATAAATCTTCAGTGATTCTCAGGTTTAGAAAGAATCTATTTTGCACCATATTCCAAAAGCTGCCAAATTTTGGGTTTGGCTGACTGCTAAAGAGAGCTGCCTCTAGGAGCAAATTCCAGAGCTGAGGGTCATTTATTTGGAATGCTTTGCCAAATAGTCCCATATTTTCAAAGTTGTTGGGGCCTTTAAACTGGAGCATCAGAGGAGAAACAGTTGTTTAAAACATTTTTTTCAATAGGTGCACAAAAATTTTGAAGTTTACAAATATTTTTGAATAGTTTGCGACATACCAATGGCATGCCAGGCTGCATAGTCCTGCCACTTTCCTCCTTGTTATTTTCCTTCCCTATCAACTGCTTGCTGTCCCAGAGAACTGGACAATGAGAAAACACAGGTCTTTGTTTCTTCTGGAATGTTCTTTCTGTTTGGCCAGTGGTTCTCAAACTAGGCTACCCATTAAAATCAATTAGGGAGTTTTAAAATCACACTGATGACTGGGTCCCACTCCAAGACGATTAAGTCAGAATACTTGGGAAAGGACCCCAGGCATGCGTGCATTGAAAAAGCCCCCCAGCAGATGTTTCTTATCTGCAGCCTTGTGAAACCAAGGCATCATTCACCAAGTAAGCCAGTTGTCTTTAATATGTTCTGTGGCCGCAATACCAGTCAGCTGCCTGGCTAAGAAAAAGACATGGGGCACAGAGAAAAATGTGAAATTGTAGATTAATTATCTCCACTACTGAAAAGGCAACTTCAGAAAGTTGATGAGGGGATTTCTTTGGCTTTAGTGCCTAATTGTGGGATCTATCTATACCTTTGTGTATTGACTTGCTATAATAAATCCACAATTGGGACTAATGTTGACCATTTTGTGAGTATTTATTGATGCCTTTTACATGTGCATATGTTGTTAGGTATAGTGGGAGAAGGTACAAAAAAGTAGAGAACCTGCTTCCTAGTTATGGAAGGAGGGAACTTATAAATCTTGTGATGCAAGAATTATGTAAGACAGAACCAAGACTGAAAAATCATATATTGTACAGAGAGTAAAAGCTAAAATTGTTGATAACAGGAAGATATCACTGTTGGCTAGACTCACTTGGGAAAACGGTATCTGAGTATGGGCCACCTCCTGAATGTCTTCTTTCACTCGGTTGGCAGGCAGCAGTGGTCAGAACATTGGCCCTGAACTAGAAAATCTTTATCACAGACGAGCTCTGCGACCTTGGGCAAGTTATGTTATCTTTATGATCCTCAAATTTAGATTTATGAGCTTCAACCTGTAAAATGGGAAAAATGATAAAACTTTCCTTATTGAGTTGCAAGGCATAAGCGATATGATTTAATAAAAATACCTGGAAATTATTAAGAGCTGTATTTAACTTAGTTTAATTCCTCCTTCCTACTGCATCTTTTTACCATATGTATTACCTGGGCACCAGATCAGCTGTGGAGGTTTAATGCAAAGGAAATGCCTCATGTCCTTTCCTATAATAAATCCCTACCATCTGTGAAAGATGGTGTTAAAACCAGAAAAAGTGGATTCACTTCCTCCAGAGCTATCCTCAACAAGAGATGGGCTAGCCAGATCATGCCTGGCCTTCATAATATTTTCATTTCTTCCTATTCAGATACATATGCATGTCCCACCTTAGTGCACAGACAATGAAGGTGAAAACCTCACTTTTGTAACTGTTAGAAGCCAATAAAGAAGAGGAACACAGAAAAGCACGTTTCAGTTTTGAAGTTTATGCCAGGAATGGTAACTCCTCAAGGCTACCACTATGTACATACAGAGAATGCCAACTACCCAGCGAGGCAGTCCCGTCTCTGTCTGCAGGAACCATAGCAGCTATGCAGTTCTGTGATGCTCGGGCTGGTTCTCTAGCAGCCATGACACATCATTAGTACTTCCAATCAAGTTAAATTAATGCTAATTCTTAGGTTAAACAATGTATTGTGTTTCCTCCATTTAAGCACCTTAATTCCTATGGTACATATTCATTATTTGAATATCATTCTTCAAGTGCTCAGCTTTCTTTATCTGGGGATTTCAGCCACGCATAAGTTAAAAACAAACCACAGTTCTCTTACGATTTCTAAGTCAGTTGCAAACAACAGAAAGCAGTTCTGATAATGTAAATAATAGTGGAAGATTTTGGAAGATGAGGAAACTCAGGAAGAAAGAGAGGAAGCCACTGTCAAACCCCTGCTACAGAAATTGTCTGTGTAGGACAATGCAGCTGATGAAATTGCCACCCCCAGACAGCCACCACAAATCCACTGGACTTAAAACTCAACCAGAGCTTCAGAGAATAATCTGTAGTGGACAGGAACAACATATGGGTTGTTCACGGGTCACATGTCCACAATCTGTGGATCAGAAGGCAGGATAAAGGGCTATTGTACATTTCCATCCCCATCTCCTATGTACCCTGGAACCCTGTCCCTTTCCTCAGCTAGGAAGAGTGTGTTGAGAGCCAAAACAAAAAAAAAATATCCACTAACCACTGCAGAACAGTGGAAGTAAGAGAACAAACATCTAGTAAATCCCTTACCAAGGCAACTGCTATACTGGTGGTAGGGATACAGACCCTGCAGCCAGACTGGGATTGTTCAAACCCTCGCCCAGCCACTTGCTGGAATAAGCAGCCCCTTTGCTGGTGCTGAGCCTAGAAGCTATGTCAGTCTGATTTGGAGCTGAGGCTCCATCACCAGTTCACTCATTCTGGTTAGATAATTTTTTAATCCTTATGTTCTGCATCAGAACAAAGATGCCAGTTTGATAGGAAAATCTTAGCATCCTTTTCAGGGTTCATGTCTGCTTAGAAAACAAAATCGCCAAATCATATAAGTTAGTTGTATAATTGACACATGTTTCCCCTTTTACATACTTTTTTTTTTTTTTTTTTAATCCTAAGTCTTGACTTCAGTTTTCTCCTGGGCTCCTGATACTAGCATGGATATCTGATTCGCGAGCCTTACTGATACAAGCCTTACTGGTGAATTTAAAATGGTGAATCATTTAAGTACTCAAAATCAATCTCTCTAAATTTTCAGCCTGGGAAATTCTCAGCAAGATTCAGCATTAGTCCTGAGGCATGATGGAAGTGCAAGAGACTCAGAGAATGCTTGACCTGTATGGTCCCGGGTGTTCTTGAGATCACCTCAGGCCACTTACACCTCTTTGTGTTCCCCTAGCTAATATTTGGTTCTGGGCGGAAATGGAATCCAGGAAAGAGAACGGTGATGTTTTACCTCCCTACCTCCAACACACACTTGCCCTTAGCCTTCACAGTGTTTTACAACCCAACTGTCAAAATTCAACCATGGAAGAGAAGGAGTTACCAAATACATCCAGATTTCATGTTAGGCACCAAATACTAAGGAGAGTAGGTCACAAAAATTTAAAAGAACAGGTTCTTTACTTTCCTACAGTTAACGCTAAACTTGGAGGTGAGCCAAAATTAAAAATATAAAACACGCATCATCTTCTACCTTTCTAAGATTGCCAGACTTAGGGAGTAGGCAGAACATTGAATGAGACATACTTACTCTAAAATTCACAAATGCAATGTGCTTGCATTGCACTAACTATTCATCGGTTATCTGAAATTCAAATTTAACTGGGTGTCCCAACAACCCTGCACTCTCACGTTCATCCCTTTAGCACCGCTGGCCACGGCTGGCTTGGGTAGAAGAGATCCTTGTTTGGGTGGATGTTGGGAGAAGCACTGGTAAATATATTCCTGTCCAGGATTGGTCTTGGCTCTAGTTTTCGAGCATTTTTTGGAAGAATGGACAAGGGCTGATCTCTTCTTCTGTGTTTGGGAAACACTGATCTAAAGCTTTCAAAAATAGCTTTGAATGTAAATAAATGTCTACTTGGCAATCATCTTTTCCAACTGAATTTTATATCCTAAAATAACAAGGTCATCACCTTTCTCAATTCAGTCATCTGAGACTGTTACTCCAAGGTGGTCTCTCAATGCAAGGCATCTGTACAGTAGTAGTTATGTTAATGATGCAATCTAGTAATGTGAGGTTCTCCTACAAAATAAAATTACTAATTACAAGTGGGCTTATACTCTTGACAAATTGAGGATTAATTTTAAATTTATCACTAAATAGGGGCGCCTGAGTGGCTCAGTCCATTAAGCGTCCAACTTTGGCTCAGGTCATGATCTCACAGTTCATGAGTTCCAGCCCCACCTCCGGCTCTGTGCTGACAGCTCAGAGCCTGGAGCCTCCTTTGGATTAACTGTCTCTCTCTCTGCCCCTCCTCCACTCACTCTCTGTCTCTCAAAAATAAACATGGAGAAAAAATTTTTTAATGTATCACTAAATGGAAACTAAGTCGCTACAACTTTGTAAGAGCAGGAATAACATATAATAGGGAGACATATTAAGGAGTGGTTAGGGGTGAAAACTCCAAGGTTTAGTATCTCTAATACTGACTACTTCAGTGACTGACTTCAGTTTCCTCACCTGCAAACTAAGTGCTAACCTAATAGGGTTTTCTGAAAATTAAGTGAGGTTATTGACACTTTTTATAATGCTTGGTCCAGAGTAAATGCTGAAGACAGTTTACCTGTTTTGTGTGGTGTACCTAAAATGTATCTCCTTGGGACTCAATAAATATCCATGGACACTGAGCACATTTTCAGTTCTGAAAGGAAATCAATCTGCCAGCAGAAACAAAAACAGATACCTTGCTTTCAAGTAAAGACAATTTCTTTATAGGAAAAATGAAAATCAATGATGTCTTACAGACAGTTAAACATATCAGCCACTCATATGTGGGAGCTTAAACCATGAAGTTAGTGTTTATTCTATTAATCTAAAAGAATTGTTCCTGAACCATGGCATAAACTTTTCATATTGCCTCCCACCCCACATAAACAGACTAGAAACTGTCATTCATAGAGAGATAGAGAATGGCGGGGGTGGGGGAGTGGTCTATTGAATGGACCGTTCCATGAATTAGGTAAGCAATTAAGAGCTGAAAGAAAAATAAAAAAATAAAAAGAAATAAAAATAAAAAAATAAAAAAAGAGGTTAGAGTGGGAGAGAGCCAAAGCATAAGAGACTCTTAAAAACTGCGAACAAACTGAGGGTTGATGGGGGGTGGGAGGGAGGGGAGGGCAGGTGATGGGTATTGAAGAGGGCATCTTTTGGGATGAGCACTGGGTGTTGTATGGAAACAAATTTGACAATAAGTTTCACATATTTAAAAAAAAAGCTGAAAGAGAGTTAAGTAGGCCTATCATCAGCCATTCTTCTCTTCTTCTTCTCTTAGGGACCAGGGTCCCTGTCATTCTTCTGTCATTCTTTTCTTAGGGACTAGGGTCCTGGTAATGGAGCACCACTTGGCCATGCACAGAATGAAGGAGCAGGTCCTCAGAACCTTGCCTTGCACCTCACCTCCTAGAGTCTTGAAAGCATAACACTCCTAGAGATATAGCAAAGTTCTTTTCTAATACTCCATATTTCTGAACAATGTTTACTCCTTCTCAGGTCTTTTCACTTTTATTCTAAATCACAGGAAAAATAATAATAGTAAATATATGTATTATCACTGGCTACAGCAGATGGGGGTTTTCTTCGAAATAATGTTTTCAAGTAGCATCACCTAGCAGCTGGATTCCTTTCTTTGGACAG
Source organism: Leopardus geoffroyi (assembly GCF_018350155.1). Classification (NCBI taxonomy): domain Eukaryota; kingdom Metazoa; phylum Chordata; class Mammalia; order Carnivora; family Felidae; genus Leopardus; species Leopardus geoffroyi. The sequence goes on along the minus strand of NC_059326.1, from coordinate 200,190,732 downwards.
AACTGGCACCCTAAACGCAAAAAGAGATACAAATACTTGGGGTGGAATCAGTTTAGAACAGTTTAAAATCTCTCTCAAACCTAACACATCCTAAAGCTTTAAAATACTACCCCCTAACAAATCATGTCTGTGGAATTTTTTCCATTAAACATTTAGTCTGATTCAAACCTCATAAGATGCTAATCTTTTCAAAACTCGTTTTCCCTTACTTGGCCTTCTTACATTTTGTAAACGTCAATCAGTTTAATATGCCAGAATTGCTGAAGGTCGGGGGAGGTTAAAATTGCTGTGCACTTGGTTTCAGAAGAACCAGGTCCAAACCTGGATTCTGAAACTAAGTGATTCTGTGACCTTGGGCATCACTAAGCTATTGTGAGCCTCATCTGAAAAGTGAGGATAATACCACCCGGAAATCTGGGGATGATTAAATTATGAAACTATGTAAGCACTCAGTTCACATAGTAGATGTTCAATAAATGTTAAATCCGTGGCTATAGGGGGGTTGAGTCACAAGCTTTGTTAGAGCTGCTTCTTTAGTTAAATACAAAATGAGCCTTAAAGTTTTTATGTCCTGACCAAACAGGGATTATCTTTTTCTCAAAGAAACTAAAATGGTTTGAGAAGGAAGATATCATTTTAGGCTAATAATAGAAATCTGCAGAAATATGCAATTGTGCTTTAATGCACCAAGGATCAAAAGCAATGCAAAGTCAGAATAGCATTTACTTCATCTGACAGAATTTTACCCTACTTCTTTGCCTTTGATTTGTTTAAGTATAGGAGATTAAGCTGTACAAACATGAATATAGAAAATATTTGTAAATATGCAAACTGTACTATTTACATTATAAAATGTTTCAGCTTTATTTATAGCAGACGTCAACAACCTCTTTTTCTGTAAGGGGTTAAGATAGTAAATTTGTTAGGCTTTGCAGGAAACAGTCTCTTTAGTGATTACTTAACTCTGCCATTGTAGTGCAAAAGCAGCTATAGATAATAGTAAACTAAAGGGCATGGCTGTGTTCCAAAAAAACTTCATTTACAAAAATCGATGATGTGTGGCATTTGGCTCATAGGACAGTTTGCTGACCTCTGGCCTAGGGCATGATACAGAGTATATTTACTAATTAGGTGCAATTAAGTTATCTTATTAATGGGAAAAATTTATGAATATATATTCATAAGTTATTAATCAACAGTTGCATAAAAATAACCTTAGTATATACACTTATTCCTTTAGCATCATAACTGGCTCAGTTTAAAAAAATAGTGTGGTTTTCTAAGTATATGCAATTGAGATGCTAGTAGGTAAATCACACTGTAATCAGCTATCATTTCACTAGTATTTTTTGAAGTTCTAACATAGAGCCATATGTATATGCACAGTAGGCTTTATTATTTTTCTGTGGTAGACAAATTTTGAAATTGTACTCAAACCCATTACATGAACATCCAGCACAGGATTTCCTTCTGCTGCACAAGAATATTTTGTGAATTTCCTGGGAAGGGCATTCAAGTGTGGCTTACCTGACAGCATCTGAGCCATTGTGTCCTAAGGAATTTCCTGCAGAGATTAAACTGGTTAGGTTTAGACCTTGGTGTTTTATAACTATTTCCCACATTCACCTTAAACAATGCCTTTTAAGAATGTTTTTTGCATGATTCCCTTCTCCAGGCAGAAATTGAAAGTAATAAAATGCCTAGACCATTAGAGAATTTTAAGAATTAGAGAAGGCCACTGCATTTTTTTTTTGCCATAATAATATAAGAAACCAACTCAGTCTTCAGTGTCTTAATAAAGCATTCAGCATTTACATGCACATTAGAAGGGCATCCAATCTCTCTCATCATTTAGAGATTCTAATTCTAATTTTATAAATTCTAATTACATTGTATTTTGAGAGTATCTAGTAATCAGAAGCTCTATGCAAGAGTAACAATAGGGTGAACACAGTTAGCTGTCAGAAGACCCCAAAATATCAGTGGCTTAGCAGTGACTTTATTTCTTCCATATGTCTCAGTCCAGTGTGGGTTGGATGGTCCCACTCAATCTTGTACCATGCTATCGGGAACACATACCTCTAAGATCACAGCAAAAGAGAAGAGAGAGGTGTAGGGAGGAAACAGCACTGCCTTGGTGGGAGGTGACACATTATCACTTCTGCTTAGCATTCATTGACCAGAAATGGCCTGCATGGCTGCCACCTAAGTGCAAGAAAGTCTGGCAAATATGGAGGACCACATAGACGTTTGATGATAATTGGTGAGCCCTGCCACAGAAAAACATTTAAAGCATTGAATTTTGAGCTGAGTCCAAAAATCAATCAGATAAGAACTAATAAGAAATTTGCAGTATTATCTCAGTTTTCATTCACTTGGTTGTGACAAGAACATATACCGATAGGATATTTGCTACATGCTTCTTGTTTCCCTTGTTTGAGGTAGTTGTGTTTGAAATTCTCTGCCCTTTCTTAATGGACAATGGTCAGGTGAAACTCTTGTCTAACTATGTAATCCTTAACATCTGTATCATGACATATATTCCTTTGTTTTGATAGCCTACTTTGTGTGTGTGTGTGTGTGTGTGTGTGTGTGTGTGTGTGTGTGTGTCTTGTTTCTCCAATTACAGTCATTGCAGGAAAACAATTGCATATCAATGTGTATTCAATAAATAAATGTTGGTTGATAAATAAAGTCTATTTATATACACTGGTGAATTTGAAGACTTCTGTTCAGTGAACTTTGGTAGTATTCAATAGCATGAAAGTTACAAGTGACTGCTTTTATTTTGCATTTTGAAACTGCTTAGGGATTTTAGTTTGGATCAGTGTTCCTCAAAGTATGTCCAACGGACCAAACTGGAAAGTCTGTTGTGAGGTCCAGAAACCTTCATTCAAAAACTTAGGTGTTCAGGCTGATCTTCCTCCCCCTGCATTCTGAGTGAAAATGGCCCTATTAAAACTCTTAAAAGAAGAATAAAGTTATTTTGTTCAGGTACATCTTGCTCTAAGCACATTAGCTCATACATCATTGATAAATAAGGCAATGGTGTCACTATAAGACATGTCACTATAATGCAAGTTCCCCAGCACCTTAAATGTGTATGCCACTTAGTACCAGCACCTGAATGCCAAGTAGTCCTAGAGTTGGACAGAGCAAGTTGCCACATCCATTCTCCTTCCGTTCTCCCTCTTGGCTTACTTTTGCCATAGGTGTGATTTCTTGGAAGGGCTTATTAATGGTCAGCTCCACACTCAGTTACTCTTTATTTTATAGGAAAATTTCCCCCTTGTCCCCATCAGTCTACAACCTCAACATTTTCTTAGGCCCCTCCATTGAAGCCCTTGTAATTAGCATAACATTTATTTGTTAGGAATGTTTTTAATGTTTATTTATTTATTTTGAGAGAGAGGGAGGGAGGGAGGGGCAGAGAGAGGAGAGAGAGAACCCCAAGGGGCTTTGTGCAGGTCAGCCCAGAGCCTGATGGCGGGGCTCGACTCCACAATCACGAACTGAGATCATTACCTGAGCCAAGATCGAGAAGAGTTGGATGGGAATGCAAGCTGGTGCAGACACTCTGGAAAACAGTATGGAGGTTCCTCAAAAAACTAAAAATAGAACTACCCTATGATCCAGCAATCGCACTACTAGGCATTTATCCACGGGATACAGATGTGCTGTTTCGAAGGGACACATGCCCCCCCCCCACGTTTATAGCAGCACTATCAACATAGCCAAAGTATGGAAAGAGCCCAAATGGCCATCGATGGATGAATGGATAAAGAAGATATGGTATATGTATACAATGGAGTACTACTTGGCAATCAAAAAGAGTGAAATCTTGCCATTTGCAACTACGTGGATGGGCTGGAGGGTATTATGCTAAGTGAAATTAGTCAGAGAAAGACAAAAATCCTATGACTTCACTCATATGAGGACTTTAAGAGACAAAACAGATGAACATAAGGGAAGGGAAACAAAAATAACATAAAAACAGGGAGGGGGACAAAACAGAAGAGACTCATACATTTGGACAACAAACTGAGGATTACTGGAGGGGTTGTGGGAGGGGGGATGGGCTAAATGGGTAAGGGGCATTAAGGAATCGATTCCTGAAATCATTGTTGCACTATATGCTAACTAATTTGGATGTAAATTTTAAAAAATAAAAAATAAAATTAAAAAAATGAGAGTTTGATACTTGACTGACTGAGCTACCCAGGAACCCCTATTTGTTAGGAATTTAACATGCCTTTAGAACCATGCTGCTATTTTTATTTGGGTTGTTATTGGCTAAAAAGTTGTGTAGGTTTTGAGTAGGCTGCTCCAAATCTATTTTTACCACAAGCTCTGTTATTTGACAAGTGACTTTGTAGAAAGCATGAGGTTGCTTTCAGGAATGGCTGTATCACATTATAATAGACATGCCTGTATTCTTACAACTCCAACTGCATACATTTTGTGGAATAGTAGAATGTCAATAAATTGGCTCCAGGCCTATTTGAGAAGTTTCCATATGGAAGCAGTTTTCCGGTCATTTATCCTTTGTATTTTAGAGTGCTTTGGAGTTCCCAAATGGCGTTCACATACAGAATCTCATTTCAATCCCAGAACAATAATGCAAGGATCATTATTAGCATTTCTACTTGACAGAGTTGGAAACTGAGGCTCAGAAGAGAGAAATGTTTTGCCTAAGGTAGACTGGTAACAAAATTCTGGCTCTAATTAGTTATTCTATTCAAATAAAAATATTTTGAGCACCTATTTTATGCAAGACACTGGAGATACAGATAAATACCCAGTCCTCCTCCAGCCAGCTTTCTCCCTTTTTCCTCCGATTGATGTAGGGACTCTTTTCAGCTTGGGCTGGGTGGGACCAGGCAACTTACTCCATTCCAGAGAGGCAACAGCCTTGCTAGTTTCCTAGACTAGCTGGCAGCTCAGTACCCTGGCTGCTGTAGACAGGGATGTGGGACATTTGGATGGCTCCTGGCCAACAGGCCTGAGCCTGTTGCCAACTGGAAGTCTGTCACTTGATTCTGCTCCCTTGCCAGTCCCTCCCCTATTCTAGCCTCTAACCGTGACATTGTTTTACCCACTGGAAACACAGCTGCAAGTCTGAAGAAGGCCTGTTTTCTCTAATCTTTCTGCTTAGTGGGAGCTGTAAGTACATCCCAGGGGTGCATAGTGAAGATGGCTTATCATTGCTTCATGTGCTCCATAGTGTGAGATACAGAGCTGGGAACTCCATGAAGAGCAAGGAGATTGTCATCTCTGGGTTCTATCATTAAGCTAGCCATGGTGTCTTAGGCAAGTTATTTCAATCACTTGTGACTCCGTGTTCTCATCCTTTCAGGATGCTGATTAGGTGATCTAAATAAGGCTTTTTCCAGCTGTGGCCCTCTGAGATTCCTCAAGGGCACACTGGAGTTTATTCAGTGTGTGTTCAAAGGAGGCTCCAAGAAGCCAGGTCCAAAGAACTTTATGGTAGGTGAGGCCTCTCAGTGGTGCTTTCCTGAGATCCTTCTGAGTCTTAGACAAACCTTAGAGCTAGATACAGACTGAATGATCAAAGTGGCATGGAGTATTTCCATGGAGTATTTAAGCATTTTATTATACTATTATTTATTGAGGTATCATTGGCATATAATATTATATTGGTTTCAGGTGTACAGCATAATCATTTGATATTTCTATTTAAGCAATTTAAATTATCATAAAATGTTTAAAAACATTAAAAAATATGGTAGAAAGTACAGAGTTGTTTAAAATACAGATATTAATAAAGAGGATAAATATTTTTGAGACCGGTTCAAATTATTTTTGATCAATGAAATATTAGAGAAGACCATCATTTTCAATAATAATGAGAAGCCTATAGGTAATATTCATAAGACTATCATTTCCATTACTTGAATAAAGATACTTAATCACAAATAAGCATTTAACTGTATGCATTTATAGTTACAGTGACACTGAAGGCTATTTTATTCTCTCTGACAGCCCAGTCTTTTCCTGCTTTAGGAAAACTGAGGTCACCTAACTCCAGAGATCTCTTCTATTGTAGTTTTGATCCCGTGATCCTGCTTAGGCAGAACCCACAACCAGTTAAGTGTTTATTTACTTGGTCAATGTTTAGCTTGTGGTTGGGCATTTGTATCCCAATGGACACTGAGAAAGCAACACAGAATGGTGAAACAAGGCAAAGGAAGAGAAATTATTGGAGATCAGGAGAAAACATGGGAAAAGGAAGGGGAAAGGCTGAAGAGTGCTTTCATCATTCCTTTTTTCATTTCTCTCGTGTGCTTAGAAAATAGAATATATTTTCTATGCCTGAAGTAGCTTTACAAAGAAATTAAACAGATCATCAGCACTTACCAATTTGTTTCACAAGTATATAAAATATCATTAACACGTTCTACACTTCCCAGATAGATGGTATGTCAGATGTTTGAAGAGTTATAGCTTGAAGAAAATGTACCCTGCCTTAAGTGCTGTATTTGTTTTTATATTTTCATACTTAATGGTCTGTGACCTAATTTCTTTCAGCCCTGACCATGCTTTGTTCTATCTGTTAAAAAGAAATTACACACACACACACACACACACACACACACACACACACCTATAAATCACTCTTCAAAATACATTTGAGTATGTACACAAATCATCCAAATTTTGATATCTATCCTTATTGGTGTTTCCTTTTGTCTCCCATTAAAGATAAAATACCTGGGAAAGTTGTTCTCTCCTAATGGGCTGATAAGTAACTAAGTAAAACATACTGTACTTCTACCTACTGTAATGGCAGGAAGCCCAATTTGCAGAATGCTCAATTACACAATGCTGTAGTAGCCACCAAGGAGAAGTATTTGCATTTTATTGTTTTAAATAGGAAAAATAACAATTGAAGAGTTTTTAAAAAGCACATTGGATAAAAGGTACATGGGAACTCTTATGTATTTTTACAATGGTATATGAATCTACAAGCATTTAAAAATAAAAAGTTTTATTTAAAAAACCATATGTTGTATGTTTAGGTTGGGTAATTGAGATGCTTTGTATTTTGTTTATTGTGGTTATATATATATATATATATATATATATATATATATAGGCATTAAGTACATTTACGATGTTGCACAACTGTTACCACAGTCTACCCAGTTCAAGAACTTTCTCACTACCCCAAATAGAAACCTCACATCCATGAAGCAATCACTCCTATTCCTCCCTCCCCTCACTCCCCTCAGGCCCTAGAAACCACAAATATGTTTTACGTTTCTATGAATATGCCAGTTCTTTATATTTCACATGAATGGAATCATACAATATGGGGGCTTTTTTGACTGGCTTCTTTCACTTAGCATATTGTTTACAAAGTCGATTCATGTTGTAGTTTGTAACGGTACTCCATTCCTTTTTATAGCTGAATAATATTCTCTTGTATGGATAATCACATTTTCCTTATCTATTCACTAGCTATAGACATTCGGGTTTCCACTTTTTAGCTGTCGTGAATAGTACTGCTCTGAACAATTGTATGCAAGTTTTTGTGTGAACTGGTAGCTTTCCATCAGCAATATGTGATGATTCCAATTACTACAAATCTCCGCCAAAACTTATTTTCTGTTTTGTATTTTTTATAATAACCCTTCTACTGAGTGTGAAGTGGTATCCCATTGTGGTTTTGATTTACTTTTCCCTAACAATTAATGATGCTTAGCATCTTTTTATATGTGTTTATTGGCCACTTGTATTGGTTATTTAGAGAAATATCTATTAAAGCCTTTCTGTCCTTGGGCACCTGGGTGGCTCTGTCGGTTAAGCCTCCAACTTCGGCTCAGGTCATGATCTCATGGTTCGTGAGTTTGAGCCCCGTGTCAGGCTCTGTGCTGACAGCTCAGAGCCTGGATCCTGCTTTGGATTCTGTGTTTCCCTCTCTCTGCCCCTCCCGTGCTCATTCTCTCTCTTTCTCAAAAAGAAACATTAAAGCCTTTTACCCATTTTTTTAATTGGGTTATTTGCCTCTTTGTTGTTGAGTTGCTTCTTATTTGTAAAGGAAATGGACCCAAAGGGGCTGCAGTTGTGCTGGAAATGTACCTTTTCTGGATTTGGGTGGCAGTTACACAGATGTGCTACTTTGTACCCTATGTACATTTGTGAAAAATGAGGATGTGTGCCCTTTTTTGAATGAATTTGTTTCCCAGGGTTACTGTAACAAGTTATCACAAATATAGTGGCTTAAAAAAAAAAACAGAAATTTTGGCTAGCTTCAAAATGATGAGAGATAATTAATTCTGGTGAGGCTATGGAGAAAAGGGAACATTTGTGTACTGTTGGTGGGAATATAAACTGGTAGAGTCAATATGGAAAACAGTATGGAGGGTACTCAAGAAATTAAAAACTATAGAACTACCATATGATACAGCAATCCTACATCTGGGAGTATATCCGGAGAAAATGAAAACACGATGTCAAAGAGATATCTGCACCTCCATGTCCATAATCTACAATAGCCAAAGCATGGAAATAACCTAAGCATCCATATGGAGGAATGGATAAAGATATGATACACGCACACACACACACACACACACACACACACACACACACACTGAAATATCATAAACCATAAAAGAAGAAAATTCTGCCATTTAAAAAAATATTTTTAATGTTTGTTTATTTTTGAGGGAGGGAGAGAGAGACAGACAGACAGACAGACCAAGAGACATAGAATCCAAAACAGGCTCCAGACTCTGGGAGATTATGACCTGAGCCGAAGTCAGATGCTTAACCGTCTGAGCCAGCCAGGTGCCCCCAAAATTGTGCCATTTATGACAACATAGATAGATCCGGAGGGCATTATGCTAAGTGAAGTAAGTCAGACAGAGGAAGACAAACACTGTAGGCTCTCACTTGTATGTGGAATATTTAAAAAACAAAACCAAATAAAACCTAACTCAGACAAAAAGAGACCAGAGGTAAGGAGTAGAGGGAGACAGAATTGGATGAAAATAGTCAAAAGGTACAAAGTCTAGTTATAAGTTAAATAAGTACTCTGGAGGCAATATGCAACGTGATGACTGTAGGTAACATTGCTGTATGGTATAAATGACAGTTGTTAAGAGAGTAAATCAAATCCTGTAAGTTCTCATCACAACGAAAACATCTTTTTCTTTTCTCTCTCTCTTTATATACATATATATATATATGTTTGTGTGTGTGTGTGTATACATATATATAAAATATGATATATATGATGAATGTTAACTAAACGTGTACTCATTTCATGACATATATAAGTCAAATCATTATGCTATACAGCTTGAACTTATACAATGTTGTGTGTCAATCATATGTCAGTAAAACTAGAAAGGAAAAAAAGTAAAAACAAAAACAAAAACCCAGAAATTTATTCTCTCACAGTCCAAAATCAAGCTATACTCCCTCTGAAGGCTTTAGGGAAGACTCTTGACTTGACTTTTCTAGTTTCTGGTACCTCCTGGATTTTCTTGGTATTTCATGGTTTGTAGACACATTTCTTTAGTCTCTACCTGTCTTCACATGGTTTTCTTCTCTGTGTTTCCAGTTCCAGTGTCCCAAATCTTCCTCTTCATTCTTTTATGAGGATAACAATCACTGAATTTTAGATCCACTCAAAATACAAGATGATCTCATCTCAAGATTCTTAACTTCATTACATCTGCAAAGATCCTCCTTCCAAATAAGATCACATTCACAGAAACCAGGGGTTGGGACTTTGGACATATTTTTGAGGGTACACAATTCATGGATGAATTGCGCATGAATATGTGTCATGATTTAATTTTTTTAAGTTTTTTTTTTTTTAATTTTTTTTTCAACGTTTATTTATTTTTGGGATAGAGAGAGACAGAGCATGAACGGGGGAGGGGCAGAGAGAGAGGGAGACACAGAATCGGAAACAGGCTCCAGGCTCTGAGCCATCAGCCCAGAGCCCGACGCGGGGCTCGAACTCACGGACCGCGAGATCGTGACCTGGCTGAAGTCGGACGCTTAACCGACTGCGCCACCCAGGCGCCCCTAATTTTTTTAAGTTTTTAAGAAAAGAAATGGTAAATAATTTTTTAATGGGGTTTTTGTGGGGTCTGAGTTTTTATGACAAAAGTTCTATAGATTAGGGAGAGAAAAAAAATTGTACAAATTTGCCACCCTGTGAGGGAGAAATTCTTGATCAGTCTTGAAAAATGTCTTCACTAATTATGATTCTGAAAAAATTTTTTCAAATAAGGTTTTCAAAGGACATTTGAATGGTTTTGTTTTCTTTTGTTGAGAGGAAGCTAATGAGAAGAGTGTCATATTCATGTATAGAGAGAGTACCTTTTAAAAAACTAAAGAGGTTTTTGTTTTTTTTTTTGGTATTTCCAAATGCAGGACTCTATTAAAATATCGAAAAACATATTTTGTGTGTTCATTCACACTGTTACACATGGTAATCTCTGGGGGTTTGTTTGCTTTTGTCAATTATCAAAATTAAATCATTGCTATTATTGAGATTTGGGCCTTGGGACCACTGTGATTCTCAACTTTGTTCTGGTTTGCAATTGGCTGAGCATCCAGGTCATAAAAGGCATATTATACCTAACACTTGGCCCTGGCACCTTTGTGTTTTAGTATGACATGTAGCTTATGAGCAACTTTATTGGGGTCTCATTTCATGCATCAGTTAAGTAAACATGTAAATGAAGTAATCCTTTCTTCTTAAGAATGACGCTTGACTCAATATATTAAAAGTTATTTGAGTTCCCAAGTATAAAAAGGCCTGATAAGTTGTAATAGTTCTGTGAAAAGCTGTTCTGATAGGAGAACATACAAATTTAAGAATTCAGACAATAGCTTTATTCAGAAGACTAAAAGCTTCTTAGAAGCCTATTTTCTGGACCCTAATGCTATTCTGCAACCTTTCTTTTTTTTCCCTCTCTCTCCTTGGATAGTGCTATCTGTTAAGAAATAGATGGCAAAGCTTTGATTCATCACCTTCTCAAATTGTTTCCACTATATAAAACATGTCTTCAAAAATAAATTTTGGAAGCTTTTATACGCCCAGTTGCATGAACATTTTGAATAAGTCCTAATTATTCACCAGGGAGTATATCTTTAAAAAAAAAAAAAGCATTTTTTTCTGTGCTTTCTTTGATGGGCATTAAAAAAGTAATTTAAGTCATTTTTAAATTGATTGGAGTTCATCCAGAAAATCATTACTTGGAAAAAAGTTAAAAATTAAGTAAATCCAACTTTTGAAATTTTTCACAAAGTTCTTTTTATACTTTTAAAGTAGTAAAAGGCCAAGTATTTTATAAAGTGTCCACACAAATTCTATTACTGATCTTTCATCATAGCATGGAATAGTAGTTACACTCAAGACATGAAGGAAAAATATGCTTCAGGGTTTGGCTGGGAAATAACTGACATACAACAGAATCACTCACCCTAGTTTTTCACTGTGGGCGCCAGGCAGGGTGTCAGTCTGTGGAGGGGCAAGCTGGTGCCTCATTCAGCTCTGCCCTCCTAATAAGATCAGCCTGACACAAAGCTGCAATTATTCTGTAGTGACATCACTACCACCCTGCCCTTTTGCCTGTATTTAAATGAGTTATTCTTATGTTGTATAATGGGAGATTTCAACTTCAAGTCTGGGCAATGAAAGTCAGTGTGAGTTCTGTGTCATGTTTTCATCTGGCTTTTTTTTTTTTTTTTTTTTTTTTTTTTTTTTACCTTTTGGTGATGCTTCGAACACAGACCTAGAGTACTGAAAGCATTTTCTAACATGAAATGTCGAGTCCTCCCAGGGAATTAATCACCTGCCTAATCAACTAAAAAGTGTCACAATTTTTCATAGTACATAAAGGATTACCCAAATTAAGTCCCAAGATATCTATTCCCTATTCTCTTGGAGATGGCACAGACGTTTTCAATGTTTAAATAGAAAAGAAAAAATAAAACTAGGATTGTTGGAATTTATAAAATTGGAATCCAGATTACAGGATTCACAGTTGCAGCAACCACTTTCGGCCCTTGGGATTTTTTTTTCTTTTTGAACCTCATAAGATTATTTGATTATGTCTTATGTCCTTATGTCTCACAAGTAACTAAAGCTCTTTGAGGGCAAGGCTAATGTTTATTTCATCTTTTAATCTCTCATAGCTCTTCCACACTACCTTGCACTTGATAGGCATTTATTAGTGTGTGCTGAATGCATGTAATACATGCAGAATGTTGTCACATAGAGACATTTATTAACATACTTGTCATCTACATACAGAGCAGGCCTGGTAGCTTTTTCTCTCTTACTCTTTTTAAAGTTTTTAATGGCTTTAAGGGGGAAAAGTAAGAAGGAAATTATTTGAGTCAGGCCATAGTAGCCATCTGCTTTTCTTAGCTACCATGTCTCATTCTTCTTCCCTATTTTTCTCCCAGCCACAGTGGAACAATGAAGCTGAAGGGAAACTAGACAATCTCTCAGTTTGCTTCTGTATTTTAGAACTCTCTCTTTCCCTCATCTAGATTTCACTCTCTCACACTATAAACTAGCTTCCTGGCAAGAATCTAATCTGTATCTGTTCCTGAGTGTCCTGTTCCATAGTCTTCTCCACCAGGACAAGAGTCTACAAAAGGTGCCAAGCTGAGTCGAATACTCAGATTGGCCCCTATTGAATTAATCAACTGTGGCCAGGAGGCTGGGACATTAGATGGTTAATTTAAATATTTATTTTTGAGAGAGAGACAGAGCAGGAGTGAGGAGGGACAGAGAGAAACACACACATAGAATCGGAAGTAGGCTCCAGGCTCTGAGTTTTCAGCACAGGGCCTGACGGGGGGCTAGAACATGACCTGAGCTGAAGTCAGATGCTCAAATGACTGAGCCACCCAGGCGCTCCTAGATGGTTCATTTTAAATCTGATGTTCATTCTTGGACCAGTCAGCGATGGTGCCAATGTCAGTGTCACTGAAAAACATGGTAGCACCTTCTGAAATCCTTGGTTGGAGTAAGATAGGTGCCAAAAGAAGGTAGTTGCTTATGGTGAAACGGAAGGGCCAAATTAAATGATAGGTAAGGTGTCTCATACCTACCAACTATATATTTTGATTTATCACTATAGCAGTCAAATATTAGAAAGTCATAATTAATTCTGTGCAGGTTCCCCTGAACTCAACAGCTTGATCAAGGATCGAACAGATTTTTCTAGCAGGAAATACAATATATAACCACTTACTATATACACTATATCAGAATAGAGAATAAACGCTATCACTAGAAACCTGGAAGCATGTTTAAATACTGAAAAATATTTTAGGTATTAAGAAGACACTTTTTATTATAACAGAAATATCTAAATATATATATATATATATTTGTACAAATATATAATTATATTTATATCTAAATATATACATATATATTTCTATATACACTTATATATATAAATATATATAATATATATGTTATATTACATATACTATATATATACATATATATATATATATTTGTTGTTGTTTTTTCCTGATCCCATTGCTCAAAGAGTTTAGTTTTGTTTGGCTGTTTTTCTTAAACTTTTTTGTTTAGTTTTGGTAAGCCATCAAAAGCATTAAAATGAGAATGTTGGGGCACCTGGGTGGCTCGGTCGGTTAAGTGCCCGACTTCGGCTCAGGTCATGATCTCACGGTCCGTGAGTTCGAGCCCCGCGTCGGGCTCTGTGCTGACAGCTCAGAGCCTGGAGCCTGTTTCGGATTCTGTGTCTCCCTCTCTCTCTGCCCCTCCCCTGTTCATGCTCTGTCTCTCTCTGTCTCAAAAATAAATAAACGTTAAAAAAAAATTTTTTTAAATAAAATAAAATAAAAAATAAATAAAATGAGAACGTTACCTTTGTGTTGTATCACTAGATGGAAAAGACCATCTTGGAAAAGACATTAAAATGGACATTTACTAGGATAAACTATATAAAACCCTCAGGATCCTGACTCTTCCCTCATAAAAGGATGTATCCAGTCTAATGCCACTTAATTAGCTTTATATTTTTATAAGATACAAATTTTCATTAACTCTAAGGCCTTAAAAAAAAATCTCCTCATAACATTCTGTAGTATATTATGGCTCCCTTCTGAGGAAATGTAGTATTGGATTCCATTGATGACAGAGGGTGTGGTCTTTGTTGTTGCTGTTGATTCAGTTGTGCTAATCTCTGTCCCTTTAAAGATCCAAACAATAACTTAAGAATAGAGAGTTTCAAGAAGACATGGAATCATGAGAAATGATGAAGTCAGCAAGCTTCCTAAAGTTGCAGTACTTGAGGAAAGTTGTCAAATATGCATTATCATTCATCTGCCATGGTTCTGCTGTATCCTGTGTAAACTTGCTAAGTGTACAACTCCTTGGCCATTTTTCTTTCCATCTTTATGTGTTCATATTCTCAGAAGTAATGTCAAATACACCTCTGGCACGCTGAACAGTTCTAAACTGGATGATGACTTGTTTCTTTTACGTCTTCCCTGAGAGCCTAGTGTTTAAAGAAACAAAAATCGCCAGTGGAAAGTCAGTGTTACCTAACTGCCTTCCATACTTCTTAGTTAAACTTCTCCCAGAGTAAGGAATTATGAGTTCCTGGAGCAGCACATGTGTTTCTTTCTTAATATCACTCTCAGTTTCATGATTTGAACTGTCTGCAGTTCTCTGAAGAGGAAGAGACATCCATATAAATAGCACAGTCCTAGAAACTAGACTGCGGACAAGTACTGGAAAGGAAATAGTGAAAATTCTAGCAGTCAGTTAGTTCCTTTTCAGGCCAATGTGTTTGTTAAGCAGATTGTGAACTTTGGCTAATTATAGTATTAATCTCATTTCTTTTTTTTTTTTAAGTTTATTTCTTTATTTGAGAGAGAGCTTGAGCTGGAGAGGGGCAGAGAGAGAGAAGTAGAGAAAGAATCCCAGGTGGGCTCCACACCACCAGTGCAGAGCCTGAATGGGGAACTTGATTTCACGAACCAAGAGACTATGACCTGAGCAAAATCAAGAGTTGGATGCTCAACTGACTGAGCCACCCTCGTGCCCCTGGTGAGTGGGGGAGGGACAGAGAGAGAGAGAGAGAGAGAGAATCCCAAGCAGACTCCACAATGACAGCTCGATCTCACTAAACATGAGATTATGACCTGAGCCAAAATCAAGAGTTGGACATTTAACTGGCTGGGCCATCCAGGTATCCCAGTATTAATCTCATTTCTAAAATCTTTGATTTTTTTTCTTTTTTCTTTTTTTTTTTTTTTTTTTTTTTGCCCTTGAGGTCAACTGTCAGTGATGTCCACCAGAGTGTGAATGTAAGAGGCAACTGCCATAGCAAACCATCTTTAGCCAGATCTCCACCATGCCCTTGTTCAACTTGCCTGCCTCTGAAATTATCATATCTCCCCCTTATCGTAATGATGCCTTCTTATATCTTCTGTTGACCCCCACCCCTTATTCTCAGTGTCATTGATAGTGAAGGGATGGTGGAAAATAGGAAATGGTAAAAACTAATTAACAGTATCCATTCAAGTAATTTTATTTTGTGTCTCCTTGCAGTTCCTATAAATGAGAACACCATTGTGTTTCTTCTAACTCTTTGTTAAAAGATAATGAAATTTTAAAAATCAATAAAATTAAAAAGAATTAGAAAAGTTATATCATGACAACATATCTTCAAATATATAATGATAATTATATAGAAAAAAATATAAATTCTTTTATCGTAAAATACTTTAAAATCCTTTAAAATTAAAGGAATAACAACAAACACAAATGTGCCCAATACCCAGATTTGTAAAATCTAAACATTGTCCCATAATTGTTTATTCTTCATAAGAAATAAAACCCTATTAGGATTTTTTTAGAGCCCCCAAATGAGGAAATCTCTTCCTCACTTGAAGTTAGAACTAACTGGGAAATGACAAAGAATGGGAATGGAGCATAGCTGATGAATGAAATTCCTATTAACCCTTAGACAAAGCTCACTTACCCTCCACCACCAGCTCAGAGCCTGACAAATAGAAGAAAGCATTGTTTAGTTTTTGTTTTTGTTTTTCTGTGGGGAAGGTTCACTTCAAAGAGAAAATGAGTAAGAGAAGACTGGACCACCCATATAGCTTCTCTTTTCAAACTCACCAATTATTCAAATGTGAAAGGAGGGTGAGATATATAGATACAGACAAGAAGTTTACAGGTCATGGAAGTCCCTCCACATAGAAGAAAACATCAGGATTGGGAAGTAAGCATTTTCTTCTAAAAATATATAAAGTTAAAACCAAATTTTATTTCCTTTTGGATCCTATTCTCTTCCTTCTCTTGCCCCCAGCCCAGAGGTAACCTTTACCTGAATTTCAGGATCCTTGTATGTAACAAGTACTTAGTCGCCAGAATTGCGATTCTAAGTACCAACATGCTTCCATTTTAGGAAAATATTGGCTGCCAGTTCTTGGGGATTTTGATTATAACATCTGTATTTATTTCAATTACAAGATATTCTAGGAGACTAATGGAAAGAATGTAAAAGATGCTGCTGCTAGATAGGAATAGAGTTTGGATTCAAGGACGTTACTGCTCAACTAATGTTCTCAGTGCTGAAAGATCATCATGGTGTTAGCAACAACAATTATAACTAAGGAAACAAAATTTAGAGCTATCTCAAAACAGAAAAGAAAGCATCATTAAGTTATCTCTTCCCTCTGAAAAGAAAACATGCATTCTATTGACCCTTGCCTTCTGAAATATTTCAACATTCCAAGGCTACTGAGATTTTTCTTCATCTCTTATAAACAAACCCAGTGTCCTTTAAAATACTTTCTGATTTATTTTCCAATTTTTTTTCAGGCAAGTAACAAATAATATGCATTTGGCTTCCATTATTTTCTCTTGATAAACTGAACAAGTTTTAAATTGAGCGCAGGTACCAAAAGGCTTTTGAATAAAGAGAATGTTTGGTAATGAATGATTAAATGAAAACTAGTTATAATAATTAGCTAGGAATGGAGAGAAAAATTGTAAAGAATCACTTTTGTTTAAGTGATAGTGTATTATTAGGGACATCTAGAAAAATGAGCCTACATAGTACGTGAGAATCAATAATGCATCTCTTAGTGCCTACAATTTGAAATTGCCAATTAAAACAACTGGGTAACTCTACGATGAGCAATTGTTTTCTTAATAGACTTTGTTTTTGGTCGGGGTATACTGTTAGAGTTTGCATAGTTTTTAATTTTGTTACTTAGCTTCATGAAGCCCTTAATTTATTAATGGTAATGGTTGACTACTTGTGTGTTAAACCAGAAAGTATTTAGATAACCTTATTCCATCAAAAGAGAAATGTTATAAATCTGTATACTTTGCCTCCTGCTTCTGAGCAATATGGCAAACAAAAAAATGAAAGGGTAAGGCAAGTTAAATCTAATACCCCTTTGTTGTCTACAGCAAAATAAAATATGGGCCGACCTCATTTTATGTGTTGACTGTGTTCTTAAAATCCTTGCGTAAAAATCAAGACATTTTTGAAAGGCCAGGCATGCTCCCTCTTTGAAAAAATACTACAGTCGATTCAAAGTGCCAGTAATTATTTTCCAATCTAAATAATCACAACTTAATTTAACTGATTTTTTTCACATACTGGAATTTTTCCATTCATTTCTATTTCATTTTTTTGTTACACATACAGTGTGTTTTCACTTAAACTATTTTATTGCCAAAATACAAGTTGTGCAATTAAGAGAGAATGGCTTTTGGTTCTTTTTATACCATACATACATTAGGTAACTGGATAATCCTTTTTCACGTTTTGAGATGCTGTTGGTTCAATCTCAGAATCACATCTTTCCCAGATACCATATGCATTGTGTCTATCGATGCCTGAGGAGAAAACCTGAATAAAAAGTTGTACTTTTATTTACAGATTTTATCAATGCATTATATTAACTTACATATAGTTTCTTCCCTGTGATATATATGAGCCAATGCCACATTGCCGGTCCTGAGGTTATTTTTGCTAGTGTGCGCAAGATGTAGTTTCATAGATTGGGAAAGCAAAGAGGTAGTGTACACAGTGAAATGAATTATTTTAAACTTCCTAACTGACATTGGAGTTATTAAACACACAAACAAACAAAGTAGAATTCACTGTCTCAGTGAAGCAATAAAAGTACCTGAAGTAGTAACCACATCTCTCACATTTATACATGTGTAAAGATTTGAGAAGCCAATAGACATGTGTATGGATTTGAGAAGCCAACACCTAAGCCATCCAGAAAAATTGTCCTGTTGAATCTGTAGGAGAATCAATAATGGAACCTGATAGTGCCTGGATTTGGAAATTGCCAGTTAAAACTACTAGGTAAATTGAAAACTATTTATTTTACGGTACGTACTACCTCTTTGCTTTCCTGGCCCTCAAAAGTATCTGTTGTACATCCTAACAAAAACAACCTTACTGTCTCACTGAGAAGAAATTATATGTAAGCTAATAAAATCCACTTAAAAGTTTTCATGAACAAAAGTGCAACTTTCATTCATACTTTTATGCATCCAAAGACTTTGTATCTCCCATTTCTGAGTAAATACTTGAATAGTATGCAACCCTGCTCGCTCTGAAGTGTAGTACGCCTTTCCCCATGCAGCGCTGCATGCTGTGTAGCCACAGAAATTCATGAGTTCAGCTCCCAGGATGCCAGGGCAGCTGGAGAAGAGTTCTGTGCTCACGTTGCTTGCACAAACACATGAGCCTTGTTTCCCACAGTGAGGTCCAGGGACCCCTGAGGTCCTGCAGCTTTTTTATCCTGTAAAACACAGAGCCAGAAGATGATGCTGATAGGGTGGAGGCGTTGGGAGACTAAGACTGTTTAAGAATTTCAGGAGAAGGGACAGTCTGAGAGGAGCTGGCAGAGCAGGCAATTATTTGTGGTGGGAGGATATGGGAAAAGAGCAGATGTCTGTAGATACTACAAAGGAAAATAAACACTGTGGAAGAACAAACTTATGTAGAAAAATTTAAAAGGGGGATTTTTAACAAAGAATGTTTGGGAAACACTCCATTGGAGTTTTAATATTCTGGGCAGCACTTACAAAAGGGTATAAGTTCTTACAGCCAGAATGACCTTTATATGAGAAATCTTCATTTCGCTGTTTATTCCATCCTGTTTCGTTTAACAAACTTGTATTAAACACCTACTATGTGCCAAGAATTAGCCCTCCTTGTCTCCTTCCCACCAGCCATATACAGATACACATAAACACACACTCACTTTGAAGTTCAAATACCATTTGTATTAACTGGAGGCCCACAGGACGTTAGCACTAAAGTCAAAACAATTCACTCACTACAGCAAGCTGAAGTTAAAAAGCAGCCCCCCGGGATGAAACTTGGAAAATGCTTGAACCTCGAGGTGTTTATTTGGATTGGCTTTTCTGGACTTGCTGATACTGGTAGATATCTTTCTGACATGTTGCATCATTTCTGATGAAAGAGCTCTGAATGGTGGGACTGATGGAGCCAGACTTTCTTCTTACATAACTGTATAGGGAAGTTTCAATTACTTGGAGGCAGTGAATTAGATCTGATATTTTTTCCAGAAAATATGGATTCCTGTATTTGAGACCATGATGCCATTTCCAAACACTTGTGTTGATTCTATATCAAGGCTCTAATGTTGTTTGTTTCATTCTATTTTTATTTTCTGTGTCTTCACCATTGGAGTTCTTTGTCTTGTCCTTCTCCATATTGCAGTGCTGTAAAAATAATCATCTCATATTTCAAATCAACTAGAATTATGTTGTACTATAATATTTTTGGACAGATCCAGTTACACTACTAATTAAATTTTATCTTTTAAGGTAATCATGTACACCAAAATTGAGATCCAACTCGCTTAGCCACCAAGAGCATGCACTAATAAAAATTTCAGATTTATAGCACAGATATTATAAAGATGTTTCATTATATATTACAAGTGAGGAAAAAGGCTTTCAACTTTTCCACTAAATTTATCATTAAAGTGTTTTTCCTCCAACCCCCTGAAGTGTCTCAAAGTTGACTATATTTTATTTGAATTTAGGGAGAAAGAAAAGTAAATTTGAAGTGATATGAAATACCTATTGTATCACATCATTAGTTACAGTGAGCATATATAATTTTCGGAGTTTATATCCACTTGAGCTGGGGTGGATAAACTCTTTCCGCCAAGAGGCTGTGGCACAGCAAGAGATACAAGAAGGACCCAGGATGTACCAACATTGAGGTTTGGGGAGGATGGGGCCTCTGCAGCTCTGCACACACAGGTTGCACTGGCTAGGTATATCATCTGATTCTCAGGTGGCTCAAGGCTGTGACTATTAGTATGGCTTGAGTATACTGAAAGAGTCACTTTAGGCTTATCCTGTCCTTGGAATACACTTGTAATCTTTGAAATAGGTTAGAGGAGAGTAGATTGGCATTGATGTAAGAGAATTCTTGACTTGCTGTTGGCTCAAAACCTGGGTGGTATCATAAATATTCTTGAGGGTCTGAGATGAGAATCCAAGAGCTCTGACTGGAAGGACAAGAATCATCTGCACTCTTCCTCCTCGGCCAGCTCTTTCACCTGGAAGGCTTGATGCCCTCATCTTAGATTTTATTTGCACATGTCATTGCAGCCAGTTTGGAAACAGGAAATTGTTTTTGGAAATGAGTCAATGAACCCAATGTCCTGCCCCGCTGATATAACACATCTGTGTCATTTTTCAAGGTACAAATTGTAATCAGGATTGGGGTGGGGAATCCTCTTCCAAAAGAAAATTCAACTGCCACATGGTAAACTGATTCTTTGGATTCTACTTACAAACACAATTAACTCATTTATTGAGCATTCTCTATTGCTACATACATAAGGTGTATTTCTCACAGCAACCAATACCTATAAAGCATGTATAAGCTCATTTTAAATATAAGCTGAGGCTCATAGAAATTAAATCACTTACTGTATTTTGAAAGCAGAAGCACTATCTTTTATGACTCTACCTCTAGGTAGAGTCATATATTCAACCTAAAGTATATATTCAACCTAAAGTAAAATTTTGATGACTATTTGTGGAGTAGTTGAATAAATGTGAATAATTACATACAGAGTATAAACGAAAGGGCTGTGTTTAAGACTAGGTTCATCTATCTCTAAAGATTAGCATCTTTCTATACAATCAAAGAATTGGCTCTAAAAACCATCAACTATAATAACACAATTATTACTATTTCCTATCTTAATATTATGGCATTTCCCTCTTTAAAAACAATAAATATAATGCTAATACCATGATTTCTCCTATTTCCAGATTGGATAAATGTATAAGAAGTTGTTGAAAAAGGCAATAGCATTTTAATATCTATCCCTAGTCACCATTGATTTGATTTTCCCTTCGGCTTAGAATTTTAAATATTCAAAATTCCATTAGCTATTAAATGCTTCAGTCTGGATATTACTAGATCAGAATTTCTGGACCACCCTGTGAAAGACAGACTTTTTTCATTAAGAAGCAAAAAAATCAAACAGGCTGCAGTGACTTTTCTTGGAACTCAGAGGATGTGTGGAGGAAGAAGGTCTTCTTTGACCAGAGAGTCAATGCCCTTGGGAGATGCCCAGACTTTGCCCCCTTCATTCAGCTTTTCCTGCCAGTCCTTATCCTCAAATAATCCAAAGCTACAAGATGATTAAGAGCCCTCATGGCCCATTTGAGAGTTCTCTTGACCTCGATTATTATTTTTACTTTTATTAATCTGACCACCTCAATAGCACTGTTGTCATGGAAAGTCTGTGATTTGACCTCAGAAGACAAATGTTGAAGTCCTGTCTCTGCCACTAACACAGCCTAATATTAGGCCAATCACTTTACCCCTCTAAGCTCCAGTTTCCTAACACACGAGAAAAGAATAGTCACTGCTGTTTTGCCTAACCTTCACAGTTTATTGTCTAGCTCAATACCTTTTTTATATGAAAATGTTTCTAAGTGGCAAAATGTTTATAAGCAGAAAATACCATACGATTGTAGGTTACTTCTCCCTCTCTTCCTCTCTTTTTTCTCTTTCTCTCATTTAGTTGTCTTACAAATCAAATTCCATCCTAGGGCAAAGAAATTGTGCAAAATGATTTTTTTTAACAAGAGGTACCCTTCAAAACTAACAATCTCATCTTCTTCCTCATCTTTCTTCCTTCTCATAGTCCTTAGATATATTAGATATATAACACATACAGCCATATTTGAAAGAGAGCAAGCCTTTCTATTTCTTTTCTACCTAAACATGAATGTTTTGACTGAAGTCCCTCATGATGCTTTATCTAGAGCTCTGTAGCCATGACTTCTCTCCTCATTCCAATCTTTCTCCTTATCCCCAGTTCCCTAGCTATGACCACTCTAGAAGGGACTCTTCCCCAATTTTGCCCCTCAGGAGATGTAATTACATGAACTAATAGTAGCCTCTCTTCTAGACCCATCTTTGCATCACCTTCTACTATCCCTTTTCAGTTTTAGGGATAAGATGTAGATATTGAATTCAGGTGAATGTTTGGGAATCCTGGGGAAACGTGGGCAAATTTCTCTGCTATCCTGAGCCTCTGACTCTCCATTTGTACAGTGGTGATAATAACACTATTTCATTGTAGGGCCTGGGACAAATTATATGAGAAGGAGCATGTGAAGAGCAACACATAATAAGTATGCAATGTTGTGCTTATTAAGGGAAAAATCCCCCTTTTGCTGCTGCATGGAAATCAGAATTTCATTTTGACATCTGACTATTGTCTATGTTTTATTTCCCATCATTTTCATCTTATATGACTGCTTAAGCCACCTCAGTTTTGTTTTGTTTTTGTTTTTGTTTTTTGGCTTTGATGAAGAATAAGTATGATTTTTGCTTTACCTCTGGTACAGAAAGTTCCAAGACAACTTAGTATAACAAAATGAACATCGAACTCAAAGTCACGAGAAGCTTTCACTGTTTATGTGCTCCTTTAAATCAAAAGAACAAGATGTAAACTATTTTTTTTATGTCATCTCCTGTGCTTCAGGCTCCTTTGTGACTTAGCAAACTTGAAAGAGACTGATTTATGATCACTTTGGGCAAATTGCCTGTAGAATTCTGAGGACAGGAAATGAAGAAAAAAAAAAGTGCAGCACACACCCCCGGACATTCCACACAACATGTGGAATAAACAGGCCTAAAAAGGAAACCAAAAGCTCTTGGTCTTATAGTGAGGAGTATCATGAATGGCCTTTGGGAGAACATACAGTAAGGATAATAAACTTCTGGAAAAATACTTCAAGAGGGGTGAACTTGACCCTGATTAAAGATAATCTCCCCCACCCCCGCCTTTTGTCTAAAGGATGGTGAATACTTTTAAGTTAGGTAAATTATGTTACCTGTATCAACATTATGAAAGAGGGGTACCATATTACAGACTTGTTCCTCTCAAACCTTCACAGGAATCGGACTTTCTGGGGATCTTGTGGGGATGGAGACAGTGATTCAGGAAATCTGAGTGGAACCTGAGATTCTGGATCCCTCACAAGCTCTGGGTGATACAAATGCTACTGGTCTGCAGGCCAATTGTTTCTCCATCATCTTCAACAACATTGTTGGTGGTGGTGTTCTGGTCCTTATCTACGGAAGAGTGAGTTTCACCCAGGACAATTTTGGTCCCAGGGGAATTTGGCAGTGTCTGGAGACACTTGATCTTCACAATGCAAGCAGTACTACTGGCATCATGTGGACAAGGACCACACATGCTGCTACAATACACAGGATAGACTTTCATAACAAAGAATTTTCTGACTCTAAATGTCAATAACACTAGAGGTGAGAAATCCTGTTGTAGACATACTACTTTGTGTATCTCTCATATCAAAAATAATCTTAGGGCACGTGGGTGGCTCAGTCGACTTTGGTTCAGGTCATGATCTCATAGCTCATGAGTTCAAGCCACACGTCGGGCTGTATGCTGACAGATCAGAGCCTTGGAGTCTACTTCAGATTCTCTCTCTCTCTCTCTCTCTCTGTCTCTCCCCCACTTGGAGTCTGTATCTCACTCTCTTTCTCAAATATAAATAAATATTTAAAAATTTAAAAAAATGATCTATTAAAAATTTAAAAAATAAATAAACCAGTGAGAGATAGGTAGGAGACTAAATAGTCTGGAGTAGAGTGAACTGTGTTTAAAACTGTCTTCAAATATATGAAAGGCAATTATGCAGAAGATGGTAACCAGCTGTTCTTCATCACACTTGAAGTATGAGCAGGAAATGTACATAAATGGACCTATGCTACCCATCCATTCTTTTTCTGCATTTTCCACGCCAGCCAGGCAAATCTCTCTATGATATTGTAACCATATTTGTCCCATTTTGCTTCTTACTACTTGCAGAGACCCTCCCAAATCCTTGGGACATATTTTCTTCACACTGCCAAGTTGACTTTCTCCCTCCCTTTAAAAATCTAACTGGAAAATTTCCATCTCCATTAAGTCTTTCTGAACTAAAATGAAGCAGTTGCCAGTTCACTTCTAACTTCAACTGGTACACTTTCTCCTTCAATGTGTTCATTCTACAAATATGTTATTGCCCATCTGTGTACAAGGAACTGTGCTAGATTGGGGGAAGGGATAAGAAAGATGAGTAAGAGAGTCTCTGCTTTTAAGAATTTTCCAATCTTGGGGAAGAAAACCACACACAGATAATTACAATGTAAATAAAATAGTATTTAATAATTATTTTCATGAGAGATATTTAAAAGATGAAAGAGAATGGTTTAGTAGTTAAAAGATTATTTCCAGTTGGAAAAATCAAGGACAACTTTATAAATAGGTATACATAAGTATCCTTTTTCATAAATAAGTATATATAAATATCTTTTTTTTAAGGACAAAATTTTCTATACATTAGGTACAACCCTGGGCAAAAAAAGAACTTAATAATGTTAAAATTTGAAGATAATAAATTAGAGTATAGAATGAGTTTGAGTCTGAATTTAGACTATATTTATGGAAGACTTTATAATGAGTAAGGAAAGAGAATTTTTCAGGATATGTGTAGCTATATCATGATTTTAACAAAGGACAGTGAATTTAATCACCTCTGAATGTATCTTATGATGCTTTGTAATTTTATAAGGGAGTGCTCTTTGGAAAGAATTCTTAATTTCATCTAGGAGGGGAATACTTTGTGATTTCACAAGTATACTTTAAAAACTAGTACCAAACATGGAATTTGGCACCATTCAGAACTCTTTTTAGGAGAGAGTCTCACTTGTAAAGTGTTTTCATTACCTGAACTACAAGGAAATGGAAGAGAATTAGCCCTCATTGAATATCTAATATGTGCCAGGCACTGAGTAAACTCTAGCTATGTCATCTGATTTAGATATATCATCGACAGCAACCTATGTGTTTATCACCACCGACAACACTTTAAGGACATTCTAGCATATTGATTGAGAGGGATGCAGAGCAAATCTCAGGCCTGTTTAGGAAGCCATTTCTGGGTGAAGACAATCAGCTTGCTTTTCCTTTGGAAGCAGCAAGGAGAAAGCTTCCTGTCCTGAGGATTTAAATGGTGATACTTGCGTAGTCAAAACAGGAAAATGAAGTTGTTTACATTTCATTAGTGGCCATGATTCCCTGTAGGGCTCATTACTGGAAAGCTATCCGTAACTCCCATTAGGCACAAATAACCATGACTTTCTGCCAGCTCTCTCACACATCCTGAAATCACAAGCTTTGGGAATGGTATAGCTACTGAATTACTATAGGATTTTGTTCGAATGTCAGTACTTGAATTCTTTAGCCATGATATTGGTTTAAAGTCAGTAATGCAGTTAATATCATAGACCTTTCTTGCAGTTCTCATTTTTTTGAACATCATCGCTCTTTTTAATAAGAGCACAGTTTTTAATCATGTCTTCCATAATTCAAAACATGATGGAATCTTAGTTAACTCTGTGTAACTGGACTTTTTTTTCCCTCTTAAAGTTGTTTTAGGCTTCTGCGTATCATTCAATGTTGATGTGAAAAATTCAATGACCTTCAGTGGCCCAGTGGAAGACATGTTTGGATATACTGTTCAACAATATGAAAATGAAGAAGGAAAATGGTAAGCTGGTTGAATTTGTTGTGTTGTTTTTTAATTTTCTTCTAAGATAATGGAAAATCTTATTTAGCTACAGTCTGTTTTATGAATGAGACTTCAACAGAATGAATTATGTATGGTAGAAAATGCAGTCTTAATCATGCGGTAATGGAAACTGACCCAGTTAAAAAAAAAAAAAAGGAAAATTCCTTGGCAATATTAAAGGAAGTGGTTAGTGATTTCTAAGCCTGTGTTGACCTCAAAGAAGGTCCTTGTCCAAAATAGTCATTGTTCTGTAATTATGTTATTCTGACAAGAGTTCTTTGATTGTTCTCATTTTAGAATAGCTAAAATTCAGCTGCAAGTATTGGGAGCCAGATGAGATCCCAATGAGATCGAAAGGGTTAATATCACAAAATATTATTGGACTAATTTTTTGGTGATTTACTGACCTACTGAGTTTGATTTATGGTTTATAATGAACTTTACTGAATTTCTTTTATACACTTTTAAACCCTTTGATAATAGTTCATTTCACTTTAGGTATGACTTTTAAACCACATTTAACTTGTTGAAAATTACACAAAATTAATATTAAAGCTCTTTTTGCTGTATACTTAATGTAATTTTTAGTGTTCCTTTTTAAATTGGAACTTATAGGAAAAAAAGACCAAGAATTTGGTAAACTTTGCTTCAGTTTAATAACTTAAAGTAAATTAAATTATTCTAGTAACTAAAAGAATAAACAAAAAGGGATTTATATCTCCTAGGAAAACAGTAATCAATCACTCTACTATATTTCACAAATAAAAAGATATGGATTTTTGATGTTTCACTTTATCTTTTACAGTTAATTTGATCATAATTTCCCCAAAATGATCAATAGTAAGAACTTGAGTTCTCACATTTTCTATGTACAAATATTATATCCTAGGTACAAACTAGAATTCTTGGAAGCATTTCAGTCTCTACTTTCCTTACAAATATCTTAGGTGAGAAATCTAATAATAGAGTATGAATTATATGTTCTCTGTCCTTCCATCCTGTACTCTCACTTACCACTCCATCCCCACCCCTTCTAAGGTTAAATGGGAAAAGTCATCGCTCTAGACACCAATTTTATTCTGCTGGCATTATGCCTGCAATTCCAGGAGCTCTGCTTCTCAGAGATTAATGTGAGCGGGTGGAGCTTCTCCTTGGACATAAGCTATAACAAACTGAAACTCAGTATGTATTTTTCTTTAAAAAGCTTAACTTTTAAATAAAATATATATGAAAGTTACTTTTCAGTAATTACTATTAGTCACATAAATTTTAAAGAGAAATATAACAGGGGCACCTGGGTGGCTCGGTTAGTTAAATGTCCAACTTCATCTCAGGTCATGATCTCGTGGTTTGTGAGGTGGGTTTGTCAAGGTTTGTCAAGGGTTTGTCAAGCCCCGCATCAGGCTCTGTGCTGACAACTCAAAGCCTGGAGCCTGCTTCAGATTCTGTGTCTCCCTCTCTCTCTGCCCCTCCCCCACTCACACTCTGACTGTCTCTCTGTCTCTCTCTCTGTCTCTCTCTCTGTCTCTCTCTCTCTCTCTCTCTCTCTCTGTCTGAAAAATAAATAAACATTAACAATTGTTTTTAAATAAAGAGAAATATAACAAATAACAAGCCTTAAAGACTTAAACAACTTACTTAAAATGAACTTAAGGAGACTCAAAATTTTTTAACCTGTTTTATGAAAGTCTGATTTTCATGTTCTGATGTGAGGAAATCCCTTAAACTTACTCTATTATCTAGTCCAGGCTCCCTGATTTTAGGGCAATGTGTTATCAGCAGTCCTTAGTTACCTGAATGAATCTTAGTAGAGTAATAAAGGTTCATATTTCTCCCCAGTAATAAAGAGTTCATCAAATGGTACACCCAGTTGATCTCTTTAGTTTCTTTCTGTCCCTTATTATAAGCCCATCCTATTGTGAGTTTTCTGCCTTCTAAATTCTTGAATCTCTTTCAAGATACCTGTAAAATAAAAAAACAGGAAAATGCAAAATCAGGCTGAATGGAGGCCTGATGTCATGAATTTGTCTTTGAAGAAGGTGAATGTGTAGATGAGTAAAGGAAGACAGCCAAACCATCATTTGGAAAGAAACAAGAGTGCACAGAGTAGATAGGAAAATAAGGTTGGGGCGGGGGACTTGGGGTGGGGGGGAGATGTTGCTAATGGCCTTTCTGAATGAGCCTACACTGAATTGAATTTTAGACAAACCATTCAGAATTTTGTACACGCATGTGAGATAATGTTAATAATAATATATTAACTTTTTTTTAGGTTAGAGATCGTGCCTTATACATTTTGCTTTCTTGATGAAATATAGCTTGTCTATGTACAAATGTTTGTTGGTGGGTTATTTAGAGTTTTTCTTTAGCCATAGCATAAACTATGGGCCAATCAAGCAACAAGTATTTATGTAATACATCCCATGTGTCTAGCTTATGCTACATTCTATGGAGATATAAGACAAATACAAAGTTTATAACCTAATAGAGGGCTCATATTTAATAACTAGAAATAAAGAATAGTGCTAATCAGTATAATAAAGACTGTAAAATCAGTGGGAGTTAAAAGAAGGAGGAAGTGATTCTTGACTGTTGAGCTGAGTCTTGAAAGATGATTTAACTTTTAATAAGAGAAGAAGCAATGCCACTCTAATCTGGGAAGCCACATAAGCAGGGACATAGATTTGAGAAGTGAGTGTGTTGGTAAGCAAAAAGGACTGACATTGGGAGAGTAGAGGGGAAAGGGTAATGACAGACCTTAGAAGCCAGACGAAGAAACTTGGACCTAAGTGCAGGCATTAAGAATCATTTACGATGGGCGTTGAGGAGGGCACTTGTTGGGATGAGCGCTGGACGTTGTATATAAGCCAATTTGACAATAAATTATATTTAAAAAGGGCAAAAAAAGAACCATTTATGAAACTTGGTTTAGGAAATCACATAATATTATATTTAAATAATTGAATTGGAGAAAAAAAGTGCCTGAAAGCTGGGGAATCTATAGGCAAGCAAGAATAGCAATCTGGTGCTTAACAGATGAGGTCCCAAGCTAGGTTAGAGAGAACTGGAATGAAAGAAAAGTGTAGGCAAGATAAATTTAGATGAACCATCAAAGCCTGGTGGAAGTTTGGAAGTGTCCAATGAAGGTGTAGGAGGAATCAAACATATTCCAATATTTCTACACTGGATGGTTGGAAAATGGGTAGTCATTCAGAGACAAATGTACACAAAAGGGAAAATAAGTTTTGTCAGGAAGTTGGTAAGTATGGTTTTAAACAGTTTGAGTAATGTCATTGGAAACTTGAAATGGAATATAGATAAGAGGGAGAAGTTAATATATTGGAGGAAATATTTAGAGAGCAAGGACTGGTTTTGCTTCCCACTTGCAACTCTGTGCATTACCCAGCATCTAGCACAGGGCCTTAAACATCATATACATTCAATGGTTATTTGTTGGCTGAACAACTTAATCTAGTATAACTCCCTGTTATCATTAATGAAAAAACAAACACACACACGCATGCAAAAATAATGTCAAAAATAGCTCTCTTAAGACTGTTATCAAAAACACAAAAGATAAGTGTTGGCAAGGAAGTGGGGAAAAGGGAATATTTGTGCACTGTTGGTGGGAATGTAAATTGCAGCCACTATGGAAAATAGTATAGAGGTTCCTCAGAAAATTAAAAATAGAACCACGCTATGATCCAGCTGTCTGGGTAAATATACAAAATAAATGGAATCAGGATCTTGAAAAGATATCTGCACACCTATGTTCATTGCAGCATTATTTGCAATAATTAAGACTTGAAAGCAATCTAAAAGTCCATTGATGGATGAATAGATTTTTGAGATGTGTCATATACATACAATTGAATATTATTCAGCCTTAAAAAAAGAAGGAAATCTTGCCATTTAAGACAACATGGATGAACTTGGAGGACATTTTGCTAAGTGAGATAAACCAGACACAGAACAAATACTACATAATCACATTTTTATGAGGAATCTAAAATGGTCAGACTCCTAGAAGTCGAGTGTAGAATGGTGGCTACCAGGAGCTTAGAGGAGGGGAAAACAAAGTATTTGTCAAAGGGTACAAAGTTTCAGTTATGCAAGATGAATAAATACTAGAGATTTACTGTAAAACACAGTGCCTGTAGTTAGCAATACTGTATTATATACTTAAAAATTGGCTAAGAAGGTAGATTTTAGGTTAAGTGTTCTTATCACAAAATACTAATAATGATAATAACTAAAGAGGGTTGGAGGAAACTTTTGGAGGCTATGGATATGTTTATGCCATAGACTGTGGTGATAGTTTTACAGGTGTATACTTGTCTCCAAACTCATCAAGTTGTATACATTAAGTACGTACAACTTTTAATATGTCAACCATACTTCAATAAAGGATTTGTTTTTGTTTTTTGTAAGTGACTTCCACAGGGAAATGTAACTACTCAGGGCCAGAGCTGAAAATAGAACTCCTGTCTCTCCACTCCTAGGCTGGTGCTTTTTTTTTTTTCTTTATTAGAACTATATTAAAAAGTAAGTGCTGATAATAACAATCTTTGCAGTTTTAGACTTTATGTATTAGTATACATGTGAGAGTTTGTGAGCGTTTGAATGTATAAGAATGTCAGATAATTTAATTCCACTTTGACATTCCATGTCTACAATGATCTTATATAAAAGGTGTGAAATACCAGAGTAACAAAAGCAGTGTGGCCAACTGAATTTAAAAGTAAGCAAACTACAAAAATCTAAATGTCCAAACCTTGAAGGATGGCATTGTAGCAGCCTATTGTTCTAAAGGGATCCAGGCATTGGTAATGTGAAATAAATTTTAGAAACATCTTTGGATATTCTGTAAACGTTTATAAAATCAGACAGGGTGCATACTTACTTTAAGAAATGGACTATGGAATAAATGTCATATTTGGGAGAATATGAGTTTTGTTATTCAGTTTTTCTCCGGAGGTGGGCACCTTCATAAATCATATTTACTACTCAGGTTTTGGAAGCCCATCAACCTCAGATTTTTAAAAAAATCACCCTGACCCATATTACATCTTGGTTGAAGTATGCCTAAAGAAGGAAGACTTGTTGGTACATTATAAGTGCAGTCTGTGCATGTGAAAGCCTTACTTTAATCCTTGGAAAGAATTAACAGTTAACAGGAAAGGCAGCCTTATGCCCTCTTTACCTTTCAGAAGTTAACCGTGACATGTAATTTACTTTATCTTTGGCTCAGAAAACCACATGTTTTCTCAGTAGCAGAACACATTATATCTCTGATTAAGATCAGCCGTTGTTCATTATGAGATGAAACATCCAAGTAATTGCAATGTGGTTCACAAAAATTCACAAAGAACACAATTAGTTTAATAATTTTCTTTGAAGAGAAGAAACTTAAATGTGCTCCGCATTGCACAAGCTTTCCAGATTTAGTGGTAATCACCAGTATGGCAAAGTTTCTGCCAAATGGGAAAATACAAGATGTTGGGTCTCAGGGCTTTCAACTCTGTGGCTCCTTTGCTTCATTCCTTTTAATATGTGCATCAGCCCTTTTAACTGCTGTTCCAGCAACCATTCAGTGGCTTCAGTGGGGGCTTCAGTGACCTCAGTGGGCCTCTCTCTCAAAGTAGGCTTTCATGAAGAAGATTCCTTCCTAGCCAATCCTCCATCCAATATATATCAAAATATGTTGGCTTTGTGCCTTTCCCCTATGATGCCAGGTAAGGTTTACAAGGAACTCGTGTGATTGATGTTGTTTCTGTTGTATGTGTGTTTTAAGTAAAGCCTATTCAGGCTTGGCGTAAAAAGACTTTTCAAAGGTTCTATCACGTTTTCTCTTACAACTTTAATCTAATATTTATTTTTGCATTGTTTATAATATCTTCTGAAGTTGAATTTTTCTCCTTGCTAAACTTGTCATTTCTTTGGCTCACCCCATTTCCACCCCTCTACCTTTCATGACTGAAAGCACTGCAGATAATGGGTCCACTATATAACTTCATTCTCTAAGATGACCAAACACTCCATTCATTAAAAAAAAAAAAAAAAAAAGCCTGGTGGGTACTTGGCACTCTGATAGTTGCTTTGGCTTGGACATCAAAAAAGAGTTAGGTGAAAGGAGTGTTCATGAAATAATGTAAATATGAGACAACAATCTCTAGAAAACTATCTTTTACAGAGAAAAAAAATAAATATGGAGCAGAGATGTCACAGACCAGCTACTCTTCAAATAAATAAAATAATGATCATAATGACAAGAATGACTATATGAATAGCAAACATTTCTCAGGTTACTAAATTTTATTACGATTGGACCTTTTTCATGGAGAAGAACAGAGTATAGAGTGAACTTTTAGAATGAGTGAATGAGAATTAGAATTAGTCATTGTAGAGTGAGTGTAGAGAGAATTATTTCCCACACTTTGATGATCTTCGAGTTGACGAGGTGTTTCTCTAGAGGTCAGTAATGAGATCCAGAACATTCTTTAATTTTAGTCCTCTTACTCTGCACACAAATCATTACAATGGAAATGCATTTGCCATGAAAAAAGCAAAAATCTAATAGAAATAAAATATAATGAGCTAAAGCAAACTTGCATTAAAATTTAAAATAACAATATCCATAGTTCATGATACAATGTGCTTTGAGTCTTCACATGTGACCCTGTGGGTTTCAGCAGATATCATTGTTACCATCCTCATTTTCTAGACAGGAAACTGGCACTCTGAGAACGAACTGCCAAAGGTTTTATATAGCAAGTATGTGTCAGGGCCAGGATGTAGAACTACAGCCTTCTGACTTTCAGCCAATTCTGTCCTGTAACAACAAGGATTCTCTGGAACCTTGACCTGTAGAAATGCCCCCTGTCTCGTGCAAAGGCATCTATGGCATTCTGCCTGTGCAAAATATTCAGCCTGTAAAATGGAGAAGACTTCACAATTAGGACTTCTTGGCCTGTTACATGAGTCATAAATTGCCAGGTCTGCCTTATTCAGATTCTTAGAGCTTTTGATACAGTCTTATTTGTTCACTTCACTTGAGTGCTATTTTGTTTCTGGAACTGTTATAGGCATTAAGGGTATATAAGTGAACAAAATAAGATGACAGTTCCTGCTGTTGTAAAGGTTGTATTCTGTTGGGGAAGGAAGAAGCAAAACATAAATCATAAACTTAATAAACAGGTAGGTCAGAATGTGATAAGTATGCAAGAAAAAAAATATAGCAAGATAATGGGAATTGAGAAGGCTGGAGATTCCTGAAATTCCATAAACACTATGCTGATACTTTTCTAGGATCTTGTTATTTTTATACAGCGTGGGAAAAGTGAGACTTAATTTAGGATTAAGTAGTGAATAGAGCTGCAAGCTTGATGTCAGAACAAATAGCTCCTAGGAAAACACACAAACTTGTTTTATATCCTATTCCTGCTAACCCATTCTTCACCCTGCATCCCAGCTTTCACACCCCCTGTCTGAATGCTGGCCTTCTACACAACCACTTTCTGAGCTCTCACTCCTCAGCGCTTGCTTATCCAGAATACACAATAGGACATGTTTCCAGTTGTTATTTCCAGGGATCACCATACTCTAGGAGCTTTCTGTTGCCTCAGACATCAAATATAAACCACAGAGCCTTATCTTTAAAGTCTGCTGCTTGCCACTCTCAGCCTCTCTGCTCCGGTTTATGCAGCAGCTTCACACTGTGTTCCAACCACCTGTGCTTCCTCATCACCTTGGTTTTAAAAGCCGTCACTCTTCTGTCTCCACCTTTTTTTCCTGAGCTATCCATGATCTCTCTCCTGTTTTAGAGTTCACAGTAACTTTATTATTAACATGCTGTTCAGAACTCACTTTTCACTGGGACACCTGGGAGGCTCAGTCAGTTATGCGTCCCACTCTTGATTTCTGCTCAGGTGATTATCTCACGGTCTGTGGGGTTTAAGCCCCTGTCAGCCTCTGTGCTGACAGCCTGACATTCTCTGTCTCCATCTCTCTCTGCTCCTCCCCAGCTTGTGCATGCACGCTCTTTCTCTCTGTCAAAAATGAACTTTAAAAAATAAAAAAAAATTAAAAAAGAATTCACTTTTCATCAATTGTCCTAAATTTCCCCCACTTAATGGTACATTTTCTAAACTAGTCAGCACTCCTCTACACACTAATAATTTGCTCTATTTGGATGATGGAATCTTAGAGTTGGAAGTGTCTTTGGAGGCCTGTCCTACAACTACACTAGAAACAACTTCCAGAACATCCCTGACCTTATCTTGGCCTGAGGGGCTGCATGACTGGCCTACGTATGCCCTGACAGTTTAAATCTTCATTACTCTTCACAAGCCCACCACCCTACTACCTCTGTCCCTAAATTTCATGTTTCTACTATTTTCCAAAGAAAGAAGGGAGGAAGGAAGGGAAGAGAGGAAGGAAGCAGGGAGGGAGGGAGGGAGGAAGGAAGGAAGGAAGGAAGGAAGCAGGGTGGGAGGGAGGGAGGAAGGAAGGAAGGAAGGAAGGAAGCAGGGAGGGAGGGAGGAAGGAAGGAAGGAAGGAAGGAAGGAAGGAAGGAAGCAGGAAGGGAGGAAGGAAGGGAGGGACGGGCCCAAGGTTAAAACTTTATCCTCCCTTCCTGTTTCACTTATCTCTTGCTCATAGCAAATCATCTCAAAACTTAATGAGTTAAAACAATAATTTATATTGTTTCTCAAGATTTTGAGGACTGCATAGGTGGGAACTGCATGAGTGCTCATCTGGTACCTCACTTGGGGCTGGAGGGCCCAAGACGATTTAACTCACATGCCTGGCAGTCCGTGCTGTCAGCTGAAACATTGCTTCTCCTCCATGTTGCCTCTCCTCCTCCTCCATTAGGCTAAACTGGGCTTCTTCACAGTGTGTGGTCTTAGATTTCCAAAAAGAGTGAAGTGGAATCTGTAATACATTCTTTAAAATTATTGAAGTATGGTTGACATGTAATGTTACATTAGCTTCAGGTGTACAATGTGTTGATTTCACAATTCTATACATTACTCATGCCTTTGGAGTCACAGTGTCTCTATTTCGACTGCCTTCTATTTATCAACTAAGTCCCAGTTCCAACGAGAGGCAAAACAGATCCTGCATTAATGAAGGGCAGTGAAGGACAATGTCACATTGCAAAAGTGTAAAAAATTCCAAGCAATCTACCACAGTTTCAAACCTCTGGATACTGGGCCACCCAGATCCCTGCCTAGGGAATCCATGGCCTTTCCTCATTTCTAAGACAAATTTGTCCTTCTGGATCCACACTTTCTCCCAGCTCAGGGGATCTCTTTTCTCTTCTGTAATATTGGCCTTTCTCTTGTTACTAGCTTTTTCTCAACATCATTTATCCATATCCAGATGCCTTCCATAATAAATTTAAATCCACCTCAAACCCTTAATGGTTTGCCTGAAAAAAAGAAACCCACACACATTGGCATGACCCATCTCCCTCATTTTTAGCAAAACTCTTGAAATGAAGTCTGCTCTACACTCCCATTCTTTATTTTCTTCCCTCTTTGGCTTTTGTGATGCCGCTGTTTTCTGATTGTCTCTCTCCTTCTCTGGACACTGCTACTAGTTTTCTTCCTTTGCTCATTAAAATCTTAAGTGCTATTTTTTTTCCTTTAGCTCTCTTACTCTGTACTCTCTTAAGGCAATAGCATTTACTCTTAGCGCCTGAACCATGCTCATAGAATGCTCACATATGTTCCATGTAGTTTCTGAGATGGTCCCCAGCAAGACTGAGCCCAGAAGCCTACAGAAGTAACACATTATCAGTGCACTCTATTGGCCTTTCTTCCTTCCCTCTATCATTTTCCCTATCAACACATTTGTTTGTGCTTTGAATTGACTCCCCTAAACCTACCTGCACCAACGTCCTTGTCGAGGGTCTGCTTTTGGGGGAACTCAAACTAAGACAGCTGATAGTCTAAGTATTTGTAGAATTGGTTCTCCTTTCCTCTCCACTTCCTAAATTCAGATCCTCCTTTCTCATCTGGGTTGAGAAACCCCTACTTTCACTCTCTGAGTCTAATTTGCCCCTTTCCCAAAAATGTATTCATGACACTGCAAGCAAACAAGCTTCATAAAGCAGTTGATCATATCACATCCCTCTTTAAAGCACTGGTGGTTCCCAACTCTCCCCTTCATATAATAAATCTAAAATTCTTAAACTAGACTATCAGAACATTCCTGATCTAGACTCTATTTAGCTTGACAGTTTTGACTTCTACTCCAGCTACCCTGAGCTATTTGAATTATCAAAGGAGCTGTTTCTCCTTGCTTCTAATACCTTGCTGAAGTCGCACCAAGTTCTGAACTATTGAGTATTATAATAATCCATTTATGGTTTTGCTTCCCCCCCTAAGTTTTATTTTTTTTTTAATTTTTTTTTTCAACGTTTATTTATTTTTGGGACAGAGAGAGACAGAGCATGAACGGGGGAGGGGCAGAGAGAGAAGGAGACACAGAATCGGAAACAGGCTCCAGGCTCTGAGCCATCAGCCCAGAGCCCGACGCGGGGCTCGAACTCATGGACCGCGAGATCGTGACCTGGCTGAAGTCGGACGCTTAACCGACTGCGCCACCCAGGCGCCCCACCCCCCCTAGGTTTTAAACAATCTAAAAACCATTGTATTTGATCCATTTCATATCCACAGGGCCTGATGTAAATGCTGGGTGTATAGAATGTTCTTAATAAGCATTGATCAATCTATGTAGCCTCAACTTAAATACTTTCAAATAGTAGGCTCACTACTTTTCTTCAAATTGTTTTAACTCTAAAACTAATTTAATCAATCATGTTATAAAAATCTTTAAAAATTTCGGAGAAAGAACACTAACCATAACGTCCTTAATGTAATTTGGTTTTTGGTGAACTCCTTTTTAACCTATGTGGAT
This sequence comes from Leopardus geoffroyi, assembly GCF_018350155.1. Taxonomy (NCBI): domain Eukaryota; kingdom Metazoa; phylum Chordata; class Mammalia; order Carnivora; family Felidae; genus Leopardus; species Leopardus geoffroyi. Next base: position 200,153,624 of record NC_059326.1, on the reverse strand, counting down.
TTTTTTTAAGTTTATTTATTTTGAGAGAGAGAGAGAGAGTGCAAGTGGGGAAGGGGCAGAGAGAGAGGGAGAGAGAGAATCCCAAGCTGACCCAGCACTGTCAGCATAGAGCCCAATGTGGGGCTCGATCTCACAAACTGTGAGATCATTACCTGAGGCAAAATCAGGAGTCAGATGCTTAACCGACTGAGCCACCCAGGCACCCCTAATCTATGTTTTACATAGATTGAGTAGTTCTGTCAGCTGAAAAAGTCATCATCATCATCAACAACCAACATTTAAATAGCATATACAATGAGCTAAATTTTATATACATTAACTCATTCAGATTTTGTGATGATACTGTGAGGTAGGTACTCTTGTTATTTCTATTTTACAGATGAAGAAACTAAGATAAGTGATTTGTCCTAAATCATACAACTAAGTAAATGACAAAAACATGATTTGAATTTGTGAAGTCTGGCTCCAAAGTTCATGCTATATTTAATGGAGAGGATTAAGTTATTTGGTATATGGAAAGCACTTAGAACAATATCTGGCATAAGGTATAAATTTAATAAATGCTAGCTATAATTATCATTGCTATTATGATGAATATATTGAATGTAATTTGGTATCTTTCACTTTGAATTGTCATAGTTTTTCACTAAATTAGGTAGGTTTTTACTTTGAATTGGGTCATAAATATTTTTAATACTACCATGCAATCTTATTAGCTGTTGTGTTTTATGACTGAAATATTGTATAGAATGTCTCTGCAATAATTAGTTCTTGCTGTTGACCATATTTCTTTTAATCTTTCATATTATATATAACACTATGAGCATTATTTTTATGCATTAGCCTTTTTTCCCTTAATTTAGGCCATTTTTTAAGGATAGATTTCCAGAAGTAAGAATTATGCATTAAAAGGTTTAAACGTTTTTATGGTTATTTATGCATATAAAGAATGGCTTTACAAAGGCATTACAATAACTATGTTTTAGGGAGTCTGTTCAATAATTCAGTATTTGCAATTGTTATAAAACACTTCTATTCGTACTAGCTTTACCCAAAGGATTTACACAAAATAAGCCCCATCCCTTTCAATATGACAGAGTTTCAAATATTTATATATTTTAAAAAATATATTCCCTAAGTACCTACGCTTAGTTGACAGAACCTCTCGACTCTCCTTCAGATATTTTTTTTTTGTATAGTAAACATCCCCAACTTTCCCTCAAGCATCTCTGGTCTGACAAAATTACCAGGCTCTTAACCATCTGAGTCATAGTCTCCTAAATACATTCCATTGTGCCTATGTCCCTCTTAATTTGGAGATTACAGACATGGTCTGACAGTGCAGAGCACAGAGGGGTGATCACTTTCCTTGACCAGGGCATCTATTTCCAGCAATGCAGCCTAAGGTCACATTAGCATTTTTTGGTACTGAAATACACGGTTGGCTCATGCTTACTTCCTATCAACAAATCCCTCATGTCTTTTTTACATGAATTCCTATTAAATCACATTGCCCACATCCTGTATTGATGTAGTTAAGTGAAGTTATTTACATAGGTTCTTACTAAACTTTAACTAGTTTATTAAGTTTCTTGTTCCAGAATGTTGTGACACTTCTGATTGTCCAAATAGGTATATTGATTTCCTTGACGCATACCTTTATGCTTTCTGTATCTTCACAAAAGTCATAAATAAAGATATATGCTAAGACAATCCCAAGTACAGTCTTATGTACATAATTAACGTCCTTTGGTTTGCAGTGATCAGCATCTTTGTATATGGCTTTTCAGCCAGCAGCAAATCAGCAGCTGTGAATCCACCCAAGTGCCTTAACACTCAACTACATTCATTCATCCTATTCCTGAAGATATCATAGGAGACCTTGTTAAATGGCTTCCTAGGACTAAAATAAATCATGATTATATTTTTTCATTACTTATTATTAAATTGATTTTATAATTCTGCTGAAAAAACAGTAAGTGATTTTAACCTGGGGTCTCATAACTATCCATATTTTTTAAGTGCTTACAAATTAGTACATACTAATATTAAATCTTATGATAATCAAATATTTAATTTCCCTGTGAAATTCTTAGTTCTTCCTAGGAAAAAGTCACTTATGCTACCATGTGTGTTTTATAAACTAATATAGCAGCAGACTTAACCAACAAGTATTGTTTCAGCCCCCAAATAAAAAATATAATAAAGTGATATATAATACAATAAATAAAATATTCTGAGATCTCTCTTCTATGTATTTTATGATTTTTTAATTCACATCACCTGCAATTTGGGGAAGAAACTCAGCTTATTTTCAATAACATTGCATTACTAACATAGGGTAACTATAATTATGTCTATGAGAACTACTGTCATTGTCTTAGAACTAGTCATGAAATAACTAAAATAAATGTTTCTCTTTGTTCAAAAATGCTAACTGAGTTATTTAACTTCCAGGGTGCTTATTGGCTCTCCTTTAGTTGGTCAACCCAAGAACAGAACTGGAGATGTCTATAAGTGTCCAGTTGGGAGAAGCAAACCATTACCTTGCGTAAAGTTGGATCTGCCTGGTATGTAAAGACTTTACATTAAAGTCTGATCCTAAATTATACTCAGTAGTTGCATTAAAAATAATTTTAACTCAATAAAATATGAGAAGAATCTATAAATGTTCTTCAATTCTTATCATTAAAATTCACATAAAATGACATTTTTGATTCCGAACTTTAGAAATAAAAGAACTTTCCGAAAACCTGGCCCATTACATTGCTTCCACAAAATTTAATTGTTTGTTTGTTTGTTTGTTTGTTTGTTTGTTTGTTTGTAAAGAAAATAGCAGGGGCATTTGGGTGGCTCAGTTGGTTAAGTGTTCGACTTTGGTTTAGGTCATGATCTCATGGCTCGTGAGTTTGAGCCCCGCGTTGGGCTCTGTGGTGACAGCTCAGAGCCTGGAGCCTGCTTCAGATTCTGTGTCTCCCTCTCTCTCTCTTCCTCTCTTTCTCTCTCTCTCTCTCTCAAAAATAAATAAACATTAAAAAAATTTTTTTAATAAAATAACAGAGAAGGAATTGTAGTACATGAATTCTTTTAAAGAGAATAGCACAAGGTAAATTTATGTAGAAATGGATATATTTGATAGAAATATCACTATAATTAGAACATAACTAGAAAATTCCTGCTAGAATTATCCAAGACTTACAATTCAGTGTTCTATACAGTATTAAATGTATTAAAATAACACATACTTTAACGGTTTATTTCAAATATTCTATTTTTCAGTTCTTTTTTTTCAATTTCCTGTTTATTATGAACATTTTCCTTTACATTTATGAACATAGTTATAATAGCTGCTTTAATATCCTTGCCTGATAATTACAACATGTGGAATATCTCAACATCGCTTTCCATTTATTACCTTTCTCTTGAGATTGAGTCACATTTCCTTTTTTTTCTTATGTTTAGTAATTTTGGATTATGTCCTGGATTATACTTTTGAGTTATAGGTGTAGAGGTTCTAGATCTATTATTTGCCTTTGAATAGTCTTAACTTTTTGTTTTAGCAGACAGTTTACTTGGCTGAACTCAATTTCTGAACTGCAGTGGGAAGCAGTTAAAATCTCCATTCAGTTCTTCTTATTGTAGCTGAGCTGTTTGAAGTTTACTCTGCATATATATACATTTCAAGTGCTTCAGATATTTGGACAGAGCATACGTGTGTATGTTAGAACTCTCTTTTTGTGGCTCTACTTTCCAAGATATACGCCTTCACTTTACAGCTTCTGTCATTACCCTAATTTCTGTCCTCTGTTTATTCAAAACAGTAAGACTTTGACTACTGTTTGAGGTTTAGCCATAGCTAGGACCTTCCCTTGGGGGAAAGCAAGCACATAAACAGGAAACTCAGCCAGTGCTAATCTCTTCTTACAAGTATAGACTTCCCTCCACTTTCTGTCTGCTTTTGGTTGCTTTCTAGTGCCTTCAGATGGTTGTCTCTTTTTTCTTTTTTTTTTTTTTTCCTTTTCCTAGAGTTATTTGCAAAAGACTTGTTCTAATAGGAGCTACTCCTTCATTACCAAAAACTATAATGGAGTTTTAACATTAGCATGGAGATTTTAGCTGCATCGACAACAGTGGAGACATTTCTGCTGTGGTCCCTAACATCCCAATGTCCCAGCTCATCCTGGATCAACTCTAGTATAAAAAACTCTAATCCAGATTATTCAAGACCAGTGTAGATAATGGTCCAGTTCCAGGTGCTTTCAAGGCAAACCAGACTAAACTCTGGGACAAAGACCAATATACTCACATTAGGAAGACAGTGTGACCATTCAGGAATCTCTGCTTCCATTCCTCACTCTGCATCTATAATGGTCTTAAGGTAGGAAAAACTTTTGGGCATGAAGAGTGAGGTAAATCTTTCTTGAACCTGAGTTTTGCCACTTTCAAATATTTCAGCACTCTGCTAAGCAGGGTTTAGAAAATTTTGATTTTCCTGCCCAGTCTTTTTTTTGTCTTTTTTCAATATGAATAAGTGGAACTTCCTGCCACTTTTGCCAGGTTGGCCTGCTTCAAGACCCAACATTCCCATCTGGAATGACAAATGGCATCCCTTCATTGTTTCTTTTACCCGAACTTCCTGACCACTACTCCTTCTTGCTCTAGTTTTCTTTGTAAACTTCATGATGTCCCCATGATGGTGAAATCGATGTTCAAAATATATATGGGTGGGGTTTTTTTCTGCTCTACTACCCATTTTCCCTCTTCTTGTCAGAAGTGATGCTATATCATTGGCCATCTATAACATACAGATAGAGCATGCAAGGTAAGTGTTTAAGTTTCCTTTGTATATCTACAATATTATGAGGTTAAGTATTCTATTTGTTTTAATTAGCAAAAATGTGTGAAAGGCTGTCCCACATTTTCTCATTGCCCCACTAGCTCTGCATTCTTTTACAGTTCAGCAGAAGTATTTGAGACAGTTATCCAGACAACATTTCTGGGACATAAGCCAGGTTTTCAGCCTTAGCTTGTTCATTATATTCCTTAATAATACTTTGAAGACTATTTAGTTGAATCAAAAGAAAAATGTGCTATGATATGAACAAAGCAAATAGAATGTCCTAACGAGAAGGCACTTAATTTTACTTTGTTTTCCACCCTCATAAAAGTTTGTTTCTATTTTTAGTTAATACATCAATTCCCAATGTCACGGAAGTAAAGGAGAACATGACGTTTGGATCAACTTTAGTCACCAACCCAAATGGAGGGTTTCTGGTAAGAAAGCAAGGAGTTAGTTAATGAGCCAAGAATGCCGTCATTGTAAGTCTTTATAAAATTTGTTATATAATTTTTAATCTTATGGTTTTAATTTTTTAAAAGGCATGTGGGCCCTTGTATGCCTATAGATGTGGACATTTACATTACACAACTGGAATCTGTTCTGATGTTAGCTCCACATTTCAAGTCGTGAACTCCATTGCTCCTGTACAAGGTACAGATTTTATGTGATGTTCTTACATGTTTGAAAAGTGTAAGCAGTGAATGAGACATATATATACACAGGAGCATACCAAAAAGCTTGAAGTATTTTCTCAGCTACCAGCATTACCAATTTAGGTAAATGTTTGCTTTGCCAATATATAACCAAACCCCACTGCTATTTTTGGACTTGATATTAGTGTAAATAACCTTTAACAAAGTCTTGTTTAAACATCATAGCTAAAGCTGTCACATTGTTTTTATTTAAAGAATGAGTCTCTTTGAAGAAAGTAATCTCACTTGAAATACACACAGAATGAGAACAGTTACATAAATTCATACTGAGAAAACTTCCAAAGATAATTCATACAATGTTAATTACAATTCAGTAGAGATGTTTTACTTGATAAGAATCCCAAACCCATTGCTATTGAATGTAATGGTATTTATCAACGTTATTTTTGTAAAACTACTTCTTTCTGATTATAGAAGCAATGTGTCCACCATGTAGACTACCAGCTTATCTTTTTTTAAAATGAGCCTATTTCAGCCATGAAAACACTTCATACACTTTCATACTATCTAAAAAGATAAACTCGAAATTTGCACAGTTGACTCCTTTTATTGCAGAATGCAGCACTCAACTGGACATAGTCATCGTGCTGGATGGCTCCAACAGTATTTATCCCTGGGAGAGTGTTACAGCTTTTTTAAATGACCTTCTTGAAAGAATGGATATTGGTCCTAAACAGACACAGGTATGTGACTATGCATTTTGATTTCTGTTGTTCTAAAGATAAAAATGCATAGATTTTTAATAAAACAAAATATTCTGAACATAAATTAATCAATAAAGCTAACATTCAGGATGAATTTTATATTCCATATCCCTGTTTTTTCCTCCTGATGAAAGGGACATTACTGGCAGACCCTGTTATCTTCTAAACAGAAAATATAATGAAAGCTGCCATTTCTGATGCTCTTGAAAAATATCCCCTATAAATCATAATTGAATTCTTACTTATAAAGTAAGTGTAGCCAGCTTCGGTAATATCAGAACAGGGTTTCAGGATTTGTGGAAACTAATCTGACATCCCAAAGAACACATCACATTAAATCCCTTCTCTTATATTATACAAGTAAATTAGTAAGTGATCACAGGATATCGCTTAAAGACCATTTTTTCTCATCTTTAATAATTTCTTAAGCAAAATCCAAGTGCTCGATGCTTTAGCTACATTAAGCTGGATATTTTTTTTCTCCCCATGAGTATCTGTTTCTGAACACATTCCCTTTATTGCCATTAAATGAAGTGAAGCTTCTCACATGGTTCTCCCACTTCAGACACTGAATTTGGGTTTAATTAATCTAATGCTGATTAAACTTATACAGCCATATGGCTTAAAATACAGAGAAGACAGTGGATAACAGGCAAATTAAATGTCAGAGTGAGGTCAGTGCCTTGAGAATAGGAATTAGCACTGGAGTCAAATGGTTGTTGCATGGTTTGGGGACTGCAGGAGAGCAAAGAAGATGTTAGATCTGCACCTGCAGACCAGTGTCTTTCCTTTTCTCTCTGAAGCTCTACTTTGGAGAAATTTCTGAGGCACTGAAAAAAGTGGTCTGACTGCATTGTTTGCCACACCCACACCTGGTACAGGACATGACTACACACACACACACACACACACACACACACACACACACACACATATGATATGCTTGTATATGCTTCTGTATATATATATGCCTATAAATGTATGTATAGATAGATACATACATACACACACACACACACACACACACACACACACACACACATTTACAAAATGAATTTCCCCAAAAGGGTGGTAGTTAAAAATTGCAAAGTAGATGCAAACCTCAAAGTGAAATGTCATATGGCTGTGTTCCAAGGATGAATAGGTGAGAGCTAGATGAGGAGTAAGGCTTTGTATATCCTTCTGGACAATAAAGAACATCTTGAAATCAGTATAAAATTATTTGAAAAATAGACTTTTATGCATCACAAAAGGTAAATTTTCCTGGATGCAAGTTTCTCATCTGCAATTAGTCTTCCCAAGTGAATTACCAGAAGTTTGGTATCTCTTCTTGATACAGGGCATAAGGCAGCCTGCATCCTTTCAAAGACCATTCGAAGGGTGCCTGAATGGCTCAGTTGGTTAGGCATCTGACTCTTGATCATGTCATGATCAGAGTCAAGCTCAAGTCATGATCTCATGGCTTTGTGGGTTTAAGCTCCCCATCAGGCTCTATGTGGCCCTGCAGAGCCAGCTTGGGATTCTCTTTATTGTCTCTCTGCCCCTCCCCAACTTGCACTGTCTCTGTCTCTCTCAAAATAAATAAATAAACTTAAAAAAAAAAGACCATTCTAGAATTGTGACTTGCTCTTCCATCTGGTACATGTTTCACGTGGACCCTTTTTTTGCCCCCTGCTGAGGACCTCTCCCTTCCTCTTTTGCCCTCTTCCCCAATCCTTTCTCTCCTTGGTAAATACAGTTTCATAGGGCTATAAAATTAAAGCTGGATGGAATTGTAGAGGACTTTTAGCCCCAAATCTCAATTTATGGAGGAGATAGGAGAGGCTAAGTAACTTGTTAAATAAAGTAAGTTGCTTGTTGATAACAGATCAGAAACCATAGCTTTCCAGCTGCAGTTCAGCTGTTTGGAGAAGTTTCAGGGCTGGTCCAGTCTGATGTCCCTAAATAGTAGGTTTCTGGTCCTTTTTATCTCATCATGGTTGCCCATAGCTTCCTTGGCCAGACCCCTTGGCACTCTGTCCTCTGCACTGACATACCTGTGACCAGATGGCTGGATCACAGCTCTCCCCTCTTTTACTGCCTTTCCCCATAATGTCCAATCTTCCCTTCCACCTGTTTTGTCCACCCCATTCTACTTCCTTATCCAAGCCTTTCTTTCCAAAGCTAAGAATAGTCTTGGAATGTTTTCTTGTTATTTCTAATATTTTTAGTCATCTGGAAATTTTATTTTACTTTTAATTTATCTATTTCAATGTAAAAAAAAAGTTTATTTATTTGTAGCTATCTGTGGACATTAGTGCAGCAGTGACATGTTTGGAGTTACTCTACAACTCCTGGAAGGAAATCTACAAGGCTATCTTACAAAAATAATCACCGCTTCAGTGGGGTTCTGTGCCCATGACTCAGTTTTGTAAAGACCTCAGTTTTGTAAACAATCAATTGTTTATATGCTCAACCTGTTCTGCTATAGTTTTGATGTTTCTGTCTACTAGAACTGTAATTAATTTTCTATTTCTGTAGTGAAAGTCCTAATAGAGGAGCTATTCTGCCAGCCACCAGTTCAAGTCTAGCCTGCCAGGGTTGTATACCTTTCTTGGCGGCAGGGGGAGAACAATCACTTTATTCAGAGGAATGGGGGCCAGCCCTTAGAGTTCAGATGCTACCAGACTAGGGGAGGGAAACGAACATACTCTGAGGCAGAAGAGTCGGGTTACTTGTTTCCAGGACCCGATTCCACAAAGGGCAAGATTTCAAAATGCAACCCTGTGCACTGAGTCATTTGTAGTATCCACTGACTTCACCCAGGGAAACCTGCTTCCTAAAGAGAGAGGAGCTGCTTAAATGGCTGAATTTTTATGTCACATTTTGCTTGTATCATTCATTGTGGAGTTTAGCCATACTCCTTCATTCATTTATTCAAGTATGTTTCCTGAGGGTTTACAATGTACTCGGCTCTGTGCTGGGGCTTGGATAATCATGGAGACAAGACAGACACAGCCACTGCCCTCATAGAGCTTCTGCTGTAATGCAGTGTTTCTCCAAAAGAGGCTTATAGAACTTCTCTTCCCAAATCCCTGAGGTGCTTGGGCTGTACCCCGGATTTCAGAATCAGTCTCTCAGAGTGGGACTATAGAGCCTGCATTTTAAGTAAGCAACCTACATGATTCTTAAACACATTAAAGTTTGAGAAACACAGGACTAATGCATTATTACATATTGATGTGTGTGTGTGTTTCTGCTGCATCTCTAGATACAGACTTTATATCATCTTTTAATTCTTGTCATTGGCCAGACAGTGCTTTGCTGTGACAGAGTGGGTTCTTAATGAGACCCTGTTGAATAAGTGTGTATATCATAATTAATGCTTTTTAAAATTTTTTTCTGATAGGTGAACATTTAATGAGACTTTTTTTCTATAACTGGCATTTTAATATTCTATTAAACACTTTTATATTTGGGCTTTAGTGTTTATACTTTAGTATTTTCTAATCTTTTCTATTTTGACTTAAGTTGTGTTAATGACTAGTTTCATAAGTTATTCTCTAAGTGAAGGGGATTGAAAAGGACATATTTACTACTAAGCCATCACTTTTGCTGAAGTGGTGAAAAGGGTCTTAACACCTTTAAATTCCCTTTAAAGTTTGATCTTCCTTTAGTGGATTCAGAAAAGAAATTTGTTCATATAAATTTTGGAAAAATATTTACTTTTGGAAAAATACTCTTCAAAGAAATGTGTACTGAAAAGCATGGTTATCATTCATGTGGTCTTATAGTAATTCTCTCCAAAAACACAATTTATTTTAACAACCATTTTCCTCCCTGACTGACTATAATATAATTTAAATAGGTTTTGTGTATGTGTGTGTGTGTGTGTGTGTGTGTGTGTGTGTGGGTGGGTGGGTGTGTGTGTGGGGGGGAGTGTATGTCTTTTGTTTTTGTTTGTTTTCAATTACAACACCCAATTCTGCCCTAAGATTGGCAGAATCTGCTTCTGGATTTTTTTCTCCCCATAACTTATCCTCCCTACCTCCATTCCTGAAAGGGAAAGATGTAAAAACAAACTGTGAGGGGGAATACCCAGAAGGAGCTGCCAAGATAGAAAGCTAAGACATGGATGGAGGACTCTTCACCCATATCAAGGGTATAAAGGAATTCAGAATGGAGTTAAGAGGATTTCTGAAGAAGATTTCTCTGCAAGCAGAGCCTAGTGAGAAAGGCTTCGGTGGGTTCACAATGAGCTTGATGTGTTCTCTAAAGTTGGGACACACAGTTGACTAGTGCTTCACTCCTGCCTGAAATACCTAAAGGGCAAGATAGCAGCTGTCTAGCTGCTGACAGGCAAGTCAGATGAGAGGGAGCTGCAGTCAGATTTCCCTGCAGTCCCAAGGTCTGTCATTACAAAGAATGTGTATATTCATGGATCATCACAGAGTCATGTTAGGTCCTGCCCTCAGACTCTTCTGGAGGTGAGCAGAGACTTCTGCACGAAAAAGCGGAAGATATCCCTGATGAGGGCAGTAGTGACATGTATTCACTTGGACAAGGAAGTAGGTGAAGAGAAATCTGCAGAGAACCCACAAGAAAGTTGTTAGCACCTGGTAGCACCTGATCCATCTCAGGATAGCACTGGTCAAGTAAAAATTCCTATACCCTTTATTTATCTCCGTTACCCCTGTCCCCGGAGAGGTCAGAGACTACAGTTAACAATCTAAGGGGAGATGAGTAAAGAAACAAAGAAAGAAACAGCCACCTATGCGCTTTCTCAACTACATGCTTCTCATCTCCTGAAAGGCTTAGTGAGGGGAGAAGACGTACTATGAATCAACTTTGATATTTTGTCTCCTAGAGTGTGTTTTAATCTAGGTTGAACCATATGAAATTGTTGCTATTTGATCATTTTTGACCTACAAATACAGCAATTTCATGTGGTATGACCTACATTAAAATACAATTGACTCGGGGTGCCTCGGTGGCTCAGTCGGTTGAGTTTCCAGCTTCGGTTCAGGTCATGATCTCATGGCTCGTGATTTCGAGCCCCATGTTGGGCTCTGTGCTGCCAGCACAGAGCCTGCAGCTTCCTTTGGATTCTGTGTCTCCCTCTCTCTCTGCCTTTCCCCTGCTCACTCTCTCTCTCTAGCTCCCAAAAATAAATAAACATTAAAAATTAAAAAAAAAAAATACAGTTGACTCTAGGATAATGTGAAGGTTGGGGCACTGACTTGCTGTGCAGTCAAAAATCTGCATATAACTTTGACTCCCCCAGAACTTAACTACTAATAGCCTACTGTTGACTGAAAGCCCTGCCAATAACATAGCAGTGGATTAACACATATTGTATGTTTTATGGATTATATGCCATATTCTACAATAAAGTAAGCTAGAGAAAAGAAAATGCTATTATGAAAATCATAAAGAAGGGGCACTTGGGTGGCTCAGTCAGCTAAGCTTCTGACTGTTGATTTTGGCTCAGGTGATGACCTTACTATTAGGGAGATCTAGCCACATTGGGCTTTGTGCTGACAGCTTAGAGCCTACTTGGGATCCTCTGTATTCCCTCTCTCTCTGCCCCTCCCCCATTCACTGTCTTGCTCTCTCTCTCTTTCTCTCTCTGTCTCGAAAACAAATAAACTTTTAAAAAAGAAAATCATCAAGAGAGAATACATTTACAGTACTACACTGTATTTACCCAAAAAATTCACATCTAAGTGGACCCGCACAGTTCAAACCCGTGTTGTTCAAGGATCAATTATATAGGTCTTTTCTTTTTTAATAGATATCTTAAAACTATTAAGGCACTTATCTTTCTATCCAGGGAGAATAGAAGAACTTCACCCTAAATAAATTTTAAAGGGATCACGGGCCAAAAAAAAAATCACGTCATTCTGACTGCACCTCATGAATTCTTGTGTACTGTATTGATTACGGCTATACACTTAGTACAACAGGTAAAGATAAAATATGATGGCCTATTGTCTGCATCCATAGATTTGTCATTTAGTAATTGCATGTATTGAAAGATAGTTGCAAAGAAATGAAAGGAATTGTCAACTCCACAAAGGAAAAAACAAACAAACAGAGAGGAAGGGAGAAAGACAGAAAACTTAAACTTGCATTGAAGTTTCCACATGACAATCAGTGTACATTAGGGGACGCAGCATAAGTGACAAAAACATCAACTCCAAATAGCTACTCAAAGGTTCGTACAGGTTTCTGTGTGGTCCCATTAAGACTTTTGCAAACATAGTGAAGGAATTTTTGTCAACCAATTTTTTTACCCAAGACAGAGTAAAGGCTATAAAATTGCCTTTAAAAAAAAACCACCTATAAAAACAAACCTGAAACACTCTGAGCTTGCCATAAAAGATATGATGGTATAAACATTGTGGAGGTCTTATCGATCCTCAATACCTAAACATAACACTGCTTTTAATAATAAATGAGAATGATATAAATATGCCAAATACGAGTGCATTACACTAAATAAAACTAGTAAATTGTGAGGCTTGATATAAAAGTGAAATATACTAATGGAACAATGTCTAGATTGTTGCTATCAAAAGCACAGCATAGCATTAAACCAGGCAAAATGAAAGAGAGAGATTAATTAAATTTTAGGAATATTATTTATCTTTCTTTTTACTGCACGTTTTATGGCCATTTCCCCTGAAGCCTTATTTGTTGTTTTGAAGTCTAAATAGAAGCCTGAAGGCACCTTGCAGCTGAATCCTTGTCAATCAGGCTATAGTGTCTGACAGCGGTACTGTGAATAAGGTGAATCTTCTCTGTCACTAGCCACCCAATCTGCATTCTCCCCTACCTCCATCCCTGAGCTATCTTTCCAAGGTAAAATTCAGGTCATAGCATTTCCCTGGGTAAAAATCTCCTGCCTTTGCCTGCTGAGTAATATCCAAGCTCCCCAGTGGATTGGAAAGCGTCTGTCACCTGGCGCCACTCATTCCCACTGCCGCCTGCCTCCCTGGTGCCTTCTTGCCTCTCTTCTGGCTCTGCAGCCACTCCTCCCCTCGCTTTCCCTAAACACATCTCCAGTGTCCACAGGAGCCCCTCCCCAGAGTGCCCTTCTCTATCCCAAGCCCTAGGTGCTAGGTGACTTAGTTCCAGTGTCACTGTCTCTGTCATGTTCCATGATCTTTCCACCCATCTTCCCACAAACAATCCCCTCCCCTCTGTCCCCATAAGTTCTACTCACTCTTCACTTACAGCTCTCATCACTCAGTAGCACTATCTTTTGCTTCTGTGTCTGTCTCTCCTGGCAGACTGTGAATTCCACTTTGACAGCATTGTGCCTTAATCCTTTTATTTATGGGATACAGTTTAGAGTTTTATGTGTTGCTGAGCATATAGGAGGTAGATCATTTGGGTTGGAAAAATCTCATTGCTGGGACTTTTCATTTCTCCTTGTGTTAAAAATCATTGTCGTAATGACCTCTTTCTCTCAGTCTACTTCATGAAGTCATTGAGCTAGAAGTGATTCTTTGTGGGGGACCTCCCCCAGACACCCTTTACGTTAGGTTCCAGACTTTTCTTTGCAGGTGTTCCCGCCCCAGCCCCATTCACCTCTCATCCTGATTGCTCCCACAGTCTTCTCAGAACTTTACTTGTACTCCCTTATCCTTGCATTTTTGAACTTGGATCAATTTCATTACAGCATCATCCAAGAAGGCAGCTTAAGACACCATTTTCCTAGGACCTATATCTATCATCTATCAACTTTATGTTTCTGAGGACTCATTTCATTTCCTTATGATCCAGTCTCACTTATGCCTCCCTTCACAGTGACAAACAGTGAAGCCTGGTTCCAGCTAACATAGCCTCAGAATGGCCCATGCTGACAGTTCACCGGGATTACAGTCTGTATTATTACTGCATTCTTACTCCAACTTAATCACATTAGAAGCATGTGGTAGGGGGCAGGCTTTGCACCATAGTTTGGTTAAAGGAAATATAAATTGGCCGGACACAAAGCCTGAGCTCTTTTCATGTTCAGCAATGGGGGATCTCCCACAGAACACTTCATTGTTTTACCCTATCATTATCCCCCTAAAGAAGACACTGGGTTGATAATGTTAATTGTTGAATGGAAAGCCCAGAAACTTAGTTTGTGCTTTAGAAATTAAAATTTAAAGGGGCGCCTGGGTGGCTCAGTTCGTTGAGCATCCGATTTTGGTTTAGGTCATGATCTCGCTGTCTGTGAGTCCGAGCCCTGTGTCGGGCTCTGTGCTGACAGCTCAGAGCCTGGAGCCTGCTTCGGATCCTGTGTCTCCCTCTCTCTCTGCCCCTCCCCTGCTCTTGTTCTGTCTCTCTGTCAAAAATAAATAAAACATTAAAAAAAAATTTTTTTAAATGAATTAAAATTTAGCAACTGCTGTTATAACTTTAACTTAACAATACAAGGTATTAGAATATAATTCTAAATGAGGAAATAATTCCACTTCTTCATAACTCTTTGACTCAATATACTTAATAGCTATTTTACATACTTCTCTTTCTTAAACTTCTTTGTCATTCTGTTGTTACTTGAACTTCATGAAAAAAAATCAGAAGGCCCTCCTTTCAGTGATTTCATTTATATTTCTCACATTCACTTTCTTCCTCTTTCTTCTCTACCCCCTAAAAGAAATGAAAACCATCCATGTAATAAATTCATTGTAACTCAGCAGATATATATGAAGATATATATATATATCTGTAACTCAGCAGATATATATTCTTGATTAAGTATTAAGCTAGGTGTCATGGGCAATTAAAAAAAAACTGTAACTTTGTCCCTGAGCCCAAAATACTTCCAACTTAGAAATGAGGTAAAATCTTATTTTTGGATGAATACTATAATGATAGTGTATCATGAATATAACAAAGGTGAATGAGGCAGAACAATTATTTGATCTTTACGAGGAGGTAGCTCAATGTTGTAAAGCAATGTTTTCTAAATTATGTTGCTTGAGGTGTTAAATATGTCCTTCCCCCAAAATATTCCCTTAAATAGGAATAAAATATATCAGGTCTTTCAATTCATGATTCACAATGCATATTTTCATATTAAAGACTCAGAGCATTTTCAAAAAAATTTGCTTATGAATCAGAGTAGAGCAACTGGGAACAGAAAAGAAAGCCTTGGCCTTTTGCATTTGAAATTTGTGGCATTTTTTTTTTTTTTTACTTAATATAAATAGCAGAAGGAGAAAGAGAGGCAGACAAAGAGATAAAGGGAGAGACCGAGAGAGAGAGAGAGAGAGAGAGAGAGAGAGAGAGAGAGAGAGAAGGGACCCCGTGCTGTAAAGATACATGTTAACTTTGTGTTACCCATTGTTTTTCAAGATTACTTGACCATGGAATTCTTTAAAAATCATAGCGAGTAACATACAGAGGGTTCTAGTACTCCCTAGAAAAGGGGTCAGGGAATATTAGCTCATGGCTTAGCTGAAGAAGGATTGTAAATCTCATGCTTAAGTGGTTTTGAATAAATGTTACAAACCTCTGGTTCATATAACAGAATCCTCTATCAGTTGTGTGCCTGATTTATGTGATAGCCTGAATCTTAGTTCTCTTTGGTCTTAGATTTAATTACATACCTATATCTTTTGTTCTACTTAATCAGGAAGTTCAAACTGTGTCTCCCTAGGAAGTACAGGCTTCCTTTCCAGTTGTCTCTGAAAAGTGACTGTTCTACTTGTTCTACTCTCTTTTTTTAAATGTTTATTTTTGAGAGAGAGAGAACGCGCGCGCGCGTGCGCTCGCAAGTGGGGGAGCGGGAGAAAGAGGGAGACACAGAATCTGAAGCAGGCTCCAGGCTCTGAGCTGTCAGCACAGTGCCCGACGCGGGGCTCAGACGTGGGGCTCGAACTCAGGAGTCACGAGATCATGACCTGAGCCCAAGTCAGATGCTTAAATGACTGAGCCACCCAGGCTCTCCTTGTTCTACTCTTTATAAGAATATTTTTTTCCTATCTTCCCATGCTGTTTTACTAATGCCCTAAGCTGCTCTTTTTCCATTTTCTCTTCAAGAAAGCCCACATCTAGCTGGTTGCTTCTTTTAGCTGCCATCCCTGCTTATTTATTTCCATTCAGCAAACATGCCTAGAGTCTTTCCATCTCCATTACTCCTCAGCAGTCTCTACTTAACTTCTACGCTCTGGTTTTTGTATCATTCCAACACAACTGGCTGCCTCAAGTCAAATATGATGATTATTGGCCATTTTTCTTTTTCTCAGTTCCTAGAATGATTTCAGTTCCTTATAATTTTTGACATGTTCTCCACTCAAGACTGCTTTGCTTCCTCTGTTCTACATTTGTAAACCCACCGTCTGTTCTTTACCTGGGTACCTACTAAGGGGACTGCATCTTCCTCCCTCCACAAGCCCTTTCACTGTGAGACAATAAATGTACTTCTGTCCTCCTGCCTCCTCAAAATCTGTATGCCTCACTTGGCTAACTTTTTATCTTGTTATTTCATTATCATCCTTATTTGATTCTGTTGCATATAGTATCAAGTATAAATCTGTTTTACCTGCCTTAACTTATACCCTAAGCTGGGACTAAACCTGGTTTATTAACTGGGTCCCGTTAATACTCAGCGAAGTGTTACATGTGTTTGCTTTGTGATTTGACCATTTTCCTGTGATGAAAATCAATGAATGCCACCCTTTTCTGGAAAAGACACAGCAGGCCTTATTCTGTCTGATTCGTAAGGAAATATGCAGCCCACTATCAGCCAGAGACCTACACTGAGCGTCATTTCCCTGAGATTTGAGATTCCACTGCCCCCAGTCTTCTCATTTCCCACACATCTTTATGTCTCTCTTTTTCTGCTTATCATTATTTCCCTGCTATCTCAGTCTTATGTGAAATGTTACAGTCATCTAGTAAGAATGTATGAGGGTCAATCATAAGCAAAGCAAAACAGCAGCATGGGATAAGAGAGTACCAAAAGCTATGACATAGTCCATGCTCCTTAGCCCTGCTTGCTCCTATATATAATGCAGTTGGGAGATAAAGCATGCATACAAAGAAGTTCAGAAGAATACAGTACTCCCAGGAGCAAAACAGACAAGTTTGCTTCAGGGGTTAGAGAAGGGGAAGATCAGTAAGCTAGACTGGCGACTAGGTGGGAAAAGTTTTGCAGAGAAAGTGACTCTTTGTACTGGATCTTCCAGAATGGATAGAACTTAGCTTTGTTGGAGGGATGAGGAAAGGCACTTGGTAGGGACAGGGTTCATACTGGGGAGTCCTAAAGACGTGGGAGAACTAGAAAGGCTGTTGAGTGACTGCAGGTCAGGGGAAGAAAACTGAAGTTTACCTTACCGGTCTTGTATTTCCAAGGAGCAGCTTCAAGTTTTATCTGTTTTCTGTTTTAAGTAGAATAAAAATTCCATTTAGAGTGTATTTTAAAGTCGTTGATGTAGGCAATGGAGAGTTAGTAGAGATTTTTGAATAAGGATGTTATGTAAGCAGAATTTCAAGGCAGTTAGCCTTACATTTATTTATGTAAGAGCTGAGGAGATGGAGCTGAGGAGAATGAAAATAGGAGGAAGACCAACAGCGGAAAGACCAACTATTGCCACGGTCCAGGTTGAGTGAAGTGAGGTCTGGCCTGAGCCAAGGAAGAAATGCAGAAACACAGATAATAGCTGCCTTAAGTCTGGTTTCCCAGAAGCAAACCCTGAGAAAATGAGCCAAGTGACAGTGATTTACTAAGAGAGTGCTTTTAAAAGAAAATAGTAAGAGATTTGGGGGATCAAAACAGAGTAACAACTGAGAAGAACCAAGGGTGTGATTTCAGGTGAAATCAAGGCCTTCAGCTAATCTGAGTCAAGGGGCTGGTCTTTCACTGTCTGTACTCAGGCATTGCCTGTGGAGCTTGGCAAAAGGCGATAAAGGAAAAAATTTCCAGGCACTCCTCGCTCTTTGAACCTTTGGAACAAAGCAGATCTAGCAATCCAAGGGCAGACGGTCATCTGAAGAGACTCATGTGGAGTGTTAGAAGCAAAGTATAAAGAAAGGGTGAGGCAACTGACAGTTACAAGTTATCCAAAGAATAAACTTATAGAAGTGAGATATATGTTAAGTAGGTAGAGAAAGACAGACAGGGAGAGAGAGAGAGAGAGAGAGAAGGTATAAAGCACTGATTTCTGACTTACCAAGAGGCTAAAATTTTTCTGCTGTTCCTGGTGTCCAGATAATCCAATAGTCCATAGTAGGTTTTATAAAATATGTAAAGTATTTTGAAATGTCAAATATTATGGCACAAAGCAGCCTTGTTTAATTGGCATAAATTCTTCCTCTTCTCGTGTGAACTCCTCCCCATGTATCAATGTGATACTGTCTTTTTCCTGAAGAGTTAATAGTTTATGACCAGAATTTGATTGCACTCAATAAATGGGAGCAAAATACGCTCATTAGTACAAAGGAGTAGGACTGTCGAGCAGTGTTATGTGCAACCACATTTGAGATTCATGGCCATAACTTTAAAGTGAGACCAGTCTACAATTTGTGTGATTTTTGTGTAGAAACATTTGAAGTCACAGAAGCACAGAAAGTAAAGGAGATATTTGGACTTAACCAGAGTTGGAGGTTAGCCATGTGAATTAATGGAGGGGAAAAAAGGTTAAAGGAGTTAAAGTTTGCAAGTAAATGATTGTGGTGATGGACCATGGAATCTAAGCTAGGGACAAAAAAAAAAAGTAGGATCTCTGAATTAATTGCAAGTCTTGATATGGTGAAGGAATTGGTGACAGACATAAATGAGCTCAAGTTAATGGTAAAACACTTGAAATTGAGATTGAGGTGCTTCAGTTTTTCCAGTTGACAAGGTCAAGGATAAGACCTTGAGAGTGGATGACATAGGTGATGTAGAGGAAAAGATTACTAAAGATGAGGAAGTCAAAGAAATAAGACTAGATTGTTCAAGATTTTATCCAAATGAGAGACTACAGTGTTCAGTAGACTCACTCAAGTAGTAAAATGTCCAAGAATAATGACAGGAATGACAGTTTTCAAAGTTCTTTAGCCTCCTGCCTGATCAAACAAAAACAAAGGGAAATAAAAACAAAGAAACTCTGTAAGATGTCCTGAATAGATGAGCAATTAACTTCCACAGCAGCATTTATTCACCTTGGTACCAAAAAATAAGCATAATGTTTATCTAAGTTGCAAAATCATTTTACTTTTATTTATACTGAACATTTCTATACACAAAGACAATGTTGAACCTTCATGGTTTCCCTTAATAATTATATAGTGTCTCCCTAGATTACTAATTAAAACCTATGAGGGTCATTGGGAGAATAATTTTAAATCTGTGTTGAGAGTAATAGATAACTATCCATAACACTTAATTATGATTCAAGGAAATAACCTGAATTGGATTTTGAGTGTATCCTCATCCATTTATTTATTTATTTATTTATTTATTTATTTATTTATTTAGCATAATTAGTTGGTTGTAGCCTGCTTATATTTCCAAAAGGACTTTTGGTCATCTTTATTCCAATTATAAGAGCACATGGCTTTGGGACTGATGGTGACAGATATTCAGTGAAAGATATATTCATAGAAGAGCAGGGCTATCCTGGACATAGATTGAGGGATTGCATGTTCAGTCAGCTTATTATATACCTTATCTTACACTTACGTATGCTGTCTTTTTCTTATTTATCCTATACCCAACTAAACAACTCTAAGGAATGATTAATGTGTTCTGTTTCTATTTTTAAAATATGATGCTTGTTTGTTTGCTTTACTTGTATTATATTCTCCAGTAGATCTCAATTAGCTAGATAGCTCATTGAATTCATCAAGTAACAATTCATCAATGGCAGCAGCATTTAGCAGAAACTAGTAGGATGAGGCGACACAGAATGCAGGGAGCTCAGGGAGGTGTATTTCTGTAGAGAGGAAGTAGACTGATGGAAAAAGCCCTGGGATAAAAGATTCACATCTTAGACTAGACTCTTTTCTGCCCTTTCACTGTGAGGAATATTTTAAACTTAAATTTCTCATTTATAAAATGCGATGCCAATTAATGTTATTATAATCTGAATAAATTAGGGGAAAGCTTTTCAAAAGGCATTAAAAATATAGGATACTAGGGGCGCCTGGGTGGCGCAGTCGGTTAAGCG
Source organism: Leopardus geoffroyi (assembly GCF_018350155.1). Lineage (NCBI taxonomy): Eukaryota > Metazoa > Chordata > Mammalia > Carnivora > Felidae > Leopardus > Leopardus geoffroyi. The sequence continues at coordinate 200,133,232 of NC_059326.1, read as the reverse complement.
TCCGACTTCAGCCAGGTCACGATCTCGCGGTCCATGAGTTCGAGCCCCGCATCGGGCTCTGGGCTGATGGCTCAGAGCCTGGAGCCTGTTTCCGATTCTGTGTCTCCCTCTCTCTCTGCCTCTCCCCCGTTCATGCTCTGTCTCTCTCTGTCCCAAAAATAAATAAACGTTGAAAAAAAATTAAAAAATATATATAGGATACTATTCTTATTTAAGCATAATGGTGTAATTGCTTCAAGACGTCTAGTGTACTCTAGAAGGTGGCTCAAAGATGATAAAGATTATTATTTTTTTAATTTTTTTTCAACGTTTATTTATTTTTGGGACAGAGAGAGACAGAGCATGAACGGGGGAGGGGCAGAGAGAGAGGGAGACACAGAATCGGAAACAGGCTCCAGGCTCTGAGCCATCAGCCCAGAGCCTGACGCGGGGCTCGAACTCACGGACCGCGAGATCGTGACCTGGCTGAAGTCGGACGCTTAACCGACTGCGCCACCCAGGCGCCCCGATAAAGATTATTTTAAATTAGAAGGTAGTCTTGTTGGTTTCTGCAAATGCCAGAGTATGCTTCTGGTTTCAAAGAAGACCCAGCTGTGGAAATGTATCTATGAGTCAGACATGTAATTAAAGATTTCTGACAACTGTAACATCCTCAAGGGAGGCTGGAAGTAGATGCTGAACCTTCATGCCACTTGGAAGTAAGATCAGAATTGGAAATAGGATGGGTATGAAAAAAGCACTAGAGGCAACTTTACCACTGAGCAAACTAGGCAATTGCCTTAGCAAGAAGGCAGTCTTGTCTCAAATTGCTTCCCCAGGACCCAAGAAATGAAGTGCCCAGAATTTCTACATTAAAAAGACATTCATTTGGGTATAGAATTTCTGAATTTCTCATTTTGGGGTGGGAAATTAAACAAAAAGTTATCTTCACTCACAATTCTTGATGTAGATTGATCTATTGGTTCACATCAATATTTAAAAGAAGGTATAGAAAAAGGATAAGAAAAATGGGCATCTGTAAGGGAGAGGGGAGGAATACAGAGCAAGGGAAATCCAATCTGGTGTCACTTTACCCTATGTATCATTTTGCTCCATGATGGCTCTGCAGTTAGCTGCCCACGTTATCCTATCTGTGCAAAGGAGGGAACGAAAGGAGGAAGGTAGAAAGAAGGGAAGACTGAACAAGAAAAGGGGTGGTGGGGAGAAGGGCTGGTGTGAGAGAAATGGAAGCTATGCCTGAGCTAGATAAAGCCTGACGCACATGTGTGCCCTCCCCAGATACATGCCCCACTTACTACTCATCCAGCCTCATCTGGTTTCACTTCCCCTCACAGCCTAGTCCAGGCTTACTGACTTTCTGTTCTCAGGACATCCCTACTTTTTTCTCATCTCAGCTTCTTCACATACCAATTGCCCTTGTGTGGATCCATCCTCTCACTCTGTCTCCGTCCAGGACAGGTCTCCACCCTCCTTGCACCTTTCAGTATCAATTTGAATATCACTTCGAAGAGGCCTTCCCTAACCCCCCATTTTGAAGTAGGGCCCTAGGTTTACTTGCTAAACCGCTTTTCCATTTCAGCCCTCTCTCCATAGTTTGCAATTGAACATGCATTGGAATGATTGTGTGTTGAATCTCCCTCTCTCTCTGATTCTCTCTCTCTCTCTGATTTCCTCTCTCTCTCTCTCTCTCTCTCTCTCTCTCTCTCTCATTTAGAAGCTCCATGAAGGCAGAGAGCATGTCAGTGCATTGTATCTTCTACCCCTCAAGGCTTGCCAGAGTCATTCAGTAGAAACTATTGCAGAGATAAACCAATTGTTTAAGAAGTTTAACAACAGTACTGTCATTCTTGTTCCTTGGGCTACGAATATCCACAAGTGGCAGTGGTTATTTCTGTCAGAAGGATTTGTATACTGATGAATTTTTGAACTATCTAAAAGACAAAAATGTATGACATCTGATCTACATGTTTAAACTAAAGAAAATTGAAATGGAATATTGCTAGATGGTTAACTCACAATGGCTTGGTATTTCAGGTTGGAATTGTACAGTATGGAGAAAATGTAACCCATGAGTTCAACCTCAATAAGTACTCATCAACGGAAGAGGTACTTGTTGCAGCAAATAAAATAATCCAGAGAGGTGGCCGCCAGACTATGACAGCCCTTGGGATAGACACAGCCAGGTATGTGGATTAAAAAATAGACCAAGGTAAAAAAAACTACACATGACCAACTGTTCACAATTAAGCCCTTTCGAGTGTTGATTGAGCATTTATCTTGGCAATATTTAAAGTCATCTTTTTAAAAAACTGGATTCCACCAGTCAGCTAATAGTTATAGGATCGAGTTTTTCTACAATATAGTCTCCCTGCCCTTCTTGTCTTTCCTGTTATTCTAAAGGTTTAAGTCATGGAAAATCAGTCATAAAAACTACTGTAGTCTAATGCATCATGTTCTTGGGTGCTAAGACAAAATATTAGTGAATATATTTTCCCTTTGTTCTTTGTTTACAGCTTCTAGGAACCCCATTTTTTAAAAAAGAGGATTAATATTCATCCACTTCTACTCAATATGTATTTATATCCTAGTATGTCCATAATTTTACAGTACCTAATTTAGGGTTATTGAAGCTCTCAAGTAAGAGTTTTTAAGAAGCCAAATTCAATAGCGCTGTCTTTGAAATCATTTTCAGTGCAAAGACTGAAAGAAGTGGAAAGAACTTCATCATTTGTGCACTCTTTCTTTCTTCTGTTCTCCAAATTTCCTCTAATTCATATCTCTTCCTTCCTCCTGCACCTCCACGGAGAGCACATAATCCACTCTGTGGTTGAACTTCATTCTATGAGAAGCTACAGAACTGTCCTTTGATCACAATGTAGAACATTTTATTTTCTATATCGTTCCCAATTGCATGCAACTCCCATCTTTTGTTGTTTTATTCATGAGTTGCCTTTAAAGCTAGTAAGGTTCTGATCAAAAACTAAACAATACCAAAATCACAGGAGATCTAATAAGTAATCTAATAAGTAATAAGGATCCTTCTGTTACGTGTCTTCAACTTCTGGACCCTCATCTGATTTTAAAGAACTAATTACCCATTCTCTCACTTCACTTGTCTGCTAAGATCAGTATTTTAAGGGGGTTAAAATAGTTAATATGGATATTCTGAAGAACTGAGATTTTATGTGCAGCATTAGGCCCCTAAGTGTTAGAGAAGCATGTGGTTCTAGTTATATGGGACTCAAGAGAAAATAACCACAAACAGATGGGGTAATTTTACATTTACCTGCCTTTCAGATCACCAATTTGCATGCACAGAGAGTGCACATGTTGAGGTGTGCTGAATGCACCTTCTTAAATAATTGACTAAATGTGACTGCACATTCAAAGTAAATCAAAGTTTTCTTTGAAAGCTCTGAGTCTGTAGGGAGCTGTGTATTTTCTAAAGGCAACCACTTAAGAATGAATATTCATCCCTGAAAACTAACTGAAGAAATATTCTGGCTGCTTTGCTCCTGCGTAAATACCACTCTAAATACCATAACCCTATATGGTTTTTGCCTACATGTTTCACAAAGGGTCTAGCTGTAGGGCACACAGTTTAATGAGTTTTGTATATAAATAAAACTCCATAGCGGTATTACTCAGTATCCTTGTACATTCTTTTTTCACATTGAAGCATATTTTTAATTGCTGTTTATTCCTTTCTAGCAGGGCCAATTGCAAACAATATTTTTAATTTTTTAGAATCCTTTACTTCTATTTTCATTGGATGGTAGTATTTGGGGGTCAAGGGCAATTTGCTGAAGATATTTGAAACAGAAAGAGTCTACTCAAGAGTTCTGCCAGTGGCTAGTTTTACATTATATAAAACCAACCCTTGTTTAGATCTAGCAGATTTTCTTTAAGAAATGTCTTTTAATTATCTCCATCAGCTGAGGTTCATTCAGTAATGACCTGTATCTTTGTAAGAAGTAGGAAGTTTTGGTGATCCTCTAGAGAATTAAGACCACAAAAAGGGTTGAATCATATGTGATATCCATGTCTGAACTTCATTTAAAGACTAGTCTTTAACATCTGTTTTCACCTTTGTACATATAAAGAAGTTGGACATCTACCTGTTTAGTGTAGAGGGCAGAAATATGCAGTTCCTTAGTGATCAGTTGTTGTTTTTTTAATAGCTTCTCCTTTATTTTGAAATTTTTAAGAAAAATCAAAAATGTAAAAGAAAGCAAACAACAAAATCCTATGTACTCACCAAACAAATCAACAGTTGTTAATATCTTCTCATATTTGCCTTCAGTCTTTTTAAAGAGAAATAATCAGAGATAAAAATCCCTTTGCCCACATCACTGAGATTTTCTCTCCTGCTCACAAGATACCTACTATTGTGCATTTACTGTGTACCTAAGGTACAACTAATGTGTATTGTGCAAACCATTTGGAAGGTTGGTTTAAGAGAAATGTTTTTTGGCATATTCCAAACTGCAGGTATTTGCCCTCACGACCAAACTAAAATATTTAAAAGGAGCATTCAGTACAACAATTGCTGCATTTTATACCAAAATCAAAAAAAATATTATATGAAACCCTTTCATTGTTTCATTCCAAATAAACTTACTTGACTCAAGAGAGGGAAGTGAGTTGAGTAAAAGAAAATAATACAGGGAAAGTGTGCCTGTGTGTGTGTGTGTGTGTGTGTGTGCGCGCACGCGCCTGTGGAGAAGCACAAAACAAACAAGAATTTAAGTTCCCTTCTCTTTCAGCTCTTTCCATAAATGCTTTTTGAATTAAATAAAAACTCCTTTCTTTGCAGTTAGGGCATAGCATTTCCCTTTCTCTCCGTGCCACCTTCTCCCACCCCATCCCCAGCAGCATGTGTCCTAAAACCTAGTTCAGACCAAATTTTTCATAGCTACTCCAGCCCCTTTTGTCCTCCATAGCCCTGCTTTATCACTGAGTCAGACCACAACTGTCTGCAGTCTTTTATGACCATGTCTGATTTTCCCCCATACTCCTGTTTTCCCCCAGCTCCCCTCCTCAGCTCAGAGGATTTCCATACTGTTCTATAAATGTCAGAGTAGATGTGGGGGAAGTGAGGACAGAGCAAAAGTTTCTGCCAAAAGCAGAAGAAAAGAGGAGTGTTTATAGAGAAAGGAGTGGCTGAGAGTGTATTTGAGATCTGACCTTCTCTAGATCTGATGTGTGCTCCAGTGACATCTTCCCTGACAAGTTTCCAAAGAATGAAATACTGCTGCCCTTTGTATATGGGATATGTGATGATCAGCAAAATGGTGACCTCTCCATCATCTGGAATAAATCTAAAACTATTACAAATAATGATCATCGTGCCTCCCAGCTTGAACAATGGGTGTCAGTGTTGATCTTGGAAGGACAGCACTAGTCTAGCTACAGTTGTCACTGTTTTTCTTTTGTTTATCACTTTGCCTAACTTGGGGTGGTGTTTTATTTGCCTTCTCTTTTCTCTTTGATTTCTTCAGGAAGGAGGCTTTCACTGAAGCCCGGGGTGCCCGAAGGGGAGTTAAAAAAGTTATGGTAATTGTGACTGATGGGGAGTCCCATGATAACCATCAACTGAATAAGGTCATCCAAGACTGTGAGGATGAAAACATTCAGCGATTTTCCATAGCTGTAAGTACAGGGCTAGAAATGGCTTTCATATTCTGTTGTGAAGACAAGAGGGGTGTGTATGTGTGTGTGTGTGTGTGTGTGTGTGTGTGTGTATATGTATATACATATACATATATATATATATATGTATATACATATATATATATGGATATATATATATATATGTATATACATATATATATATATACCCATCATGGTTATGTTATGAAAGTGACACAGACAAGGTTGAGAAAGGAAAAGTTCTCCACTTGAAAGTAAACTCTGTGGAGGCAAAATAGGGTTTTTGCTCCCTTTGTGTCCCCAGGAAGAGAGGGCAAGAGAAAGAAAGAGACAGAAATAGGGAAGGAAAAAGAAGAGAAGAAAAGGAGAAGAAGGTAGGAAGAGGAACTGTGGGGGGGGGGGGGGCGGGGCAGATGGAGAGAGGAACGGAGGAAGGGCAGGAAAGAGGAAGGGAAGGAGGAGATGGAAGGGTGGAAGGAAAAAGGAAGGGAGGTAGGAAAGGAGGGAACTGAAGGTGTGCTAGGTAAGAAATACAGTGCCTGCTAATTAATAATTCTTCCCACGATTTGGGAAGGTGGAAAATCAGGACAAAGCTCCTAATAATCTGCTAAAAGTGAACAATGGTATTTCCACACCTACAACTCTATGAGTTACAGGAAAGAAGCAAAAGGTCACCTAATTTTTTTGTCTACTCTGGACAGTCTACACCAGGACTTAGAAGAAGAGTCCCTGTTGGGGCGCCTGGGTGGCGCAGTCGGTTAAGCGTCCGACTTCAGCCAGGTCACGATCTCCCGGTCCGTGAGTTTGAGCCCCGCGTCGGGCTCTGGGCTGATGGCTCGGAGCCTGGAGCCTGTTTCCGATTCTGTGTCTCCCTCTCTCTCTGCCCCTCCCCCGTTCATGCTCTGTCTCTCTCTGTCCCAAAAATAAATAAACGTTGAAAAAAAAAAAAAAAAAAAGAAGAAGAAGAGTCCCTGTGATGGCAAGACTTTCTTTTTTTTTTTTTTTTTCACATTTACTTATTTTTGAGAGACAGAGAGAGACAGAGCATGAGCAGGGGAGGGGCAGAGAAAGTGAGAGACACAGAATCCAAAGCAGGCTCCAGGCTCTGAGCTGTCAGCACAGAGCCCAACGCAAGGCTTGAACTCACAGACCATGAGATCATGACCTGAGCCAAAGTCGGCCACTTAACCAACTGAGCCACCCAGGCGTCCCAGCAAGACTTTCTTATGTGGTTTTGTAGTTACAGTTATTCCTCTGTACAAGCCACTTTCTTGGCATTACTGGTGGAATGAGGAGGGATCAGGAGACTGACTTATTACTTATGCACTCTGTGCAGAGCCATTTCATCCCATTTCATAACCCCTCACTGTGCAGCCAAAGTGAAGCAGCCAGCAGCTATAAAATGTTTTCCTATAATTGCATTTAAGCTGGGCAAGAAGAGAAAAAGGATTACAGAAGAAGAAATTTCCTTTAGTTCCAAGGAAAAGCCTAGCCTGCTCTTGATGATGTAGAAGATATTACATATAAAGTACTTTAGCTCTTTGTGAGCAAATCTGGATTAATACAACAGCAATCCATTATTAATAACAAGTGTCTTTCAAATATAAAAAACAAAAAGGGGAGAGGGAGAGAGAGAGAGAGAGAGAGAGAGAGAGAGTCAGAGTGCTTTATAGCTCTTATTAGTGATTTTTTTCTAAATCAACTTCTAATAGTTCCATGAACTCAATTGAGTTCAAATTGAGAAGATAACTCAATTTTCATGGTGTGACCCCATGGAGAGGGACATTCAGAAAAAGAGAAATAAAACTTCTACATTTCAAACATGGAAAATAATTTAAATTGTCACTCATATAGCACTCTATAATCTACAGTGTTTTTTTTTCTGTGTCCTAGATACCTTTCTTTGCCCTTCATGGCACCCCAAAGAGAGGAGGGCAACCTTTATTTTCCCCATTTTATGAATGAGAAAACCAAGGGATAGCAGTCCCCATGACTGTAGGTCACATGGCCAGGTCTCCACATCCCCCTTGACTGACCACATGAACAACACTGCCCTGGGCTGTTCTTCCCCATGCCCCAATCTTTCTTTCTTCTGCCTCGGGTCTCTGGAAGGTGCTACAGGACTATCCTAACCTGTTTTCACTCACTTCCTCTAACTTCCAAAGAGCACCATTGTTCTCTCCACCTCCTGCTTTTTGTACCAGAGCAAAAGGACTCAGCACAGAAATGCTAAGCATGTCCCATAATGTGATAACTTTAAGCAACAAAAGACCCATGGACATTTTCCAGAAGTAAGTCTAAAAAAGGTGGGTGGGGGGGAGGGATAGAGGACAGTATATTTTGGAGCCAGAAAGACCTTTGTTCAAATTCTGCCTTTGTGAGAGTGAATAAGTCACTTAATACTCTGAGCTTCAGCTTCTTTATCTATAAAGTAGGGTAATATTATTTCTCTCTCTTTCAGATAAAGAACCAGTGAGATAATGACTATGAAACCATCTAGCACAATGGCAGGCTAGGGAACCAATAAATACTATTTTTCTTAAGGATCTTTAACTCAAGCAGTTTACAACCATGAAGTAATAAAATTATAGTGCTTTAGAACTAGAAGGAATTTTATAGATAAACTGTGTTGCCCTCTTGCACAGAAGCCTTCAGAGACTCCCCCATGCACTGTCAACCCTATTCTCAGCTTCTGAACCTTAACTAACGACTGTGTCCCGCCTTCCTTTCTAATCGTTCACTCTTGATTCAATAGCATGTGCCCTTTAAGGAGTCTTCTTAATATAAATTGTTTTTTTTTTAATTAAGGCAGGAAACAAACATCTCAGAACTCTAACTGCTTAGCCTAAATTGGTTTTCACAAAATCTCTTTTATTTACGGTAAGTGAGAATAAGATATTACCCATAATTGCATTAATCTTCCAGGAGAATAATAAAATCATGAGTTCCTTTCCTGTTTTAATCAATGAATTATTATAAAATTGCTCTTCAAAATGTTATAAATAATGTATGAGAAAATTTCACTTCAAGAATTGTTATTTTCCCAATTCATATTTCTTGTCCCCAGTGAACCTTGTATTTTTCAGTTTGTGCTGAACTATGAAATAAGACAGTTATTTTACTGCCTCTTCTTGTGCATTCTTGGGCATTTCTACAGCTGCATTCATGCTTCACATGATCAAATATAGTTGAGGGTCTGCCACTGTTATCACCTGGACTGTTTCTCCTACTCCATTTTTTTTACCCTCCATTTGATCTTGAACACCACAGACATGTTTTATGGGAGACAATGACCCCAAAATAATTGACCGTTGAAAATTTAAGCACTCTAGGGGCGCCTGGGTGACTCAGTCAGTTAAGCAGCCAACTTCAGCTCAGGTCATGATCTCCCAGTTCATGAGTTCGAGCCCCGCATCAGGCTCTGTGCTGACAGCTCAGAGCCTGGACCCTGCTTCGAATTCTGTGTCTCCCTCTCTCTCTGCCCCTCCCCTACATGCACTCTCTCTGTCTCTCTCTCAAAAATAATTAAACAAACATTAAAATTTTTTTTTAAAAAAAGAAAATTTAAGCACTCTATGATAAAACAGCAAACATGTCCCATTAAACTCTTAGATTTGATGAGGGTCCTGAGCTGGTGTGAGTATTCTGTTCCAAGGTTTGTATTCTGTCACTTGTGGATATTAGACACTGGTAGCAGGAACCCGCTTTACATTCATATTCTAATACTGGATGATAATGGCTGGGATTATAATGGCTGTGAAATGTGTATTATCTACAGCATTCAAATGAAAATCAGAGAAGTTAGAAAGTATCTTAGCATTCCATTCATTTGCACACAAAAGGCCCTACAGTACATGTAAATGAATTGTACACCTTACATTTGACACATCTGCCTCAAGGGAGGTTCAATTCTGGATGTCTACTTCAGGTAAATATTAGCAGAATACCAAATGCCTGGGCTTGACATATTTGTATAAAGTGAAACAGAAGTAATTTATAAGTGTTATTTTGTATTTCTTCTCATTAATAGAAAATAATGTTTCTACAAGCTACCAGATCCTTGGGTGAAGGATCAAAACACATTTCTATTTTTGTTTTTATTCTGTAATACAAATAGTTCAAACTGGATGCAAGTCACAATAATTCCTGGGAATTTTTTTGTTTTACACTTTCTTCTAAATAGATATTCTCATGTTGAATCTGTTTTATTTTTATTCTTTAAGTATGTCAGTTGAGCATTTTCCTCACTGAACTTTATCCAGTTGTCTCTGTCACATAGAGCACTAAATGTCTGACATTTACATTACAACTATGAACCTCGACCATGCAAGGTCAAACCTCGAACCATGCATGGTCCAAACGTCTTTATAATTTTTATATATATCTTCAACTGTATCACTTTATAAGTGAAATGGAAGTGAACACATCAATGCAAAAGTGAATCTACAATATGTTCAATAGGAATTAAGGAGGAAAGATGGTGACTTTTCTGCCAAGGATGTCATATGACTTATAGGATAAATTAGGTAAAACATTGGGGACTCAGGGTTCTTCATGTGATGTAGGATTTGTATGAATCTAAAAGAAATACGTGTGTAGCAAAACTGCTGACAAAGAAGAAACCCAACAGTGTGTCCAGAGAAGAATAGCAGGTGTAGAGTGAGGTGTTGAGCCAAACTCCGATCCTGAAACTGACACACGGTTATGATGGACACTCTGGAAGCTGGACACTCTCTGCCTTTGCCATGCTTTCTCTGGGGCATGCCCATCTCGCTGTGGGGAAATACTCAACTTTAAGAAAGGCATCTTAGAATTTCTTCAATGTAATAAGAGCACGTGGGCCTTGGGTTTTCTCTCCCTATCTGGACAGTTCTCAACATTCATTTCCACTAATTCTCTTCCCCCATCAAGTAGCTAAAGTGGGGAAAAGCACAGATTTAAACTATTTCTGTTGTTTGCATTTGCTTTTCAGCCAAGTAGACAGGTACTGAATTTTTGTGTTCGGGTACAATTTTGCAAACTCCTCTTAGTGCCCTTCCTACTGAAATCTTGACAAGTAGTAAAGAGTTAAGTTCAAAAATCAAAAAGCTGCCCAACTAGTCTGCTGATTTCCTTAGAGCCAGCTCTAGTATTCCTAAATTGCACACGTCTTCAAAGCAGCACAAAGTTCTTCACAGACATGAGGGCTTTATGCCTCACCCACACATTTTACAGATAAACACAGAGCCTAAGGAAGGAACAAGGAAGTGGATGAAGACCTGCATGTAAAAATGCGAACTCCTCAGAACCCTTCCCGGGGATGCTGTGGGAAAGGGGTGAGGGTGTGACTCAAGCAGGAGGAAGGGGTCAAGAATGAGTCTCCCAGCGCCTCTCACTAGGAGGGAAAACTCTAGAACTGCTGCATGGCCTGTCTGACTAGCTGTCACACAACTGCATTCCTACCGTTAACATTTTAATGATTCATTTACTAATCTAAACCCTCATTCGTTTTATGATGCTAATAAACAAGTATGCTGTAGATCATAAGTAGCAACACTTAAAAACAGTAATTTTAGCTCTTTTCTAACTATAAGTGAAAAGCTGTACCCTTCTTAATAAAAATATCAGTTTTTTTGTAAGTTTATTTTTGACAGAGAGAGAGAGAGAGCGAGCGAGCATGAGTGGAGGAGGGGCAGAGAGAAGGAGACACAGAATCAGAAGCAGGCTCCAGGCTCTGAGCTGTCAGCACAGAGCCCCATGCAGGGGTCGAACTCACAGACTGTGAGATCATGACCTGAGCCAAAGTCGATGCTTAACCGACTGAGCCACCCAGGTGCCCCCAAAATATCAGTTTTTAAACCTACCATTTTGAATCTCACATTTAAAAAAAAAATACACACAGATGCCTAGAACAGGCAGCCAAAGGAGAGTTTGGGCAGCCGGGTGTTCAGAGGAGAGGGACAGGGGTCTGTGGCCAGAAGACCCAGTGGAGACCGAGACTGACGTCTCCACCTGTGCCTGCCCACCCACGTGTCTACGATCTGCCCAGTATGCAACGCTGAATTGTGCTTGGGGACTATTGCATATCTGTTTTCCAACAGAACTTTGAAGGCACCATAGGCTCAGTTTAATGATACCAGACAAATCTATGTCTATGATTTAAAAATCTAATGTGAAGTTAGAAAATTCTGGTATCTTCATCGTTATTTCTGGTCCCCAAGGAGCAGGATATTCTAAAAATCAAGCATTAGTACAGAGCTCAGAATCTTATCTTCATTTTTTAGATTCCACTAGCATAGAACTGAATTAATCATGATCCTTTGTTCAGGAAACCTCATCATTTGTGGAAGCATGGGCCACTTTATAGGTTTTTGTGTTTATTATTGTACCTGCATACTTATTGTAAGTATGCACTATAAACATCTATGGACCTGACCACATTCACCACCTGGGTTCCCTCCACCTGGTAACCATAGGCCCAAATCTATGCTCATCTATTTCTCTCCTTTTCTAATCTTTTGGTATCTATACATATCTAGAAGTGTTCCTTTTTTTAACTCTATAAAAAGGTGTCATGTTGCATATAGTATTTTGAAACTTTTAAAATTTAATGTTGTTAAGATTCATCCAGATTGAGGTGCCTGAGTGGCTCAGTCGGTTGAGTGTCTGACTCTTGATTTTGGCTCAAATCATGATCCCAGGGCTGTGGGATGGAGTCCTGAGTTGGGGCATGGACCTGTTTGACATTCTCGCTCTCTCACTCTCTTTCTCTCTCTCTTTCTCTCTCTTTCTCTCCCTCTGCTCCTCTCCATTCTCTCTTTCTCTCTAAAATAAAAAAGGGGCTCCTGGGTGACTCATTCAGTTAATAATCTGACTTCAGCTCAGATCATGATCTCACGGTTCATGGATTCAGGCCCTACGTTGGGCTCTGGGATGACAGCTCAGAGCTTGAAGCCTGCTTCAGATTCTGTGTCTTCCTCTCTGTCTGACCCTCCCCCTCTTGCACTCTGACTCTCAAAATTAATTAAGTAAATTAATTAATTAATCCATATTATTTCAAGTCATTATAGTTCATTCGGTTTTTTTTAAAGTAATAATTACATACAGTGAAATACAAGATTTCAATGTGAAAATTATGTACAAAGTGAACAATTTGATGACTTTAGATAGTCACATACACCCATGTAACTGACACCTCGATCAAGATATATAACATTTCCATCACCCTTAGAGAGTTCGCTATACTTCCTATTATGTTTAATACCCACTTCTATAGTAACCATGTTGTGACTTATATCACCATCACTTAAGTTGCCTGTTCTATTTATGTAAATGAAATCATACAGTATGTACTCTTTTGTGTTTAGCTTTTCACTCAACATAATGATTACCCATGATATTTGTACATCAGTGGTTCATGTTCTATAATACATTGTTTGAATATACCATGATTTGTTCTATACTTTATTGTTTATGGACATTTGAGTTGTTTCCAGTTTGGATGCAATTAAAAAAAAACTGAACTTCTGATTCATGGGGCAACATGAATGACTCAAAAGCATTATGCAAAGTGAAAGAAGTCAGACACAAAAGGCTACATGCTATATATATGACTTCTTAAATATGACATTCTGGAAAAAGCAAAGCCTTAAGGACAGAAAATATATCATTGGTTGCAAGGGTCAGGCAGAGGAAGGGATGAACCACAGGGGGCAAGAGGAACACTGATAGAAAAGTTCTAAATTTTGAAGTGGTAGTAACCCAACTGTGTGGACTTGTCAAAACTCAGAATTGTGTATCTAAAAAGGGTGAGTTTTACTGTATATGAATTATATCTCAATAAAACTTACTCTAAAAAATAAAATAGATGTTTGAGAAAATCTGCTAAGACATTTAAATAATTACAGTTAACTATAACAGATAATTCTTGCCTCTCTCTCTTCTGTGTGTGTGTGTGTGTGTGTGTGTGTGTGTGTGTGTATATATACATATATATATATATATATATATATATATATATATATATATATGTATATATATAAACAAGATGTCCGTGTCTTGAGAATTTGGTTTTAAACAGAAATTGCCAAGTAAGATTTCTATTTAGTTCAATATCTGTTTTCAAAATATATGTGTGGGACTGGCTCTTGGTAAGAGTATCAGGAAGAACTGCCTACTCAAGATCAAGTAACTCACTTGCTAACTGCTTTTACCAGCAAATGGTGGTGGCATAGGCTGGAATAATACCAGAGACATTCAGAAACTATAACATTACTGTTGAACTGTCAGACTTTAAAGATATAGCTGTTCATAAACAGGCACACAGTAATGCAAGAGAAGAAACATACAAGATTGTCCTTTGTAGTTTTCTCTACCAATTACAGTATGTAACAGTTAATTTTAGGAAATCTCACATTTGAAAATTATTCTTCCAAGAATGTGGAAGTACATAAAATTTCATTATATTAAAGTACTATACACTCTCTTGTTTGTTGACAAAACGCTTGAGATCCTTAATTAATATACAGAATTTAAAATATAACCTTGCCATTTTTGTCATGTCTTAGATTCTTGGGAGCTATAACAGAGGAAATTTAAGCACTGAAAAGTTTGTGGAAGAAATAAAATCAATTGCAAGCGAACCCACTGAAAAGCATTTCTTCAATGTCTCTGATGAATTAGCTCTAGTCACTATTGTTGAAGCTCTTGGAGAAAGAATATTTGCCCTGGAAGGTATGACTATTTCTCATACTCCCGCATGTTTTCTCTACAATTCAATTTAATGTAATGGCCTTTTGGTGTTTATTTCTTCTACACGGCTAATGCATTTTTACTGTGTACAATAACCAGCATGGAACAATGCCCTTTTCTGTAAATCTGTCACCAAGATGGCTGTCTCACATAGCCCTGTGTCTGTTGGCATCTCTCTTTGTAAGGACATGGCAGGGCTAATGTGAGGGCTGAAAGAAGGCAATGATCAGTGTACACTCACAAGAACAAAAATGTGCCCACGTGTTTTAGTCCTTTTCTGTGACACGGGTTTAGAAAATGGAGGAGCTAGCTCAAGTTTTCTTTTTTAATTTGTTTTTTTATTTGGGCCTTCTATAGAACTGTCCTTATTTGCAGTAACTTCATTGTTCATTTATTTTCTCCTGTTTTGCTTCTTGCCCATTTTAAAGGTCTTCATGGAACTCTGCCTTAACTCCCATGGCAGTAAAACATTGGTTCACTATATTTGTCTAAGTCATATTACTTTTTTGTGGATTTCTTTTCTTGGATGTTGCAATGGTGATTGGCTACTGAAGAAAATAAATCATGGCATTCCTTCCCCTGCCTTAGGTGGAAGAGGTCAAGTATCAAATTCTTTTGGAACTGGCCCTTGCCTGACCAAAAAAAAGAAAAAAAAAAGTTTTTGGAATTGTTATGCCAGACAAACTGAAAAAAGCCTCCTCCTTCATATTCTGTGTTAACTGGAGACTAAGAGAACGTGCGTCTTTCCCTCAACCTAGGATGAGAAACCTCCAGAGAGTTCTGTTTTTATGCCCTTATCTGAATCCAGTGGACTCTCTCCTTGTGAGGACACACTGAAGAACTATTGTTTTGTATCTTAAACATAGAAATTCATGAGCACTTTCTCAGTCACCCTGATGTGACCTGATAATGAGAAACATGACCTGATACTGGGAAACAGAGAAATAAAATGAGAAAGAGAGATAACTGAAACAAGGTGGACCATTTTGAGCATCAAGTGACCAGGAAAATGCAGAAAAGTGACCAACAGACAGAATATTCAAATGTATAGAAAGGAAGGAAAATGTTTTAGAGTAATGACTTTCAAGCTTTATATGACAGTGACCCATGATAATAAATACACTTTTCCTTGTGACTAAAGGGGAGCAAAATAGGCCATCCCAAAATATGTTGCTTTGGCATGTAGATTATTTTGAGCTGAAGGCAATCAAGTTCCAGCCCATTCAGGAAGAACTTTTACCTCCCCCTTAACAACCTAAAAGAATTCACATAGGTGGCCTGGTCCAGAATAAAAGGTATAACCAGAGAGAACTTTTTAAAGACCTATCTGCATAGCAGGGCAAACTTCTACTTACCAAACATCTGTTCTTCTTATATACTGTGAACTGTGCTCCTCCCTTCGAGGCCCCAGGCCCCTACCCCATTCCGTAGGTCAGGATGGCATCATATAAGTCTCCACCACCCCCACTTGCCCTTCAGTCTCATAGTTTGGGGGTTCCCATATGAAATTAAATTTTCCTCTAAAAATTAAATTGACTAATTTTTTAGCTCAATTTAATTATTAAACCAGCCACGGAATCTAGAAGAGAAGAAGGGAAAATTTTTCCACTTCTGCATGACCCAGTGCACATACATGTATACATATAAAAATAAAACAACCTTTAACAGAATAACCCTTATTATATGCAAAGCACTCTGATAGGTTCTCGTTTTCATTTTCTCTTCTCTTTTAATTAAAAAAATGCTGGTGGTGACTCACCCAGCCGATTTCATGACTGGATCACGACTAGTAAGTAGGAGATTTGGGTTAGATTTGATGAACAGCTATAGCCCATGCAGACTTCATTCTCTTCCCTTCTGCCCTGGCTGCTTTTCCCCTGTGCCTTTAGAAACAGACCTCTTGAATTACTTATCTGTCTGAAGTCACAGCTGCTTCTGAAGAACTTGGCTGTCCTGCATTCTGTGCACAAGTCAGTTTTAAGTGGCTTTGGTCTCACAGCAGCTCCCAGTGGCATTTACTAATAGGCCAGACCATAAGCTTTGCTGGCCTTAAGGAAGGAAATATACAAAGTTTTCCAAGTCATTGTGCACTTTTAATTTTTAATAATTGTAATAAGTTTTAAGATGTGATATAAACAATCTGTAAAGACCATTTAAATGAAAAATTACTTAGTTACATTAATAGTTAAGTACAATACAGTCTCATTTTTAAACTCATCTTAAGTAAGCAAGTAAGTATAACCTGGTAGGACTTCTATAAATGAAGTCTACCTACATCAGCTACTGGGGGAAGAAGGGCCCAATTTACCTTAAATGACATTTTTGTGTTGCTTCTAAACTAACCATACCATGAATTAAAGGTTACATGTTGGAATGCCCAGACACTTTAAGAAGTCTGTATATTTAAAAGCAAAATTATCTGGGGGGGCATCTGTGTGGGTCAGTCAGTTAAGCCTCTGACTCTTGATTTCAATTCAGGTCATGATCTCACATTCATGAGATTGAACCTGCATTGGGTTCTGCACTAGGCGTGGAGCCTGCTTAAGATTCTCTCTCCCTCTACCCATCCCCCACTCACATGCACATGCTCGTGCTGACTCTCTTTCTCTCTCAAAATAAATAAATAAATAAATAAATAAATAAATAAATAAAACTAAATACATAAAGTGAATTTTTTAAAAAATGTCCTCGGATTAAAATGTCTACCACATCTTTACTGATACACTTTCAGTGCTAATCAAATGCAGTGTTTTGACTGATTTTCTTCATAACTGGGATCAGAAAGGATTTCATTTCCTTGTTACTTGGGAAGTGTCCATTTCCTATCAACATTTATCTTTAGATGGTAAAGAGCAGCAATTATGAAATTCCTCCTTGCCAACGACAGTGCCACCTAGTGAAGAGAACAGGTCACCAACTTGCCCAATGAACTCAGAAAGGTTCCATGTCTTCCTTTCCCAGCACGTGGGAGAAATGCTAAAATGCCTAACCTGCACAGTGGGAGAGTGGTTATGTCAGTACTTATGAACAGTTCGGGGAGGAGTTGACAGCAAGAAGTTCAGGGATGCTCAAGGGCTATTACCATGATAATGATTCAGCAGGAGGATTGTCACAAAACTCCCTTCTCTCTATTCTCAGCTATAAGCAGAACAGCAGCAGGAGAAGGTACTGGAAGCATGAAGGTATTCACTGCTGTGCTCTTGCAATAGGCTTGCACAGATAAATAAGAAGGCACCATAAAGTACTGTGGACTTAAAATAAATAAATAAATAAATATTTATTTAAAATAAATAAATCAGATTTAAAATAAAGTTAAAGTGCACCTCTGTCATTTAAATTAGGGGATAATTCATACGTGAGATTAAAATGATGTATTGGGGGGCGCCTGGGTGGCGCAGTCGGTTAAGCGTCCGACTTCAGCCAGGTCACGATCTCGCGGTCCGTGAGTTCGAGCCCCGCGTCGGGCTCTGGGCTGATGGCTCAGAGCCTGGAGCCTGTTTCCGATTCTGTGTCTCCCTCTCTCTCTGCCCCTCCCCCGTTCATGCTCTGTCTCTCTCTGTCCCAAAAATGAATAAACGTTGAAAAAAAAAATTTAAAAAAATGATGTATTGGAATTCTTGATTGATATCCCCATTTAACCTAGTCCTATAAAAAAGCAATCACTGATATATTTGTTAACAAATTTATGCCAGGAAATAACTAGTAAATAAGTTTGATTTCACAAATTTAATTATTCTCATGCCTCAATGAGAAGGCAGACTGACTTTCTTAAAATTATGCACTATTTTTAACTTATTTTCAAAGCCAAATAAATCAGTAACTCCCCACTGAAAGCAAATGAATCAACATTCCCTCGATCCCCTTAGGAGGTTGTGGCTTTGGGTCGGTAAATATTTTGAGAGTAGCATATTTTTCCATGGAATGCTCTGGACTATCTCTGTATTTCAGTAAAGAGCTTAAATACCTAATGCTTGCTCCTGAAACTTTTACATAGCATTAAGAAAGAAAGAAAGAAAGAAAGAAAGAAAGAAAGAAAGAAAGAAAGAAAGAGGGCACAGATTCTTTAAAAAATATGTGATTGAATGGTATGTGGCCAAAAACCCATCAAAAAGTCCCCTTCGAATTTGTGAGTGATACCTACCACCAGAAATTAGAGAAAACACAATCCCAGAATCCCTACAGTCTTTATCACATCATGGAATTCCAAGAGGATCTGTACCTGGAAATGCAAGTGGACCTGGTAGTCAAGAGACTTCTTTAAATATGTGAATAAAGATTTTTTAGCCCTGTAACATATCGGGTAAGTTTAGGCTAATGTCTGAACAGGATTCCCACAATGTGAGAAGAAGAAGGAGGTTTTCAACTTCAGTACTTTTGAATTTAACCACATGGATCCAAAGTGCCATATCATCCACAAGTATGCTAGAGTATAGGAAGAGAAGCATGAATGGAGATTTCTCAACTTCTCCAGCAAGGGTGGGGAAGCCAATGGTCAAGAATCTAGCCACGGCCCTTCTGCTAACCTTCTCTGTCCTTTACCCAGCCCTACATAGGAATTTGGGGTTGAGAAATGTGTGGCTGAACATACCCAAAAGATGTTGGAAATTCTGGTTGGTAAAGAGCCCAGTCTGTAATTTGTTTCTGTCTTCTCCAAATCAAGTGTGCTAAAAGTCATTTATTTTTCTGTTATAGCTACAGCTGACCAGTCAGCAGCTTCATTTGAAATGGAAATGTCTCAGACTGGCTTCAGTGCTCATTATTCACAGGTATATTGACCACTTGGTAGAAAATGAAATATTTTTTTTAAGGTTTCTGCTCCCAAAAACAATGCCAGGCATCACCATTATAAGTGCAACTAGCAGTTCATGGCTTGCCCAGTTATTCAGACTGTGATGATGTTTCTAATCGAAATAGGAAAATGGCATTTCACAAGCATATTAAGAAAACATGTTATATCCCACAGTTCACTATATCGTACTAATAATTGTGAATCAAACATTTTGAGGTCTGCCTTATGTAATTATACATCTGGCTAAATGAAATACTTAATTTAAAATGGTTGCTAATGATATGAATTGTATCTTTTTCTCAATCTCATTGTATTTAAAGATCTTATTAGAATACCATATTCAAGACCTAGGATTCTTGTCACCCAGAATTAAACAGAAAGACAAGATTAGGAAATATATCATTTGTAGCTGATTAAAAAAAAATGCATCTGAGCTGATGAAAAAAAAATGCATCTGATGAAAACAAAATGCAATATTCCCTGCAAAGGAATATTGACATTTCAGTGGGCAATTGTACTGTATAACCGAGAGCAAGTTACTCTACCAGGTTACCATAGTATTACTGTGAGGATTCTAAGTTAATATATGTAAAGCACTTTGAATAGAATCTATCATATTGTTAATGCTGTGTTCTTGCTACTTTGTTAAATGTCATTTGTTTTTTCTATTTGGATATAAGGACTGGGTCATGCTTGGAGCAGTAGGAGCCTATGATTGGAATGGAACAGTCGTCATGCAGAAAGCTAATCGAATCATAATCCCTCAAAACACAACCTTTAATGTTGAGTCTACCAAAAAGAATGAACCTCTTGCTTCTTATTTAGGTAAAGTTTAGATGTAATTGATAGAAAATTATTGTGGTTTATTTTTGGTTTTGTTTTTATTTTTAGCATTATTTGCTTATATTTACATAGGTTTACTTATAACCATGTGAAGACTGATAACGTCCAAGAGCTAGACATTTTGTAGGAGCCCTGAAAGTTCCCAAGCAGCCTTAATTTCTGAGCAGTCTTAGAACATGGAGATCACACTTTCTCAGAAGGGCTCCCTAGTGCAGGAATGATTTAGGCTGATATGTGCACTTTTTGAAGTCTCCCTGTGTCTGGTATTCTCATTAACTTCAAGAAGAGCTTTGCACCTGGTGGACAGGAAATGATGGTAAAAAGAGAAACCTTGACACAGCTAATATCCTGCAGATCAGACTCCCATATTTTCTAAAACATCCTATATCATTTCTTTCTATAAGTCCTAATTTTGGAAATAAAATTTTAATTTGTCTTGTCATATAGCTTCTTCTTTAATAGTTCTATTCACAACCAGACAAATATTGAACTTAAGCCCAGTGATGTAATGTCATCTTATTTTTCAAAGACTTTTCTGGAATGAGGAGGTATGTGTCTGTTATCACCTTATTCTCCATCTGTACTGAGCTGCCTAGGGGATACCAGGGAAGTGTTCTATCACTAAATGATCTCAGTAAACAATTAGGGCCTAGGATGAAAAGAACCCTCAGAATATGGTTTCCCAACACTTTACTCACTCAACAAATGTTTGAGGGACACCTGTTTTGCCCCAGGTATTTTCTTGGTGCTGGAGGTGCAGCGGTTAAGGAAACAAATACTTTTCAGTGTTCATATTTTAGTATGTTAGCATTCCTCTCTGGGATCTTTCTGTCCTGGAGGCAAGTCTTTTTCTCTCTATCCAGCTTCTTTCTATTTTATGAGGAAGGTAGGAGGTCTTTACTGGTAGGTCCATACATTTCCTTATTCAAAGACACATCTTAAAACTGTAGAGGCAGGTAGGACTTAAAAATGAAAGGCCTGAGGGATTTAGATAATTAAAACTACAGTGGTAAGCAGTACATACAATGTGAGTGTTAAACCCCTTAACACATGCTGAACTGCATTCATGAAAGTCTAGTTTATTTCTCATAAAATTCCTATTACATTCTGTCCTGGTCAGAGAGCAGCTAGAGCATTCCATTGTTCTAAACATCACATATTACAAAAGAAAATGCTAAACTAGGATGTGCCAATAAATGATTATCTAAAGGATACTGATCTAGAAAAGATTCCTTTCTTTCCTTCCCCAATGTCTGCAAAATTTGAAGAAATTGATGGTTAGGAAACAAAATATACACTGCATATCTTTTAAATATTTGGAGGATTGTGCTGTAACACAAAGAGGGTGGGCCTAAAATTCATATGCATTAAAAGAAATCTTAGCATATGGTTAATATCCAATTTTCCAAATTAAGATATTAAGGAATTGAAAAATGATGTCACAGCTACCTATGACATGCCTGAAACTAGAATCTAGGTATCTTGATTCTTATTCCAGTGTTCATTTCAAAATTAACAACATTTAAAAAACTAAAGATACAGCATGAAGTCCACAGATCTTAAGTTCACACATTTTAATAATACTGTAGTATTTTTTTATATTCTGACTTCTTGTTATGTGATGAAATTCCTTAAAACCAAGTAGTCTTAGGAAGCCTAAATCCATTATCCCCCAAAAGCTTGGATTCATGGTGCTTAAAGCAGACTTGGAGAATTCAAGACTTAAAGATATCACTGGAGCAAGACAAAATTAAGAGAACCTTCATTCCTGACCACAGTATTTATAACATATGATTCCTTTCTTCCCAAAAAAGGAAATTTGGGGGTACTTTGTCTACAGTGTACTAAGATGATGTTTTTATATTTTAGAATTCATTTCATTAGATTAATCACAGGTTAGCACATAAGATATTTTGCCAACATAACATTTAAGATATATAAAATTTATTTTAAAATAGAAAAGCACCCAGAAAGGGGATAGGGGAGAAAAATAGCTTTGTACCCCAAATATTAATCTAAATCTGAAATGAGAATTTCAAAATGTCTGCCTGTGTGGATTACGAATTAGGAAGTGTTTGAAGGTGCCTGGGTGGCTCAGTAACTTAAGAGTCAGATCAGACTCTTGATTTCATCTCAGTTCATGATCTCAGGATTTGTAAGATCAAGCCCCAAGTCAGGCTCTTTGCTGACAGCACACCTATAGTCTGCTTGGGATTCTCTCACCCTCTTTCTCTGCCCCTCACCCGCTCACACACTCTCTCTCTCCCTCTCCAAAACTAAATAAATAGACATTTTTTTTAAAGAAAAATAAAAAGAGCTTGAATGTGTTAGTCTGAAATCTATGTGGATTGTAAGTCATTAGGCAATGGAAAATCTTATGGAGAAAACAAAAAAATCTCATACTAATAATGACCAGAAAGAAGTAGGAACAGAAGTTGTCGAACCTCTCAGGATATAGTCACTCATCCAGGAACTGCTTTAGGCCAGTATGCGCTTAGCAAGTGTTTTTGATGGTGAGAATACAGTCGAAGTTCCCTGCCTCCTCCACCTACAGTCTTCCCACTTCTAATCATGCCAGACAAATTAAAAAAAAATGTAAAGATGTGAGGCAAACAAACACATGACATCAAAGCAGAGCATACCTGTTTCCCATTACCTCACTAGGTCCTAGCACTTTTCCCAGGAAGTGAATTGTGAAAGCTGACAGGATTTATTCTTTATAAATCCATGCAGCAGGCTATGCCATGAATTTTCCTTTCTCTTCAATTCTTTTTTTCTTTCAGAAAACAACATTAAACTTAGTTGTGTATAATCATTTTCCTTTCATGAAAACTAGACTTTATTTACATGGCCTCCTTTTTTTCTCCCTCTTTATTGTCTTTGGATTCCTAAGCTTCCACCCAGTAACTACCTGACCAGTAGGTACTGTCTCTGGGAAGATTTCAGCTAATAGTTTTAGTTATCAAGTTATCAAAACTAACTAAATTATCACACAACTCCAAACCTCAAACATAATTTTTAATTTTTTTAAAGGTTCTTTTATCAGTTTGCATTCATAGCTCTGTAAGGTAAAACAAAAAAACAAAAAAACAAAAACAAAAACAAAAAACAAAAACAAAGTGTACTAACTCTCTTAGGCCAATCCTTGCTTAATATTTCTTAGTAGAATGACATGAAATAAAACAGCCTTTGCTTTGCACATTCTTCTTTATTTTATTTATATATAAACATGACCTTAAAGTTTTTATTTTTTAAGCAATATTGTGGTTAGTAACAGAAGAATTATGACACATTAATTGTTTGAAAAAGAACAGTCTACAATTTATTATGTATAATTTTTTTAGAAGCTAAAAGAAAGATGAAGAAATGAGAATGGGAGAAAATATGCCTGAAGGAAAATATGCCTGAGGAATTGTGTTCCTTTTGCACTTGTAAGATTAAACATATTTTAGTACAAAAACCTCTGTTCCTCCTCAAAAGTTCTGTAAGAAAGTGAAACTATTGCCTTGCAGGAAAACACTTGGAAAATAAATTATCAATGTAATCTTTTTTCTTAGTAAGAAATGCGGTTCTGTGGCCTTTGGAAAAATAATCTGCCCTCTGATCCACTGATGGACAGATCTGGTTATAAGAACACTTCTTCCTTCTGTAAAGTTGAAATCAGCCCAGGAGAATTGTTATTCACTGATTTAGCACTGTTCCCTACAAGCACAAGGAATAAATCTAACTCTTCACTCAAAAATTAACAATAGTTTCCCTTCAAGACACAAAAAAATGTAATGGGCAAGAAAACCCAATTAAAAAAGAGGAATGTCGAAGCTCACTTTTTAAATTTAAATTCCAGTTAGCTAACAAACAGTGTAATTTTAGTTTCAGGTGTACAATATAGTGATTCCACACTTCCCTACAGCACCTGGTCCTCATCACAACAATTGCCGTCCTTAATCCTCATCACCTGTGTAACCCACCCACCCTACACCTCTTTGTAATCAAACAAATACAAGTTAAAATCACAGTGAAGTATTATTGTTACATTATGCTTAATATCTATTAGAACATCCACAAATTTGAATAATAGTAATGATACCCAATGTTTGGGAGAGTTTGATGAAACTAGTCTGTCCTTTGGCTGTGCATGGAATAAATTAGTACAAATGTTCTGGAAACAATTTGCCAGACACTGAAAGAACTGAAAATTTGATCCAGTAATCTATTCCTTGAAATTTATCATCAAAGAAAATCCAAAAGAAGTAAAAATGTTAAGTGTTCAAGGATGTCTTTGCAGGCGTAAGTATAATATCAGAAAATTAAAAACCACCTAAAAATTCTACTACTCTATTGCGGAATGGTCCTGCGGTAGAAACTCAATGCCTTTATGCCTTAACTAGGAGTGATAAACTTCAGTTACTTCACATTACTGCTTAAAAATCTACAGCAATAATGCAGAAAAGGCTTACATTTGCTATGATTCCCCTATATAAAATGTTTAATTTCTGTAGCACAGACATATCTGTCCAAATGAAGCACAATTGATTTATTACAAAGTGGTGAATTGAGTTTATGAAGGTTTTTTTTTTTTTTATTTTCTTCTTCTGTCACGATTGTTATATCATTTGTGCCTTTAAACAATGAAAACCTGAGGTGGGGGGTGGACAAAGCAGTTGCTGTAGATAATCAGAGAGCATGCTAAAAGCTTCCACCAAGACAAACTTACCTGCCTTAAAAAAAATCATTTTTTAAAAAAAGAGAAGTCTGTAAAAATACACAAATGATCCTCCCAGCCCTTTAAAGTGGATCTTAATTTATTCTGTGTAGACATTAAGGAGTCAGATAGTATATCTGACATCTCTCTTTTGTTAGGTTACACAGTGAACTCCGCCACGGTTTCGGGAGATGTGCTCTACATTGCCGGACAGCCACGGTACAATCACACGGGCCAGGTTGTCATCTACAGGATGGAAGATGGAGACATCAGGATTCTCCAGACACTCAGTGGAGAGCAGGTAAGCTTGAAAAAGTATTGTTTTAATCCATTTACACTCTATGTAAATTTAAATTACCCATCTATTGTCCTAAACTTCAAAAAGTCCTGTCATATTCAACATCAAACTTAAACAGGGCCCCGTGTTGGGTTCCTTGTAGGAATGTAAAATATCTGCATATTTGGCTTCCGGAACATTTCAGTTGCACGGAAATGGAGGTAAAACGTAGAGATGATGCTGTAGCTACAAATGGATAGATATATACATACAGGAAAAAAGTTCTAAAACATTAAGAAGCATGAAAATGCCTGTGGCACAGACAGTACATCTTAAAGATGGAAAGATTGTTTTACTCTAGGATTGGTGCCAGAAGTCTTAATACCAGGTAACATTTGTGCTTGTCTAGAGGGAAAGGTAGACCGTAGATAAGTAGAAAGAGCAGAAGAGCCAGTTAAAAAGATAATGTGGACCCTGATTGTTGAGGTTCTGAATGGCAAACTAAAGAATTTGGATTTTCTCCTGGAGGTAGTGGAAAGTGATAACATGTAAAATCAAAAACTTCTTGTTAGATGATATTAAATACCAAAAGTAGTTTAAGAAGTTATTCACACAATATGCAAACATAAATATGTGCAAATATTGTTAAACTAAAAGAAACATCTACGCTGTTGGTTATTATTGCACAGCAATCACTTGGGCTTTGCTAAGTATCCCAGCTTACTAGACGCCCCGGCCACCCTCCTGCCATCACCAACCACTCCAAAAGGCAGGGCAGTGTGAGCCTGCCTCTCCTGCAGGCACGCTCATAGCTGCCCAGCCTAGCAGAACCGCTTTGGTGTGAGGAGACAGACATGTCAGGCAGGCGCAGAGCTACCCTCTCTTTATAGGAGCCAATATCTTTTATAACAACACCATAGATACAGCTTCCAGGGCTCCTGCTGAGGGCACGTAGTTGTGATAGTCACTGCATCCTGGGAAGCCCATCAGGCATTTATAGTTCCCCACAGCCTAAATGCGGCATCCCCGATCAGAGATTATTTTTACCACACTCAGGATTGCTTAATAATATAATTGAAATCCTTTCCCCATCAGATGTCTGGGGGAGCAGAGAGTAAACCAAAAGTCAGAATCTCATATCTAGATTCATATATATATATATATATATATATATGTCTTGTTAAAGGGTTTTATTAGCACTTTGCCCACATTTGTAATCAGAAAATGCATCAACAATAAAAACAAGGCTATTATTGTCGCTCAAGGATAAGGTGAGGAGAGCCTAAAATGATGTATCACCAATAAAAATGGAAAAGGAAGGACTAGAGTAGACACAAATGAGGAGGAACTGACAGGACTCTAAAATGACGCATCCTGTATGACATCGTACGTCTGATATTACTCTATTAATGGTTTACGAGACAGGAAGTGAAGAATTGCTTGTGAAAGTCACAAATGATTTGTATTATGAATGGTTTAAGTTTCAAGCCTGGGAATCCGGGAGAAAGGTGGCACCATGATTAGAATGTCAGCAACTCAAGTGGTTTAGGTATGTTTTTAATGGTATTTGGTTTTACATGTTTCCTGTAACAGTGAGCACAAATTCAAATGATTATGGGTGCCAGGAAGGTAAAGTAAATAAATAAAGCTATTGCACAGAGGACAACAGGAAATGGTGGGAACCATGGCCTAGACAGTTCCTGAGCCATCTAAACATTTAGTTCCCACTCAGCTCCAGACGGCTATCGCCCTGTGGGAATAAAGGCCCAAGGTTGCCAGATCTTACAGCATTTTATTTATGTTTGTAATTATTCAACTTAAAAAAAAAAAAAAAACCTTTTAAGCCCTTCACAACCTATGAGAAAAGGACATTCGAAAGTCAATGTCTAGCAGTTCTCTAAGTGTCTACCAATGTCTGGGAATGTAGCACTGGAGCCTTGAGAAGGAAGATAGAAAGAAATTTGCAATTTTCAGTAATGGAAGTGTTTGGAAGGATTGGCCGTCTAGGATAAGAGATGGCAGGGTGAGTGGTGGGGGTGGGGGAGGAATGCAGGTCATAGCTTTTGGGAAGCCAAAATCTAGGGCATGGGAGGAGGAAAAGGAGACAGCAAAGATGAAAACAAAGGGTGGCCTATGATACAGTGGCAGAATCAAGAGACCAAAATTAAAATCATAGAAGCCAAGACAGGAAGTTTCAGTAAGAGAATTATCAAGAGCATCAAATATTAAACCCAGGTCAATATTTGGGAAGGTTATTGCATTTAGATAATGAAGTGTAAGTCTCCTGCATTTCCCTAAAATACATCCGTATCTTTAAAAGATGGTCCCTCTGCAATCCTTTTATATTTCTCTATCTTCCACAAGTGCTAGGACAAGACTTAGCCATTTTGTCGAATAAACAACTTTCTAAATCTACAAGGTGAAATGCTACATCAGTGTTCCAAGACAAATCAGTTCTTCATACTGTATATTTTTCACATTTTCGTATTACTGTAAATAAACATATTGAAGCCATCCCAGAATGCCTTTTATTGTTTTTCTCATTTTATTTTCTTTAACAAAATCATGGTGGCATTACTGATCTTTTCTGCTTTTTGGAGAAGAAAGAGTGTTTAGGATGAAATCTAAAGGAAGCCATTTCTCTTACTCTCAAGCTGCAGAATCTATGACAGCTGCTCATCCTCAGGGATGGGTCTATTTATTAGCCTCCCACAAGAACCAATAAAGAGCTTCCAGGTAGAATCTGTTTCTGTATTTTATTTCTATTTCTATGTATATCTGAATTTCAAATACTCTTCTAGATTACTATAAGTAAAAGGCATGCAGCCTTTAGCTCTCTTGAGAATTTCTGATGTTCATCACACTATTTTGTTTTGTTTTGTACCTTAGATTGGTTCCTACTTTGGCAGTGTTTTAACCACACTTGATGTTGATAAAGATTCTAATACTGACATTCTTCTGGTTGGGGCTCCCATGTACATGGGAACAGAGAAAGAGGAACAAGGAAAAGTGTATGTGTATGCCCTGAATCAGGTAATGATCACTCTGCATTTGGTAGAAATTCGTGAATATCTCTTCCTTTTTTTCAATTTCAAATAAATAATGCAGTTCTAATTTTGTACTCACTTTGGAAAAAGGAGCAAAGAATCTTTCAGGACCCCTTTACCGTCACCAACTCCTCCATTTCTAAATGAATATTTTACAGTTCTAATAAAGTAGTTCAAACCATTGGATGCTTTCTGCTTGGAAATGTGAACTATCCTTTTTTAGCAGAATATATAGAGATAAATATAAATCTCACTAAACTGCTAAATAAACTCACAGGGCAACCATTCAAGGCTCTGGCCTGGAGGTGTTGGGAACATTAGCAGTTAAAACTGCATTAGCTGTCCAAAAAAGCTGGGGAAGCAGAGAGACTGTGGAGTAGTGAATTTTAAGGCAGTGACATCAGACAGTTACAGTAAACTACTTTGGTCTTTGGAATACTTCATTGGGCTGGAGTGAGGTTTTGTTTTCCACTCCTGACTTTCCACATCATTTGTAGATGAAATAATTCTTGATGTCTTTGTTAGAAGGGTTTTTGCTTTTTACAGCAAAGTCGGTACTTATCTCTTTAGCTTTTTAAATTCTTAGAGTCTCTCCATATTAATTATTTTAATTCATAAATTGTATACCTTTCTTCCTATCATTTTGTTTGCTTCCTCCCATAAATTTCTTTGGTCCTTGCTGTTTTTCCTTGTTTTCCTAGAAAGTGTGTTCCTGTCCATCATTACTAGTACTTTCTGACCTTTACTGAGTTTGGGGGGGGGGGGGGCTCACGGGGGTTGCCCTAGATAGCTTTGGGAAACGCTTACTTTTTGAATAGAGTAAATTTTCTCTTTACCCTGTGGAGGAGACTGTATAGAGACTTTTCAAAGAAGCAAATATTGGATGAAGAAAGGATAACAACCTGAACTGAGGGTTTAAAAATTCAGTTATTTGGTTTTAAAAGCATGCTGTGAGTTATATAGTCACTTGATTGCATTAAAAAGAGAATCCATTAAAATGCTCAATATGTCTTCTTCCCCACATTTCTACAATCTGTTCTTTAAAATCTTTAACTTTGCTCTCAGATAACCACAATTTTTAAGAAATTTTACAAACTTTACTGTTGATGTACAAATGGTTTTTAATAGCTCTGATTTAGTACGTACTTAAAAATTTCACTGTGCTGTCATAACGATAGAAATTCATAAGTATCCTGTTTATCTTTCTTCCAGACAAGGTTTGAATATCAAATGAGCCTGGAACCCATTAAGCAGACTTGTTGTTCATCTCTGAAGCACAATTCATGCACAAAAGAAAACAAAAATGAGCCGTGTGGGGCTCGTTTTGGAACAGCTATTGCTGCTGTGAGAGACCTCAATCTTGATGGATTTGATGACATTGTGATAGGAGCTCCCCTGGAAGATGATCATGGGGGAGCCGTGTACATTTATCATGGGAGTGGAAAGACTATAAGGCAAGAGTATGCACAAGTAAGAAGTTCAACCTACTATTCCCACCCTTAAACATTAAGCGGGTTCAATGCTAGGCTTGCTTCTTGTCTTGCTTCATGAGTTATTTTTTTTTTCTTCTGACTCTATTGGAAAACTAGATTTAATTCCTTTTTAAGTTTTCTTTATAGAAGCATTTTTTTGTATTTTATCCTCTTTTCTATTTTTTTCTGCTTTTTCTTTTGCCATGGCTCCATGATCTGAGCTTTCAAAATGGTAAAAAACAAAAGAACACTTTATGATGACACTATTTAACATTTGCAATGTGCCTGATCCTAAACAGAGGTTACCACTTTCTTTTTATTTATTTTTTAAAAGCTTATTTATTTATTTTGAGAGAGAGAGAGAGAGAAAGCAAGCAGGTGAGGGGCAGAGAGCGAGGGAAAGAGAGGGAATCCAAAGCAGACTCTGTGCTGTCAACATGGTGCCCAACACGAGGCTTAAACCCATGAACCGTGAGATCATGACCCGAGCCAAAATCAAGAGTTGGATGCCCAACCGACTGAGCCACTGAGGCACCCCAGAGGATACCACTTTCTAAATAAAAGAACAATAATGATATAATTTAGCCAATAAAGAAGATGAGATTATTGTATTTATATTCAGTATCCATGCTGTTGTAATGAAATTGCATTACATTTATATTTATGAATTAAATTAGTATATTTTCATCAAATGAATTTGTGTTCCTAAAGGTTTATAATTTCCTCACAAGTAATCCCTCCTGGAAAAAAATCTGAATAACTAAGCTTAACCTACAAGGGATTTTCTGTTGTTCTTGTTTAAATTTATTGTCAGTTAATGATTCTAATCCATAAATGTAATTTTTTCCTACATGAGCAAAATACAAATTTACAGAAGAGTTTAAAGGAATTCTTCTAATGTAATTGATTTTTAAGTAACCATGGTAGTTAGGCATTGAACTACTTATATAACATGAAAAGAAAATTGGGTCATCAATTATTTCTTTTTATATTTGACTGTTCTCTCCATACTGTAGTCAAGAGAATTCTCAAAATCCATTCATGTATTGTGAAGTTGTACTTAATTTTTCATAAAGCCATAATGACATTAATGAAACAATAAAGGGCATGTTTCAGTAACAACACTTCCATCCATTCAGTAAATTATTTGTTTCTTTCAAAGCAAATATTTCATGGTATTACTTAACTGAAAACAGACAATATTAACCGCGGGAATGTGACGCAATTAGGAATTGCAGGAAGGAGTTTCTTTCTTGTGTCCTACCACTTTATTCCTTCACTACTAATCCTGAAAATTCAGTGGAATGGCATTTGCAGTAGAAACAAGAGGATATTTAAATCACTAATAATAGGAATAGACTGTCATAAGAAATTTATTTTGTAAAATGGTGGCTAACTCAAGATGCAGCTTTAAATAACCACAAGAAAGAATATTAGAGTTGATTTTGCTTAATTATTGGAAAAACGCTTTCCCAAGGATAGGTGAGGACGTGCTCACCTGTTTCCATGGTAACCAGAGGTGCTGCTTGTGTGGGGAATAATCCAGAATCAAACTGAATGAACTCCTCCAGAACCAATGAGGCTGATATCTCCTGATTTGTTTCCTGAAAACATAAGGAAATATTTCCCAATGAGCCACAAATATTTAAGCATGAAAAATGTTTCTATTGGTTTGCCTTGTTTGGCTTCTGAATTTATGGTTTTTAAGTGAAAAACAAGAGGATAAGAAGACCCCCACGTTTAGGGAGCGTCTGTCAGTCCTTTCTTCTTGCTATCAGTTCTATGAAAATATTATCAGCTTAGGGGCCTCTGGATGGTTGAGCGTCCAACTCTCCATTTTAGCTCAGGTCATGATCCCAGGGTTGTGGGATTAAGCTCCGTGTCAGGCTCCTCCCTAAGTGTGTAGCCTGCTCAGGAATCTCCTCTGTCTCTCTCTCACTCTCCCTCTCTCTAAAATTAAAAATATATATGTTATCAGCTTGAGTCAAAGCTAAACCAGGAAGTACAACTTTTAAACACACTATGTATGGGTGTACACAGTGTGCACAAATCAATGTTCAAGAACTCCATATTCATTTGTGCCTATCGATTTTATAGTGCCCTTGACCTTTAACAAAGAAGATCATATATTGGAAAATGTATCTGATGGAATGTGCTATTTATACCCAGCCCCCCAATTCATTGACCCCTAAACTGACCCCTAGGACAAACTTCTACTCCCCCTCTTGCTTGTATGATGTGTTTTCAAGGTTCCAGTATCTTCAAATAACTCTGTGTTATGGGACTGAGTGGAAACTAGAAAGGAAGAGCCAGTTACTCACTAATGTTTTCCTTGAGCATTAGACAAGATGACGTTATATAATTTTTTTCTCTCTGGTGTCAGTGACCCTGAAATTATTTTGTCTGTACTATAAAAAGAATAACTTTTGGTAACATCTGAGTAATTCATCTTGTCTCCACATGAGGGGCTTCTTGGGCAGTTTTCCAAAAGGTCTTTAAATTTAATATTATGTTAACCAATCCAAGTTCTCAGATTTATTTAAAACTGTTTTTGAATATACTCTTCTGGCATAAAACCTCTCTGTTGGTACTTTCACAGCGTATTGCATCAGGTGGAGATGGCAAGACACTGAAATTTTTTGGCCAGTCTATCCATGGAGAAATGGATCTAAATGGGGACGGTCTGACTGATGTGACTATTGGGGGCCTTGGTGGTGCTGCCCTCTTCTGGTATGTATTTTAATAACATCCTATTAGTCATAACATTTCACAAATAGTTCCAGAGCTCGGTATGACTAGAGCTCATTCATACCAAATATTTTCCTTTATGCTCTGTTATTTAGATAAAAGTTATGTAGTTCAAGAAGCTGGAGAAGTCAATAAATCTTAAAAATAAAGAAACCATATTAAAGAAACAAGTAGAATCAACCCTTAATTTGGGGTATCTATTATGTGCTCAGCACGAAGGTAGGTATTCTGTTTTAGGGAGCAGCATAGGAGAGAAAGAGGGCCTCATAGAGAATTATATAAATAAGAAACCATCCCTAACTTTGAGTTGTTCACAGACTTTTATGGTAATTGATTCTTCATTCTTCATTTACCTAATACATGTAATTAGACAATTGTACGTCATTGTCTGTATATACATTGTTGGTCAAGCATAGAAGCATCTTCAATGATATCTCTACTCAGCCTTTAAAATGTCTGAATCCTCAAATTAATTTCAGTTCATTCTAAAATTCTAGTCAATGGTCAGATATATATATTAATACCATTTTACTTATTAACTTATTTATTAATAAAATAATTTATTGGGTAATGTCATTAATAACCCCATTTTAACTAGTTAAAAATCACAATTTCAAAAAGGGTTCTTTTGGGAGGAAAAGTGACTAAAAAATCAAGGATAATCAAGATAAATTTCATGTGATAATTTTTTTAAGTGTTTCAAACTTCATTAAGAAATATAATTAAAAGGGCACCTGGGTGGCTCAGCTGGCTAAGCATCTGACTCTTCATCTCAGCTCAGGTCATTATCTCCCAGTTTGTGAGTTTGAGCCCCACATCAGGCTCTGCACTGATGGCATGGAGCCTGCTTGGGATTCTGTCTCTCCTCTCTGCCCCTCTCCCCTGCTTGTGGCGCTCTCTCTGTCTCTCTCTCTCTCTCAAAATAAATAAACTTAAAAAAAAAGAAATTAAAAATACATACAATGGAAATATTTAATATAAAAATATATTTATATTTATGCCATGTGCTTTGATGGCAAGTCCATATATTGATTCTTCCAAATCAATCATTAGTTTAAAGTAATTTAGATGGAAACAAATATCAATGGTCTTTTCCCCAAAAATATTATCTAGAAAAGTAGTGAAGATAGAGACCTGAAACTAGATGACTTTTTCATAATTTAAGATAACTAATTGCAACTATAATTACAATTTATAACATTGTAATAGCATTGTATGGTGACAGATGGCAATTGTACTTATTGTAGTGAGCGTAAGGTGATGAATATAATTGTTGAATCACTATGTTACACATTTATAATATAAAATTATATGCCAACTATAGTTCACCTTAAAAAACTCAAGGAAAAGAAACATTTTAAAAAAAGATACTGTTTAAGAACTAATGGCCAAATACAAATTGCATATCAAACTGTACGCAGATAATAACTATTATGTTAAGAAATGTTTTAACTGTACAGTGCGGGGGTGGGGGGTGAGAGGGAGAAAGAAAACTGTAAGGTGATGCCTAGGAAAGGAGAATGCCAGGCAGCAAGTAGCTGTGACTTTGGGGATGACAGACCCAAAACCAGCTGAAATCACCAGTGTCAGCAACAAAGGGTATATTTACTTTTTGTATGAACTGGTAATCATGAATTAATTTATTATAACCTTAACTCAAACATATTTATTGTATTCACTCTCATATTAAATATATGTATCTATTTTTATGTATATGCAATATGAATATATATGCAATATGCACATATATATGTATATATGCTACATATATATATACACATACGTACATACAATAAGGGCAATTTTTACTCTCCAGTTTTGTTTCAAAGCCTTCTTACAAAGCTCTGAAGACTAACTTATGACCTCTTTTGCTGCCGGTCAGTGCTTTATCATTAATGGGCCAAAATGACAGAGTTGGGTCCCTGTCACTCCCAGCAGAATGGACCAAACCAGCATACAGGGACACAAAGACCAAGACTTCACAATGCTGAAGGAGGGATTGAGAGTGGATATAGATGGCAGGCAATAAACAGGCCCACCAGCAGTCAGGGACGTCCAGGAACAGATATTGAGAGC
This sequence comes from Leopardus geoffroyi, assembly GCF_018350155.1. Classification (NCBI taxonomy): domain Eukaryota; kingdom Metazoa; phylum Chordata; class Mammalia; order Carnivora; family Felidae; genus Leopardus; species Leopardus geoffroyi. The sequence goes on along the minus strand of NC_059326.1, from coordinate 200,098,896 downwards.
CCTATCATGTGGAATAGATTGCACCATAACCCCTTTAAAGACCTGGTTGGGGCAGAGAGATGTGCAGTGGGGAGCTTCATTCTTGGAGTATCCAAACTACTATGCAGGAAATTAGACATGCTCATTCATTGCTGATGAAAGAGTAAACTGGTTAAAACACATTAGAAGGTATTTGCCAATAAGTGTTAAAAAGCCTTAAAATATTTACACTTTTTAACACAGAATTTAGTTCCTAAAATTTAAAAAAAAAAGAAGTTTTTAGTGTTTATTTAGTTTTGAGAGACAGAGAGAGATAGGGCGTGAGTGGGGGAGGGGCAGAGAGAGAGAGAGACAAAGAATCCAAAGCAGGCTCCAGGCTCCGATCTGTCAGCACAGAGCACAATGCAGGGCTTGAATTCAGGAACTGCAAGATCCTGACCTGAGCCAAAGTCAGACGCTTAACTGACTGAGCCACCCAGGCGTCCCAATTTCTGAAAAATTTTTAAAACTCTAATCTTTATCTAAGATATATAATCTTTAGAGCCATCACAGCACTGTGCTAGCAACTTTTTAAAAAACAAATTAGTACAGGAGTGCCTGGGTGGCTCAGTTTTTTCAGCGCCCAACTTGGGCTCAGGTCACGTTCTCCTGGTTTGTGAGTTTGAGCCCCCCGTTGGGCTCTGTGCTGACAGCATGGATCCTGGCTCCTGCTTCAAATTCTGTATCTCCTTCTCTCTCTGCTCCTCCCCTGCTCACTCTCTGTCTCTCTTTCTCTTTCAAAGATAAAAATAAACGTTAAAAAAGCTTTTTTAATAAAAAACAAATTAACACAAATGTACCATAAGAAAGGATTGAGTAAATAGGTTACAATACATGTGTATGCTGGAATAATTTATTGTCATTAAAAATAATGTTCCCAGAAAAATACAAATATTATAAGGCTGTTCATTATATCATGATAAGTTTTAAAAGTATGTATGGATACATATGTACATGCATGTGTGTGTATGTCTCTTTTTCCCACTCACATACGCACACACACATATCCATATCTATAGATAATATATTCTTCTGCAAAGAAAAAAAGCATATCAAATGTTAATGGTGATTATGGCTGAGTAGTAAAATTACAAGTGATTTCTGTTTTCTTTGTTTCCTTTTTTATGTTTCCATGTTTTCTTTGGGTAAAATGTTTTAAAAGAAAAGTAACTATAGTTTTTTTTAATGCAAAATCAAATCGGGGACCTATGTATTCACAAGCTACCTAGCTACAGGACCTGTACTTGTCTGTACAAGTATCACAGTGGACAGAAGCTGTCCATGGGCCTTTGGACTCTTTCCAGATTGGAAACAAACTTGAAAATTCCCAAAATATGGTTTTGGTTCTGAAGTTGCATCTGAGCACTTGGTTCCATCTTTTTTCCATCACAAGAAAACAGATTTTTGGCTTATGAACTGTAAGGAATGAAAAATAATTTTCCTTCAACCTTCTAAGTTCTTGGCTGAGATCCCTGTTATAAAAGATTAACAAGAGAAAAATGGAGATTTATAAATTTGTATATCTCATGTATACATGGGAGATACCCAAAGAAAAATGAGTAATTCCTTGAGGTGGTTTAGAATTCAGACTTAAATCCATTTTGTTTATTTTTTAAGTTTATTTATTTTGAGAGAGAGATTATAGGAGGGGCAGAGAGAGAAGGAGAGAGACAGAATCCCAAGCAGGTTCTGCACTGTAAACATGGAGCCCGATGTGGGGCTGGAACTCATGAACCATGAGATCATGACCTGAGTTGAAATCAAGAGTCAGACGCTTAACCAACTGAGCCACCCAGGAACCCCAGACTTAAATATCATTTTAATAGAGACAAGAGAGAAGGTATGTAGGCCTCTACGGGGACAGTAAATGATTTTTAAGAAAAATGAGTGGGCCTTGGAAAAAAATAAATGGGTGATATGATAGTTTGTGACCAAGTTCACACTGTGACCAGTGTGGTGTCTCTTACGTTGTGATAAGAGTCAGTCCTCTCTGGTTGATGAACTCGAGTTGAGTCCCTTTTGGAGTATCTATCTTTAGGTAGAAGGAAATTTCAGAGAAAGCTTCTTCCTGTATTTACTGTTTATCAAGTGCCTATAGCTCAAAATAATCAATATACCAAAGTGATATGTTTTGGGGTGACATGTCCTAAACTCCTGTAATCACATTTTGGGGTGGCATATTCTCCTACCATTTAGCACCAGAAGTTGAAGATGGTTCCAAAACATCCTGGGTGTCCTCGGAACCTCATATACCACCTATTCTGTATCGAAAACTCACCAAAGAAATGGAGTCCTGAGAGGCCAACCATACACAAAGAAGAATCCCCATCAGTGCATTCACACTGCACTGGCATAGTGACGGCATTCATTAAATGTGACAGTATGTGAGCAGTCATCACCGTTTATGTTTGTAGGTCCCGAGATGTGGCTGTAGTTAAAGTGACCATGAATTTTGAACCCAATAAAGTGAATATCCAAAAGAAAAACTGCCATGTGGAAGGAAAGGAAACAGTATGCATAAATGCTACAGTGTGTTTTGATGTGAAATTAAAGTCCAAAGAAGACAGAATTTACACAGCTGGTGAGTATAATATGTATACCAAGTACTTTGGGGCAGGAGGACAATACATTTTCTCCCACATCAGGAAATCCAGTAAGATATTGTATTTCCTCTGTGATAGGGATCTGCATTTCACCCTTGCCCCTGTGAACATGCTGAACCTTGAAAAAAAAAATCTACTGAAGAAAGAATATGTTATGGAACCCAGTAAGTTCTGTAGCAGACACTGTATGGTTATATGCAATGGCCTCAACAGTCCATGGTTCCCCTCTGGCTCTCCCCTTTACCGCAAACAACCAGGTACTAAAAACAATAATAATAATACAAGTTTGGAGATTAGAGTTTGGAAACTGGGCTCCAGAGGAGCCCAGTTTTCCTTCCTGTGGGTTTTCACAAACCCTCTCTTCCTTCTTCTGCCCCCTCTTTGGTAAGACTGATATTGCAGGGGACCTGAATGCTTTGCCACCCCCACCTGACTGAGGTTTCTTTGCTCTACTCAGAAGGTGACCCTGGCTTTTGAGAATCAGACATGCTCCATGTGTGAGTTCTCAGGCACAGCCTGGGTGTCTCCTCCTCCCTACACGCACACTTCCTAAGGTGTTTTTTTAAAGATATTAAAACGTGTTAGATTCAAAACTGTGGAGGCCATTGGCTGCAAAAGAGTAGTTTACTCTACAAACCAAGGGTAAGTGAAATACGAAAAATCATTAATCCTTAAAATCTGTTTTTCTTAGTTTGCTCTACATGTGCATAATTATGCTCTGCAATGGTCCTCTGATTAGAAGATAATTAGCTATAGGAGTGTAAAATAATGATTTACATTTTCACATACAATATTATTTCAGTCTCATTTGATTTCTGTACAGTAACTGAGGGTTCAAATGAGTAGGATTGTTGCCTTTTTAGAAAGTGTAAGGTTTAACTTGTTTTTTTATTTTGGTACACCTATTTTCTTAAACTTATTTTACTATGTGCTTTGAACATAATCTAAAATGACCTTTTCACAAAATAGGTAAAAATTCAATAGTGTATTTTTTGTGTGTGTCTTTTGAAACATATTCAATATTCTAAGCAGGACTTCAACATTGTTAAACTAAAAATAATAATACTAATTTAAGTGAAAACCCAGTAAACACATGCATGGTCAGGAAATTAGTTGATATGTAGGTGTACACGTATGTGTGTGTGCATATGTACATATACATTATGAAATAAGTGTAATTAAACATTAAAAGCAGAGTGAACTCTGAAGGTGGTTCTGTAGAGTTCCTAAAGATTATCTTTATGACTGTGAGTACCATTGTACTACAGTAATGGGGATAAGCTGAATAATAGAAACTATTTGTTGATTGATTGCTCACAAGGTTTTTCTATAACACTAATTTAATGAACTGGACCATATGAAAGTTACCCCAAGTAAATGTTTCTTGTCATTTTTTTTCCCCAGATATACAGTACCGTGTCACACTAGATTCACTAAGACAGATATCACGAAGTTTTTTCTCTGGAACTCAAGAAAGAAAGATTCAAAGAAACATCACAGTTCAAGAATCAGAATGCACTAAGCTTTCCTTCTACATGTTGGCAAGTAAATCATATGTTATAGTTGCTTTATTCCAAATCAAGAATAAAGCACAGATGTCTTATTTCAAGTCACCCATATTATTTCATTTTGGAGTGCACATCACAAAGTAACCTTCATTTTATTTGGTCACTTTTATCAGAAAATCACAGACCTGATCTTCTCATTTCCAAATACATTTCATAAGACTATCTTTCATCTTCCCTGTGTGTATGTTATCAGATACCCATATATTATGGAATAGCAAAAGGCACAGTGCACTGGTTGATAAGAGACCTTCTGCCTTCATTCACTTACTCATTTCTTGTATCCATTCATTTATTCTTTCAACTTGAAAACATCATTTAACTTTTGTGGGCCTCATCTGTCAAATGTAGATAAGTGGCTACATGCCCTGAAAACTTTTGGGCCATATGCTTTCCCGGGTCCCTTCTTATCCACTGAATTTTGTATGTTGCTCTTTGACTTTAAATTGAAGAGGAAAAAATCTGTTATTTTTTATTTCATGATAACCTAAGTTTCTTTATGATACCTAAGTTTCTTTCTATTACAGTGATGAGGGAGCCTTAGAAAGCAAATTCTTAATCTCCAGAGATGGCTAGGAAACCCTTTTGAACCATTTAAAATGCATTTTATTGAGTCATTGTGTAAATGGGGAACATTCCCAATAAGGGCAGGAGTTTCTTAAACATTTTCTTATAATGTACATGGTACTTAAAAAAAGAGAGAGAGACAGAGTGAGAGAAGAATGGATATTATGAGAAGACACTGATTTTAGTGACTGAGACAGACCTGGAGCTTGTACATGATCTTGGAATTTTAAAGGAAACAGGCCAGGTTTCTCCCACCTTTGACTTATTTCTGTATTATTGATGTATTCATATTCTACATGTTTAAAATATTATAGTTGGGGTAGGGAAGTGACAGAAAACATGCCCTGCTGGTGTACTGTATTTCTCCTCAGTGATTTTCAAGTTAATATTCCCCACAACATACATTGAAATTAATTTATCTGTCAACACTAACATCAATCTATAATCAGAAAAAACAATTGGAGTTATCCTCCTATCTATTTCATCAGAACTGAGCGTTTAGGAGTTCGAACTTGTATAAAATCCGAAAGGGCGTGAAACCAGATGTGGCACCGCCTCCAACCTAATAGAAGTAACTGTAGTATATATTTCTCCAAAATTTAGAATCTAGCTATGTCTGTGCACTATGTGTGAACCAGTTTCAAAATTTCCAAAAATTTTTTGCATTTAAATGGATACTTTAACATTTATTCCAGAGTCAGGCAGGATGGAATTTATAGCAAGGCTTCCTCACATTCCAAGTGATTTTCACCAACTTGTTTAGTCTCTTAGAGGCCCAGTTTTTCAAATGTAAAATAATGACTGTAAGAGTCATTCATCTTGGAGGATGTTGAAATACTTCTCAATAATGTCTGTAAAGTTCATAATTCTGGACATGCCATAAATAATGGCCATTGCTGATGATAGTATAAAACAATATTGATTGCATTCATACTACTTACATATCACTTTATATTATGAAATTCTTACAACTCCATGCATATATTATGCTAATTAAATTCAACTCAATTTAAATAAAGTTTGCTCTTTTGAAGTTGGGAGACTTTCCTGGAAGTATTACATGGCAATTTTTAGCCTAAGGTCTCAAGAGAAAAGATATTGTTATGCAAAGTACGGCACACCCGATCACTCCAGCAGGGCTCCCTAAGAAGCTAGAGGTGAATCAACTGGTCATACTCTGAAGCCTGTGCATTCCAGCCATGTCCCTTATCAAGGCAGAAGGCCACCTCTCTCCAGTGAAGCAACAGGAAAGAAGCCATGACAAGGTCAGAGCATCCAGTAATGTGATACCAATGATAAAGTATTTTATGTTTCAACCTGTAGGACAAGCATGACTTTCGGGACTCTGTGAGGATAACTTTGGATTTTAATCTTACTGATCCAGAAAACGGGCCTGTTCTTGATGATTCCCTACCAAATTCAGTACATGAATATGTAAGTCAGATTTTTTAAAATTCAGAATACGTATATGTAAATATACTTGGGGAGAGAAACCTGTAACACACAGACATACACACACAACCCTAAATCATTTTTTTTTTTTTTTTACAAAAAGAATGAGACTCTTCTAGACTTTTCTCAACTCTTCTACTTCCTATTGTTGGAACTCAAGGAAACTTATAAATACCACCTATTTTTTTTTTTATCTCTCCTGAATTTAAGACCAATAGAAAGAAAGACATGGGTTGGCCTACTGGAACTCCCTTTGTTACCAACAAACACTGAGTGGCAGGGCTTGGTTTCAGCATACTGGGTGTCTTCCTACTGAACAAGGCTTAGACCACAGATTACCAAATATATCATCAGCAGTGCTCATCAATCTCAGGCCTTTTTCTTGTGGGCTCACCTCATAAAACTTGCAGAATGGAGATATAGAGCAAGAATGTATGCTTTCCATGGGCACACTGCTGCCCCAAGAGCAGGAGAGACGGGAAGGGACTGAGCTGTGTTCACCATGTTCCTGCTTCCAAATTCACAAAATCTGGTGTCCCACCCCTGAGAAGGAGTAAGTGAGCAAGTAGAAGGATGGGGTAGCACCAATGGAGGAGACATTAAGGATGGGGAATTAGTTTTCCCCATACCCGTATCTTTCACTGTCCCTTTCTTCCTTTCAAATATATTTACTGTGTGTCTTACATGTACCAGATTTCAGAGCTTACAGACCAACCCAGGAAACAAGTATTAGGTGGGAAGTAAAGCATGTGCTCTGGAGGAGAACTTCATTGTTCTCTGGGAACTTTTGCCTAGGCAGAGAGCCAGGGGGTGCTCTCCTGAAGTTGTGATATTTAAATTGAGATCTGAAGCATAGGAGGATTTTCCATCCTATTCAGAGGAGTGGAGGGAGCAGTGTTTCATGCACAGGGATATGTGTAAAAGTTCTGAGGCATAAAGGAACTAAACTAAACTCTCTAGTGTGGCTGAAGCTAAAGAGCAAGGGGGGAAGGTGATATGGGATGAGGTGGGAGGCATAGGCAGGAACCAGATCATTCAGGACTTTGTGCTACTGCACAGATATTTTGAAGAGCAATAGAATGCTATGGATGCCTTTAATTTGTTCAGTGATAGCACTGGATTTGTATTTTTTTCAGGATTACTCCAGCTGCAGTGTGGAAAATGATTGAAGGGAAATGATTGGAATTAGAGTGGGTGCAGGAGACCACTTAGGAAGCTGTTGCATTAGTTCAGGGAGGAAATAAGGATGACTAGACTAGAGGTGATGGTAACTAGAGGTGAGAAGATAGTTGGAAGATGCTTAGAAGAAAGGTAGAATGGATAGCTCTTAATGAAGGTTTGGATAACGGCGTGTGACTAATGAGAAGAGGAGTCGGGGAAAGCTCCCAGTTATGTGGCTTGACCATTTTCTACCCTCTGACTGAGCTCTGTTACATTCCTAAGTATTTGATTCTTTTCAATAGGAAATCTCATAATCAGAGTTGAGCATTAAAGTATTCTCTCATAGATTTGGATCTTAGAGTACTTGACTTGATTTTCTTGAAACTGTTCTAGTCTGGCAGACTAAAGCCAGTGAAAAACATCTGTGAAAACTGCATTATTTAAAGGACTAGAAGAATTTATATCCAGAAGTTTATTATTTTTCCCTATAAATTATAGGAATAAATCTAAAATTCCTTATGATTTCTACAGTGGAATCTGTCCTCTTTGTGACTTGCTTAACTAAGTTTGGCAATATGTTTTCTCTTCTCAGCAAGTTAATAATTAATCTTCAATCATGCTTAACTAAATTTCAAAAAATACTTTTCTGTGACCATTTCAGATTCCCTTTGCCAAAGATTGTGGAAACAAGGAAAAATGTATCTCGGACCTCGCCCTGCAAGTATCCACCACAGCAAAGGGCCTGCTTATTGTCAGGTCCCACAATGACAAATTCAATGTTAGTCTCACAGTCAAAAACAAAAAGGACAGTGCCTATAACACCAGAACCATAGTGCATTATTCTCCAAACCTAATTTTTTCAGGAATTGAGGTAAACTTTTAGTTTTATGTTTGTCTATTCATATAATCATTATTTATTAAGTCTACTTTTCCTGCTACTGAACTAATTGTTTTAGAAGAACTAATAATTGGGTTTAGAAGAACAGAGAGCATTTTGTAAAAATTAGTACTCACAAATGGTGAAAGTGCCAAACTTTTTTTAAAAAGGTTTTGTTTTGATAGATTTCTGTAGAGATCTGTGACTCTTTTCAGATTCAGTATGAGGCGAGGATCACTGTGATGCAGCAAAATCATGTTTCATGGAGGCATTATGCAGTGAAATTGAGACGAAGTCAAGGAAAAATATCAAAATAACAATCAAAGTCAAATAGTTTAATAGACGTACAGAGAGAGTAACGCATGCATGGAACAAAAAAAACCCCATGTTTACATAAAGAAGCATCAAGATACCATTTTTCATTTTCTATGTAAAATCCTTACATTGTTAAAAGAGGTGTTAACTTGTAATGTCTCATTGTCATGACAGAATATTTATCTTGGCAATAACATAGCTGCATAAGATGCTATATCAGGAATAATAATGAACACTTCCAAATTTGAACTTTTCTTTTAATTCTTATCTCTGAATTAATCCCCTTTATTTAAGATTCTGTTTATGTATGAATTAGTAATATATGTGATTCATATTAAAAACCAGTACCCTTATTAATATAATATTAAAACTCCATTGTCTAATTTCTGTAAATTCAGACTTTCACTGATATGTCTCTCCATTTATTAGGATATCATTTAAGGACATGATGACTAACAGAGCTTAAAAATATGTCCTTCATTACTACCACATATTTTAGATTCAGTCAAGAATGTTAATTATAAATCCAAATGTGCAAAGTGATACTGGGAAAATATTACCACTGAATTTTTTTCTGGAAAGGGGACTATATTAAAAATTATTGCCAGTATTCTCTTCAACTGACTTCATGGCCTCGGTAGAGAGGCCTCTACATCTTTTAACAGTAACAACAATAATAATAATAATGACAGTCTTTTCTTGAGTCATATTATATTCCAGACACTGTTCTCAGGGTCCCACTTATTCAATTCTCATTAAGCAAATAGGTATTATTATACTACAGAGATTCTAATAAAATCTCTTTCTGTCATGTTTTAACCTTTCTATAACTGCATTTTACAGTTGATATGTTTATTTAGCTGGCAGCATTATTTTTCCTTCTTATTGGTACACAAAATAATGGTGAGTCTCAGTGGCATTTTCGATTTGATGAAATAGAGTATCACTAGCCTCACCTGACAGAAAATCAGGCTCAGAGAAGTGAGGAGTCTTGGCAAGGAGAAAGCTAACAGTGATGGAGTCAGAATTTAAATTCTGGGGGTCTCACATCAGAGCTCATGGTCTTACCACTTCACTGAACTCTTCTTATGATAGGTATTCACTGTGGGCTTCCATGTGGCTGAGTAATATGTGTGGATTATTTAGTCACCTGTGCAGTACATGCTGTTAGTACCTCCATTTTACATTGGAAAGTCTAGACAGGATAAGATGTGATGTGCATTGTCCCTCAGTTTCCCTTAACTTACATGATGTTTTCAGATTTTCCATGGATGGTGAGACAGGTGATCACAGAATAATGTGACTCTCCCAACTAAATTGAGGGACAGATCTTAGCAAGGCAGAATCCAAGGCATACCTGGAAAAATTCTAGAAAACCAAGTTCCAGTATTTCACCTGTGTGTCTGCTCTAATTATGTTTACTCTTTCTTCCAAGGCTATCCAAAAAGACAGTTGTGAATCCAATCATAATCTCACATGTAAAATTAGATATCCCTTCCTGAGAAGAGAAGAAGAGGTAAGCAGATTATAAAACATACATGTGGCAATTTGATATGAAAAATACCGTGTTCAAAGTTAAATATATAAATCCCTCTAATGGTATTTTAGCCTGATATAGATGAGAAGTTTGAGTTCACAATATTGAGATATTGGAATCAAAAGTCAATTATGGCATGAGTCAAACTCAAATATTAAAACCAAATTAAACATTTATACTTAATAATTTATCTGATAGTAGTAGGCTTTTCTGGCCTGTAGAAAAGACGAATCTTTCAAACAGGTTGGTTTAGAACTTTGTATAGAATTTTTTTTTCATTTCTCTCTCTTTTTTAATAATATCCTCACTGAGATATAATTCACGTACCATAAAATTCACTCATTCAAGTGCACAATTCAGTGTGTTTTTATATATTCACCAGATAGTGAATTGTACAGCCATCACCACAATCATTGTTAAAACATTTCACATCTCCAAAAGAAACTCTGTACACCTTACCAATTACTTGTCTTTCTTCTCCTCCAGTCCTTCCCCCAACCTCAGGCAACCACTAACCTACTTTCTTTATGGATTTGTCTGTCCTGGACATTTCTTATAAATAGAATCATATATTCTGTGGTCATTTGTGACTGGCTTTTTTCACTTAGCATGATGTTTTCAAGGCTCATCCATGTATCAGTAGTTCCTTTTCATTTCCAAATAATATTCCATTTTATGGATGTATCCTATTTTATTTAGTCATCTATCAGGTGATGGGCATTTGTTTCTACTTTTTGGCTACTATGAATAATACTATGAATATTTGTGCACAGATTGTGGTGTGGACATATGTTTTTCAGTTCTCTTTGGGTGGAATTCCTGGGTTATATGATAATTACATATAACATTTTGAGAAACTGGAAAACTGTTTTCCAAAGTGACCGCACCATTTTTCATTCCTATCAGCGATGTATGTGTTTCTCAACATTGTTATCGCCTATCTTTTTGATTATAGCCCTCCTAGTGGGTGTGACGTAGTATCTCATTGTCGTTTTGATCTGCATTTGCTTAATGGCTAATGATGTTGAGCATCTTTTCATGTGCTTACTGACTGTGCATATATCTTCTTTGGACAGATATCTATTCAGATCCTTTACTTATATTTCAATTGGGATGTCTTTTTTTATTACTGAGTTATAAGAGCTCTTCATGTATTCTGCATTCAAGTCACTTATCAGATATATGATTTGTAAATATTTTCTCCCATTCTGTTGTCTTTTCACTTTCTTGATGATGTCTTTTGAAACACAGAAGTTTTTAACCTTGATGAAGTCCAATTAATGTATTTATTCTTTTGTCACTTGTGCTTTGCTAACCCAAGATCAAAAGATTTACTCCTATGTTTCTTTCCAGGAGCTGTATACTTTTAGCTCTTACATTTTGGTCTATGATCCATTTTGATGAATTTCTGTGTATGGTGTAAGAAAGAGTCCAACTTCATTTTGTGTGTGTGTGTATTAAATTGCCCCACACCATCTGTTGAAAAGGTTATTCATTCCCCCATTGTCTTGGCACTTTTATTGAAAGTCTGTTTATTTTTTGACTCAATTGTATTCATTGATCTATATGTCTATCTTTATGTCAGTACACATGTTTTGTTTTTATTTATTTATTTATTTATTTATTTATTTATTTATTTTTATTTTGAGAGAAAGAGCATCAGCAGGGGAGGGGCAGAGAGAGGGAGAGAGAGAATCCCAAGCAGGTTTTGTGCTGTCAGCCTGACGCAGGGCTCAACCTCACATACCGTGAGATCTTGACCTGAGCCGAAATCAAGAGCTGGACGCTCAACTGACTGAGCCACCCAAGTGCCCCATTTTGTTTTGTTTTTGAATGTTTATTTATTTATTCTGAGAGAGAGAAAGAGAGAGAGAGCATGTGCATGTGTGTGTGAGTGGGGGAGGGGCAGAGAGAGAGGGAGACAGAGAATGCCAAGCAGGCTTTAAGCTCAGCACAGAGCCTGATGGGAGGCTGGTTCTCACAACTGACCATGAGATCACCACCTGAGCCAAAATCAAGAGTCAGACGCTTAACCAACTGAGGCACCCCACCTAGGCACCCTTGTTAGTGCACACTGTTTTTATTACTATAACTTCTTGGTAAGTTTTGAAACCTGAAAATGTAAGTCTTTTAGCTATGTTCTCTTTTTCAAAATTGTTTTGCTGTTCCAGTCCCCTGTATTTTCATTTGGAATTGAGGGTCAGCTTGTCATTTTCTACAAAAAAAAAAAAAAAAGCCAGCTAGGAGTTTGATAGGAATTACATTGAATCTGTGTATCAATTTGGGAAGTATTGCCATCTTAAAAATATTAAGTCTTTGATCCATTACCATGGGATGTCTTTCTATTTATTTAGATATTTAATTATTTTCAAAAATGCTTTCTATTTTTCAAAATACAACTTTTGCACTTCCTTTGTTAAATATATTTCTAAGCATTTTATTCTTTTTAATGCTGTTTTGGATGAAATTCTTTTCTTAAATTTGTCTTCAGATTATTTATTGCTAATGTATAGAAATATGAATGATTTTTAATACTAATCTTTTATCCTGAAATCTTGCTGAAATTATTTATTAGTTCTAATAGTTCTTTAGAGGATTCCATAGGATATTCTGTATACAAGATCATGTCATCTGCAAATAGAAGCACTCTTTTTTTTCTTACCTAAATGCCCTGGCTAGAACCTACAGTAGTAGTTGAACACAAGTGAGGAGAGTGCCTTCATGTCTTTTTAAAGACCATATTCATTTCCATGAAAAACAGAGAATAATTATTTCATTTAATGATAAACAACATATTTGCATATATGTTGCTTTTCAGTATGAATATTTCCTCCTCCATTCATATGGAGTTAATGAGGGAAATATTTAGTCAAAGTGATTGAGATAAGAAGATACTTTACTTACATGCCTTAGTCTTTAAAAAGGGAGAGAGAGAGAAATACTATCCCAAATACTTATTTCAGCTTCTTTACATTATAATATTTTGTAATATAAGACTTCAAAACAGATCTTTGTCATCTTCATCGCACATCCTAAGAAGTTGATAAACGGAGTTGGACATCTGGAAATGACACATATATAACGAAGTCACTTAGCTTTTCTTTTGCAAATGAGAATTATGAAAGGCCTTTTCCCTTGACACATGTGGCATGGCTACTGGTGATTGAAGAAACTACAAATGACTGTAATTATCATTGAATTCAATAAATCAGTTTAGCTATGAAACTAACTAGATGTGCCAGTTTACTTTTGGAATCTATTTCTTCACTATCCCAAATAAAATTTACTGTGAAATTGCATTTCTTCCCTATCAATCCATAAAGCATATATCATATTTGAAAAAGTACACCCATAATTTCCATTTTTACATGGAAATAGTGAATGTCGACTCATGTCTACACTTTCCCCTGACCACTTTAATTAACCATAGAATTATGTCCATTTCTTAAAGAATAATGACATGGAAATAAAAATGTTACATTTCAGCCATTTAGAGATATTGATTGCAATCTTAATTATTTCTCAAGCATTTTTTTTCTTTCTTTAGAAATTCCTTGCTAAAAGCTCAAATCAAAGTTTCTCATGCCATCAATAGAGAAATGGGAAGATAATTTTCAAGTAATTTTTGCATGGGCTTTGCACTTAGAATATACTTTGATTTCAAAATCTATATTTATAGTTTAAGCATTTCAGTATCAGGTCAAAATGGAATGGGCACCTTCTTTAGCCTTACTTTTCTGCTAGCATCTTTCCTAGTTCTGAAGACTCATAAAAAATTCCAAGACTTATATGTGCACACCAGTCAGGGAGCTCAGGAAAAGCAGAACAAAAAGGAGCTCACTGAGAGACTCTGGCAGTTTGACCCTTTGTGAAGTATTGTAGTTCAAGCCCACCCAATAAAGCTTCTATTGGAATTATGATTGCTACTTCAAAGCAAGAAGAAAACAGCAGAGCTGAAGATTCTTTAAAAAAATGTTTTTTAATGTAGCTCAAAATATATGTGAGAGAAGAAAATACAGAAGAAAACTCCACACATATATGGTACAACCATACAAATCTCATGACACCTGAATTCTAGTCATCCCTTCTATGAATGAGCCTAAATTGATTAAAAGAGCTTTAAAATCAAAGTTTAAAAGTACATGTATATCTTGTTCAATTTTTGAGATGTGATGAGGTTTTATTTTATAAGGTAAGATTTTGTAAATAACTTTATAATTTGAGTCTAAGTAATATCATTAATGTAATTAAATATTTTAATCAATGTAAACATTCTACTTCTTTATCTGCTACTAAACTAAAAATATTTTTATTTCATAGGTTACTTTCAAAATATTATTTCAGTTTAACACATCTTATCTCATGGAAAATGTGACCATTCATTTAAGTGCAACAAGGTTGGTCGATATGTATGCATGACTGTGTTATAAGTATATAATTTCTTCCATTTATTTAGAATATTTTGCTTTATAGATTCACTGGAACTTACAACTTTTATGAGGATCAGTAAAAGTAGAAGGCAATGAACCCCTTTAGTTAACAAAAACATCCTTATGAATAATTAAAAATAAAGAAATTTTTATTTAATGGAACTAATATACCTAACTAGATTAAGCCATTGGTCTAGGAGCTGTAAAACATATTGTAATCATACATCACTTATATCTGCCAAATTTCATTTAAATTTATTTAGAAGTTTACAGGATTGCTAATTTAATTTTTACTGGCAGCCCATAGAGTCAACTGAATCGTTAGATGTCCTTAAAGGCTCTTTTTTTTTTAAGTTTATTTTATTTGTTTAGAGAGAGAGCACATGAATGGGGAAGGGGCAGAGAGAGAGCGAGAGAGAGAACCCCAAGCAGGCTCCATGCTGTCAGCTTGGAGCCCGACACAGGGGTTGATCCTACAAACCATCAGATCATGACCTGAACTGAAATCAAGAATCAGACGTTTAACCGACTGAATCACCCAGGCACACCTAGACTTAAAGTTTTATGATACCTTTTTATAGTTTAATATATTTTATACAAAGAAGTCAGAGCTTCTGAAAGATATCATAGAATACCCAGACTAAAAATGAAAGGCTCATGAGGAAATTGAAATAGTGTCTTAACTTTCTTCTAAGTGTAATCATCCACTGGACCATAAACTTGAGATAAAGTTCTATCTTTTGTTGCTTTACTCCCCAGTAACTAGCATGATCCCTCATACTGAATTAATATAGAGTGAATGAATAAGTGAGAAAATAATGTGTAAATGAATTCTGTATGCTCAGTTTAACTCAACAAATATTTATTTGACATCTATGGACAAGGCATTGAATTAGTCCACAATAGGGAATATAAAAATTAATATGGGCATGAACCTCCTCATAGGGTGAAAATTATAGCAGGGCACTGAGACTAGTATATAAATTATTATAATATAGGGTAGAACAAGGAAAATTCATTCAAAAAATGTAAACCATGTATCAGAAATTTTAAACAGAGGTTGAAATTATATCTACTGGGCAATGAGACCCCAAGAAAACTTTATCAAGATGATTGTAATTGAGAAAGACCTTAAGGGGTGGGTAGCAATTCACAGAGAGGTTGGTAAATAGAATTAGGTAGAACATTTTAGACAAAATATAGAGCTTGAGCAAAAACTCAAAGATGAACCATTAGATCTATTGGTGGAATACTAGATAATCCATTGTAGCTCACATATAGAGAATACATAAAGGAGTAACAGAAGATAAACAGAAGGTGTACATTTTACCATGTTGTGGTAATGTGTGTTGAAATGTATTGAAATGTCAGGATGAGGCATTTTTTCTTAACTGAGCAAGTCCTAAGAAGCCAGAAAAGTTTTTGAGGGGTGAAGTCATATATACAGAGCTGTTTCTTAGGAAGATTAATTTAGCTACAGCAGGGAACAGGTGGGAGAAGAGAAGACCATCCATAGCAAAAGCCCAGTCACATAAATATCTATCACCCAAAGCAAGGTGCTGTCTTCACTGCCCTTTAGCTTGCACAAAGCCACTTAATACACTTGGGAATAGCAGAGCCATTAAAATGTCCTTGTTGTCCATTCTGTGGGACCAGATGCTAGGTGCTTGGTCACTCGGTGGAGGGGGTATGTGATAAAAATAATGAAATCTAACTCTCATTAGATATTTCTTACATCTAGGCACAATGTTAAACACTTGGCACTTATTATAATCATTTATTTATTGATAAATCCCTGTTTTATAGATTAAGAAACCTTGGCAAAGAAAGATTAAATAATTTTAAGAAACCTTGGCAAAGAGAGATTAAAGTGTGTCAATGTTTAAGAACAATCCCATGCACTCTGGCCCCAGAGCCAGTGTTGGTAACTGTTACATACCTCACCTCACATGTGTGTTTTTTTTTAATAGAGGGGAGTATGAGATACGCATATGTATGTATAAACATACATATGTGTTTACATAATACATAATTGAAATGACAACTTAAATCAAGGGAATAAATATATTCTGAACAAATAACATAAGCATCAAGCAATAAGCACAGAAAGACTATTAAAACAAGAAGATCAAAGATTTTATATTGACTCTCCACCATGTGACCCTAGTTGAGTCTTTTGGTGAGGTCCTTGTCTATAAAGAATAAATAAGAATCACTTGTATGATTTGTGTTAAAAACACAAATTCCTAGGCCCCAACTCAGATCTACTAAATCTGTATTTCAAGAAGAGAAACCCAATAATCTGTATTTAACAATTGACCCAAGGATATTTATCATAATCCTTCTAAAGAAGTTTGAGAAACCTTGGACTAAATTGATGTAGTTTTCAACCCAAGCTGCAGCTCAGAATCAGCTTAGAAAATTTAATAATACCCACCCCCCTCCCCACCCTGGTTTAAAAATGACAACAACAACAGAAACAAGAATTCTATCCTTGGGGCGCCTGGGTGGCTCAGTCAGTTAAGCGTCCGACTTCGGCTCAGGTCATGATCTCACGGTCCATGAGTTCAAGCCCCGCGTCGGGCTCTGTGCTGACAGATCAGAGCCTGGAGCTTGCTTCAGATTCTGTGTCTCCCTCTCTCCTGACCCTCCCCCACTTGCACTCTGTCTCTTCCTGTCTCTAAAAAATGAATAAACGTTAAAAAAATTTTTTTAAGAATTCTACCTGTTTATCCTTTTATTTAGTTGCCAAAATAAACTTCCCTTTCAAATGCTCAGAAATGTCTCTAAATAGTCAATGGTTTAATGATTTGTCCAAATGTGCTGTGTATTTCCTAGTGACAGTGAAGAGCCTCCTGAAGCCCTTTTTGATAATGAAGTTAATATTTCTATCCCAGTAAAATATGAAGTTGGACTTCAGTTTTACAGGTAGGAGGAAACTGCATTTTTATGTTGATGTCAGTCTATAAACCCAATGGTTCTCAAAGTGTGGTCTCTGGCCAAGGGCATCAGAAGCACCTGGAAACTTGTTAGAAAGGCAGATTCTTAGCCCCACCCCAATCCACTGAATCAGAAACTCTGGGGCCCAGAAATCTGTGTCAAACAAGCCCCCCGGGTAATTCTCCTGCACTCAAAAGTCAGAGGCCAAGCCTACTAAATAATTTTAAATGTGAGGTGCTAATGATCCTGGATTACATTAGCAGTCCAGTCTTCTGTCATAAATGCAAGCTGCAGATCTAGAAGTACATCACAAATGGCACTGTTCTTAGAGGGCACCAGCATGTTTCTTGACCATCATTCTCATTGTGAGGGATCTAGTCAGCCTGCCCATTCTGGACACACAAGATTAAATCATTTCTCATTGACCAGAGCTGTTTATTTCTTGCATTATTCTAAACTGTCCTTTCCCCTAAGAACTTCTGATCTATCCAAACACAAA
Source organism: Leopardus geoffroyi (assembly GCF_018350155.1). Classification (NCBI taxonomy): domain Eukaryota; kingdom Metazoa; phylum Chordata; class Mammalia; order Carnivora; family Felidae; genus Leopardus; species Leopardus geoffroyi. The sequence goes on along the minus strand of NC_059326.1, from coordinate 200,080,932 downwards.
TCGTATTGGCAAAATTTCCCACTATAATTTCTCTTGCTTAAGCAAGATTCCAAGCTCCTGTTAAATAAATATGTGCAATGTATACAGAAAGTGTAAGTATATGATTCTTATACTTTCACAGTTTAGTGTGAAAGTCTGATCATTTTATTAATTTATTTTCTATGGCACTTTGCTTTTTCTGATAACAAACAACAAAAATGTGAGGAGTATAGGATATACACATAAATTTTGTGTATATTACTTAGCCTCCAAATTCTATTTGCTGTTTTCTATCTTGCTGTTACCACTTCTCTTGGTACAATGATTTTCCAAGAATTTTTCATTTTATTGAAATAGAATTTTGGCAAATACCTATTTGTTTTATTGTACTAAATTCCACCAAGTTCATCCAAAGAACATGGAGAATTTTATGGAAAAGATTGAATTTTTAAGTTTGGCAGTAATAAAAGACTTTAATGTGAAAAGGTTAACAATTTTTTAAATCTATTTAAATTTCAGCACTATGAAAAAGACCAACTTTTAGTCTCATTATTCATTAAATGTAAATGATATTAGTGAATTAGTGGAAACTTTTTACTTGGTAACAATGAAACTTTCAGTTTAAAAACTGTATATATTTTAGCACTTTAAGACCAAATAAACATTAGTGATTATTGAGTGAAATTATATAATCTTTCTCATCCCCCTCAAAGATTTAATTTTAGGTTTCAGAGTAGAAGAATTTGCCTCCAATTTGAAATTTCTACAAGTACTTTTTGTGGGATTACCTAGTATAAAGAAAAAGAATGAGGTCAAATAAAAGTTAAGCTTTGTTGTGTTTTGTTTTTCTTCTTTCAATTAATTCTCAGCTCTGCGAGTGAATACCATATTTCAATTGCGGCCAATGAGACAGTCCCTGAAGTTATTAATTCTACTGAGGACATTGGAAATGAAATTAATGTCTTCTACTTGGTAAGAAATTACCTCTAAATTAGTATAGTAAAGGAATAATTTGTAAGTTTATAAATTAAAGTATTAACAGACACATAGAAACCTGCTGATTCAACAGTTAATCCCTATATTCCAGAATATTTTTTTATAATTTCACTATTTTGAAGTAATTTTATTTAAATAATTATTGATAATTATACTTTGAAGCAATTTTAAAAATCTAAATTTCTAATTTCCTCCTAAGACACAGTTAGATGACTTCCTAGAAAAACTAAACTTCTAAAACCAAAGAGATACTACCTATAAACCTGTAGACTTTATTTGCATTGCAAGTGTGAGTGAAAAAAACACTTTAAAAAATAATTATGACTATTTCAGAAAATTGATTACTTCAGATGTCTTGGTAATATTTTCCTTTACTCAACAAATAAATATGTATCTCCTTCAGCTCATTGCTACCTTTCATATGTTCCTTGTACCACATCCTTAAGTGATGTTTTCTGTTACATTTATTTTTCTCTTTGAATTCATCATAATGAACTTTCCTAACCACTATAGCAAACAATTACGGAATTGAGCCAGACTTGCATTTTAGGTAATGCCTACTTACAGACACAGACTCAAGTATGTTATTCAAGTAAAAGAGGGTCCAATTCAAATGATGAATTTAAATATATATTCAGAAGTATGAATAATGCAATGTTATTATAGGTGAAAATGGTCTCAATCTCTTTCCAGTGAGACAGGAAGTTCTCTTACAAAGTGAAATAATTGTATACTCTCAAGATGCGTTCCATTGTTTTTATCTGTGCTCCTTGCTGAAATTCCTATGACAAGCCATATTCTAGAAATTAGCATGAATGCCAGTCACTTCATTACTGAGATAAATCTTTGAAATTTAGGCTGCCAAGTTCTTCTAACTCCATTTGCTATTCCCAGATTAAAGAATTCAGCAAAACACAAGGAAGGAGAGAAAAAAGAGAGGAATTTTTAATATTATAGATCTTCATATGTTGTTACTTATTAGGGACCAAACTTGAAACATGTACTCTCAAACTATTGTAAATAATGTTGATAGAAATAACATTGTTAAGAATATCCTTGAGCATAATCTTTTGTATGTCTGATTATTTTTTCTTGAATAAAATCTAAAATTGGAGTAATGGAATAAAAAATAATGTGAACATTTTCTTAGGTGAGAGCCAGTGAATTTACTGCTAGAAATTTACTATAGGAAATTACTGGTGGTAGAAAGATTTATTCTCAGAGATATTCTTTTTTTTTTTTTAGTTTATTTATTTATTTTTAAGTAATGTCTACACCCAACATGGGGCTCAAGCTCACAACCCCAAGATCAAGAGTCACATGCTCTTCTGACTGAACCAGCCAAGCACCCCTGGGAGATACTCTTATCAGTGTCATTTATAGTAGTTTAAAAATTGAAACCTGGGCACAATCTAAAAGCTTAACCACATGAAATTGCTTAAATAAATTATCATATATTCAATGGAGAGACAGCTATTAATAATAGTTCAGAGGGCCAATTTAATTTAATTTAATTTTTTTATTTTAGAGAGAGAGAGCATATAAGCAGGGGAGAGAGAGAGAGAGAGAGAGAGAGAGAGAAAGAATGTTAAGAAGGCCCCACACCTAACACATGGTGCCATCCCAGGACCCTGGAATCATGACCTGAGTGAAATCAGGAGTTGGATGCTCCATCAACTGAGCCACCCAGATGCCCCACAGAGGGCATATTTTAGGTTAAAGAAATCTTGATTCTGCTATCTATAAGCTCTGTGATCATGGAAGTTCTTTATTCTCATTCTAACCTTGTTTCCTCATAGGTAAAATAGGGGTAATAAGAGAATCTACCTCATAGGGCTGTTAAAGGGTTAAAGGCAATAATGCAAGCAGTGCCCGGAATATAAATAAATGTTTAACATAAATAAATATTGATACTGTGATTATTATTAAGCAGCTAATAAAAGTCATATTCTTAAATATTCTTTAAGTTTATAGGAAAATACCATGACAATACATTTTACAAGTGAGATGCCAAATTTTATATTTTATATGATACAAATTTTATAATATATGCATAAATGTAAATGATAGGTAAATTGTACACTAAAATGTCACCAATGTAGTACAACTGTAGGAAACTTCTGTTTATTTTCAATATTTTCCAATATTTCTGTAAAGAACTTTGTTTTTAATCAGAGAAAATGAATGTTAATTACAAATTACATGATTTTTTTTTACATTTTGGAAGAAAACAGATGGAATTAGACTGGGAGGCCATGGCAGGGAAGTTCAGGGCATATTACAATAAGAAGGCAAGTGTCAAAGAGCATGGTTAAGAAGCCAGGCACTGCTGGTCAGGAATTTCTAGAATTCCAAGATTAAGGGATGCATTTAGATTTGGCAACCACAGGGAATTGTTTCAGATCTGTGTAGCTCTCAGTCTAGAAGTTTCAGTTAGGTAGATCAGTTGGATTTCCTGGCATCTGTAGATTAAGAAGCTTCCTACTCCCCTAAGGATTTGGCCCAGGAAGGCTGTGAAGAAGGCATAGATCCTGGAAATTATGCTTGCATGGAAGAAGAGAGGGCTATAGCACCTGGTTGCTCCAATTCGATTGCACCTCTTCTACCTGTGAGGACTTTTGAACAGTAAATTCAGGTTCCTGCTGAACCTCATCCTGCCCAACTTTGAGCACCCCTCTCTATGGGCTACACTCACCTTTGGTGGCATGCTGTGATAGTAAGTTTGAATTTCAGCTTAATGGATAAAAATAGAGGGGCGTTGAGAGGAGAGGCAATGTGACTCTCATCCAACCAGATTATCGATTGTTATTGACCCAGTAGCCATAGCTGGGGATACAGTTATGCAAGGAAGCAGGTGCATATCTGGTTTGCCTGTGCAGTGGTGACAGATCCCATGTAGCTGGGCTGAGGGACGATTTGTGGTCTTAGGAAATTATGGCAAGCACATTGAAGCAAACAAAATATGCTCTCTTGTTCTGAGTCGATCGAGTAAATAAATGTTCTCCTTCCTTCCCACCTCCAAAAGTCTAACTAGTATGTCCAAAAAGATGATAAGGATGGTAAATTGACAAAAAAAAAATTAATTCTGAATTTCCTTAATCCCAGTCCTATTTTGGGAGTGGGAGCGGGAGCATGAAGGAACAATATATATTTGTAGCTGATACATATGGCCACTATTGAACATCCCTATTTTTTGCTTAGTTATTTCAGTTCTCTGTCCAGTGCCATCAACTGTCTGAATTCACTTTCGGGTTCAAAATATTTCACAATTTAATTCATCAATTAAGAACAGGCATTCTGCATAATACAGAAAGGGTGCTATTGGAAGAGGAAGAGAGGATTACCTTTCTATTTTTTTTCCTGTAGATTAGAAAAAGTGGACATTTTCCGATGCCAGAACTTAAGCTGTCAATTTCATTTCCCAACTTGACATCAGACGGTTATCCTGTGCTATACCCAAGTGGATGGTCATCTTCTAATGTAAGTCATGTGTGCCTTGGAATTACATCATTATTGTTATCCTTTTCAGTATGTATTTAAAGCCTTTTGTTTTGCGTGCCATTTCTGATAAAGAATTTACCAAAGTAACATGGAGAAGCAGTTAGAAAATTTTAAATAATAATAATGACTTCCATTGACTACTTAGTAGGTATGTTAGTTTCCTACAACTGCTGTGGTAACAAATTACCCCAATTGGGTGGCTAGAAACAACAGAAATTTATTTTCGCACGGTTCTGGAGGCCAGTGTCTAAAATCAAGGTGTCAACAATGTTCGTTCCCCCTGCAAGGACCCTGTTTCCAAACAAGGTCACATTCACAGGTTCCAGGTGCTAGGACTTGGGCATATGTTTTTGAAATCATATCCACCAGAGTAGATTTTAGATAACTACTTGTTGACTTGTGCCTTAAAATGTGTGTTATATTGTTATAGCTTTTATTTGTTTGAGGTGATCAAACAGCTTTGTAAGAAGACTTCTTGATTGCTCCTAAGAACACACACAGCTGCACATAAAACAGCACAGTACTATTTACTCACTTATCCCGAACAGTAGCAATATCACACCCACTTTGTACCCATAGCTTCGAATGAGTCAATGCGGTAAATTGTTATGGTTCAGTCTCTAAGACATAGAGAATTGTAATAAATATTCAAGTAATGCATGCATATTTTCAACATTTAACAATCTGTCTTCTTTACAGAGATTTAAGTTAAATTGTTCTCAGAAATCAAAAAATAGCAATAGTGATAGTTGGATTATAATATTTAAATGCTCTCCTATAAGCAAGGAAAAATTAAAGCTCTACCATTTCTCTCTAATCCCAAAAAAGAAGATTTGTGAGCATGTGGAAAAATTAAAATTGTACCTTTCCTATTACTTATGAACCTTTATCCTTACTACCTTTTATCAAGGATGTAGAGAGTCTTGATGAGCAAGAGCTTTATTAGAGCAAGTCTAGAAAACCAATCCAAGCACTAGCTGTCTTGTAAACCTGCCATTTTAACCTTTATAGGTTACTTACATCTTCCTCCCACATAGACCAAGTGTCTTGTTCTTGGTGTTTAGAGACTCACAAAATATTATTGGATGGATACATAAATACAGACAAAAGTTCCTCTCTTTTTTGTTTGTTTCACAAACCACCATATGAGCCATCATATTGAATAACAAATGCTAACCCCTTTTTTTTTCAGTAGAGTTTTTAAGTTCTTTTCTCCCTTTGTATTATGGGAATTTACAAACTAATGTTTGATGAAAACAATAATTTTTTAAAAATTTTTTCTAATGTGTATTTATTTTTGAGAGAGAGAGAGAGAGAGAGAGAGAGAGAGAAACAGAGCAGAAAGACAGGGAAACACAGAATCTGAAGCAGGCTCCAGGCTCCGAGCTGTCAGCACGGAGCCCGACACAGGGCTCGAACCCACAAACCACAAGATCATGACCTGAGCTAGGCAAGGAAGTCAGACACCCAACCGACTGAGCCACCCATGAAAAAAAATAATTTAATGAGTGTATGAATTATGCAATAGTGCTTTCTACTAACATCCTTCTGTTTCCAAAACAACCTCAGTGATATCTATCAAAATTCAAAAGTAGCATGCTAGCATAATTATTATCTGGGAGTGGGTGTATATGGCTGCTACAGAATAGCTTCTTCCATATTGCACATTTACGAAGATGCATCTTTCATCTCTGACAATGGCTGTCATTCACAGATTCTTCACATTATTGTACTAAGTCATTTTTCCCTCTGACATCTGGCATTGTCTGATAAAAGAAATACTTTCATTTCTTAGAATGCAAACTGCAGACCCAGTAGCCTTCAGGACCCGCTTGGTATCAACTCTGGGAAGCAAATGATTATATCAAAATCTGAAGATCTCAAACGAGGCACAATTCTGGTAAATTCAGATAACAAGACAAGTGCTACTTTTATCTCATGCTTTTTAAGTGAACAAATTCAATATCAATCTAAAAATTACTATCTTTTAGAATATTTTAATATGTTATCTTTTTATTAAATGGCAAAGATACTAATATATACCTCTGGACATTTAAACAGGACTGCAGCACATGTAAATTTGCTACAATCACATGTAATTTGATTCCTTCTGACATGAGCCAAGTGAATGTTTCACTTATCTTATGGAAACCAACTTTTATAAAAGTAAGTGATTGCATTGTTCTCTGCCATTATTGAATTATTTTAACAAATATTTGTTCATTACTTAGTATGTGCAAGGCAGAGTGCTTCTGTAGAAAGAACTAGAAATATTTTTTAAAATGTGGTCCAAGCTCCAGCTCTATTGAACCAACGATTTGGGTCTCATTTTTCCTTGTCTGTTAGCAACTAAGTTATCTCAAAGGTACCCTTTCAGATATATACTCTTTTATCAGTCTCTCTTATTATTTTTTTTTTTTGCACATCTAGAAATAAATACCTATGCAGTATTAAAGTTTGAATTTATCTTTCTACTTTAGAACTCAGTTAAGGGACAAGGAATTATAAAGGGACAATCCTTGACACCATTAACAACAAATAGATCTAACATGTATTATGGATTCATTGTATTAGATCAGACTTTACATATATATATACACACACACACATGCATACACATTTATATGTACTATGTATATATACTTACATATATATATTTATTTTTATATTATATATATTTTATATGTATTGATACATTTATGTAATTTATGTATATATTATATTTATATAATATGACATATATAAATATAAATATATTTATATTTAGGACATTTTTTAGCTCCTAGTAGTCAAATCTGTCTGGCAACAAACTACTTTAAAACTTAATCCATTGTATTTTGTGTGATTTGTGTCTCTATTATAAGTGGTGAATTATATAAAATTTCCATTTTTAGGTTTGACCATATTAAGTTGCTATTTTGTAAATCACAAACTATTGGGTATTGGCAATTTCACGTTTAATCCTAAAAAGCTTCTGTATAAACTTTGTTACCAGAGCATAGCTGTTTCATACCTAGCTAGCTACATGAAAGTGGGGCATGGTTTGAGATTTGGTTTTGCTAAGGATAAATCTGAAGAAAATGATTTTGAAAATTTTTCATTCTATAACAAGGATCTAAGTGACAGTTCGAGTGCAGAGAGGAGGGGAGGGTGATCATTTGAAACCGCCATTCCCATCTGGATGTTAACAAAACCAGTGTTTTTAGTCTCTCAGGAAAATCTCAATTTTAAAAATCGCACTAGCTCAAGCATGACTCGCTCTCACTGTGATTAGCATAATGTATTGAAAATAAATCCTGTTTGCTTTTCAGGCACGTTTTTCCAGCTTAAATCTTACTGTAAGGGCAGACCTTCAGAGTGAAAATACATTACTGATTTTAAGTACTGGCAATCAAAAAAGAGAGGTAAGTACAACTCTAAGTTTTGAAAGCCTTATACATTTCACTCTGGATTTTGTGACACAACGTTTTGTAATTGCTTATAGTCCCTAAAACAGTGACTAGCTAGTCACTGAGTAACAGACACTTTTGGCTTCAAATTATACTTAATCAGCTTCAAGTGTGATTTCAGTCTTCTTTGTAAGAAACTGGGAAAAAGCCATGATATTTACAATTAACATGCCACGTTTGACTTTACTGCTTGTAAGTAACTATCACAATAAATTGATGTTTTTACTTTCACCTTGATAACAAATGATGCATTTGTAATTTACCTCCTTAAAAACCAACGTTATAAAATGCAATTGACATTTGAAGAGCAAACTTGAAAAATGCTTTACAGAAAGTAATGGTACACTGTACAGAAATAAATGTAAATTTTTAAAGGTTTTCTTCATTTAGTCATTGGGAAATATGAAGCAAAAATGAGATATTATTCCCTCATACAAATTCACACTTTAGTCATTGGTAAAAATAAAATGGTTTGAGTTTTTTCCTACTGTATTAATTTAAAATAAGGCCAGAATACTAATTATAGATGTGGATATATAAGCATGATTTCTCCTCTTCTCATGGAGAGTTTAAATATCCCATGTGGATAGTGTGAGTCATAAATCTTTAAATTTTATTTAAGAGCTACCTAACATTCAGATGTTGCTTAAAAATTTCTTATTTCAGGGGCGCCTGGGTGGCTCAGTCAATTAAGAGTCCAACTCTTGGTTTCACCTCAGGTCATAATCTCATGGTGGATTGTGGGATCGAGCCCCACATCAGGCTCCACACTGAATATGGAACCTGCTTGGGATTCTCTCTCTCCCTCTCTCTCTCTGCTCCTCTTCTGCTCACACTCTCTCTCTGTCTGTCTGTCTCTCTCTCTGTCTCTCAAAAATAAATAAATAAACATTTTTAAAAAATTATTTCCCACTAATATGTATTTCAAATAATCCCAATGAACTCTAGTAAGTATTCACCTTTAAGGAATATATGCATATAATGTATACAACATATACATATAATGTTTACTTATGTTATAAAGAGTACTGACAAGGGCATCTGGGTGGCTCTGTTGGTTAAGCATCCCACTTCAGCTCAGGTCATGATGTCGCGGTTCACAAGTTCAAGCCTCGCATCGGGCTCTGCACTGACGGCTCAGAGCCTGGAGCCTACTTAGGACTCTGTGTCTCCCTCTCTCTCTCTGCCCCTCCCCAGCTCGCGCTCTCTCTCTCTCTCTCTCTCTCTCTCAAAAAAAAAAAAATGAATAAACATAAAAAGTTGTTTAATAAATAAAATAAAATAAAATAAAATAAAATAAAATAAAATAAAGAGCACTGATAAATGCAAAGTTGCTCCACATTCAGAGAAGCCAAAATATTACCAGTCAGCACCAAGCCCCCAAAATGAGTATATATTATATTGGAAAAGAGTACATTTGATTCCTAGATATAGTTTGTTAAAATTTTATAATTAGTTTTATTTCCCCTAGGTGTTAGTTTAAAATTCCCTATGAAGCTTTTTATTCAATAGCTCATCCTAAAGGAAAACTATACCTGCATTGTTAAATTACAAAATGATCATTTTGTAATTGTGTGATCTTAGTCACCGATCCCATCCAGATTTCAGTTTCTGTATTTGTAAGTTGAGGGAATTGTTTTAGATGTTTTTAAAATCTGTCTTAAACCGTCTTACTCTGTACATATGTATACTGTTGCAAGCTCTGTATTCCCAAGGTGTCAGCAGGGACCCACAGGGAGCAATCTGAAGAGTTTACATCAGTCTCTAAAATATGTAAATATCGCCCCTGTTAGTTTCCTCCTTTTACCTCCAGTCTTCCCTCTAGCTTAAGGAATTGAGACATTCCCTGTGACAAGCAAATACAGAAACTTGAGCTATTATTAGTTATTGACACCTACTCTGAAATAGTTTTTTTTCTCAGAAGCCTAGGGATGAGACACAGGGCAGACAAGTTTCATAGCAGTTTGACTGCCACATTGAGTAGCTGGAACATTAAAAGCCGTTTCTTCAAAGTTTTCTTTCAATTAAGGCCTGATTTATATTGGGACACCTAAGTGGTTCAGTCGGTTAAACTTCCCATTTTGGTTCAGGTCATGATCTCACAGTTTGAGTTCGAGCCCTGCATTGGGCTCTCTGCTGACAGCTCGGAGCCTGGAACCTGCTTCATATTCTGTGCCTTCTTCTCTCTCTACCCCTTCCCCACTCAAGCTCTGTCTCTCTTTCTCTCTCTCTTTTTCTCTCTCAATAACAAACATAAAAAAATTTAAAAAGAACTGATTTATAGATATTGACTAAAGATAAGTACTGGGAGAGACAGTGTGGTATAATAAAATGTACATGAAGGTGAATATATGTGCAAAAATTAATTTATTTGTACACTTGAGATTTATGCATTTTGCTATATGAAAGTTATATATAAATTTGTAGACAAAAAAAAATCACATTAGAATTAAAATTAGAAGAAGACCTACTCAGGATTTTATGTCAACCTGTGGTGACATTTCAGCCTAAATTTTTACGACTGTGACCATGCACTAAAGTCGATCAATGAATCAATGAATCAATAATACTTATTGTTCTCACTGAGTTAAATTCACCTCTGCTCCTGAACATTCTGATTCATAGGCAATTTACTCTGTATATATAAATTTCTAAAGCATGATATTATAAATATTTTTGGTAACAATAAATTTGACACGGTTAGAGGTGTTGAATAGAGGAAGGGCATTTCTAAATGTAAACTCAATGTTTTTTCTGTATGTAGTAATCAGATTGAGTACATTGTTTGGTATAAAATTATACCCTGTAAGAACTCAATGTACCAGGAGTTATAATAGGTGTTTATTGATGTTAACAGTCTTGTTTAATGATTTTCAGTTTGCTATTCAAATATCCAAAGATGGACTACCAGGCAGAGTGCCATTATGGGTCATCCTGTTGAGTGCCTTTGCTGGATTGTTGCTGTTAATGCTGCTCATATTAGCACTGTGGAAGGTAAGCACCGAAGTTCCTTTGATTTCCTATTTCAACTACCAACAGCAAATTGGTGAAATGAATTATGATTTATCCGTGCTGTGCAATACAATATTAATTAGACAGCCATTAAAAATACTGAGGGACATCTGGGTGGCTCAGTCGGCTGGGTGTCCAACTTTTGGTTTCGGCTCAGTTCATAATCCCAGGGTCATGGGATAGAGCCCTGCGTTGGGCTCCATGTGGAACATGGAGCCTGTTTAAGATTCTCTCTCTCTTCCTCTGCCTCTCTCCCTCACTAGTGCTGTCTCTCTCTCTCTCTCTAAAATAAAAAGGAAATAAAAATATTGAAATGATGGGACCAAGACAAATTTTTTTAAAATGTGTATCTCAAACACTATGCACAATTTAATCTCAGTTTTGTAAAAGAAAAAAAAATCCAAAAATCATGATGGATCTCTCTAGAGGTTGGGCTTATAAGGGACCTTTATATGTCTATAATATTGGGAATTGTAAATGTTTATAAGGAAAGAAGAATGAAACCTCTCTTTTATTAAAAAAAAATAAAAGAAAAGAATGAATTCCTCTATCAGTTTAAGAATATATAAGCAATAGAATAGTTAGGATGAGCATTATCCTAATCACATACCTCTATGCATCTTAAAAACTAAGATTTCTTTAATATATAAAGAAATATACCACATTTTATGCAATAGTTGTGTGCCTGAGTAAGAGATGAGAAATTTATTAATTAGTTGATGGAAAGAGAAAGATTACTGTTTCACTGACTCCTATTTCATATCCTCTTGTGAAACTATTTCTGTTGGATAAATCTGCATATTTACATAGATGTTTGCTTATACTGAGGTATGTGAGATTTTTCAAACTCTTAGTTGCATCATTTTAAAATTAAGCAGAACTGAGGGGTGCCTGGGTGGCTCAGTTGGTTAAGCATCTGACTTCGGCTCAGGTCATGATCTCATGGTTCGTGGGTTCGAGCCCCGCATCAGGCTCTCTGCTGTCAGCACAGAGCCTGCTTTGGATTCTCTGTCTCTGTCTCTGTCTCTCTCTCTCTCCACCCCTCCCCTGTGTGTGCTCTGTCTCTCTCAAAAGAAATAAATAAAATTTTGAAAAGTTAAATAAATAAAATAAAATTAAGCAGAACTTAGATGACAGCATTTGCACCAAATTTAATAGAGAATAAAATCCCGTAGAAAAGTTGAATTTAATGTTCTTCCAATTAAACATCAAATTGGTATTTATTCTAACATAGTATCACCCTATATTTTATCAAATTGTTTTATTAAATCGCTAAACTCTGTTAAAAATGCAGGATATGGCTATATATTCCTTTTTCTAATCCCTGAGCATTAGAATTCTCTTTTAATCAAACAGTTCAAATAATAAATTTCTGTCCTATCAAATTTCCAGCTGTTCCTATCCTTTTGACTCTCTTAAAATAAATAACTTCCTCTTTTGGGGGGTGGTTTACACTGAGAGGGGATGACAAACAAAACCATGTTAGAGATGTAGACCTGTAGCATTTCCAGCAAAGTCTCTAAGACAGGATTAATTCCTTGCTTTCTCAAACCTCCAGCTCTTAGGCGTTACCAGTGCTGTGTCTGTAATACCTGGCTTTGCCACACTGTGGTACCCAAGACCTGACTTAGTGGTGCTGAGGTTGTGCTTGAAACCTAGAATGTGGTTTCTTCATTTACATGCACCTCTGTTACAGAGAGTGTTTTATTGTTGATTTCTTCCAGTGTGATCTATTCTGAGCACTGCACTTGCCCATATAGACTTAGGACCTGGCTGACAAGAGAAAAGGAAAGCCAGAGCTGATATTTGGATAGGTTTTCTCCGGTGGCATGTCTGCTTAAAACAAATAAGTTTTATCCACTTATTTGGTTTTTTGGCCACCAATCTGAAAAAGCATAAAAGTAAAAATAAACACATCCTTCCATACAGTCAGCGCTTTTTTGATACATTCTTCTGGCTTCTTAGATCTTTTTAGGCCCAGGAAGGAAGGTAATTTAGCAACCTTTGGACTGCTGTAACCAGTAGGTACATTTAGTTCAACCAGTTCAGTGGGAGATGCCTCAATGAGAACTGTGACTCCACAGAAACAAAGGAATTAGGACTTCCTGAGAGCTTTCTGCGTGCCAGGAACTGTTTTCAGCTTTTCCACTGTAATATTAACATCAACCCTTGAGAAAGACACTACTGTGAACCTCATTTTCTTAATGAGAAATTTGAGGCATACATATGTTCCCGAGGCCACATGGTTTATCAGGTTCATAGTAAGGACCTCAACCCAGACCATTTCACTTCATTGCCAACACTATGAACCCCTTGCTCTATGTTCTCTCTGTCTTTTGTTCACTCTGTTGTCCTTACAACCTTTTCAACTGAGTACTTTGACTACATTTTATACTTGATAACATTAAAGCAAAGAGAGGTTAAGTAAATCTCCCAAGATTATCAGCTACTAAGGGACCGGATTCAAGCAATGATCTTTCAGCAACACCCATCCTTTTTCCAATACATCCCACTGCTGCAGGCTATGAGGCAGGGCTCTTCATTCTGGAGCTCCAGGAATTGGGTTTTGTTCAAGAAGGTCATGAACTCTCTGAAATGTATAAAAATATTTTGTTTTAGAATGAGAGTCTCTAGTTGGATTCAGTCTTTCAGCAGATCCATTATGCTAAAAAGATTAATTGCCCCTCCTCCTGTTTTAAAGCCATTTTGAACATCCCTGAAGCATGTATTTGGTCTATAGTAGACTCAGAAAAGCTACTGTTATTCCCAGGGATCTTTTTATACTAATTATACCTTGAGCAGAAACCCCAGGACTGTCCCTTCTTTCTCCTCCTTCCAAATCTGAGCACTCTAGAAGTTCATGGGAACTTCCTGGCTCCATACAGGAGACAGGCCAAAGATTCTTACTGGATCTGTGAATCTATTTCAAAAGGCACAGTCTTTATATAATTTATCCCTATAGTACACATGGCAGAAATAGAAATTTGACAAAATCTTAGTAAACAGCTTAAGACACTTAATATTGAAGAGAGAAGGCTTTTAGGGGGCACAGATCTAAATAGACTGAGAAACATGTCCTGGAATATAGTACCACATGTTGAGGGGGAAACTCAGTCAGGCCAATATAACCAATAGAATGGAATGAGACTCAGCCCACAGAGGAACCCTAAGAAAGAAGAACATCTCTCTCTTAGCTTGATTTCATAGCAATGCCTGAGGTTCCATCACTGATGATTTATTTACAAGTCCTAAAGCTTTGTTCCTCATCCAATATTCCTATCTTTGGTGGATGTGGATAGGGAATAGCACTACAATTTTTTAGTTTTTGGTATATTAGTATCAATTTATCCATTCAACATTTATTGCATATTATAGCCAATAAGCACATACTTTCTACCGGGTACTATTTACTTTGACCCTTTGCCATAGGGTTTTGAACTAGGGAAGCATAAATAAGATCTAGCACTTACTGATAAGTAAATATGAAAAGACAAAGAAGGAAAGTGAAAGTTGTAAGTCTGGACACTGAAAACAAACTTAACTTGTTTTTAACCTTGGCTAGTATTAACCTTCACTGGTTTGAAGCTATGTTCTATATTCACCTACTCTCCACTCCTATGACCCAACTTCCACTAAGGACCCAACTTAATAGAATTCGTTGGGTGGAAAAGTTCAGATAGCACAATTAAGTTTTAAAACAGAGCATTTAGTGTGTGAAAGCAAAGGAAAGTTGGAAAGATGCAAAAAGACTTAAGAGGGAAAGGACAGGAGATAAAGAGCAGGGTAGAGCAGGAGAGAGAAAAGTCTTACAATTCACCACCTATTTCTGTGAAAGCCTCATCTGGTTAATTTTTGACTTAGGACATGCGGGCACAAGTTAAGGGGCCTGATGGTTTGTGAATCCAGTACTTTTATTGTTGGCTCAAAGAAAAAACCTGAGACATATAGAACTGCCATTAGAAGAGGGACAGATTCATTGGTTTTTTCTCGTGCTTATTTGTTCTGTTGTCTTTGCCTCATCTACCACTAGATGCCTCAACTAGATTCTGGCATGATGGAAAACATAAAAAAGTTAACTTCTCTCACTTAAAAATGCATACTTTTGACCATTTATGCCTTGTAAGCCCTCAGTTATTCAATAATTATTTTTGAATATATCATTCCCTTGCAAATTTACCATAACTTCCTGATTAAAATAATATGAGCGTATCACACTTTCAAAGAACTAACTTGTTGTCTGCTTGAACTATTATAATCTACTCTGAAATTTACAAAAAAATAGAAAGACCCTTAATTTCCTTTTTAAAAAAAAAATGTTTTTATTTATTCTTGAGAGAGAGAGAGAGACAGAGCATGAGCAGGGGAGAAGCAGAGCGAGAGAGGGACACAGAATCCAAAGCAGGCTCCAGGCTCTAAGCCGTCAGCACAGAGCCCGATTCGGGGCTCGAACACACAGACCATGAGATCACGACCTGAGCTGAAGTCAGATGCTCAACCGACTGACCCAGGCACCCCAATTTCCTCTTATTTAAAATGTCCACATGTGGGGTGCCTGGGTGGCTCACTCGGTTAAGCATCCAACTCTATTTCTGTTCAAGTCATGATCTCACAGTTCGTGGGATTGAGCCCTGCATTGGGCTCTGTGCTGACAGTGGGGAGTCTTCTTGGGATTTTCTCTCTCCCTCTCTTTCTCTCTGCCCTTCGCCCAGTCATGCTCACTAGCGCTCTCTCAAAATAAATAAATAAACTTTATTTTTTTTTATTTTTTTTTTCAACGTTTATTTATTTTTGGGACAGAGAGAGACAGAGCATGAAAGGGGAGGGGCAGAGAGAGAGGGAGACACAGAATCGGAAACAGGCTCCAGGCTCTGAGCCATCAGCCCAGAGCCCGACGCGGGGCTCGAACTCACGGACCGCGAGATCGTGACCTGGCTGAAGTCGGACGCTTAACCGACTGCGCCACCCAGGCGCCCCTAAATAAATAAACTTTAAAAATAAAATACAATACCCACATTTTGGATTAGATTATTACAAAGGTCCCTTCCAGCCCCTATACTTACTTTTATTATAATATACAATAGGAAATATATAAAGTACTTATAATTTTTATAATGTCCCAAATTACAAGGTATAATGAAAAGTTACCCACATTCACCCCTATGTGAAATTTCTTATATGTTCAGAAATATGTTTCTTATATCCAAATTATCCAGCATGTTTTCAAGAGGTATTTCCTGTCAAGTCTATAAAGGCAGATGTCCTGACACATTTAAAGTTATCCAGACAATTCATATCTCCCTAACCTCTCAGTCATAATGCATGTACCAGATTCCCCACCAGCTCTAAAGACCTCAATTTATGAGGTTATTTGATGGAATTTCTCTGCCACATCCCTGAAAAAAAAAGATGACGGCAAAATGCCATTTAGTGCCAGCTGACTGTAGTTTGCATGCTTCCCAAATATTTTCCCAAAACATTTTTAAGTTAATTCACCACATGTACTAGTTCTTACTGGGAGACATGATATATTTAACCAACAAAAAAAGTTTAAAATGAAATAACAACTTAATAAATGTCATTTCTTGACATTCAATATTACTTAATAGGTCAATCAAAAAAAAACCTTTCTCAATTTTATTAATTATTTGTATTATTAATTATTTGCCTGCCCCAAATCCCTAGCATAGTATTAAATTTTATCCAAGGGCTTTAGTATTTATTACTTAAATTGAAATAATTAATTGTATTGTGTTTGATATTTTCTTAACAGATTGGATTCTTCAAAAGACCACTAAAGAAGAAAATGGAAAAATGACATATTTTACAGGAGAAAAATAATAATAATTATTTGATGATCTATCCTCAGGTTTGCCTCAAATATGTGACAAGAAATGTATAGATACAATTAAAGACATAGTCACATAACTTTATGTAATCCATCAGGGATTAATCACTTGGAAAGTGATAAGTCAAAGAAGATCCAAAAACAATACCATAAAAATATATTTTATAAAATGATGAAAAATATTTTAAAATAATTACTCA
This sequence comes from Leopardus geoffroyi, assembly GCF_018350155.1. Taxonomy (NCBI): domain Eukaryota; kingdom Metazoa; phylum Chordata; class Mammalia; order Carnivora; family Felidae; genus Leopardus; species Leopardus geoffroyi. Next base: position 200,063,950 of record NC_059326.1, on the reverse strand, counting down.
TGTGTATTATTTAAGTAAAATTACAAAGTGTTTTGAAGATGAAGATTAACCTGTACAAATATGTTTACATATTAAATCAGCATTCAGAGTATTTAAGGAATGCATAAAAAGACTTTTATGATCATTGATAAGTTAAGCTTTTTTCCATTGATTCCTGATGGATATTCACATTCAGCATGATAGTCAACATTTGTAAATGACAAGAAAAGAGTTAACTGAAAAAGATAACTTCCCCCTATTCAAATGAGAAATTTTTCCTGGGTAAAGTATATATAAAATATGGACTGAAAATATAATTAAATCACAGAGAATACGTTAGCATCTTTGTGTTGGGTTCTGTACTTGGAAAAAAATTTGTTTTCCAAAGTGTTTGGAAACTTTGAGCTGAAGGAAAACCAAGAGTGACTTGATTAAAAGCAGTGCACTGAATGGCTTAATTTAAGCTTTCACAGAACATGTTTCATTTTGATATTGAGCCCTAAAACTCAAAACTTTATGCCGAAAACAACGCTTCACGGCAGTTTTGTGTGGCATACCCGCGATTTGTCATGAAAAGCCATGTTGTGTATGGGATATAATAAGATGGCTTCTGAACGGAACATGGCAGCTTAGGCAGATGCCACGGAAATGCTGAAGTCATCATTGCTGGGCAACTTTTGAACGTTAGGGGTTCCAGGATGTACCAAAAGTAGGAGTTTTCTCAGCTCCTTGGTACATGGTTCATTTAAACCCTCAAGCTGTGAAAGTATGTTTATTTTTCATTTTTTAAAAGGTATTTAACTTTTGAAACACATTTCTTACGTTTATGAAAGGCAGTATTCCATTTCAATATTGCATTTTACCAAGAAGACACTGCTTTATAAGTGTGGCATATCAATATTTAAATAGAACTCCAGAAATGAATTTTAAAGAACTTTAGCTTTGAAACCTCGCACCGACAGAAAGAGATCACACCTCTTTATGAGCTTCTTTGCTCCTGAAGTAATTATCACGGTGCCTTGGACTCTACTGTAGCATAAGCTCCTGGGTTGCTCCGTTGCTTAGGAAAATAACAATGAATGAATGTATCGTAGCCGCATGTGTGAACTACTGCTGTAAAATTAGCTGATTCTTCTGCAACAACTCCATCTCTCCACCTGGCTGACCATCACAAGACCAGCATCTGTCCAGAACCTTATTCAGAAAGTTCTGGACTCTACTTTTCTCAAAAAACATCAAATCAAGGGAGAAATTAAATGCCATAGATTTAATTTTTTAATATAATTTCCAAGGAATTATCTGAGAACTCAACATCGGCCTGCCTCGTGGTGCTCCACATCTACATCTAAGATCCTGACGATCAAAACCTTGCACCTGGGGAGTGCCCAGGTCATCAGTACCCTAAGAAAAGCGCAATCTTTCCAGAGGTTTGATAGCCTCCTGCTGGCCTGTCATTGTTGAGAAAAGTCTACTTTGGGAATTTCCTTCATTCCCACTATCTATCTCGGGTTCAGAAATCATGCTTTCCACCTATTATTTCTTTGCCCAATAAAACTCAGGTCTCTCTTGTTCAGTCACCATGCTGCACAACTCCTGTGCATAGCCTATTCAGCAGCTCTGCTCCAATCTCAACACATTCTCAGAAATAAATCTAGCAGGTAAACTTAAATTCACACGTGGCCTCCATGACTGCTAGGCAAAGCATTCACCAAACCAGGAGTGTGTACATCTTAACTAAATATGGTGTTGACCCAGAGGGAAAAGATGGAAACCATGTCATTTTGAATTTTTTAGAAAAGACAGGGAGAACTGCTGGGCCAGATCAAATAGGTACTTATAATCATGGCACAGTTTTTAACATCAATCATTCCCAGTTTTTAAATAGAATTTAATGGACCAGATATCCATCATCCCTAATACTATAACTTGTTGAGCTTTATGTGTGTGAGCATCTGTGTGTGTAAACACACATGTACACACACCCACATGAATGTGCAAACATAAATCAAATACAAAATATCTCAATAATACCAAATGACAGGGTTTGACAAAAAGGACAAAAAATAAACACAAAAGCTACACCACCAAGGAAAGTTTGATTCATCCACTTTGCATGTAGTTTTCATTTTTATTAATATTTAACTTTAATGTACAGTTCTGCAACTATGTAAAAGATGCAAATGTGGAGGTTCTGATTAGAATAAGTCAGCAGTACATATGTTCTAAAACATAGTCAATGATCAAGAAATATACTAACCTCTACCATTTTATTCTAAAGCACTTAATAAGAAAAGTGAGTGCTTTTTAAAACTATGAGTTTATTCCAGAAACTTTTTTTAACTTTGGTATTTTATAAAATTGACTATTTCTTCCATTGTGAACTTACATATGTATGAAGTCCCTTTCCAGACTAAAGTTAGAAAAGTATATTGGTAAATTATTCAATAACTGGCTCTCCAGGAGGAAAACAAATTCCCTGATTTGTGTCATTTGCCAATTTCCATGACCTAAATAGTCTTGTCATGGCCATTTTCAAGCTACTGATATAACCCTACCATCTTAACAAAACTCCTGAAAATTAATCTGTCAGGTCCCGTGAACCAGTATGAACTGGCTTCAGCACACCATTGAAATAGATTAGATGACAATAATAGGCAATAGATAGATGATAGATAAATAGATATAGATATACAGAGATATAACATGTTGAATATATATATATAGATAGATACACAAATACACACAATATCATCATATTTCAAATTATCCTTAAAATGCTCATCTCAAGCAGACATAATGCTACATGGTTTCCCATTCTTTAACTTCAACTTCTAAAATTATAGCCTTCCTTTAATATTATTAAAATTATATAAACTTTCAGAAGAAGCAAGAATTGAAACCAAGAAAATCTGAAGGGTGACACAGTGAAAATCGGAACTTCAAAACCACTAAGAAGCTGCTTCACCTTCTCTAGGAGTCCATTGCCCTGGAGCAATAGTGTGAAAGTTCATCCTTTGCAAATATTTGTAATTTCTATGATCCAATTTGAAATTCAGTGGTCCAATTTATTCACTTATTTTCTCTGAGCTGTAAAGTCATGGGCAGTTTAATCTGAATATTTCCATGTCATAAATACACTTGAAATGAGTCTTGTGGGGGAGAATTTTTTGCAAAATTTGATGCTTACTCAACCATGATAAATGTACCTATATATGCAAATACCTATAAATATATGTGTATATATATACATATATATATATATATATACACACACACACATATATGTATATATATGTATATATATTCTCTTTTCCTTTTACGAAACCAGTATGTAGACTCAATTGGAAAACAAATCTGCGCCAAAAGCAAAGGTGGCTGCACAGTGCTGGAGTAGAGCTGGGTTGTAGCGGCTGTGAGAAGCCGTGCGCACATCTCTCTAGGCATTCTCTGGAAGGGCCACAGCTTGTACAGTGTGAATGGCTGCCCCGCCATTCCGTACAGTGTGCCTTCGTAGGGGGTAATGTCTTTATCAAACATGTTGTAATCTGTTCTGTGTGAATTAACTATCGTGCTTTGCACAACACTGAGAAAACTAGGGAAGACCCAGGCTCAGAACATGGTTCATGTGCTAGGTGCAATCACGTTGTTGTCCAGAGAGAGACTTCTGGAAAGTTATTTTTAAAAAATAGTATCCTCTGCATCCTTCATTTATTTTCGGCAGTTCTCAAGTTCTCCTCATTAGTTACCCGTCCCAGCCCCCACCAAGGGAGATTTTCTAGAGGACTATTGGAGAAAAATCTGTTCAAAACATGTGCTCTCTGTTTGCTGTGAATACCAGCTTCAGTGAACTGATCATTTATATAGAATTTCAGTCCTCGGTTCTTCTGTGACACAATCAAGGGATGACATGGTATAGGTATAATGTAATAGGGACAAAATGCCTTGTACTTCAGAGATGGGACATCTTTAACAGATTTACAAACCTTTATGGGACACCATCAGCAACTATGCCAAGGGTTGAAGGAAGGGCTTCTAGGATATAGCTATCAGCACCCCACAATCCCCATCCTCACCCATGGACATAATAATCCAAAAAATTAAAAAGAAGACTCTAAAATCTTCAGACTGATGCTATTTTTAGCTTAATTTGTTAACAGCAGATTTTTTAATGCAAACACATCTTTAAGGTGAGTCCACTGGGCAACCCCTTTTAATGTTAAACTGCTGTCGCTAAACCTCTCCAATGTAGAACTTCTGAAACCATCCCAAGAAGTTAACTCTGTAGTACATTACAAAAGGCTATATTCTGCTGTCTCCCAAATGGAAGCACTATTGTGCAACATCTTATGTAAAATAAAAATAGAGCTAACAACTGACCTTGTAATCTGGTGAACAAGTCAGTATCTTTGATCCTCATATTAAAATGTAACCTTGAATTTAGAAATTCCAAGTAACAGCCTGTAACCATTAAGCTTGAGGAAATCTAAAGGACCCTATGTTGGCCCTTAAGCCCCAGCCCCCTTGTCCCCGACGACATCTGGCACCAAGAGGTCCATTTCTCAACTGATGGGAATGGATGCTTCTGCCTCTAAAAAAGGCTAAAAGGACTGAGTTTAACCCCTGAATCCACTACACCCCAGGATCAGCCTGGCCCCACCTCATATCAGATATACACAGAAGCACTTCTTGCTGAAAATTTACCATACTGAAAAATACACAAGGGTGAGTTATCACTTCAAATGTACTCTGCTTTGAGGTCAGCCTTTCTTTTCTTTTTTTTCTTTCTTCCTTTCTTTCTTTCTTTCTTTTTTTTTTTTTTTTTTTGCCTTTTTAAATATATCAAAACCTTTCTACCATGACCAATGAATTCAGAACTTGATGTAAGACTTCCTTGCATTTCTCTCCTGCCACAAGCTGGCGAATTTGAATGCCTTAAGGACTGGGCATTGAAATGAGCCGGAGTCCATTTGCAGGATGTCTCTGCCTTCTGCCTTCCAGTTGGTTTCTTCTGCACAGTGGGGATGTTTAGTTTCGATTTGGAACTTCCTTGGCAAGGCCACTGTAAGTCTTGTGCCCCTGGCAGGTCCTTGAGTAGTTGCATGTTCTTTCTGATGAGTTGACACTCAGAAATCCTTTAATTACCTGACACATCATGGAAAGCATGGCAGTAAACTAGGGACTGGTGACACTCCTAACTATGATGATATTTGATTTTACCATATTTCAAGTCACATCTTTATGAAAAAAAAAAAAAAAAGACTAAGCGGAATCTTACAAGCTCTTCTGCAAAATACTGAGACTCAATGCTTGATCTGTGCGTATAGACTGGGGAAAAAAAAATTTTAAAGGAATCTTCCAAATAATAACGACTGAAAGCCAGGTATCCTCTTGAACAATTCCCAGTTGACATTACCTGTTCCCACCCCCATTTTTTAAGAGAGAGATTGAATGAGGAAAACTGAGTGACATAATTGTTCCTCCACAGAGTAGCCAAGCAAAAGGGAAGCCCCACACAAAAGCTAATGATGGCTTTCTGGGAGATAGCTGCATGGTAGGTCCAATGCCAGGCGGCCATCTTCCTGTCATGCCCCTCAGGCATCTTGCATCTTGAAAGACAGAAAGAAAAAAATTGGGGGGGGAAGGGGAGAGGAAATGAAGTTCTTTATCTTTTATATATGCATCCTTCCTCCTTAAAATACCACAAGCTCCCTTAGACCACATTGTACCCACACACAATACTAACACATGTTCTTTGCACAAGTGAATTGTTGATTAAATAAAAGTATATTCTTGGGGTGCCTGGGTGGCTCAGTCGGTTGAGCCTCCGACTTTGGCTCAGGTCATAATTTTGCGGTTTGTGAGTTCAAGCCTTACGTCGTGCTCTGTGCTGACAGTTCAGAGCCTGGAGCCTGTTTCAGATTCTGTGTCTCCCTCTCTCTCTGCTCCTCCCCCGTTCATTCTCTCTCTCTCTCTCTCTCTCTCTCTCTCTGTCAAAAGTAAATAAACATTAAAAAAATTTTTTTTAAGTATATTCTTACTTGTCTTTTAGCTGGGGCGAATTTCCAAGTTTGATACACTGTCTCAAGTAAAAACAATCATTTGAAGCAGCAGCACATCAGATCTTCTTCATACCAGAATCATTTCACACAGGACATCCTGATACTTAGCATGTAATCCTGACACCTCCTGGCCTTATTTCAGGATGCAACAGCTGTCTCTCTGTGTTCTTCATTAGGAAACATTGGCCTGTGAAGAGAATGGTGTACTGTATTTTACTACTGTGAGGTTTTAAAATTGTTAACAGACAGTGTGAAGAATCGTAAACATTTGATTAAAAAGAAAAATGCTGTATATAATTACTGCCCTGAAACATGTATCATATCACTCCAATAAAGTTTTTGCATCACCTAACATAACGTATATTGCATTGCTTGTTTTTTTACTTACCTCAGAATAAACTTATTAAAATGAATAGCTTAAGGGTGTATGCATTTCTGCAAGACTTTTATTGGACAAACTCATTAGAAGAAAATGTTCTAATCACCTTCAAGAACAAAAAAGCACAACCTTTGTTGACACTAATAATTTTATAGGTGCCTAACTTAAACCCGTTTTTTTTTTTTCAGGTAACAGTTATTAACCTGATATAATTAGAAATAGCTGAGAGAGTAAAAGAGTATTTTGAATATCCAACATATGGTGTATCCTGTACACTGATTTGAGGTCAGAGGTTTGGTATTTTTGGTCTAATTCTTATCTTATCCTGTGCATCAGCTGTGTATCTTACGTCAAGGTAAAGGAGCATCCTGTCTTGTCTATTAACTTTTTAAAAAATGACTCAAAGAAGAATGTGATTGTTGTAATTTTAAGTACATTAGTTTTATCCAAGATTAGTATTTTTCCCAGAGCTCCAACTTTTTTTTTTTTAGCTCCTTCGCAGTTTTTCACTTTGATGGTCTAAAAAGAAAAAACAAAAACAAATTAAGTGTGTCTGTGGTGTTTCCTGTGCACAGTATAGCAATGTGATTAGTCTTTTGCAAACTTGACACAAAAACCACAGAATCCATATTACTGTATATCTTCTTCTGATGAGATGTTTTAATAATGAATTACCTGTTGTATAACAACATATTGGACCACATAGTGAGAAAAAAATACTAAGAAGTGAAAAAAGTTATTTTATTTATTTAATAAGTAATAAAATTACTTAATATATAAGGGCTAGAAGAAAAATGTAGGAAGGAGTGTTAGTAGCAGTCACACATGTTCATCTTGTAAAAGGGTTCATCCTCAAACCATGCTGCAGGAGGACTGAGGAGGTATTTTTACAGAAGAAACCGACTGAGTTACAAAGAGGCTGTTTACAAGGTCCTGTACTAATTTGTGTCAGCACAGTCTCCAATGCCCTGTCTTTTCTCTCTATTGTGAGATAAGTAGTGTTTCTCCCACTTACCCTTTACCCAGGATGAGAATACACGGTGAAGTTACTAGAAAAAAATCTGGATATATTCACTATAAAATAAATGGCATACAATGGAATTTTTTATTTTCAGGTATAGAGCATAGGCACAATTTTCACTTTCCTATCCTTTGTGGTGTCTTTTTTTACTTTTGTAAAATTCATTTGATCATCCACAAGCAGATGTCACGAAGAGTTCACCAAATAGAAGTGATCAAGGAGGACTGGAGGTGACTTCTATTTTATTCTTTGGAATAGTTATATTATTTGAATTGTTTTTAAATACATGAGTATCAATTTTTAAATCAGGAAAAAATTAGAGTAAAAGGTAATATATACACATTGTAGAAAATTTGCAAAACAGAGAAATAATTTAAAAACAATCATAACATTGGCACCAGAAATTACCAACTTCAAATTGTCCTTTTTCTGGGCATACATGCTTATTTTTTTACACATTTCTATTTTGACATACTTCAAATCACAGAGAACATGGTACCCTGTATCTTCTAAAAATGTGACATTATATTTTTAATTTTTCTTTAGTATTAAAGTAGTGATATCTATCAAATTCCTCCCCTTACTCTGGAGCTGACAATAAGAAAAATTATCCCCTCCCCCATTCTCTCTATGTTAATAACCATTATACACACATATACATGTGAACTAGAATTCTCCATTGTCCAGATGTCAAATACTTACTTTTTTTACCTACTTCTTCAAGCAGGGGTGGGATGGCCAGACAGCAAGGAGTGGATGAGGAAAGATGGGAAAGGTAGCATCACTAAGAATAAAAGCAAGTGTGGCCCTATTGATTATGCAAAATCAACTGGGTTATTTTATTAACAGTCTTGAAAAAGAAAGAATTTTTTGCCAAAAATAAGACTTGTAATCATTACATTATAAGCATTAACAAAATGAATTCAGCAAAGGGAAAACAGAAGTAAGAAAACAGGCGACATATAGAAACACATAGCAAATATGACAAAAGTAACTCCAACCGTATCAGTAATTATGTTACAGGTGAATGGTCTAAACTCTCAAGTCAAAAAGCAGAGATTTTCAGGTGGATAAATAAGGTCCATTTATATGCCCTCTAAAAGAGACAGACTTTAGCTTCAAAGGCACAAATAAGTTGAAAGGAAAATGATAGAAAAAAAGATATGCCATGCAGTTACCATAAGAGAGCTGGAGGTAGCTATATTACTATCAAACTGAATGAACTTTAAGATGTGTGTAATACCAGTTGTGCTGGAATTGACCCAGTTGGTTAAGAGTCTGACTTCGGCTCAGATCATGATCTTGCAGTTCATGAGTTCAAGCCCAGAGTCAGGCTCTGTGCTGACAGTTCAGAGTTTGGAGCCTGCTTCAGATCCTGTGTCTCCTCTCCTTCTGCCCCTCCCCTGCTCACATTCCATCTGTCTGTCTGTCTGTCTTTCTCTCTCTCTCCCTCCCTCAAAAAAAAAAAAAAATTTAAAAAAAAGAGGTGTGTGCAATTCCAGACTTGGGAAGATTCTTATCTTGTAAGAAAGAAGGAGACCCCTGGAATTCTTCTAAGTATACAGAAATCCAAATTTATACTTGAGTTGACTTTGATGTCTTGCAGGTTTTTAAGGACTCATTGGTGGCTGAAATGAAACTTCTGTGTGGATTAGAGCAGAATCATGGAGTCATCCCACTCTGAGAGTTGAGTCTTAAATCAATGTATAGGGTCCCTGACCTGCACAAATTCCAGTTACAATGGCCCAATTGCTCCCTTATGGCAGGAATAATAGGGCAAGCACCATTGTCTGTAGGCACCCAGGCTGCCAGCCACTTCACAGATGAATGCAGTTTGGTCATTTGCCAGTGCTCCATTTAGTAACTTGACTGGCAAGAACTGGCTTGAATTAATAAAAGCATCATTGAAACATCTGCAGGTTTGGTCTTTAACTTCCACTTTGCTCAGCTATTTTTTTGTTTTTGTAGTATCTTTCAACCGAGCATGTGTGGCATGAATTCACTTAGATACCACAATCCCGAATGGCATTCCAAAGGCAAGAGTGGAAATGCCTCAACCTGGTAAATAAAGAATAGTATCCAGAATTGGTCATCAGACTGTAATTAGTGGAGCTGGAAGTTAGCCATGCCAGAGACTCTAACCGTCCTTGATGAAATGCCCAGGGCTCTTTAGTTTCACATGCCTAGTTTCTCATTTTCTATTTTCTTCCTTCCTTTACTTTCAGACTTTTCTATTCTATTAGCACCCAAGTACCATCTGCTATTCCTTTTCATACACTTTTCAAACCCGTCTTTCATTCCTGCCCATTCGGCATACCTCATCATTATAATGTGGGTAATTCTGCAAAGATTCCAATTAGTGTGTTATTTCACATCACAGCAGTTGTTCACCTTCTAGGATGGGCCATATCTTCATAAATGAAGATTGTATGTTTAAATGAAGAGTCATTTGTATTCTACAAGAGCTATAAGAATTGGCACATGTGAAGCAGGTACTTTTGAATGGAACTGATGGGGCTGGGTTAAATCTCCCAATTTTCTACAAGAGGGGGAAAAAAAGGAAGATTTATTGTCTACATTCCACGTGCCAGGCAATTTCCTAACATGTTGTTTAATCTTATCAATAACACTGTGGTGATACTATTATTGTTTTTGTTTTACAGGTGCTATAACAGACTCAAAGGAGTTCAGGGGCTACTTCAAGGTTATAAAGCTAGCAAGTGGTAATGCTGACATAGGAACCATGCTCTATCTGGCTTCAAAGTCATTCCCCCCAACAGCAAAGACTTCAGAGGAGGTCATGGTAAGAAAAATGAAAACACAGAGGTGCAGGAGAGCACACATCTATCTTTGTAGTACCTAACACATAGTAGGTACTTCTTTATTATTGACTGAATGCAAGAATTGATAAACTGAGTAAAGTTTTACTTACACAGCTATTATATCTCTCTGGGAGGAAAACCATGAAGATATAGTATGATCACTAGTAATAATAGACTCATATATTTGGAAAAAAATTAAAAATCATCCAGTACTGGATATTTCTTTACATCCTTGATAGTATGATCCAGCCTAGCTCAGACTCTTCCAAGAGTGAGGTTTTCACTATTCCATCTGGAAACCCTGCTCTGGGTTCTGAGAGGTGTTAATTGCTTGAAAGCATGCCCTTATATCTCAAATTCTGATATTAATTCTGTATTAACAACAGCATGGGTGCATTTATCTAAATCTCCTTTAACCTATTAATTATATCTTAGAGTAATGATTCCCATAAACTTACTACTCTTGTGCAGTGCAATACTTAATTTAATTTTTCTGTCTCCATATTATTTCAATATCTAAAATTGCCTCTCTAGTTAATGTCTTTCAATGTATTTTCCTTCTACCAACTGTCAGGACCCTTAGACGAATGTTTTAACTTATCCAAAAATTTAAAAAGTCCAATCTATAAAATTGGATATTATGATATTAAGATCATTACTATATGATAAACTATTTTAAAAATTGGGGCGCCTGGGTGGCTCAGTCGGTTGGGCGTCCGACTTTGGCTCAGGTCATGATCTCGCAGTCTGTGAGTTCCAGCCCAGCGTCGGGATCCGTGCGGAGAGCTCGGAGCTCGGAGCCTGGAGCCTGCTTCGGATTCTGTATCTCCCTCCCTCTCTGCCCCTCCCCCGCTCGTGCTCTGTCTCTCTCTCTCTCTCTCTCTCTCTCTCTCTCTCTGAAAAATAAAACAAACAGTAAAAAAAAATTTTTTTTTAAAAATCAAGACAACATATGGCAATGCAAACATAAAATACAACACAGCTACAATGCATTTTGCATCTAACAATCTTTTCTCATATTGACAATACAAGTGGGTTCTTGATAGAATTATGAAAGTTTATAAAATGAAAGAATGCGTTTTACAAAGAACATATTAGCTGATGTATGGCACTGCCATAGGTAAAAAAAAATTAGTACCACTTATTTTACTTCTTAGATATAATGGTCAGTTCTTGGAAATTCTGATTCTCTTGGCCTTTTTGCTGGCCTTGGTCACAAGCCAGTCTGTTGCCCCCTACAGAATGATATCTGTGTCCTAAGCTGGAAGAAGTTAGGTAGAAGGCCATTCTGTCTTTGTTTAAAAAAATTTTTTTTTAAATTAGAATTACAAAAGATTCCCAGCAGACTTCCACTTACACCTTGTCCATCCTAACAGTGTTACATGACCATTCCTAATGGCAAGGGAAATAGAATATTTAACTTCCAGCCTCTATAACAGAAGCAAGAGATGAGTGGGTGGGATAGGGTATTAAGTAATTAAATTTGTAATGTCCACTCAAATGGTATTTCAAATATAATCAACGTGAATACTATCAAGCTTATTCTTATATGAATGGAACCTCAGACCAGGAAAGATCTCTGAGAGCCTTTCCAACTCCAAAATTCTATGAAAGTACAAGGGAAAACTTTAAAATATTTTTAAAGATGATTTAACAGATGTTCCTCACAATATATCATGAATCTGTACATTGTCTTTGTAAGACTTATCTGACATTTAGAATTCTAAAACTGTACATTGTTTTAAAATATTTAAAATTTTTAAAATATGTAAAATATTTAATATTTATTCATTTATCAAAATGTTAAATTAACAGACATGTATTAAGTATCTACTGTATGCAAGTAATTTTACACCTGAAAACTGAGAAGCAGTCACCCTTCTCTCAAAGAGATATCAAAAGATACTTTTTAATCTGAGGCTAATTGTTTTCTGACAATTCTTTGGCAAGTGTTTTCAGCAGAGTTGTGAATTAAATATGTTTATTCTCAAGCTCCAGTCTCTCTTTTCCAAGGAAGTCCTACTGTATGCCACACTATGATTTCTCCTTTCTCTAAATTCCTACAGTAATTTATAGTCTGTCCCAGTTCATATGACACTAAATGACATTTTAATTTTATACATACACATTTACCCATCTATACCTATTCCAGGCCCTTCTGAGGATAAAACTGGGCTCACATTAACAGTTACAAATATCCTTCGATGAATTGAACCCTTTGTTCTTTGACCTACAGTCTACCTAGTCCAGGCCCTTAAAAATAGTCCCCCTCCAATTCTTTCTGGAATCCCCAAAGGGGCTGTCTCATGCTCATGAGCACAACTTCCTGGTTGTCCAGTGGTGTCTGCCATTTTCTTCCTCTAGTTCTTGATGGTGGCATCTTTTGCTGATGGCATCCTCAATACAAAGGTGCTCTGCTGTCTTCTCTTCTGAAATGGGGATGAGAATACCTTCTCTCAGATGCCCTTGTCCTCTCACTCCTAAAAAAAAAGCCCCCCAAAATAAAAACAAAGCAAAACAAACAAAAACACGCTTTTTATTTTAACCCACCAACAGGAGCCAGGAGAGACACTTTTCCATAATCAAAGTTGCCCTCCTTTGAGATGCCAGGTCTTGTTTTATCTACCTCCTCCATTAGGCTAACTTCATTTATAAAGCTCCTCAAACCTGAATGCAAAATAACGCCCAGTGAATTCTCCCATCGGTCCTCCAGACCTGCACAAGCAAAGTCAAAGCAGGGGCCCTTTATTGGGTGAGTACCTCTGACCCTGCAAGCGGCCCATGAGCTTCTTGAGGGCAGGATGCATTATACTTCTGTGTTGCTCTGCCTATTTTCTGTGCGCTAGTGAGCCACAACAGGTACCCAGTAAACCTGTGCTTGAATGTGACAGGACCTATTTAGCATGAAGAGAGTAACTTTTCTCACTGCAGAGTTCAGAAGTTAGCTGAAACAAAAACGAAAATGAATGCAAGATTTTCCCCAAAATGTTGCTTGAATTGCATTTGATGGCATTATCAGGGAGGCAGCCTTGAACTGACAGAAATAATAGACGAAGAGGGACTGCTCAGACATCCTAGGACTACCTAGCTCTCCAATGAGGCATTTGCATTATGGTTAAGCATTATTTCCACTGACTATAAAAGGAAACATCCATTCTCTTCAATCAATTTTTAGTCAAGGCAGGCAAATGTGCTTACACTGAAAATGCCTTTTAAAGATGTAATTAAATATGAAGGATTAGTCTCTCTTCTTTCCTTTCGTAGACATTGTGGCATAAACATTGGCATTTCATTTCCTTAATTCACATCCTAAGTTCACTTCCACCAAGGCTCCTTCCTCAGGTGGCATTTCTGTAGCCCAGACTTCACCCCATCTGTCTCCCTTTCTAAAAACTTATAGTCTCTCTCTAATTTGGATTTTAAAGGTCTTTAAGTCGTGATGATTGAGATATAATTTACATGCAGCAGTTTATCCATTTCAAGTAAATAGTGCTACAGGTTGTGAACAATGAACAAAGTCAAGTAACCACCACCACAATCAAGATATAAAATATTTCTGGGGTGCCTGGGTGGCTCAGTTGGTTAAGTGTCCAACTTCAGTTCAGGTCATGATCTCATGGCTCATGAGTTCAAGCCCTGCATCAGGCTCCGTGCTGACAGCTCAGAGCCTGGAGCCTGCTTGGGATGCTGTGTCTCCCTCTCTCTGTATCCCTCGTCAAAAAAAATAAACATTAAAAAATTTTTAAAAAGATATAAAATATTTCTATCACCCTAAATATTTCCTCATGCCCCTTATAGTCACTTTTCCTCTCCTCATCCCCAGCCTCCTCAACGGATCTGATTCCTGTCCCTTTAGTTTTGCTTTTTCCAGAAGGTCGTATCAAAGGATTCATAAAGTATCTGCTTTTTCTCATTCAGCATGTTTGCCAGTTATATGTTGCTTATATATCAGTGCATTCCTTTTTATTGCTGAAGAGAATTCCATTGTATGGATATATTTTGTGATAATGATATATTTACTAGTTAGTTTTCCTTGTCTTTGAAAATTACATGTGTGGTGGGCAGGAAGGGATTGTGATTATATTATAGTTGGCTGTTTTCATTTTGTATTCCTATGAGACAATATGGCCTTGAAAGAGAATCATGCCTAGTACTGAATGAACGCACTCAAATTTTATAGACTATATAAACAACCTAATAAACGTATGTGATTCTTTTCCATACAAAAAACAGCTTTGAAGAGTGTGATCTGAAAGTCTGTATCTCAAAGTATAATTTGGCCACATAATGTGGTGGAAAAAAGAATGAACCTTGGAGTCAAGGAGACTTGGGCCCACATGCCCGCTCTGCCATTGCTAGCTGCACTTGCTTGGACAAGTGTCCTGACCTTGGCTTTCTAAAAGTGAGCTTCTTCACGCCCATAAATTGTGATGAGAAGTCAAAATAAGACAAGCGTAAAATAATAATACTCGTAGCATTCTTGGCACTTGCTAGATAGTAAATTGTTATCTTACTACCTTCTTCTCAGCTCCCTATCCTGAGTAGTCTTTTTGATATATATAGATTTGTAATTTGTCATAATTTAGGGCAACAATTTAGGGCTTTTCCTTTAAGTTCCAAGTAACATATTTAAACTATCTGAAATGGTTCATTGTAATTCTCACTGTGGTTGGCAATAACAAATATGATTATTTTTTAGTAAAAAATTTGCACATTTTCTTTTTGCCACAGTTTATAGAACATGCATCCTTATTGTAACCATGTAAAATGGCAATAGCTGGGTTTTATTTTGGTTCCAATTAAGTTATATATTAATGTATAGACAAGTGACTCCAGAACTGGTTGACCTAAGCTTTTCTTATCAGCTCTGGTGTTTGTCGCTTATCTTCTTCTTCATCCACCAATTCATCTCTGCAGCCTACAAGCCAAAGATGATAAATACAGGAAGTTCTGCTGCTTTGCTACAAATATGGAGAACCAATAAGAGGAACATATAAGGTAACCTTAATTTCGGAGGTAGGGATGGAAATATACTATCAATAAAAATAAAAGGCAACTTATACACAATAATGTATAACATACCAAGAAGATGTGTGTATATCTTGGATTCTCAGCCTGAAGCATGCAGTAGTTAGCTTATAGTATTACAGTAAGATTTCTCTGACTCAAGTGCTACTTGGAGATGTATAGGAACTCTGGGCCAAATCTTTCTTCCTGATCTTCTGTGGATTACCAGAATGTGTATCTCACAGATATCAATTAGCAACACTGTCCTCATGTCATTTCTTTGATTGCTCTAACTACCATGGTGGTCCCAACTTTCAACCCAGACTGCATGACATGGCGCCCCTATCATTGTTGTCTTCTCTTGTTGATCACCTGAACAGGTTTGGTGGTTTGGGGGAGGAAAAAACTTTTTCCCTCTACTCTCCTAGGTGCTATGACTAGGGCCCCATGAGTTAGAGGGGCAAAGAACAGATTACCAAGAAAAACAAGTTTATTAACACGTATATCCATGTACACATGGGAAACTCATTATGGTAACTCAAAGGGCTGGTTAGAATTTGGGGATTATATAGCACCTTAACAAAGAACAACAATTTTGTAGACAAATGACAAGATAGACGAAAAATGGTTTGGGCTTGTAGCAGGGGGCAAATAATGGAAAGGTAAATATATGGAGAAACTCATAAAAGTTAAGGGCTAATGAAGAAGGTTGGTTATATAGATTTCTCTGGTGCCCTCTCCAGGCTGATAAGAGTCTAGAGTTGTCTCTGGTGATTAAGAATTGTCCTGCCTTTCCTGGTAGAAAGGAAAAACTAGAGAGACTTTCTTGTTTCTGCTTATTCTCTATGGCCTTTAGCTCAAAATGATCCTTATATCAAAGTAGCGTATTTTGGGGTGGTGTACTTGGAACCCTTTCAGTGACTTGTAGTCAGTCCCTCTTCTGGTTCATGATCCAGTAATGTTTCAATTTAAATGAGAAGAATATTTACCACTACATTTATGTCATAACTTAGCCCAAAATATAGCACTATCTTTTACTCTATCACTGGGATGATAGAACCATGTTTACCATTTTGTTTTATAATCCTTTTACTATCCACACTGCCCTCCATGATTTAGAACTGACACCTTGCTTTACTCAAATTAACCTTGCCCCTTGAAAACCTCTTGTTTCTTGGGTTAATGTTTTACACCTTACTGTCTCCTAGGGGTAATTCCTTCCATGGATGTCTCATAGGTCAAATAGATGTATGGGTCTGCCAGACTAGCCCTCCAGTCTCTGTCTGGGATCTTAAGTTAGCTTGCCTTCTATGAGTGCCTCCTCTGGGCCCTCTAGTTGGAGGACATACAAATATTCATGCATGTGTGAGTACATACACACATACCCATACACAACATATTTTCAAAAATCTTCTAATATTATTTAAAAGTGCATTAAAAATATAAATATGTAATGCTGACTTATCAAATTGAACAACTTAAAGTTGTACAGTTTACTGTATGTTAGTTATATCTCAGTGTAGCTGTTAAAGAAAACACAACTATAATCCCTTCTAAAATCTTATACTTAAAAATGTTTACATAGATGTATGGAAGAAGTTTGTGCTGGGGCTGGAGCTGAGATTTAGTCATATATGTCATGTGGAATTAGGTAGCTAGAGAAGGAGAAAGTGGAGAATGGAAAAGAACAGAAGCCAACTTGCAAGGAAATATGGTGGAAAAAATTCTGAGCCAGACTCAAAAACAGAGCCAAAGGTCAAAAGGAAATAGTATTTCTGGATTTAATGTGGTAACTTGTTTTAACATTTTGTGATTAAATTACCCTGGACACAGTTATGCATCCTGTGAGCACTGGGGAGGGAAAAATGGCTGCAGGTGAATCTGACTGGATCATGTAATGAATGCACTGGGCCATAGGCAAGCCTTCTGGGGATTCCCTCTAAGAGAATATCAGTCTAAGAGGAGGTAGCAGCCTCCTCATTTTAAAGCAGAGTTCCAAGGAAATCTGAAAGCATTAAGTCATCACAAGTTGTTAAAATAGAAAAGGATCTATGCCCATTTAGTGGTGAGGGAGGGCACGGACCTCAAGCAGCAGGGACCAACAGCAATTAACACTGATCTCCCAGTGCACATATATATGTCATGACCCATGGACACAAGGAATAGTTCATGGGCTAAGGGCCCTACATATATAAGGGGGAACAGTGAGAGGAAGACATTTAGACATTTGCATGAATGGGATCTCGTCTGCACTCAGAAACTGGCAAGGCTGATGAGTTTCAGTTTATAAATGTGTGAAAGTCACTACCTCTACATACATGTCATGGGCCACAACTCTAACAAGAAAACTAACTACATTATCATACTGTAACATGTGAAAATGTATGGTTTTATAGGCTTTAAAAATGTTAGCCCCCCTCCTCAAATTTAAGTCTTGAGACATCTTCATTTGCCTTTAGATCTAGAGACTTTTGATGGAAGAAGCCACTTTCCATATAACGACTTTTATAAAAGTTCATGTCGAATCTAAAGAAAATGTGCCTAAATATTCTTTCATTCATTAAATGGCATAAATCACACCAAGTTTCCATATTCTCTGCTCATACACCTCATAGGATTTCATCTATAGCAAGACTCTGTAGACAATATTTGGTAATGAGATTTCAAGCTTATTGAGGACAGCCAGGTAACATTGGTTCCTGTCACAGTGCTTGGACTATTACTTTGCACATGGTAGGTACTAAGTAAATATATGTTAAGTAAATGAATAAATGAAAAAAGTGACATTTTTGCAAGATTTTCATCTTAATCCAAGAAAAGGATCATGTTAGAAATTATAAAAATGTAAGAGGGAAAGAGAGGTAAGAAGTCCAGAGGAGAATTATGCAGGAAACTTAAAGAAATACTAGAAGACCACAAGCTAGACCAAAGTTTGTGAGCCAAGAATAGAAGTTTTGCTTTCTCATATAGCATAATAGAGAATGTAGAAGCAGAAAAGATTTAACGATTAAGACTGAGTTTCCTGGCAAAACAAGTTCCAAATCTTTGAGGCTCTCCCATCGTCACTGATTTCATTCTTTTGATGTATAAACAAAGCCCAATGGCCTACCAGTCAAATAAATTCTAATGGCAAAATTGGCTCAGTTTAACTTTTTGATATTAAACATTTGAAATGTAGTTCCATCTAAAAGCATAGACTCCAATCTAAATGGTACAATCAAGATTACTTCAGGGGCACCTGGGTGGCTCAGTCAGTTAAGTGTCCAACTCTTGGTTTCAGCTCAAATCATTATCTCACAGTTTGTGAGTTCAAGCCCCACATCAGGCTCTGCACTCACAGCATGGAGCCTGCTTGGGACTCTCTCTCTCTCTCTCTCTCTGTCTGTCTTTGAAATTTCCTCATATCCTTTCAATAATTTACCTTAGGCTAGTTAAAGTAAGATTGATTTTTCCGGCTTGAAAAATAACTGATGTCTAACTGAAACATCCAAGTTTTCCAGAGACAGCAAAGAATAGCCATATAGCTAGTCTAAGCCATCATATGACACATTTTTTAATAAAACAAACAAACAAACAAACAAACCACAAAAAAATCCCTGAAGTACAGGGGAACAATGTTTTCCCTTCACTGGACTTTTCCATGTTCTTAGGGATAAACTTCCTAACTTCTTCTTTTCTCTGGTTCATCTTAATACGTGAGTCAGATGTTAGTTGAACAAATGTGTTTATTCATTAGTGGAAGAAACATTTACTGAGCACCAACTCTGTGTCAGGTCATGTTTTGGGGACTATGAGTAAGGTTAATGAGACATGGTCACTGTCCTCAAGGATGTCCAATAGGAAAAATAAAGACAAAATATTAGGAAGATACCAGGGAATTTCACGGAAAGGGCAGCCAGAGCTCCCAAATGACTGGAAACAGAAAATAGAATGAGAAAAAAAAACTAAAGTAACTTCCCTCTCTCTTTCTCTCTCTCCCTCTCTGTAATTCATGCATGCCTCAGTGTCTTGGTCTCTCCTTTCTGTTTTCTATGAATACCCACTAATTGGCTTTTTCTATGCTCATTTAAAAAATGGCTGCCCCAAGTGAACATGAATTCCTAGTCCCTGTGGTCAGCAAAGACTCTCTAAAATCTCTGTATGCTGAATATCACTGTCTAGCAGAAAATCTAATCAATCCAGTTTGGGTCAGGTGTCTCTCCATATCACTAGGAGGCAGGATGACTTCTAGAGGGAGATCATGGCAAACTCTGAGAACAACCTGTGGGAAGAGCTGGCAGATTAACTTTGAATGTCTGCTACACACATGAAAGTAAATAAGGACAGTCAATTTTAGTAATGCTAGAATAAAAGTATGAATAAAATGCCTAGATGAATTGATGGGTCCAGAGCCTGAGGAACATAGAATTAGTTTTGTTTATTTGTTTTGTATTTAAGTTAGAAATGCCTCTCTTATTTTGGGACATCATACAACTCAACAAGTGCCTGGAAACATGTAGGTGAGTCAAATTCAATGGATTCTGAAGTTTACTCAGTCTTATAGATTTACTGGGTAACATTTGAGGAGTCACTGGTTACCTCATTTCAAATTTTCCAGGAGTTACATAGAATTTCACATTTCCTACCCTTTTCAGGTCTAGGTGGAAGAAGGTGGAACTCTTCAGAAATTCATTTCAATTTAGCAATTATTTTTAGGAACTACTTGTCATGTACAGGACTAGACATGATATAAACATATAAGACTTCAGAGATCTAGGATTTAAGTGAGAAAGTGGAGTATCCACATAACTAAAGTCAAATCATACCAAAATAGATACAAAAGAGTTTTGGTAAGAGAGACAGCAGAGGCAGGTTGAGGTTCAACTGAGAGCTTAAACACTAAGGTGCTTAAACTTCATCCTGCAGACTTCCAAAGATTTTCAACAAATCCTGTGTTTTAGAACGAGAATCATGATAATAGCATAGAGTGGAGTGGAGACAGGAGAAGAGGAAACATAGAGAGATTGCATAAGAGACTGCCATTGTGGGGAGAGATCAAATGGACTTGAACTAATGAGTGTAGCAATGGAACAGAAAGTAGGGATGGATAGATAACCATGTTAAGTGTAAAGACAAAATTGACATGGTATGGTGGTAGCCCTGAGGATGGAAAGCAGAGGTTTCTGGTTTAGGTGATTGTACATGGGGAATGAAATAAGCAAAGAGCTGGATTTGAAGATAAAAAGAGTTCAGAGAGAACACTGGTGAAAATTCATCTGAGCCTCCTCTCCAAAAACCCCCAGCCAAGGGTTGGAAAGAAAAGAGTGGAGAAGCCTCGCTCCATCCCTTAGCAATTCCCAGAATGTGGCCCCTGGGTGTCTCCAGACTTTTTGAGGTAGTCAGTAGGTCAAAACTATTTTCATACTAATACTGAGATATTATTTGCATTTTTCACTGTGTTCACTTTTGCCTTCAGTGCGAGAACAGTGATCATCAATAAGAGTAAATATCTCATTTTTCCCCACTGGATACTCACAGAAAAGGAAAGAGAGGGAGGGGGCAGGGGGAGGAGAAAGGAAGAAGAAAGGGTAGGAGAAGAGGACAGAGGAAGGGAGGGGATGAGGGAAGGTGAGAAGAAAGGAAGAAGGAGGAAGGAAGGAAGGAGGGGAAGAAGGAAGGGAGAGAGGAAGGAGAAAGCTAGTTTCACTTAAGAATGTCCTTGACAGGGGATGCCTGGGTGGCTCAGTTGATTAAGCTTCTGACTTCAGCTCAGGTAATGATCTCATGGTTTGGTTTGTGCTGACAGCTCAGAGCCTGGAGCCTGCTTCGGATTCTGTGTCTCCCTCTCTCTCTCTGCCCCTCCCCGCTCATGCTTTCTCTCTCTCTCTCTCTCTCTCTCTCTCTCTCTCTCTCTCTCTCAAAAATAAACTGTAAAAAAAAAAGAATGTCCTTGACAAAGCAGTAAAAATTAACTACCTTTATTAAATCTCAACCCTTAAGTACATGTCTTTTAAATATTTTGCATGAGTAGATGTGGGCATACACATGCTTATGCTGCACACTGTAATCAGATAGTTGTCTCAAGGACCTATAAATGGAACTAGGCACATTCTTTTTTTAATGTTTATTCATTTACTTTGAGAGAGAGGGAGAGAGAAGGAGGGGCAGAATGAGAGGGAGAGAGAGAATCCCAAGCAGGGTCCGTGCTGTCTGCACAGAGCCCAACAGAGGCCTTGATCTCACAAACCATGAGATCATGACCGGAAACAAAATCAAGAGTTGGGTGCTTAACTGACTGAACCACCCAGGTGCCCCCTAGCCGTGTTTTTCATGGAACACCAGTTTTACTTGAAAGAACACTGATAGACAAACTATAACTATTCAGACTTGGGTATCTGGTAGACATTTCTCAAAAATGAATGAAGTGGGCCTTTCATTTCATACAGAACAACTGATAGTATGCATGGCTAATGATAAAATTCAAGCTTTCAAATGGAAGTTGGAATTTTGAAAAATGTGTGTCTGCTGGCATGAGCTTGACAGCTTCCCAATATATAGACTTTTCTAATGAGGTAGGTGAAAATACGATTATTTTGATATTGTGTAATGAAATGTGTCAATTATTGGAAAATCTGCATAACTCAGTGAACCAACATTTTCCAAATAACCAATGCATGATGGGACAAAACCTTGCATGAGTAAAAGATCTATTCAAAGTGCTCAATAGACCAATGAATTTTAATGCACTATGTGTTGGAGGAGGTTATTAAGAGGATGTGACTGCTGATTAACCTGCAAGATGGACCCAGGTAACTGGAGACTTCTTATCCTTTCCCCTGTCCCTGAAACATATGTTCTGCCTACTGTTTCCACACTAGAAGCCACTTCAGGGACACAGCTTTGAGAAAGTAAGGTATTATTGAGACCATCTCAACTGTATAAATGACTGAACCCTGCTTGTTCAGGCCTCTACATAAACTTAAGATTCTGGCAGCAAGTATGGAGATTTACTCATTTTGTAGCCACTCCAGACAAGCCAAGTATATAAGTTCCCTTGCTTATTAAAATTGTCACTGCCCAATCTGAAATGGTCTGCCTTTTTCTTTTCTCTCTCCTTGTCTTCCATGTATGGGGGCCAGTTTCAAATTTTAACCCCAGGAACTTTGAGGTTGCAAATCAACACTAGGGTAGAAAAAGTTTATTGATGTGGTTTCAGATTCCACATTAGAACTAGCATTTAGGAAACTACTACTTGTTGATTTTGAGGGCAGTATGAAAGGAATATCCACAATTATGTCCTGTTTTTTTCAATTACATGTGTGTGATACCAAATTAATTCATATAATTTGATTGAAAGTACATATAGCAACAGATTGGGTGCAGGAGCAGATATGAGAATCCAAGTGGTTTTTTTTTTTTTTTTTCCAAGTGTTTATTTTTTAAGCCAGACAGTGAAAAGATTGGCAAAAATGTAAAACAATGCTCTTCTTCTCATGATTTTCTTTATTTGAGGAAATATAGTTATTTTTTGTAACATATGCTATTTATGTCAACACATAAGAGCCTTATTGTTGAATTAATACATAATGAATTAATACATAAATATTGGAAAATGTATGTTTCAATTTCTTACATGGTAAATATGGGGAGAAATAATCCACATAAACAAAAGTTCTTGGGGATCCTCAATAATTTTTCCAGCTTTATTAAGGTATAATTGACAATTATAACTTGTATATATCAAAGATGTACATCAGTAGGTTTTGATATACATAGTGATGTGATTATCACAATCAAGATAATTAACATATCCATGATTCACAGTTACCATTTTTGTTTGTTTTCTTGTGAGAACACTTAAGACGTAATCTCTTAGCAAGTGTCAAGTATTCAATACAATATTATTAATTATAGTCACTTGGTTTTACACTAAACACCCAGGACTATTCATAACTGAAAGTTTGTACCCTTTGACCAACATCCCCCCATTTTCCTCACCTCCAGCCCTGGTAACCATCATTCTAGTGTCTGTGCTATGAGTTGACTTTTTTAGATTCCACATGCAAATCTCCACATGAGATCTCCACATGAGATCCTACAATATTTGTCTTTTTCTGTCTGGCTTATTTCACTTAGCATAATGTCCTCCAGATTCATCCATGTCATTGCAAATGGCAGGATTTCCTTCTTTTTTATGGCTGAGTAATATCCCATCATCTTGTCCTTGTGTGCAGAGCTGAGCGACCATGGTGCCCCAAGTGTGGTTGCTGATGATGTTTCTCATCGAGGGCAGTGTGGCTGGGGGCACTGTCTACCTGGTGTATGACCAGGAGCTGCTGGGGCCTAGCAACAAGAGCCAGACTGTCCCTCGGAAGTCTGAGGAGGTAGTTCCCCCAGCCATAGACTAGTTAGCCACTGTGTGTGTGAGCAGACCAGTCTGAAGATACCCCAATTCCCAGCACCCCCAAAGTTTAACTTTCACATCCACAGGTCCTGGAATTCAGGCATCATAATGGTGATGTCGGCTCTCTCAGTGGCTCCCTCCAAGGAGAGCTGGGAGTACCTAAGGAGCAAACTAAGTAGCCTGTCAGAGGAGAGCACCTGCCCCAGTCAGGAACAGGGGCAGGGGCACCAGAGACCTGGAGACTCCAGACTGGGACTGGGACCCCACTCCAAGGGCAGCTCCCAGCTCTGCCAGCCCAATAAAGGACTTAATGAAATGTGAAATATATCAACATTTATATATCTCCATCATCTTTTATCCATTCATCTGAGAGTTTCTCAGTAGTTTTAAGTGTAAAGGTCTCCCTGAGACTAAAGAGTTCAAAAAGCCCTGCCTTAATTTTATTTCCTCAGAATGTGGTGTCCAACACCTAGTCAGAATCGTTCCTAAGAAGATTAAGGCATGAGTTCTCAAACTGCTTTTTCTCAAGAACGCTTTATAGTTTTAAAATTAATGTGGGGCAGGAGATGACTCTTTGTTTCTTGAACTTTGAAATTTTTGCCTGCTCTGGAAAAATATAGCTCCTGATTTATCTGTACCTCATGCCAGCATAATGTTAACTTGTCCAACTCTGAGCACAAAAGCAAAGAAGGGAGCATTTTCCTCTTGAGCACCCAGAGACAAAGCACAGATTCCTGTCTCACATGAAGGGAACTATACTGCCTCCCAAACAAGGGTCTGTTCCAAACACTTACTCACATTTCAGTGAGTCAGAAGGAAACAGACAGATATTCATCTCCCTGAAACCTGGCTGACTTCCTGCAAGAAGTCTGTGAGGAGAGTCAAGGTTGGGGGTCAGGGTTAGTGAGCAGCCACCTAAGAGCTCTCAGGTGATATCTGGAGTCTTAGTAAGCAGGTGAGGACTATAGACAGGTCAGGAAAAAAAAAATGCCTTCGAGTGTTTGTCAGGATTAGTCAGTAGAATTAGTAAGTGACAGATAAGAAAACAGGAAACAACCAGGGGCTATACATTTTGAATTCAAAGGTATTGGGTTTATAGTCATGATGATAAACAGGAGCAGCTGATGAATACCGATTTAGTACTTTAAAAATTCAAGATTCCGGCCTCAGCTATAAAGGGGAGCATTTGATTTTTACCAGTTAATTAAGTCCTTCCACCCTGAACCACTTTACTTCTTTTTTTAATGTTTATTTACTTATTTGGCCGGGGGGGGGGGGGGGGGGGGGGGAGGAGCAGAAAGAGAGAGGTGGGGAGAGAAAAAGAGTATCCCAAGCAGACTCCACCAAGCAGTCAGCACAGAGCCGGATGTGGGGCTGGAACCACCAATAGTGAGATCGGGACCTGAGCCAAAACCAAGAGGTGGACACTTCAAGGGACTGAGACACCCAGGCGTCCCCCACTTTACTTCTGAGTGGCAATATCCCAAGCATCACACAGTGCTCATACTACCTGCTTCACAGAGATTTGGAATGGCGATAATAATAATGATTGGACTAGTAATACTTTAACTGTAATTTATTAAAACACTTGACTATTTCACAAAAGAAGTCCCTGGAAGAATTCTGGTTTCAGTAATGTGCTGGGGATTTGTGAGTGAACTTTCGAAGGAAAAACCAGGTTTAAAGAAAAGTGAATATCCTATTTCTTAGGTTGGCAAGTAAAAATCTCAGATAGGGTTATAGAATGTCCTTTTTCCAGATCTGAGACTAAAGTAATGGAAGGAAGTGGTCACAGTGTAATACAGACAAAGAGGAAGAGTCACAATTTCATATATGGGTTCTCACTCGTCTCTGTGTCTTTTAGTAAATCGCTTAAACTCAGTAATCACATCAGCTGCTTATTATCTTGGGGGAGAGGAATGAATGAGAACTACACACACACACACACACACACACACACACACACACACGGTGCTCTTGCGACAGGTCTTGCTTAAATATACCTCGGATAATCATCACTTGGGTGCAGATCTTCTTTCCTGTCGAGTTAGTTTCTAACCTGGTCATTCTGCACTTATTTTTGTCCGTTTCTCCACCCACTTGAGAAAAGCACAGAATGCCACGCACCGCGCCACCCCTAAAAGCGTGGCTTCGGGCTCGCGGCTGCCCTTGCTCCCCACCTCTGCACCTCTGGAGCTCCCCAGGCTCCAGGAGCCTGGAGCCACGAAGGGCTGCAGAAGCAGCAAGGTTCTCCGGATGGGAGACCAGGGGTCTCCTGCGGGGCGGGCTGCAGGCCATCAGGGGGCGGCGTAGTTTCAGGCCGGCTCCCGCCCGTCGGGTGTGCCCCGCCAGTCCAATGCAGGGCAGGAAAGGGGCCAGGCGCCCGGATCCCAGCCCCGCAGCTTCGGCGGTCCCAGGACCCGGACCTCTCAGGGCAGTTAAGGTGCGGTTTCCGAGGGTGTGGTGCAACGCAGGTGCCCCGAGGGGCTGCAGGGCCTGGGCTCGGCGGGGCGGGGCCGAGGCAGATCCGGTGTTAGCCTGGCCGGGGGGCGGGGCGGGGCGGGCCTTGGCGCCCCAGGAGCTGCCAGGCAACTTTTCTCCGTCCTCACCCCGGCGGGGGAGAAAAGCTCTCGGGACGGCTTCTGAAGAGTCCGGGTTCTGGAGTCCCTCTGCAAACCGAGAGCAGCAGCTACCGTCCCCGGGCAGGCTCAGGATGCGGCCAGGATGGACAGGGGGCGCGCCGTTGCTGGTGTTAGTGCTCAGTCAAGGTAAGCGGGGAGTTCGCTCTCCATCCGCTGCTGGAGGGACCTGCGCGGGGCCTGGGCGCAGGAGGGAGGAGTTTGCGGGATGAGGGGCGCAGGCAGCGCGCCTCTCTGCTGGATTCCACGTGGACCCCGGCTCCCAGCCATCCGGAGCTGTGTAGAGAAAGACTCCCCATTCCCTCTCTCCCCCGCCTGGTGTCCCCATAAAGCCTGACTCACCCTGTCTGTGAAGCACCCTTCAAAGTCAGTTCACTGCGCGCTTTGGTTTTAGAGCCACGCGCACGCACACACAGGCACAGGGGCAGTGGAGACTAAGGGGTGTCCTGAAGGTCGAGAGTCCCGCAGCGTGGTTTAGACTGCCCGTGCCGCCCAGCATCCGCACCCGAGCGTTCTTCGGGTCCCGGGAACCCGGTTCTGGAAAGCAGCATGCACCACCCCAGCGCGATGCCTGCTGGCTTTGCAGGAGTCTGGGAGCCCCAAATGCTTGTTTTTCAGCCCAAGGGTGTGAAGTATGCTCCCATTTCTTCAGGCCGCAGTACTGACGTTTCTTCCCTTAGGGGACTTGGAGAAACCAAGCGCCTCTTAAATGCTTGGCAGATGGGAATTCTTCCTTCCCTTCTGCCTTCCTCCAATTGTTGTAACGTTTCTGTTCAACTTAATGTAAACCTAGGCCAGGAAAAGTTCTTTTTACTTTCTTGATCTCAGCTGCTGCCAGCAAGAGAATTAACCGAGGCCATAGCTCCAGCTGCAGGGCCTTGAGAGTGGGACCCACCCATCACCTGACTCCTTTTGCACAAAGTTGTGTGACCATCATCCTTCACGTGTACCTCCTCCAGATCTTTTCCAGAGCCTGGTGTGTGCTTACGATAGGAACTTTAGTTTACTGGGAGGAGGAGGGGGGAATCGCATTTAAATTTTGTAGTTTGAGGGGGATCTGAGTGGCTCAGTCGGTTAAGCGGCCGACTTCGGCCCAGGTCATGATCTTGCGGGTTGGTGAGGTTGAGCCCCACGTAGGGCTCTGTGCTGACAGCTCAGAGCCGGGAGCCTGCTTCAGATTCCGTGTCTCCCTCTCTGCCCCTGCCCTACTTGTGAGAGAGCTCTCTCTCAAATATAAAAATAAGCATTGGGGCGCCTGGGTGGCGCAGTCGGTTAAGCGTCCGACTTCAGCCAGGTCACGATCTCGCGGTCCGGGAGTTCGAGCCCCGCGTCGGGCTCTGGGCTGATGGCTCAGAGCCTGGAGCCTGTTTCCGATTCTGTGTCTCCCTCTCTCTCTGCCCCTCCCCCGTTCATGCTCTGTCTCTCTCTGTCCCAAAAATAAATAAACGTTGAAAAAAAAATTAAAAAAAAAAAAAGCATTAAAAAATTTTTTTAATTTAAATTTTGTAGTTTGAACAGCTATCAAAACAAGTGTTTTTACAAAGAATATAAGTATTTCCTAAAATATACACAAATATTTCTTATCCTCCATTGAGACATTTAGGCACGCTATTTGTTACTCTGGAAGAAACCTAATCTAGATAACCCTGTAGCATTTACTTCCAGTCAAAGATAACAGAGAAATAGCACCACCATCCCTACCCCCAGCACAGACTATGCATTATTAGGTTTTCCGTCTAACTCTGTGTCTGGTGCTTCACAGATATTCTGTGCTGGGCCCCTAAGAGTGTTTTGGGGGGCCATCAACCTTAATCTGGGGGGTTGGGATAAAGTTGGAGTCACATTGAAATCAGTCCCTGGAACACCACAACCTTCCCAAGAACTAATAGACATTTAAATCCAAGCTTTTCATCTTTCTTTAATTACCCATTATTAATAGAAGCTATGGAAACATAACATCATTTTCTTATCTTTGAAGTGTTGAGGCTTGTTTTTTAAAGAGCAGTGAGAAATACTTTAGTGGAATGTATTGCTGCAAGGCATGAAGTCAGGTATAGAGATTCTTAACCTGGAGTTAGTTAATAAGGACAAATCAGTGCAAGCAAGCAAAGGTGATTTAAAATGACGTCTGTACAAATATTTTTTTACATTTATTCCTTCCTCCTGTTTCAGTTACTTGCATACTCAAGAACTAAGTTTTCTCTTAATTCAAGGTACTCATAATAAAGCTTTGTCATTTGTGATATTAATCCAGGTTCCTAGGGAAGCAACGTGATTTGCTGATACCACGAATATCCAAGATTAACATGAATAATTGAATGTCTGGGTCAGTGATAGCTGAAATTTTTTATGGCATTACTCTGTGTAAAATTTTTGAATAGTCATCATTACTACACACACACATATAGTTGTTTATAAATTATATACCCGTACAATTGTGTAATATAAATACATATCAAAAATGAAAATGTAACAAGCATATGTGTGTGTGTTTATATATCTTACATCCTCTCCAGTATACATGCCAACCAGTGTAGAAACTTAAAACCCTCAAATCTCATTTTAACACTTAGAGTCAAATACACTTTCTGTAAACCTTCTCATGGGTATTTAAGAAAAAGCAGTGCTCAGAGTTCAGTTTCATATTTATCACCTCGCATTGATCACCCCTTGGTTTAAGTGCCTGCAGTCATCGAAATGGTAACCGGCAGGCAAAGGATGGAAAAGAAAGACCGTAAGGGGCCCAGATAATTCATAGTCTAAATAATAGGTCCACAGAGGAAAAGAAAGTGTAATTTTAAAATGCACGATGGCACTTACATCCTCGTGTGCTGCCAGGCCATGGATAATCCTCATCTTTTCTCCCTGTGTCTGGCGCCCTGCCCCGGAGTCACTGCCTCTTTAATGAGTACCTTCAAATCCTTTCTCTAATTCCCTTCAACCTGCAAATACTCTAATTTCTCTCAGAATAAGTAAATCCTTCCTTTAATATGTATTTTGGCAGCTCTGTCCTCCTGAGACACCCTTGAGACACCCTCCACCTCTGTCTTCTAGTCTCCCTATTTTCCTATTTTCCAGGTGGTTCTTCCTCACTCTCTTTCACAGGCTCCTCTGTTTAGCCCAGTCCTTGGTGTTTAGAGTTCCATCCTGGGTCCTTGTCTTCATTCCACCCGTTCTCTCTGGGCTAGTTCCCCCACTCAAGTCAGGATCTCCAGCCAGACTCTTCTCCTGGTTCCAGATCGAGATTTCCATCTGCTACCAAATATCTCCACCTAGATGTCCTGTAAGCATGTCCTCAATGCATCCTCAACTGAAGTCAACACCTGCCCTCCAGAATTCTCTGCTGTATCGTCTCCTATTGTGTAATGGCAACATAATCATGCAAATGCTAAACCTGGGATCTTTTCCCGTGTTTCAGGCTGACAGCCCATCTCCAAGTTCTGTCCTTCCTCCCCACCTCCTATAACTTCCGCCACCACCCTTGCTTTCTTTGTGTCTAGACAACTGTAAAGTTTTTTTTCTGTTTTTTGCTCTCATCCTTCTGGTCCATTCTTCTCATTGTCACTAGTGTTATCTTTCTAAACACTCATCTGTATCCAGTCAACCCCTTGCTTCAAACTTTTGGTGGCTCCCCATCTCATGAAGGGTGAAGTCCAGATTCAGGCTTTTCTCTGCTACACTCCTCCTGCACAGACTCAAACACGGGTATATGTACTGCATGTAGGCCCATACATGATACACACACCCCAAAGCCACATACATACACCTGTACACATCCTTCTGTGTTCTGACTGCACTTGGTCAGACCATATGTAGTGCTATTTTCCAGACTATTCCCTTTGCCTTCACTGCCTTCATGCTTTTTCCCTTCTCCCCTTATCCCTTTGTAATTTACCACTGTCCTATGTTAGAAGAGACAAAGCCAAGCAAAATTATAAAGTAGGGAAGTTTTTACTTTATAACGAAAAGAGGAGTCTGAGGTAACCTCTAATTTCTGGAACCAACCCTAAACCACCTCTTCCCCCTTATGCTCAGCACCTTCACAGCCTTAAACCACCCTCTGATAAAGTAACCTCCCACCCCATAGCTCTCCAGCTATACCTGCCCCACCCCGACTAAGCTTTGCTCTCAGAAGTCCTGGTTCACAAGCCACTGTTTGATTTAAATCCATGCTTTGGGGCTCAGGATCAGAATTTAAAGACAATTATTCACACATTTCTGATATATAGACATATTTGGAAGCAATTGCTTAAATGTTAGCACTGTACCTCCTCTTTTCTGAGAAATTAAAATTGCAGTATTGCCTATATCACATTGTTGTGAGATGAACACCAAGATAGGTACATTTCAACACCAAGAATCAGTGAATGCATCAGCTCGAATGAATTCCCTCTAAAGTAGGTGATGTCTGTTCCTGTCTTAATGTGTTAACAGCCTTGGGCCTATTAAAAGGCAGAAGCCTGGTAATGTAAAGAGATGAGCTTCTAATAATGGAATTTTAGACATTCATAAAAATAAAGACACAAATCCAAGTCAATATGTCAAATAAAGAAGTTCAGGAAGAATGGGAAAAATATTTGGGACCAAAAATATCATCCTGATGTCATAAGAATGTTACCACTAGAGTCAAAAGTTTTAATCTGGACTATTAGCCTTGCTCAGCTTGGGGAGTTACTGAGGTAGGATGGTTTTTGTGTTGTTTTTTTTTTTTTTCTTTTGTTATGGTGACTGATTATTTACCTAGAAGAACACGTAGAAGAATGTCTCTCTAAAGAGAAAAAACTTAATACCTCAAATCCTGAGACAACAATAGATTCTGTATATGAAGGTGATTCCTGTGATGCCCCTTCAGATGACCTGTAGGTGCTTTGTTGATCTGGCCACAGTGAATTCCAGAAAAGTAGTATTTGAACATATTTTTAGGCAGCAACTTTTATGCAAGGAAACCTGCTAGGCCCAACTATAGGAAACTTGAAACATGGTCCAAAGAGTTTACAGGCTATTTGGAAACAAGTCCAACCATGAGGGAAGGACATTGTCTCAGTCCCTGGAAGGTACCTAACCAACTTCAGACCCTTCCATCCTCCTTTCTGACAGAAGTCCAATTATTGGGTTACCTCCTCCTCTGCACAGCTAGGAGGTCAAGGGGACCTTGAAGGGTGGTTGCCCTGAGCCATTCCTGGTCATCTCATACCTTTCTCTAATGTCTGATTTAGACATGGGCATGTAATTACGATGACATGTGGAAGGAAATCTGCTTGGGGACTTTTGGGAAAGAATTTTTCATTCTTAAGAGAGGCATTGGTTAAGAAATGTATTGCCAGGTCGTGTGAAGCTTGCAACAGCTATAACTGTCCTACAACCATAATGTCAGCTAGCTTGAGGATAAAGCCGATACACTAGCCCTGTGGAGAGACAGAAAGCAGGTCCTTGATATTGTCTTTGAGTTTCTGAATTACTGAAATTTAGAGTCATTTACCTATTTGTGCCTAAAAAAAAAAGTCTATGTAATTTAAAATGTGGTTATGTTGTTTTTGTTATGTTGTTTTGTAGTTTATGCTTATAACATACATATGTACCATAAGTTTCTATAGCGTAATAGTTACCATTTGGTCACATATAATTCATTGCTAAATGAGTGGTACAGAACTTAATGTTGAGTTCAGAGGATGGAGAAATGTCACTGTGATGCATATAAGTAGCAAACCTCCCCACAAGTCTTCACGAGGACAGGAAAGAATCTTCACTATTCGGATCCGCTGTGAAGGACTGCAGAGGTCAGAGTCCAGTTCTCCCCTTTTAAAATGGCTGTCAGTGATAATAATAGAGTAACATAACCAGGGAGAGGACCCAAGTCTCCAAGTTCCTGGGTCAGATGTTTTAGATACTGGAATAGGAAAGGAGAAAGCCATTATGTCCACAACATACTGTTCAAGGTATTCACAGAGGGTGAAAGCTGAGAGGTTAACAGGCACCCGACCATAAATGACCTTGTAAATGGAAGTCAGAGCATGGATTTTTGAGGACAATGGGAAGGTTTTGAAGGGCCTTAAGCAGGGGAGTGATATGATCGGATGGTTTCTTGAGTAGATCACTCCAGTGGCAGGGTGGATGGTGGATTGAAAGGAGGCCAGACTGAAGGCACTACCTTTCTTAGTGCTGGTCTTGGTTTTATTGGGAGATGATGGTGCTAAAACTCAGTAGCAGTAGGGAAGGATCACAGGGGATGCATTTGAAAGGTAGCAAGGGAGAATGGACAGGATTTGTGGTTGATTTATACAATGGCAACAAGTGAGGGAGAAGATAAGACGGAGGCCTAGGTTTTGGGTGTGGACAACTCAGTGAGGTGCTACTGACTGAGACAGGGAGGCAAGGAAAGAAGGCAACTTAGACAAGAAAGATAATCAGTTCACTGTGACACGTTGTTAGACACATTCAGGAGCACATGTCTAGTAGGTAGATAGTTATAGATAGAGCAGTGTTAGAAGCAGGAGTGAGGACAACAGGGGCTAGAGATTTAGGAGTCAGGGGCATCTAGAGAGTCGCTGAAGACACAGCATTGATGAGTCAGGCAGAGACCAGAAGACAGAATTGTCCACAACCCAAGGGACTACCTGAGAGGGTCAGGTGAGGAAGAGGAGATGCCAGAGAGAGAAAAGAGCAGTGGGAGCAGTAAGTAGAAAGAATACTACAGTAAGTGGGGCACCACACAAATATTTTGAGAGGGAAGTGTTGGTCAGTAGGATCATATTCACAGAAGTCAAGCATGTTGGACAGCCTTGATGAGGACAGTCTCCATGGCATGAAAAAGCAGAAGCCAGAGTGGGGTAGGCTGAGGAGTAAATAGACCATGAGGAAATGCAGACAGGGTCAGGAAGTTAGATAGTAAAAGAGAAAAGGGAGTGGCTGAGGGCCAGGAGGGGAGAGACTTCATAACAATTATTATAATGAGGTGTTTTGTGTTTGTGTTTGTTTTTTGTTTTTTGTTTTATTTCTATTGCTTATGGCATTGCATGGTCCACTTGTGCTTTTTGAGAACTGCATTGAGGCATCTGTATGTGGCAAGAGTCCCTAACACAGGAGAGACTGGGGGAGAGGAGGAGCACTGATATTCACGGCAAAGGGGTCTCAGAGAAGGGGGGGATGGAATGCGATGGCCACAACAGCAACAGCTCTGGCAATAGCTTGGGAGCCACAGATGACCATATAGGGAGGGCAGAGTAGGTTCTGGCATATGACATGGAGAGGATATGGGCTGATGAGACCAAGCTGAAATTGACAGCTGTGAGGGGTGCAGAGGGAGACTGCCAAGTTGTGGGAATAGGCACCCCCCGCCCTCCAGTGTGGCCACTTGGGTTGATGAAGGAGCCCTTGTATTTATTTTTGTTTTAGAACGTACTTACTGCACTAATGTAGCTGTGATTAATAAACTTCGCATGGATTTTAGGGTACATAATATATAACAATATTCCAATTCTGGTCGCAGAATTAATATCCGTGCTTTAGTCAGATTTCCTAAAAACACACAGGTTTGTTTTTTTTTTTTTCAGAGCTACAGGTATGTTTCTCTAGTTAAACTTTTAGTTCTTTATTTCTATCCAGTATAATAAAGATTCTCAAAGTCATCTTTTCGAAATCATAGTCCCATATAACCCAGAGAATTAGAGTTGGGTTTGAAAGGTTCTGTTAGTAAAATATTGAAGGCTTTTATTCTGTGTAACTCAATGGTGTTTTCACAGTGTTTTAAAACATTTTCATTTAATTATATAAATTAGAAAAGAAATTAATGTCAATTCTTAATTTTGTTGAAGTTGTGATTAATCCAAAGAGCTAGTATTCAAGTATTTTTTCCAGTCTGTGCCTGCTGATTCTTGTACACATAAATTACATTTACCAACCAGTATAAACTTGAACTGCATATTTTTCTAATGTTTCCAGGTCCATAGAATATTGGGACTGTTCATAATTTTCAAATATATTGTTCTTCCTTTGAAAGAGTTGTCTGTTCTGTTGTCCAAACAGCTCATGGCAACTGCGATCTTGTGAGTGAAGATTCCCGCATTATTATTCTGTGTTCTGAAAGGGTAACTGTAGTTCTTCCTTTTAGTAGTTTAAAGTGACTAGGGACAGTTTTTACTACAGAAGCCATACATAACTCCTGATCATTGAAAGGCTTTCTGTATAAAAAATGAGGCTAATGTTTAAACAGAGCCATGGAAATAAAGGAGTGATGGACACTGTATTGTCAGTGTAAGAGATTATTTCATTGTGTTTTGAAAAGCATGAGCAAAGCTCTTGCGCCCATGGGTGCCTTGAACATTGGCAGTTGTCATTCTCTCCCATTCATTTGAAGGTGGCCTTTGTTTGTCTTTGTGCACGCCTGATCTCATTCCCATGGATACCGTGTGGAAATGCAGACTGAACTCAATCTGGCTTCTGGTCAGCTCAGTCAGATAACTCTATTCCAAACTGTTTACCAGTTACCTTCAGGTCCTTTCACCAAATAACTTCGTGGATGTTTGTTAGAATATGGACACTGAATATTTTGGATTCTATAACCTTGCCTAAGCCATATTCCAAATGCTAGTGTATAAATAGATATTTTACAGCAATTGACTTAGTTTTTCTATGTAGTTGTTAACATTGTTGAGGGGAAAAAAAGAATAACTTAGCCTTGGAAATGGAGATACTTTTATGTGATATTTGTTTTCTTTTTAGTATAAAAATGTAATAAATAGCCTGAATAAAAAAAAAAAAAGCCTTAATGAAAAATTGAAAGGTGATTAAATAAATAATTTATGTCAATGTCTTAGTCCATTTGGGCTGCTATAACAAAATACCACAGACTGGGCAGCTTATAAACAGAATTTTTTTGCTCACTGTTCCAGACACTGGGAGTTCAGCGTGGTCACATTCTGGTGAAAGGCCTCTTCCTTGGCTGGTGGAAGGGGCTGGAGTGTCTCTGGAGCCTCTTTTATAAGGCACCAATCCCATTCATGAGGGTGAAGCCTTTGCACCTCTAAAGACCCCACTCCCTAATACCATAATCTTTGGGGGTTAGGATTTCAACATAGGAAGTTGGTGGGGGGGGGGGGGGAAGAGGACACAAACATTCAGACCATAGTCCATAGTAATTAAGAAACCCTTTTAGCGGCACCAGGGTAGCTCAGTCAGTTAAGTGTCTGACTTCGGCTCAGGTCGTGATTTTATGGTTCGTGAGTTTGAGCCTAACATGGAGCTGTCCACTCTTAGCACTGAGCCTGCTTCGGATCCTCTGTCTCCCTCTCTCGCTGCCCCTCCCCTGCTCTCTCTCTCAAAAATAAATAAAAACATTTTTAAAGAGGAAGAAACCCTTTTATTATCAAAGTATTTAATTTTTGCCCCCAAATGATAGGACACCATTTTATTACTACTTTTTTGTTATGGTCTAAGTGAGATATGACCTTAACCTTTTTTTTTTTTTTTTTTTTAATTTTTTTTTTTCAACGTTTATTTATTTTTTTTGGGACAGAGAGAGACAGAGCATGAACGGGGGAGGGGCAGAGAGAGAGGGAAACACAGAATCGGAAACAGGCTCCAGGCTCTGAGCCATCAGCCCAGAGCCTGACGCGGGGCTCGAACTCACGGACCGCGAGATCGTGACCTGGCTGAAGTCGGACGCTTAACCGACTGCTCCACCCAGGCGCCCCTGACCTTAACCTTTTTAACAGTACAGCCCCATGGTCTCTTACCTTTGTCCGTGTTCTCTCTTTTTTAAATACTCTTTATGCCCCAACCCCTATTCTGCACATCATTTATGTGTCGATTCCATCAAGACTCATGCACCCCAGGAAACCTTCCTAACCCCAGTCCAATTTGGGTATCCTCCTCACATGCATAGCAGTTGTCACTTTCTATCTCAAAAGCCTGCTTACACAGCTCTAACCCACATAGACTGCAGACCCTGAGAAGACAGGGGCCATGTCTTTTTCACTTGTGCCAAGTTGAATTTTGTCGAATGAGTGATGACTGCATGAGACATGTAGGGCAGTCACTGTAGCGTGAATTAAAGGCACATTTTCTGAATGAAGGCCAAGATGAAAATTTCCTAGTTCTTTCCAATTAGAGTATGCAAAAAAGCCTCTACCTGCAGGTTTATCTGCATTTGCTAAAATATTTCTTTCATTGATTTTTTTCCCTTCACTTCTTTGACTGAGTTTGTTTGCTCCTAAAATATCTCTTCTTTGTCTTGAAATGTCCAAC
The DNA here is from genome assembly GCF_018350155.1 of Leopardus geoffroyi. Classification (NCBI taxonomy): domain Eukaryota; kingdom Metazoa; phylum Chordata; class Mammalia; order Carnivora; family Felidae; genus Leopardus; species Leopardus geoffroyi. The sequence continues at coordinate 200,027,419 of NC_059326.1, read as the reverse complement.
CAGGCTAGCTGTATTTGAAAAGTAACAAGATGAATAAAAGTATTAGGACATCACTGACGTCTTTTTTCCCCCAAGCACTTTCCCATTCGCCTATTCTGTTCTCATAAAGCAGCACCATAATTTAGCTTCAGCTTGACTCTCTCTCCCACTGAATACATTCTTTAAAATCACCTTCAGTTCTGTTCATCATTGTATTCCCAGGACCTGGCATATAGTAAGTGCCCCAAAAAAATGATTGGTAAAAAAATATATAAAAATAAACATAAAACCAGAATTCAGATAACTTAGAGGTACATGTGTCCATTAAAATACTAAATTTGGGTAATTAAAGCAGAATGTTTTAATAGTCTTCCAGGAAAGTGACCTATACTAAAATATTCATCTTAACAGAAATATATTTATATTCTTTCTTTTGATATTTATAAGTGTGAAAGTAATTTTTATAGATATACCTACCATCTATATGAAATGAACAATTTACTTTTTTGGTCACTTGATATCTTTTACATATACTTTTCTATATGGGCTTCATATTTACAACTTTGTAATAATGCATCCTGCCATATCATGACTATTGTTTCATTTTTGGATATTTAGGTTGTTTCCTGTGGGATTTTTCCCCTACTGTAAATAATGTGGCTATAAATATCATTGTACAAGAAGCTTTTTCTTTCCTTTTTCCTTTTGGACAATTTCCAGCAGAGGCATTACTGGGTCAAATGTTACGGCTATTTTTTAGCTTTTGTTGCATATTGAACAGTGTAGGCATCAATAATGTGTGAATTTACAAACTTCACCAACATTAGGATTTTAATTTACTTTTTGTAGTGTTTTTTTTTTAACTTTTTGTCAGCTTGGTGGATGTAAAGTGATGCTTCCTTTTTATTTTAACTCTCATTCTTTATATTTGTCAGGGTGCACCTTTGAAGCTACTCTTTAAATATACCTATCTTTTGAAAAATATGTGTAGGTTAGAATATTCTAGAAGTTAGACCTAGAAGAACATCAAAAGATCACCTAATAAATGCCTCAGCTTTATAATAATCAGTTTTTAAAATGAATAATGCCCAGGACTCCAGCCTGCAGTGTGCTATCCATCATTTCAAAAGGCTCTTCAGAATTTCTTCTGAAAATCTCTTTGACAAACCCCACCCCCCACCCTTGGTCACCTATTTCCCACAGGCTGATTAAAATCCATTTCACTTGAGGAGTGGCAGTCCTCTGGTTAAGGTTTCTATTCTTCCATGGGACAGAACCCTTTAGGGGAAGCACATTCCCTAAGAGAGAAGACATTCTGTTTGCCAGAGCACTTGACTTCAAGTGACCGAATTTGGAGATTGTTCTGGTTAGCTATTATCATGTAATCTATCATCCTAAAACTTAGTGGCTTAAAATGACAACTGTCATTTGTTATCTCTCATAGTTTCTTGAGTAGGATTTTGGGAATAGCTTGGCTGGATAGTTCTGGCTTGAGGTTTTTCATGTGGTTACTTTCAGAGGGTAGGCAGCTCTTTCTCTTAGAGGGTAGGCAAGTGGTCTTGCCATCCTGGCATTCTCTGATAGCCTGACTTTTTATAGGATGACTCAGGGATCCAAAGGCATGTGTCCCTCCCAATATACTGGCAGAAACTGCATGGTCTTTTCTAACCTAGACTCAGAAATCATGCAATTGCCTCTGTTCATCAAAGCAGTCACAAAGTCTCACCTAGATTCGGAGGGAGGAGACTTATTTTCTTGATGAGAAGAGTGTCAAGTAATTCCCAGACAGATTTTAAAACCACCACAACTTAATCAACTTAATAGTGCTTACGAGATAGTTCATCGTTTTTATCAGAGCTGTTCAACATGGGCATTATTGACATTGGGGCCAGATAATTCTTCCAGGACAGGGGGATGTGCTGGGGGTGGGTGGAGGGGCTGTCCTGTGCACTATAGGATGTTGAGTGGCATCACTGGCCTTTACCCACTAGACACTAGTAGCCACCACCACCCCAAGTGGGACAACCAAAAATATGTCCAAAAATTACAAAATTCCCCCAAGGGACAAAATTCTCCCAGTTGAGAGCCACTACACTAAACAAACATGAACAGGTATACATAAGAGATAATGGGGCTTCGGTTCTAGACCACTACAATCAAACAAATATGGCAATAAAGTGAGCTAAGTAAATTTTTGGCTTCCCAGTGTATGCAGGAGCTATGTTTATACTATACTGTAGTCTATTAAGTATATGATAGCATTATGTCCAAAAAAGTCCTTACCTTAACTTAAAAATACTTTATTGCTAAAAAGTGCTAATCATCACCTGAGCTTTCAGCAAGTCATAATGACTGATCACAGATCACCATAACAAATATAATAATGATAATGAAAAAAGAAATATTACCAAAATCTGTCACAGAGACATGAAGTTGAGCCAATGCTGTTGGAAAAATGCAGCCAATAGACTTGTTTGACACATGGTTGCCACACTCCTTCAATTTGTAAAAACAACAACAACAACAAAAAACAAAACAAAAACAAAACAAACCACGCAACATCCGTGAAGCTCAATAAAGTGCAATACAACAAAGCGTGCCAGGATTAAGCACATTTACATTCATGGCATCAGGGAAAGAACTCCAGCCCTGAAGAGAAAACCAAACGCCATTGTTCCGAGTGACTTCGCGCATCATAGGCAAACTATTCCTTACCTTTCTGGGTCAATGGGAGGATCAAATAAGATTATGAATAGAAAAGTATTTTGCAAACTGGAAAAGCATATATAAGGCTATTTTTTTTAAAAAATCCATACATTTAGTATTCATCTATTTTGATCATCATTCATTTATTGAAGAGACCCGTTTAAGGGACATAGTGCCTGTCCTATGGCAGCAGCATCCGACCCTGGGAAACTTGGAGGATTCAAGGCAGCTCTGCTTTTCCATTTCTAACATCACCTGTGGAGGAAAAGGGTAGCACCTAGATCCTTACTGAATTGTAATACTTAACATTCAAAACAAAGCCTTCCAATTTTTTTCAATGTTTTATTTATTTGTGAGTGAGATAGTGAGACAGAGCATGAGTGGGCCAGGGGCAGAGAGAGAGGGAGACACAGAATCTGAAGCAGCTCCAGGCTCCAAGCTGTCAGGGAGCACAGGGCCCAACGCAGGGCTCGAACCCCCAACCCTTGAGATCATGACCTGAGCCAAAGTCGAAGGCTTAACTGACTGAGCCACCCTGATGCCCCTACGCTGAAAACAAAGTCTTTTAAAGAAAAAATTACATTTTTCTTTCTTAAAGCAGGAAAGTGTTGTGCTGCTTTAATCCAAAAGCAGTTGTGAGGGTCACTTTATCCTTTTGGATTTTGCACTACCTTTTTTTTTTTTTTTTTCCCAAAGCACTATAGTTATAATAGAGCGTTAATCTGTATACAATATATGGTCATTTCTAGAGGGCCTATCATTTCTATGTTTACTTGCTTTGGGCTTTTTATAGGGGCAGGAGAGGGCTACATTATTTCTGCATTTTTTGTCCTTTTAGCCTGAAGACAAAGCTATTGAAAATGAGTTCCTGTGGTTGTGTGTGTGTGTGTATTCAAATGATCTAATGTGACCGATGACCATTTTTGATTTTGTCGTGCATATTCTAAATAATGATCAGCTCCACTTTAAAGTTTAAAGTCTGTTTTCAAAGTTTAAAGTCGGGATCTGAGTAAACCCACTTCCTGCTTGTGTGGCTTCCTGGAGGATCCACTGACTGATAATATTTTCTTGGCTTTCGTGGTATACTTTGAGTATGCCTCAGCAAAATACAGCAATGCGACATCCTCCCACCCGTTATACAGCAGTTCTCAGAAACTTAAATGGCAATTCATTTAAGATATTTTTTCATGGTAGAGGCAAAGGTGGGATTACAGATTGGTAGGCCTTTTTCAAATTCTTCAAAAAGTATACTATCCTCAGTAACATATAGACACTAATAGTAAACAAAACAAAGCAAGCAAAAATAGCTGTCTTTCCTAAGGGCTCATCACTTGCTAGGCACTGGGTGGAGAGTTTTATATGCATCGTCTGGTCATGATGAGGTAGATTTCTGTATTATATCTTCTTCACAGGTGAAGAAGTGGTGGCTTATTTGGGATGTGGAACGTGCCCAAGGTCACCAAGCTATTCAAACCCTGTGCACTTAGGCACTATGATAATACTGTTGGTCTTCCCCAGTATGTGGATTTTTCAGTTAAAAAAAAAAAAAATCCTTGTACTTCTAGCACTGGCAGACTTCTGCTATCCCATCACCCCTCAAAATAGTCCATCTTCTTTTTAGGGTTCTCCTCTAGCTAGATAAAAACGAAAGTTAAGTGTTCTCTAAAATGCTAGTAAAAAATGTGTCTGTATATTTGTCTCTTCATGTGTGTACCTATATGTATATGTACTTACTAATCTACCTTGTAATCCATCTATCTGTATATCTTCTCAGTAGCCTGCATTCAAGCCTCTTGCTTTGAGCCAGTCCAGAATTCATATTTATTAACACAACTGGTCTGCATTGATCTCTATAAAAAAGATAGATTTCCAACATGTGAGGTAGTTATGCATTATTAAAAATACAGCAGCGTAAGGGAGATGGGGAAGGTTGGGCAGGGGTGGAAAACGGGCATGTATTATTTTACAGGGGGCTCTGTTTTAGTTACCTATTACTATATAACAAATTACCACACAGGCTATGGCTTTAAATAATGTACACTTACTATCTTACAGTTTCTGTGGGTCAGGAATTTGGGCCTGGCTTCACCGGTGTCCTCTGCTTCAAGGCATCTCATAAAGCTGCACTCAGGTGTGGACCAGGGGTGGGGCCTGATCTGAATGCTTACCCGAGGAGGCATCCACTTCTGATTGTTGGCAGAATTAATTTTCTCTTGGGTTGCTGGACTAAGGGCCTCAGTTCCTGGCTGGATTTCACTAGAGGCTGCCCTGAGTTCCTTATCCTGTGGACGTCTTTGCTTCATCAAAGATAAAGAGAGAGTGCATCTGTGTGCAAGACAGAGGTTACAATCTTATGTAATGTAATCACAGAAGTGATATATCCTAGGGCATTCGATTCTGTTTTGAATCTTCACTTCTGTAGGTTTGAAGTCGCAGGGAAGAGGATCACACAAAGACATGAATAACAGGAGAGGGGTATCACTGGGAGCCACCTGACCACCACAGGTAGTGAGGAAAGACAGCTCTGGTAGCTTGATGTTTGATGCAAACACAAAGGTAGTGAGAGTGAACATGACAATTTCTGAGAAAAGAATATTCCATGCATAGGGAGCTATGCAAAAGGCTAGAAATCAGAGTGTGTTTAAGGAAGAGTCCAGCTGAGTGAGCTGAAGGAATAGGGCAGGAGGTGAGATCAGACAGGTGGGGAGGGAATGATGACACAGCTCTCCAGGAGGAATTCACACAGGAGAACAGTGGAGTAACTTTTCAAGGCAGTCCACCACAGTAAGAAATGCAAATGGCGAGTATCAAGGGAGTTAGAATAAGGGTGTACGTAGGCATGAATTGGAGAGGAAGACCAGAACCAAAGTTTATAGAGAAGTGGCCTGTGAACAGAGATTTAATAGAGGAAATATTCACTTCAGTTATGCCTGTTGTTTCCATACATTGCCTTAGGGTATGTGAGGCGTATCTTGTTACTGAGCAAGTTATTCAGCAGGCATTGACTTGCTAAATGTGCAAAAATGCTATTCTGTGAGAGAGGGAGAATGAGGATTTCTCCTTTCACACGGAAGGAATTTAGGAATAAAATGTGAAAACAGAAAGTGAATAGAGGAGTGGGTACTCCCAGTCCTCTTGGCCACTAGGAGATAGTGAGTCTGCCAGATGGCAACTCACCCTCCCTCTCTTTACGAAAAAAAAGAGAGTCCATTGAGTTGTCAGGAAGCACTAAGTCATAATAAATGAATTTAAGAAGAATTTACAGTAGACTTTTGAAGATGTTTATTGCCTGCAAGATCAAAAAATGTGAAAGGGCCTCAAAACCATCTACATGCCACACCAGTCCAAGGCTCGATGCAGTTACTTTGTCAGGGAAAAAGTTGGATTTTTTTTCACACAAAATATGAACTTTATTTATTTTTTTTTCAACGTTTATTTATTTTTGGGACAGAGAGAGACAGAGCATGAATGGGGGAGGGGCAGAGAGAGAGGGAGACACCGAATTGGAAACAGGCTCCAGGCTCTGAGCCATCAGCCCAGAGCCTGACGCGGGGCTCGAACTCACGGACCGCGAGATCGTGACCTGGCTGAAGTCGGACGCTTAACCGACTGCACCACCCAGGCGCCCCCAAAATATGAACTTTAAAAGATATAAGTGGAATTAGTATATATCTCTCCTGTATTTAGAAATGCACATACATGAACTGACAGAATTATCTTCCAAACTCAGAAGAGTATATTAAAATTTTCTGATATAATCTTTCTCCCTCTCTTACTCTGCTGGGCCAGCCATTAACAAACTATCACAGACTGGGTGGCTTTAACAACAGAAATATATTTTCTCACAGTTCTGGTCATCCAAGATCAAGGGGCCATCAGGGTTGGTCTGTGGTGAGACCTCCTTTCTGACTTGTGGACTGCTGCCTCCTTGTTTTGTCCTCACACGGCATTACCTCTGTGAGCACATGGAGAGAGAACTGTCTGGTACTCTTCCTCTTATGTGGACACCAGCCCTGTCAGAGTAGGGTCCCACCGTTATGACCTCTTTTCATCTTATTTATCTCCTTAGAGGCCCTATTTTTAAATGTAATCACATTAGGACTTAGGATTTCAGTAGAGGAACTTGGGGGGTTGCAATTCATCCATAACAGCCCGTTAGCCTTAATAATATATTAATGGATTTATCTCTGGTCATAGAAGTGATGCATGTATTTCTTTAATATGAATACAGAGTAATTGTCAAATAAATAATACATGCATACACTGTTTTCTTAAAAAAAAGAAAAAAAACTAGACACAAACCATGAGGCAGGGAATTATTACCCAGATGTCAGCTAGAATCTCTCTGCTTCTAAAAATTGAGATAAGACTCATTCAAATCCCTATTCCACTCTCATAGGAAAATACAGTGCTCTCCCAAGATTTTTCTGAACTCCCAGGCGGTATCCATTTTCATTGTCATTCAACCTCCAGCTTCCTGACTGTGGAGTTTTTGTTCTCCACTCTGTCAGGTCTAGAACTTGATTTTGCCCTATGTAGAAGCTAATACATTAAGCTATTACTGTTTCATTGATGCTGACAGATGACACGAGATTCCTGAGTTGGAGACAAAGGACTTTATTACTCACCACACAACAAGTAGCATGCTCATGAGCATTTTATATCAGCAACCCTTTTGCTTCCCCATGAAGTCTCATGGAGAGTATGTGAAGGGGTCCAAATGGATGCCTGCATACACACTAGGTTGCATTCATTACAAGAGAGGAATGTATGTTTTACAGCAAGAAGTCAGCAAGCCTTTTCTTTGTCCTGGAGGGAAATCTATCAAGGCTGCTCACTACACACATAACCCTGAAAAATGGACCAGGTAAACAGCAGTCAGGATCTTACATTCTTGGCATACCCATTGTATGAATTTGAATGGTAGTCCCAAAAGGTATGACTATGTCCTAGTTCCCAAAAATCCATGAATATTACCTTATTTGGATAGAGGATCTTTGAAGATTGCCTTTCAGAGATTGTTGGTAGAAACATGAATGTTGAAACCACTTCTGGTGAAGTTCTCAGAAGGAAATGAGGAGCCCACTATCAGAAACTGAAGGGAAGGTAATCCTTGTTATATAGTGGCAGAAAATTTATGCTACCTGTGTCCTCCAGTTGTGTAGAAAGTGGAAATTTCAATCGATGAATGTAAATGTTTAGCGGAGGAGATTTCCCAGCAAAATGTTGAAGGTACAGCCTGCTTTTTCCTTAATGAGTAGTAAAATGCAAGAGGAAAGAGATAAATTGAGAAAGAAACTTCTTGACAAAACAGAACAGTACTTAATGATATAAGAAACTCTCAGCCTATCCAGATTACAAAAATAAAAGCTAATATTAGGAGACTCATTGTTAAGAAAGTGTTGCTCTGAAGCGAAGGCCAAGGGTGTGGTTGGAAAATTTTGCAGTACAGATTAGGCATGTGATTCACAGATCCTCTCAACCATCTCAGCAGAGGCCAGGGATAGAGACGGAATTATCCAGGAAAGATCTGTGGAGAGCTCTCTTGTATAATGGCCTAGATCCCCAGGATGTACACAGGAGACCTATCAGCTTTTAGGAATGTTGTTTCAGCAGAAATGCTGCCACCTTGGACTGAAGGGGACAGAGAAGCAGAGACCAGTAGAACTGTTGTAGGCCAGAGGACAGTGCCTTGAGCAACAGAGGATTATTCTCAAGACTTGGAACCTAATGGAATTTGACCTGCTATGTTAAACTTTCTTGGTACCTGTGACCCTTCATCCCTTCTAAAGTCTCCCTTGTGAAATAGAAATGTCTGTCGCATACCTATCACACCACTGTATTTTCTTTTTTTAATATAATTTATTGTCAAGTTAGCTAAAATACAGTGTATATAGTGTGCTCTTGGTTTCAGGGGTAGATTCTTGTGATTCATCACTTACATACAACACCCAGTGCTCATCCCAACAAGTGCCCTCCTCAGTGCCCATCACCCATTTTCCCCTCTCCCCTATGCCCCCCCATCAACCCTCAGTTTGTTCTCTGTATTTAAGAGTCTCTTTTGGTTTGCCTCCCTCTCTGTTTGAAACTATTTTTCCCCTTCCCTTCTCCCATGATCTTCTGTTAAGTTTCTCAAGTTCCACATATGAGTGAAAACATATGATATCTGTCTTTCCCTGACTGACTTATTTCACTTAGCATAATACCCTCCAGTTCCATCCACATTGTTGCAAATGGCAGGACTTCATTTTTTCTCATTGCCAAGTAGTATTCCATTGTAAACCACATCTTTATCCATTCATCAGTTGATGGACATTTGGGCTCTTTCCATAATTTGGCTATTGTTGATAGCATTGATGTAAACATTGGGGTACATGTGCCTGTATGAATCAGCACTCCTGTATCCTTTAGATAAATTCCTAGTAGTGCTATTGCTGGGTCATAGGGTAGTTCTATTTTTAATTTTTTGAGGAACCTCCACACTGTTTTCCAGAGCGGCTGCACCAGTTTACATTCCCACCAACAGTGCAAGAGGGTTCTCATTTCTTCACATCCTCACCAACATCTGTTGTTTCCTGAGTTGTTCATTTTAGCCACTCTGACCAATGTGAGGTGATATCTCAATGCAGTTTTGATTTGTATTTCCCTGATGATGAGTGATGTTTAGCATCTTTTCATGTGTCTGTTGGCCATCTGAGTTTCTTCTTTGGAAAAGTGTCTATTCCTGACTTCTTCTCATTTCATCACTGGATTATTTGGTTTTTTGGGTGTTGAGTTTGGTAAGTTCTTTATAGATTTTGGAAACTAACCCTTTATCCAATATGTCATTTGCAAATATCTTCTCCCATTCTGTCTGTTGCCTTTTAGTTTTGTTGATTGTTTCCTTTGCAGTGCAGAGGCTTTTTATCTTGATGAGGGCCCAATAGTTTATTTTTATTTTCCTTGCCTTTGGAGACATGTCAAGCAAGAAGTTGCTGCGTCTGAGGTCAAAGAGGTTGTTGCCTGTTTTCTCCTCTAGGGTTTTGATGGTTTCCTGTCTCACATTTAGGTCTTTCATCCATTTTGAGTTTATTTCTGTGTATATACCACTGTATTTTAGAAATAGACAACTCATTTTCAAGGTTCATAGACCTACAGATGGAGGGAAATTTTGCCCCAGGACAGATCACACCTGGAGTCTCACCTGCATCTGATTTAGATGAGAGCGTTTCTCCTGGACTATCAAGCACAGTTTTCCTGGGAACCATTGTCCCCTAAGCATGTTGCCCCATGTCTTGGTGACTGCTAGATATTTTATATATATATATACATATATATATATATATATATATATATATATATATATACACACACACACATATATATATATATATGATGATTAATTTGGATTTTATTTTTATTGACATGTAATTGACATGTTACATTATAGTACTTTCAGGTGTACAACATAATGACTCTCTATACGCAGATACTGTGAAATGATCACCACGATAAGTCTAGTTAACATCCATCCACATATAACTACAAAGGTTTTTCTAATGATAAGAACTTTTAAGATCTACTTTCTTAGCAACTTTCAGCTATACAATACAGTGTTATTAACTGTACTCTCCATGCTGTACATTACATCTCTATAACTTATTTTATTTTACAACTGGAAGAGTTTTTATGTTTTCTGTTTAATTAACTTATTTATTTTGAGAGAGACGGAGATAGTGTAAGTCGGGGAGGGTCAGAATGAGAGGAGATAGAGAATCCCTAGCAGGCTCCTCCCTGCCAGTGCAGAGCCTGACAAGGGGCTTGAACTCACAAAACTATGAGATCATGATCTGAGCCACCAGGCGCCCCAGTGTTCTTATGTCTTTGTTTACTATTTAACAGAGACATTGCCCCCCTAAAATACCAGCATACATCTGCAGGAATGGGTCAGAATGCAATCTAATCACCCTCGTTAAAAACGCCCCACTCTTCCCAAATCTACCTCTTGCTTTTGGCCTTGATTCTCTTAACGTGAATTTCTTCCTTTATATTACCCTGGACCTTTCTGCAAATGAACCCTTTCCATGAAAAGCCTGCTCCACCAGCCCTTCAACATATTGAGATATGCTTAAACTATGCATTGGTCACACAAATTAGACCCTCCTTCTGCCATCCTTTACTATAAATATGTGTCATTAATCTCTTACAATAGTATTTTGGAAGTCAATAAACTTCCTCTGCCAAATTTTTGTTAGTGAGCATAGAATGACCTGTTTTGTTTTATGCATTTATTTCTGCTCTTCTTTTCAAAAGATTTTGTTCCTATTTGAGCCTCACTACAATCTAAGAACAAAACTGGGTTAACTATATCTAATCCCTAGACATATATTTCTCTTTTGAATCATCTTATAATTTAAAATTGGTTTCCAAAATAAAGTGAGAGGATGAATTTCGTATTTGTGAAACTAATTCTTAAATTATTAAGGTTCCCCCCCAAAGTTACTTCATAGATGAGTAAGAATTATCCAGGCAGAAGGTTCTCTAAAAATTTTTTAAATGAATTAAAGAAAAAAGAATTCTGCATTAATCATGTTGTGCTTATCTATCTGGTTTGCCTATGGGTATTAAAATGGCAACAAGCCAGGTTATAACCAAAGACAATTGTGGACATAGTGAAGATTGGTTAGATGTCCAGGGGATACAGGACTTATATTTGCAGCAAATTTTAGTGAGATACACTGGAATGCTTAGACTTCATTACTGCTAACTAATGCACAGCAAGGTTACCCTGGATAAATCCTTTGAGTTTGTTGCACTATTATTGCATTCACAGGCATTCACATAAGGACCAGGAGGGAAGATTTATACTTTGGATAATAATATGCCCCTGGCAGGGCAAAGCTCAAGTCACCTTGAAACTCACTGCATCTAATGTAGAACTGGAAATGTATAAATGAATGAAACAGTCTATGACTTTCTGCACCATTTTTTTTTATTCCATACTCTTGTCCTTCACATCTCTATACCACTGAGCAGGATATTCCTTGTGCCTGGAATGACCTTTGCCTTCCATTCTATGTAGTAAATTTCAACTCATCCTTTAAGATCCAGGTTAATTGCCACCTCTTCTGTGAAGCCTTCACGCTTAGATTTACCCTCTTGTCAACTTTTGGTTCAGAGTTCTTTATAGTTCTCTGAAATTTAATATTCATCCTGTTATGATGTATTAGTTTTTTACTCATATTACCAGAATAAAGCTCAATGACAGCAGGGATAGTGTCTGTTTTGTTCATTGTTATATCCTCAGGACCTAGAAAATGCCTGACGCAAAAGAGCTGGATAAGTATGTTTTGAATGATCCATTTATTAGTGGGTATAGACATATAAGCATGGTTGTGGGGAAAGGGAATATAATGAACCAAATATGGTTGTTATTTTCCATATTATTCAATTAAGTAATGGGATAGACATAGAAACATATTTCTATGCATAATGGGACTTCAAAGAAAGAATAGATATTGGATTAGACAGAATACTTACATTAAGTTTACTATAAACTAATTATCATAGGCTAAGCTGTGAAATGATGACATAGATAGTGAGTTGTAATATATATTTGAAGAGAAATAAATATAATGAATTGGAATTGTCCAGATTTATCAAAAGAGGCATGGTCTTGAAGGGAGAATTGAATTAGCAGGAAAGAAGAGATTTGGGATCAATGGGATAAGGAATGGTGATGGAAAACGACGTATTTTATGAGGAATTGAGCAGACCATTGATGAAGGAAGTTCTGGACAGTAAGGCTGAGAAAATGAGCCAGGCCAAGACTTCGAGCTCAGCTACCAATTGTGTGACATTGAGGAAGAATGGCATCTAACCTTATTTGTACAATGGTAATAATAGCTACATTTTTGCTTTTTCACAAGGTTTCTTGAGGCATCAAATGAGTCAAAATGATTCTGAAAGAAGTAAGAAGACATAAGCATTAAGAAATAGTATGATACAGGGGCGCCTGGGTGGCTCAGTTGGTTAAGCGTCCGACTTGGGCTCAGGTCATGATCTCATAGTTTGTGAGTTCGAGCCCTGCATTGGGCTCTGTGCTGACAGCTTGGAGCTTGGATCCTGCTTCAGATTCTGTGTCTCCCTCTCTCTTTGCCCCTCCTTGCTCATGCTCTGTCTCTTTCTGTCTCTCCAAAGTAAATAAATGTTAAAAAAAATTTTTAAAAAATAGTATGATACAAATTGGAATAATAGAAGAAAAAGTGTTGGAAGGAAATATATCCAAATTCACTGCACTTGCATTAAAATGATGTGAGTATGAGTGAGCTTTATTCCTAATTTTCTCTATTTTCCAAATTATCATTGAAGAGCATATATTAATCAAAAATTCATTTCATTCAACAAATATTATACTAGGTGCTGAGAAAAAAGAGTGAATAAAAGAAATAAGATCTGAGCTCTCAAGGGGTTTAAGTCTTACTAGGCAGAGACAGACACAAAACAGTGCAGATACATAAGATAATTTCAGATAACTAGTGCTGTGATAGTGGTGTATTGATGGAGTAGGATGTTGCTGCTAGATAGAGGAGTCAGGGGAAGTCTCTATGAAGAGAGCAGAGACCTGTTTGAGCAAAGACCTAAATAGTAAATAGGTTAGATGCTGAGCTGGGAAGAAAATTCCCAGCATAGATTGCTGAGTTGGGAAGAAAATGTTGTAGACAGTGGGTAAAGCAGCTGCAAAGGCCATAATGCAAAATGAGCTGCTTGTGCTCAAAGGACAGAAGGAAAGCCAGAGTGGCTGGAACATAGTGAGCAAAGAGGGTGGTGAAAGTGAAGCCAGATACACAAGGTCAGATCATGAATGACCTTTGAAACCATGGTATGAAAACTGGATTTTATTGTCAGCGCACTTATAAGACATTGGGATATTTCTATAACAAAACAAACAAGAATATACGATAGGAAAAATACAGTCTCTTCAACCAGTGTTGGGAAACCTGGATAGCAACATGCAAAAGAATGAAACTAGATCATTTTCTTATATGATACACAAAAACAAACTCAAAATGGATTAAAGACCTAAATGTGAGACCTGAAGCCATAAAATTCCTAGAATAAAACATAAGCAATAATTTCTTTGACATCGCTGTAGAAACGTTTTTATAGATAAATTTTATAGATATAGATATATCCAATAAAGGGTTAATATATAAAATATATGAAGAATTTATACAACTCAACACCAAAAAATTTGTAGATAAATCTCTTCTAGCAAGGGAAACAAAAGCAAATTAAACTATTGGGACTTTATCAAAATAAAAAGCTTCTGCATACTGAATGAAACCATCCACAAAGCAAAAAGACAGCCCACTGAATAGGAGAAGATATTTACAAATGATATATCCAATAAAGGGTTAATATCCAAAATATATGAAGAACTTATACAACTCAACACCAAAAAAAAAAGTCCAATTAAAAATGGGCAGAAGACATGAACAAACATTTCTCCAAAGAAGACATCCAGATGGTCAACAGACACCTGAAAAGATTATCAACATCACTAAACATCAGAGAAACACAAGTCAAAACCACAATAAGATATCACCTCACACCTGTTAGAATGACGTAAATAAATTAAAAAAAAAAAAAAAACAAGTAAAAACAAGTCTTGGCATAGATGTAGAGAAGAAGGAACCCTCATGCACTGTTGGTGGGAATGTAATTTGGTGCAGCCACTGTGGAAAACAGTATGGAGGTTCCTCAAAAACTTAAAAATATGGTTACCTTATGATCCAGTAACTCCACTACCGGTGTTTACCCAAAGAATACAAAAACACTAATTTGGAAAGACATATGTACCCCAACGTTTACTGCAGTATTATTTACAATAGCCAAGATATGGAAGCCATCCAAGTGTCCATCAGTAGATGAATGGAGAAAGATGTGTGTGTGTGTGTGTGTGTGTATGTGTGTGTGTGTGTAAAATATTGCTGTGGAATATTATTCAGCCATTAAAAAGAATGAAATCTTGCCATTTGAAACAACATGGATGGACCTAGAGGTATAATGCTAAGTGAAAAAGATTAGTCAGAGAAAGACAAATACCATATGATTTTGTTCATGTGTGGAATTGAAATAACAAAACAAATAAAGAGAAAAAGAGACAAATAGAAAAACAGACTCCTAAACACAGAGAACAAACTGGTGGCTGCCAAACGGGAGGTAGGCAATGTGGGCAAGGGGATGGGTGAACTAGATACAAAAGATTAAAAGTATACTTATCATGATGAGCAATGAGTGATGTGTATAATATTGAATCATTATACTGTATATAATGATTATAAATGTTAAATGATTATAAATGTTATAAACTAATATAACATGTGTTAACTATACTTGAGAATTAATTAATTAGTTAATAAAAGACACTGGGGTATTTTAAGTAGAGAGATGGAATGATCTGATTTATGTTTTTGAACAATATTTTATATATGTGTATGTACATATATGTATATTTAGTATACAAATATAGGTATACATATGTATATATGTGTGTATATACATAAATTGAAATTTAACTGCTAAATGATAAAATGAATTCCAGTGTGATTTCATGTCATTACCTGATCTGCTGAAGTCTAATCAAATAGGTCTAATGAATTAAAAGGAGTCATTATGGTCATATGTGGTCTTTCCAGCATTAGACATTTGATATCATTTCCTGAAGCTTCTACTAGTATGTTAGAGCATTGGTAACATATTTAAATAGTGTTTATCGCATTCTGCACAGTGGGGTGAAGATAAACACCAGGATTGTTGATTGAAGACCCCAGTATTCTGTGTCTATTCCAGCTCCCTCCT
This sequence comes from Leopardus geoffroyi, assembly GCF_018350155.1. Taxonomy (NCBI): domain Eukaryota; kingdom Metazoa; phylum Chordata; class Mammalia; order Carnivora; family Felidae; genus Leopardus; species Leopardus geoffroyi. The sequence goes on along the minus strand of NC_059326.1, from coordinate 200,011,891 downwards.
TAGCTTCCTATGTTATTTTCTTTTGCATTGTATTTCCTGAAAAATAAAAAGGAGCAGTGGTGCATATGAGAAATAGATGTTAAAGAGAAAATCTGCAAATGTAGAGCTGTGTAGATTTTTCTGCAGAGTATTTCAAAATTATTATTTGTCCTCTTCCTGGCAGACTGTCTTTTTAAGAAATAATAGGCTGAGCTCTCTTGAATGAACAAGAGATGGTAGAATGGCTTTGGCACGTAGAGAAGCACGTTAATTACTTTAAGTTCCCAAAGCTTTATCACTGACCTCATAGTTCCTTTGGCGCACTCTGCACTCTGGTCTCAGGAGTGCACAGGCAGCCCTTTTCCTCCAACCTTCCAGTGGCTGAAACAATAGATTGATGAAATACTGTGTACTTTCAATGCTGTCCAGAAAGTGGGATATTCTTTCATGAAAACACAAATTAGTAGAACTTGGATGTCAGTTTTAAAGAGCCCACTCTGCCTACGGTGTCTGCAAAAATAAACAGATCTCAAACAGGATGAAGCATACTCCCCTTCCCACAGACAGCGTTAATATCCACACATCCTTCTCTCTTCTGAGTGAAGGACGGACAGCTATCAACCGTACTCTTTCCCCTCATTCCCTTTCCATCACAAACAAGGTTTTTCAAAAAAAAAAAGTCTAGCAAGGCTTTATCCTATCAGGGTCTTTGTTGTTTTTGAAAATGATTATCGTTTCTTGGGCATTCAGAAAGAAGCATCAAAAGCCAAAACCACTTTTGACAGTTCTCACTGGAATAAAAAAGATAGGACACCACTCTCTACATTTTCATCCTCAAAAATGATCTCTTATGAAAGAAAATGATACAATTTTCAAGGGGCTGTGATTTTTCCTCCTTCTCTGAGGTAATCAGCAGTGCTTTTCCAACAGACATTTCATACAAAGTCCGTGTCAAAATCTTCTTGGGGATTCAAGAGAAAAAGTAGATAGCCTTCAGCCCTTTGAACAGCTTAGAGTTATTTAAAAGTCCCTAGAGGTAATATGTGGTTTAAGAATTCAAGCTGTTGAATCAGACAGCCCTGTGTTCAAATCCTGCCCTCACCCTTATTTCTTTCCACGTGTGAGACACCCTTCAGGAACCTTAGAAATTCCTGCAAAACAAATATAATATTAACAATCATATTCTAGGGTTGCCATGAGGATAAATGGGGTACTTAATCATGTATATAAAGTATTTAGCATGGGTGGCACCTGGGTGGCTCAGTCAGTTAAGCATCCAACTTCAGCTCAGGTCATGATCTCACAGTTCATGAGTTTGAGACCCCCGGCAGGCTCTGTGCTGACAGCCTGGAGCCTGCTTTGGATTCTGGCTCTCCCACTCTCTCTGCCCCTCCCTGATCGTGCTCTGTCTCTTTCTCTGTCTCTCAAAAATAAATAAAACATTAAAATTTTTTTAGCATGGTATCAGAACCCCAAATAAGTACTGGTAAACACTAATAGTGGTAAACACTAATAAGGAAAACAATTATTACATAAAACAAGTTTTTTTAAGTGGTCTTTGAGAATTGTATTACAAAACTATATTCACAAATTGTAAATATGGACTATGTTTTCATTTTTCTTAATAGGCATTTTAAATTGTATGGCATACAATGTTGGTCTCCTAGAAGCAAAGATATTTTCCGGTCCTTCAAGTGAGCAGTTTGGCTATGCTGTGCAGCAGTTTATAAATCCAAAAGGCAACTGGTAAGAATATTCTCTCTATGGTTTCAATACAAATACTAAATAAATTTAATGTTTGGCTCCAACTGCTTGTTCAAATTGGTACATGAATATATTATGAATGGATATCTTCAAATATCCTTAAATGAAGGATCTTTCCTTGAGAGTTGATAACTTTCAGATTGATAATTAATGAGATGGTGTAATGGTACTTTTTAAAAACCTAGATAGAAAACTTTCCCTAACTATTCCATAGTAAATTCATAATAGCAGTTCCCTTTCTCTAGTGCATTTGCATTGTTCATTTTTGCCTAAAAGTGCTCCCAATTTTTAATGCTGTGTAATGGTTACATTTAAACCATGGTTACATTTATATCAACTACCTTCAAGGATATGGAAATATATGCCCCCCCATTGCTGGTTTAAGTTTCCCTTTAAAATAATGAAAATCAATGCAGGGGAAATTAGACGATTCTGAAAGTTGTCTTTAGGTAGAAGAACTTTAGCTCCTCCCTTGCCAGTCTTGATGTCCACTGGTCACAAGAGTCCTGCCTTTAGAACCTTATCTTCCTGTTGCCGCAGAAGGCTTCAGACTTACCCCGGATCTTCCAATCTGGATCCTTTAGAGTTCTTTTCAAAGACTGAATGGCTATTTTTGGCTTATCAAATAAGAGCTATAATTAATAATCTTTTTTCTGTGTGAGCTTAAGTTCGATGCTCAAAAAATTGAATTCTAAGAAACATTTAGAATCCAAATTATTCACGTTTTGGAGCATGCCTATTTGTCTGATAGGGAAACAAAATGAAATTATCACTCGAGAGGGTACTGTCTCAAAAGACATCTTGGAGGAAGTGAATCATGAGTCTTAAGGGGGTCTTAAGGGGAGGAGATGAATAGTCAGGACAAAAGCATTAACTAATATGAGGAGACTTGGAAAGCAACGTATGTTGTAGTTTTTCCGTCATCCCAAAGGATAATAATGGTCTGGTTGAAAACCCAAAGAGTAGCAATTATTATCATTTGGGATATGAGAGTGCATCTCTAACAGTTATCTTTTTTTTAAAATTTTTTTTTTCAACGTTTATTTATTTTTGGGATAGAGAGAGACAGAGCATGAACGGGGGAGGGGCAGAGAGAGAGGGAGACACAGAATCGGAAACAGGCTCCAGGCTCTGAGCCATCAGCCCAGAGCCCGACGCGGGGCTCGAACTCCCGGACCGCGAGATCGTGACCTGGCTGAAGTCGGACGCTTAACCGACTGCGCCACCCAGGCGCCCCTCTAACAGTTATCTTATTATGCTTTGATAACCATATACTGTGGTTAAAGGCTAGACAGATGTTATAGTTGGTATAGTATGACCTTGGAATCTGGCAGATGAATTTGCTGATGACCCGCAATTTTACATATCTAGCCCCGATTCTTCCCTGAGCTGCGGACACACATAACAAACAATCACTACATTAATGCCTAGTAGACATACCAGACTTAACATATCAAACATAAACAAATATCTGATTGTCTGCACCAGCTGATGAGACCAAAAATCCTGACTCCTCCCTTTCTGTCACCACCCCATATCTCATCCATTAACCAGTCCTACTGATGCCACAACCAAAATACATGTGATAACAGACCATGGGTTTCCCCCATCATCCCTGCAGTCCTTTCTCAAAGCCAACATGAGCCCTTGTGGGTACTGCGGCAACTGCTTCTCAGCCCACCTGCTGCTTCCCTTCTCACCCCTCGGGGAAGCCTTGTGAACTGTCAAGTACATGATTCAAATAATGTCACTGCCAAGATTAAAACCCTCTGTGGCTTCCTATTGCAATCAGATGACATTAAAATTTCTTAAAGGATCTTCCTTGACCTGGTCTCGGTCTGCCTGTCCTGTCTCACGTTTTACCCCCTCACCCTTAAGCCCTATGAATTCTGTCCTTTGTCTGTCCCTTGAACACACTAAGCTCATCACTGCTTCAAAGCTTCTGCCCATGCTTTTTTCCTGGAAGGATCAGTCTTCCCAAGATCTTCACTTGGCTGGTGGGTTCTCATTTTTCAGTCCCCGCTCAAATGTCTCCTCTTTATAGAGACCTTTCAGAGCACGACTACATACATGAGCACTTCAGCTCACCTCCCAGCCACTCTCCCACCTTCCATGCAGATTTCTTTTCTGTATAGTAGTTATTGCTATCTGAAATCACCTTTACATGTTTATACTCCCATTGTCTTTCTTCTGCCCTGTCTCTGAGTATAGGCACATTGTTTTTGTTCAATGGCGTGTCCAGAACCCAGAGTGCTATTTGGCACCAAGTAGGGGATCAATAATTGTTTGCTGAATGACTGAATGAAAGTCCCATTTCCAAATTATTCACTTTAGGTACTCTACAAAGTGAACCATAGTAATTTGACTTAGGTCTGAACTGAACGAGACCTTCGGGGGGACTCTGATGTTCTGCTTCATAAGTATGACCTTGCTGAGGACAGTCGCCATCAAGCTTGAGGTTGTTCTTTTTAAGTGAAAGTTTTTCTGGGACAAGACAAATCTGAGAGAAAGAGACACTATCAGCAGTAGATGCTATTAGAGACAATAAGCTTATGAAGGATTGGAAGGTAACTCAACCACTGGCCCACTACAGGTTGGAAGCTGAACAAGACCAACAGGGAAAAAATGTTGACAGGAATCTAGCAGGCAGAGTCCTGGGAAAGTGAGAAGCAGCTATACCCCCTTTCTCCCTCCACAATTCTCTCTGAGCATACAAAACATTGTTAAAAGACAAGTGTATTAGCAACTTATGATGAGATTCTGGTGCTGATAGGGTTATGTCCAGACCAAAGACACTAAACATTCCTAAATCCTACCATGGCCTTCTCATGACATTCCTGAGATATATATAAACACAGGACAATGGCTATTGGGAAACAAGGCACCACTCTATTATTGGCTCAGCTGGTGCTTTTAACTCCAGTGTAGAGCTTTTTGGGAATAAGTAACGGTAGGTTTATCAAGACCTTACTTCCCTCAAGCCTGTCTGAAACCAGCTGGTAAGAGCGTATCCCAGTGCACAAAAAGAAAAGAAGGGAGAGTGCCTGTATTACCTGAGAAGCTAAACCCCGTTGCAGTGCAAAGCTGGAAGGAAAGAGAACAAAAACTGGCCTGGCATGCCAGTCTGTCCTTCCACTGTTCTGGCCTTGTTGAAGCAGAGAAGCAGAAGAGGCCAAGGAGTGGACATGATCTGCTAATCCACCACAGGCTGGACACCGCGTGAAGTGCCAAGTAGAGAACATCAGAATTACCTTTAAGGAGTGTGGAGTAGAGCCATGGAGAAAGACTGATATGCAGAGTGGGCAGCCATGAGTAATGCCAGAGACGTACTAAGGGCCAACCCCGTATGGTTAATAATGTTGGTGTTCTTTCAGTGCCACTGATAGTGTTAACTTACTATTAAGAGCTCGTTTTCTCCTCCCGAAGCCTGAGACACTTGAGGGCAAGGTTTGCTCCTGGCCTCTCTCTCATCAGCCTGTCACAGGGGGCAGGGCTGTCACAGGATCCATGTGGTGGTGTTTCCCACTCTAGTGCCCGAGTGGCCCATGGTTAGGACAAGCGCCCTCACAGCACTCAGGCTCAAGGAAAATAATACGAAACTTGGAATCCAGAATTGCCTATTTGTTTTGACGATTGGCACAGTGCCCTTCTCCACTCCTAATTTATGACAACTGCACAGACATTATGGAAGTAGCAGATGTGGAAAGGACTGTTTAAATATTAACTTGCCTCCTGATACTAGTCAAGTTAACTTTGGGCACAGAAAGTGGGATTACTGTGAATTCCTTTAATAACTGGGAGTCTTTTTCTCCTAGACTTATATAACACACACACACACAAAACACACACACATACACACATACATCCCTTTATTTTCTTTACTCTCTTACTGCTTGTTCTGAAGCTGCTGTTTGGGTAGTTTCTCCTCCTCTTTCCTTGACTTTCTTTACAATTTGTATTGTTGAGCCCCATCTCTGTCTCTCAGCCCTTTCCTTCCTTCTGACAACTCACATAAGGCTCTAGTCTGAGTTTTCTTAAATCACACTCCTTGTTTTTCAAATACAACCTCAGCTTCCACATGGCTCATGTTCCTAGGAATTTATAGGCATATTTTACATTGGGATGTACAAGATCTTAACAAAATGGTCTTGATGCTTTTCTAGTTTTATTTATTATACTTTTACTACACTGTGGCTTTTTCTCTAGAAATAGTGGTCATGTGGCTTTGAAAATTCTAGAGCTTTTTGAACAGCCTCAAAAAGGCTGGATCGTTTGACAAGCAAGATTACCTCCCAAGCAGAGCAAGGGAGCACCCCTGTGTCTGGAAGTAAAGCTGTGGTCTTCTGTCCCTTCAGTGGCACATTGAGGCCCTCATCATACACACAGGATGTTTAAATGTGGATGATGCAGTTTTTATCAGAAGCAATTACACAAAGGATTGAAATATGTTTAAAATCATTTCCTGGAAGCTTGTGGTGATATGCACTGTCTCTGTTTGTCTAATCTGAAGGCCTGTCGCATGAACAGTCTGAGCTCATTTTATGACTCAAAAATCTTAGAACCCTACAGCCATTTGTGTAACGAGAACTGTCTGGGAACAAGGGGGTATTTCCAGTGGGAGAGATGTATTCTCTTGTGTCAGCAAGGACTAGTACGTGCTTGTTCCTTAAGAAGAGAAACATAATGAACATGTGCCATGGCCAATAAAAAACTCCATTTATGTATGAACTTATATTATAGTTCTAACATTATAATTAAGAAAAATATTAATAAAGCTCTATGTGTGTTATAAGTACATGGATAATACTTGTCTGTAAGACATATGGAAGAGGATTTCAGATAAGTAATAAGAAACATTCAATTCTATAACAGATATCAAAGATGATGCTGTATGTATGTTGGTAATAACAGTACTTAGTATTTACTGGTATTTACAGTATTGAAAAGTACTGAGTACTCTTTCTTTGCCAGACACATAATACAGTCGCTCTGAGAGATTTGTAAAATTATTACTCCATTTACAAATGAGGGGACTGGGGCTTAGAAAGGCTAGGTAGTTTGCCTGAGACTACAGAGCTAAGAAGTAATGTGCATATGGTAGTAATGCAAAGCAGAGATAAGATGTTCCAAGCATACATATTTTTGTAAGTATGTAAGGAGGAGAGTGGCAGGAGGTAATCAGCATTTATAAAAAATTATTTAATTACAATTGTCAAATAAACTTTATAAAGTAAGATGAACTTCATTTAGTACTTTGAATTAAAATTTCTGTTACAAAATGTGTTGCCTGAATAGAGATGACAGTTACCGCCTATCTTTTCATTCTCTCATGCACAGGGCTTTTCCATATAAGTCAGGAGCCAGAGCGCAAGGGTTTTACCCTCAGCTTCCCCACCACTAGCTGGCTGACTTTGAAAAAGTCACATGCCCTCTCTGGAGCACAAAGAGAGGGCCATCCCTACCAAACCAGAATGTTTTGAGCATCTCGTGAGAGAATAAAAGTAAAGCACTTCACTGGTGAAATAAAACCTGTATGTTAGTTTAAAAAAAAAGTGAAGTACTTCAAAAAATAAACCACTGTAGGAATAAACCAACCAAAGAGGTAAAAGACCTATACTCTGAAAGTTATAAAGCAATGATAAAATAAGTTGAAAATGACAATGAAATGGTGTGGCATTCCATTCTCATGGATTGGAAGAATATTGTTAAAATGTCTATACTTCCCAAAGCAATCTACACATTTAATGCAATACCTATCAGAATACCAATAGCATTTTTCACAGAACAAAAAATCCTAAAATTTGTATGGAACCACAAAGACCTCAAATAGCCAAAACAATCTTAAAAAAGAAAAGCAAAACTGGAGGCATCATAATTCCAGACTTTAAGTTATATTACAAAGCTGTAGTAATCAAAACAGTATGGTACTGGCATAAAAATAGACACGTAGATCAATGGAACAGAAAAGAAAGCCCAGAAATAAACCCACAACTATATGGTCAATTAATCTTCAATAAAGCAGGAAAAAGATAGTCTCTTCAATAAATGGTGTTTGGAAAACTGGACAGCAGCATGCAAAAGAAAGAAACTTTCTTACCCCATACACAAAAATAAATTCAAAGTGGATTAAAGACCTAAATTCAAGACCTGAAGCCATAAGAATGTGTGAAGAGAACACACACAGTAACTTCTTGACATCAGCCGTAGTAACATCTTTATAGATATGTCTCCTGAGGCCAGAGAAACAAAATCAAAAATAAACTATTGGGATTTATCAAAATAAAAAGCTTCTGCATAGTGAAGGAAACAATAAAAAAAAAAACTAAAAGGTAACCTATGGAATGGGGAAAGATATTTGCAAATAACATATTCCATAAAGGGTTTGTTTGCAAAATATATAAAGAATTTATAAAACTCAACACCCAAAAAACAAGTCAACTAAAAAATGTACATAAGACATGAACAGACAATTCCCCCAAAGACATACAGATGGCAACATACACATGAGAAGATGTTCATTGTCACTTACCATCAGGGAAATGCAAATCAAAACTACAATGAGATACTACCTCAAACCTGTCAGAATAGCTAAAATCAACAACACAAGAAACAACAGATGTTGGCAAAGATGTGGAGAAAGGGGAACTCTCTTGCACCATTGGTGGGAATGAAAACTGGTGCAGCCATTGTGGAAAACAGTATAGAGATTCCTCAAAAAGTTAAAAATACAACTACCCTATGATCCAGCAATCACACTACTTTGAATATTTACCCAAATAATACAAAAACACAAATTCAAAGGGATGTGTGCACCCTATGTTTATTGCAGCATTATTTACAATAGTCATGATATAGAAGCAGCCCAAGTGTCCATCTATTGATGAATGTGTAAAGAAGATGTGGTATGTAAACACAATGGAATAGTATTCAGTCATAGAAAGAATGAAACCTTGCCATTTATAACAACATGGATGGAGTGCAGTGCTAAGTGAAATAACTCAGAGAAAGGCAAATACCATAAGATTTTACCCATTGAGGAATTTAAGAAACTAAACAAAGGGGGAAAGAGAGAGAGAAAACTAGTCTTAACTATAGAGAACAAACTGATGGTTATCAGAGGGGAGGTGGGTGGAGGATGTGGTTAAATAGAGTGATGAAGGAGTGCACTTTTTGCAATGAGCACCAGGTGTTGTATGGAAATGTTGAATCACTATATTGTACACCTAAAACTAATATTACATTGTATGTTAACTAACTGGAATCAAAATAAAACCTCGGGGCTCCTGAGTGTCTCAGTTGGCTAAGCGTCTGACTCTTGGTTTCGGCACAGATCATGATCTCATGGTTCTGTGAGTTCAAGCCCCACATCTGGCTCCATGCTGACAGTGCAGAGCCTGCTTGGGATTCTCTGTCTCCCTCTCTCTCTGCCTCCCCCCCGCTCGCACTGTCTCTCTTTCTCAAAATAAATAAATAAACTTTAAAAAATAAAACAAAACCTTAAAAAACATAAACAAACTATGTCCACTGTTTAAAAAAATAAATTATGTCCACTGTAAAACACAAAACAAAAACAAAAACTAAACCACTATGCATATGTGAGTTACTCTCCTCAGCACTGTGTAAAAATACATAGGAAGAAAATCAGGATTTTTAGTAACAAGTTTTTCCCTACCTCTCTCCACTGCCTGTTTCTCAACCATTTCTCATCTGTCATCAATTAACTTCCATGCATATTGGATTAGCTTCAGTCCATTTCTTCTTCTTCTTGGCCAAGAATGCTATTCTGATCCCTTTTCCAAAATAATCATGTCTTTGTCTTTCATTGTGGCCTTTAAATATTAGCCAATATCATCCTTTATGTCTTTTTCCAAAGATAAAATTCTCCTGCCATTAGGTTAGCCTGGCAGGGCCATTTAACATGCTTACTTTGTTTATTCACAGGGTTTGCTTTTAGTTTAAACCCATGACATATATATTCCTTTTTGTTCTTCCATTCCATGTTATTTTCACTAACTTGTGACTTACTCTAATTTTTGTTTCTGGAAAGGCATAAGAAGTCTGACTGTAATAGTCTTACACTTTTAAGTTTAAAAATTTATTGTCAATATTTTTATAAATAATTATGGTATTGCCATATAATTAAGCCATCACTCAACACGACTAATATGGATGTGCAAAATGGCATATCTCTTGTCAACAAGGACCTTCTCTAGGGGCAGAATAAATCGGGAACCAAGTACCTTTTAGAAACCCATGGGCCACCCTGGTGTTGATCCACATATATTTGTTACACCATAATTGTTCATTTCTTTTCCATTTTAAAATAATCTTTATTGGGGCGCCTGGGTGGCTCAGTCGGTTAAGCGTCCGACTTCAGCTCAGGTCATGATCTCGCGGTCCGTGAGTTCAAGCCCCGCGTCGGGCTCTGGGCTGATGGCTCAGAGCCTGGAGCCTGCCTCCAATTCTGTGTCTCCCTCTCTCTCTGTCCCTCCGCCGTTCATGCTCTGTCTCTCTCTGTCTCAAAAATAAATAAAAAACGTTAAAAAAAATAAAAAAAAATAATCTTTATGGCTAGACTTTTTCCATAGTTGGTGTTACTTATAAATAAAAATCTATAGTAGAAAAGCCATTTTAAATATCCCTGCTCTGACTTGCTTCTCCCTTCCCCCACTCTGGACACAAATTTGTGCATATACCTACAAACAAACACACATACACACCCATCTTTTGTGACTTGCACAGGGGTTGGATCTGCTGCTCTCAAATATCTGGAGACCTGCAGTGATCTGGGAAAATTCTCCACGCCTCACTAGCTTGGCTTATAATTTAAAGCTTTCCTCTATGTTAATGCCTGAATGTCTGTTCCTGGAACAAAGTTCATTTACAAAGGTGAATGGGGCTTACACATGCACACCTTCCTGGTGGCCAGTTGTCTGAAACTTTTCCATCAGTCTAGCTCCATCTGACAAGGGATTTAGGGAATACTAAGTGGCACAGGTTGGAACTGTTTGTTAATTTGTTTATAGCCAATAGGATGGGCAGACAATGAGTATCTCTTCTCTGGGAGACTTCTAAACAGAACTTACTATGATAGGAAGAATCGGGTTTGGAATGAAAGCACACAGGTGCAGCTCTAGACTTTGTTGCCAAGTAGACACTGAGACTTGGTTTTTCATAGGAAAACAGGAATAGTTGTAACACTTGACTTCTCTGGGAATTTACAAGCATCAAAGGAGACAATGTACATAAAACGTACTTTATAAACTGTAAAGCAGTTCATAAATGTTGCTTTTCCAAATTTTCTCATTCATAAAACAACCATCTGCCAAAGAACCTTGTTTGAAAGGTACTATCTCATGGGCTTTGATTTATAAAAATATGGTGGTCTTAAGACCATTCCTTTCCTTCCAAGAATGTGGAATTTATGTCATCACAAGGCTTTAAATTGAAAATATCAGCTTTTGATTTTAACTTTAGGAAAACCTCATGTTGGATGAGTCAATGTAACAGAATCAGCTTTTATTGACTCATTTGTTTCCAGTGCAAAAGCTAATTTCTAGGCTTCTTATGAAACAGAATAGGCTTAAGATGTTTTAGCAATAATGAGGTTGGTGGACTTCACCTTAGGGAACTGAGAGACCTTGAGGGTTTAGCCATCCCACTATTTAAGGAAGCAATCTGGCAGCCAACAGAGTCTGAAGTAGCATAATAAAGTTTAGAAACTAAAATTTCCTTTTAACACATGCCAAAGGGTTTAACTATTAAATTTATAACAACAGCATTTCCCAGCCAGGAGCTAAAAATGAACTCTCTTTACCTGTCTTCCTCCTTCCTAGAGATTTGAAGTCTTCCCCTTTCCATCATAAAACTCCTTTTGCATTACAAGCAGGAAGCAACTAGCTATATAGAACTCACCAGACCCCTTGTGTTGTCAGTGGCTTAAAACTAAACCACGTAAGGAATAATATTTATGTTTATATACTGTGTATTCATAGACTTTGAAATTTCTTACATTAATATATTGTATACAATAGGCTTCTAATCCTAAGTAAATATCCCCCTTGGATGTCTGATAGACATCTCAAACTTAAAATACCTCATACTGAACTCTTAAGCTCACCTTATCTCAAAATCTTGCTCTACTGATAGTAGCCCCCTTATCTAATCATGACTAATTGGTTCCTTTTAGTTTCTTAGCAGAGAAACCCAGAATCATCCTTGATTATTTGTGTGTGGGGTGAGTGTGTGTGTGGGGGGGGGGGGGAGGGGTGAAAGTGTGTGTGTGTGTGTGTGTGTGTGTGTGTGTGTGTGTGTGTGTGTGTGTTTAAAAACTAACCTCAAGAAATCCTACTGGCCCTACCTTCAAAATACATCTAAAATAAGATCGCTTCTCATGAGCCCTGTGGGAGCCCCTCATCTCCTCTCGCCTGAATTTTTCATTTGCTTCCAAAATGCTTCACTTGCTTCACCTTTACCCCAGGGCAATCATTCTCAACAGAGCAGCCTTCAAAACCCTTCCAAAATATGTCAGATCATATCACTACTGTGCTGAAAACTCTCCAGTGGCTTTCTCATGTCACTCAGAGGCAAAGCCAAGTTCTTACAATTTCATACAATTTCAGTCTTCTGGGATCTGGTCCTGTGACCCATCTGACTACGTCTCCTCCCACATTCCTCCTTATCACTGCAGTCCAGCCACAGGGCCTTTGCATTTGCTGTTCCCACAGCCTGGATTATTTTTCCTCCAGAATTTTATGGCTTGCTTCTTTACCTCCTTCAAGTCTTTGCTTAAATGACACTTTCTCAGTGAGGCCTCCCTGACCATTCTAATAAAGATTACAACACCTTCCACCCCCACCCGTGTGGGAGGGTCCCCTCCCCAAGGAGAAAACAAAAAACAAAAAAACCTCAAGGCAGCCTGTCTATATGTGTACGTGACAACATCCCTCACAACTTTGTGACGTGAGACCACTTAATCAGACTGTTTGTGTGTTACCATATATGGAGACAAAGAAATAGAAAATGTATAAAAAACTACACCACGTGGCATTCGGGGTGCAGTTCTTCTGGTACCAACCCAACTGAGCAGTGCCGGCTCGAATAAAGTTGCTTCCTGGAAAGAAAAGCCTCAGTGTCATGACTCTGTGTGAGAATCCTCCGGTACTCCTAACTCTCCTGCTCATTTTTCCCACAGAGCACTGATCACCATCATGATATGTTTTATTTACTTATTAAAGTTGCCTATCTTTTCCCACTAGAATGTAAGTTCCACAAGACCAGTAATTTTTGACTGACTTATGCACTGATGTATCCCTAGTGCCTAGAATCGAGTCTGGCACACAGTAGGTCTGGCCACCATGTGCAACCTCACAGGATGCATATGTAACAAGGCCAGGGCACACTATTTATATGGAAATGGTACCCCCCTGGTGTGGTGCAAAATTTCAGCCTCGCAGGATCGCAATAAACATCTGTAGCATCAAATACAACTTGTTTTGCCCTACTATTTTAAGTACACCTCTGTCAATAATCTCTAGAAAAATCGCCAGTATTAAAGGAACACTTGGAGAGTTTATAGACTCATGGACCAAAGGAAGATATTTATAACAGCCCCTGGATTGTGGGTTTAAAACTACCTACACCACCATAAATACTGTTTACTAACTAAACAAAGTATTTTGAATTCCACTGGAGGTGGGCAAATTGGCTATGTTTTGGAACTCTACATAATCACTATTTCCCCACAAGATAATTGAACAGTAAGTGTTATTTTAAGTCATCTTGGAAGAATTCCCAGTTTCACTGCAGGAGAAAAGAGTTTATGTCTTGGGATTTTGTTTTGTTTTCAGAATCAGCACACACGACTGTTCATGCAGCTCTTTTGTCTGGTTGTGATTAAGTTAAGTCCATTACTTCAAAGAAGCTTTGCCATACTTCAGCAGGATTTACTCACTAACCTATCCTATTCTTCACATTTGTAACATTCTCTCCTGGCATGTTTCTTCCTGTTACAGCTGATTACATAAGATTTTATAAATAAATGTACCAGCCTCCTTATCTTCCTGTCTGATTAATATAAGAATGTCACAATTCCTTTGGAGCAGCCACTAGTGATGTCATAGCCTTTCCTTATGAGGATGAATTGTCAGGAATCAGAATTTCACTGAGGCCTCCGGGTGAAAGCAAGGAGGAGAGTCTACTGGAAATGTTGCCAACAAGGAGTTAGCAATGCTCTATGAAACATTCTCTGCAGTCGCTAGCATGACCTGTCAGCGTCTTACTAATGTGGTTCACCATATTTAAAAAATGAGTCATATATGATAAGGATACCCTTGTTCTTTACCGGTCACCGGAATGATCTGTTTTTCCACTGTTTTCTATTGTTTTGTGTTAAGAGTTTAACATGGCATAATACTGCCAGGGACCTATGTATTCTTTGAGAGAATTTCAAGTACCTTCACATCCTTTTTGTTAAGAGGCACACAATTGTACAGACACTTCTTCCTCTCTCTTCCTCCCATCTGATTAATGTAGGAGACCACGGCCCTCACAACAGTAGTGGAGATGTCATAACCCTTCCTGAGTGTGAGAGTATCAAATCCTGAATTCTTTGATGAGGCTGGAGGAAGTGAAGGGGAGAGTATCCGGGGAACACTTAGGCAATGAGAAAGCAAGTAGCCTTTCGAGCTTTTCTCATTGAGAAAAAGGTGGCTGATGGTGCTTTACTGCCAAAGGCTCTGAAGAACAGGATGGTTAAATGTTAGATGAGAAACACTTAACTTTTATTCTGCAGTGCGTTTCTCTTGGGCTGGTGAGGATGGATGGAAAATGTGCACAGTACAAGTCACCCGAATTACCACATTTAGTACTATTTGAACATACTCTGCCCTTACCTATATTATGAACAGTACAGCCTGGGCCTACAGTGTGGATGTGTGCTTACCAGATGACCTTGGCTGGTGTCCTTCCTGTCCACAGCCTCCTTATACGCCACACAGCCACACCCCCATCACAGTAGGTATGGCTTGACCATCATTTCCAGTTTCTATTCCTTGATTATTCTGGAACCCAACCCATTTGTTCAGATAGCTTTCCCAATCTGGGCCCTATGCCAGGCCTTCTTGTAGCTAAGAGGAAGGAGAATAACCGAAGGGTTAAGAGCTTGGGCTTCAGAATCAGTTACATTTGGCTCTCACTAGCTATGTGAATCATTAACTGTCTTTCAAAATAATCTGTATTTCCCTCTTTCCTCTGTGTTCATACTCTTCCCTCTGCTGAGAATAATGACTGACACCTTCATCCTCTGGTATTCATTTTTGTATCCTCTGACCATTTTAACGTTTGTTCCAGAGGGAAGCCTATTTCTATACTTCTGTTCATTTGTACTGTTATTGTTTTCCTTGGCATGTATTTTAAACAGCTTTACTGGATTTAGTAGATAGAAGCACACCTTCATCTTTCTGTACTCATTGTGGCACTTAGTGTGAGGCACATGTTATTTAATCAATAATGCTAAAACATTTATGCAGAAGCCTCATGAAAGAATTTAAGTTTCGTCTCATCTTTCCCAACTTTGACAAGGAAAAAACATTGAATCAAATGTGCTTCCTTAGTAACTGGATGCTGCTGAGTAATAAACCTACTACAGATTCTAAAGATCAGACTGTTTGCATGGACTCTTTCTGTCCATTCTTCTGTGACCAGAAATGTTAGATGAATGGTTCCACAGGGAAATAGTCTCTAGTTGGAGAAGCTCTGTAGGAAATAAAACTAACCAAAGAAGGATGTGAGCACCAGTCTCTAAACTCTGCTTCCTGCATTCTGGCTACTGATGTGTTACATGGAAGGAGAGCTCCATAGTATATTTGCTCTGTGTTTTTGCTAAGGATCCCCTTATATAGACAATAAACAGTAAAACCACTTAGATAATTCATTTGCTCCCTATGTAAATTAACATCTGAACACTGAATTCAAAGACTTAGTATGGAAAAAAGAATGTCAAATATCTCATTAATGATTTTTATAATGATTGTATATCAAGTTAGAGAAAATATATTATTTAAGTTAATTCACCTTTGCTTTTTATTGTATTAATGTAGCTAGTAGAAAATTTAAAATTACACATGCAGATCACATTTGTGGCCTGCATTATATTTCTCTAATGTATTTCCCATATTCATCAAGAATCAGGATCAGCAGGGGTATCTGGGTGGCTCAGTCAGTTGAGCATTCAGCTCTTGGTTTCAGCTCAGGTCATGATCCCAGGGTCATGGGGTTGAGCCCTGTGCTCAGGGCTTAGCATGGAGCCTGCTTAAGATTCTCTCTCTCTCTCTCTCTCTCTCTCTCTCCCCATCTCTGCCCTTCTCCCCTACTCACACTCTCTCTCTCTAAAATAAAAAAAAATAAAAATTTAAAATCATTTAAAAAATATTAAAATCATTTAAGAATTTGGACCAGCTAAGAGGAAAGGAAAAAGAACTGGTTATAGCTGAACAAATATGAATTACTATTTTCTTATTAAAAATTGAAATTAAATGTGGGTTTTTTCATTGTTTAGTGGTCAGCTTTAATCTTTAAGAAACTATAGCTAACATTTTGTATTTAATGAAAAAAAATTCCTCTTTCTAGGTTACTGGTTGGTTCACCTTGGAGTGGTTTTCCTGAGAACCGAATGGGAGATGTGTATAAATGTCCTGTTGATCTGTCCACTGCTACATGTGAAAAACTGAATCTGCAAAGTAAGTGGTAATTAGAAATATGATCTTTTACAAATAACAAGATCTCATTTGTTATAAACCTAACTAAAAAACAATAACAAAATCAATCATAATTCTGTCTTAAAGAAATAGAGACAGCTTTTTTTTTTTACCTTTGTATCTTTAGTCATATGAGGTCCAATTGCATCCAGTCTTTCAATACAGATTGAAGACCTGATTTAACAAGATGCATGGGAAATGTGTGCCTCGTGGACCATCTAGCCCTAGACTGTGGACCACTTTCCATTAATGTTTAAGATTGTTTTGCTGATTCCTTACAGAAATCTAAGTTTATCCATACCTCTCTCCCTCCTCAAAACAAATTATTAAGTATACACCTGTCAGTACCAGGGTTGCATTTAGAAATAAGGAGAAATACTCTGTTTCTGGTCTTGACTAAGTAATTGCATTCTAAAAGAAAAAAAAAGTCATCATTTTGGATCCTTTGTGTTTGGAATTGCTGTTTTAATTACCCATATCTCAGAGGCTTTCTATTAATGCATAAAGTTATTAAAGGTGCAAGACTAAAAAGCTAACTAAGTCATATTTCCATGCAATATTTCCTGGTGCATCGAAAAAATTACTCAATTCAATCATGCCAAAAAAACCCAGCACTGACGAGTTTTAGAGTTCTGAAGAACTAAAATAGATTAGGAAATCTATGTTAGGGAATCAAGGGAAAGTAGAGATTCAAAAATAGTGATTGGGACTTAGAATCAAGGGCATGTTTCTTATACAACTTTGTATACCTAATTTCTAGCATCATTTCTGGCATAAGATAGGAGTTTAATCAACGTGAGGTGGAAGGAACTTGAGTGGTGTCAAATGCTACCAAAGTTGAAGGGTATGAAGACTGAGTACAGATCATTAACTTATTTAAGGAGATAATGGGTGAACTAGATCAGTGCTCTTCAAACATTTTGAACATTCATCTATATAAGACCTATATAATACATATTACAAACATACATTTACATACTATTTCTAAAAATAATAAAAATGTACACATTAGGAGTGAATGCTCAAAGGTTTTATTATATAGTTCAAACATTTTATTATATCACCCCCAGTGTACCATATCACCTCTAACATTTGAATACTCATCTCATATATATATGTATATATATATTTTTTTAAGTTTATTTATTTAGAGAGACAGCGAGAGAGCTCGGGAGGGGCAGGGAGAGAGGAGAGAGAATCCCAGGCAGTCTCTGTACTGTCAGCAGGGAGCCCGATGCAGAGCTCAAACCCATGAACTGTGAGATCATGACCTGAGCTGAAGCCAAGAGTTGGATGCCTAACTGACTGAGCCACACAGGCCCTCCTATACTTTTTATTTTTTAAAAATTATATGCATGCACTGACTTATTATCTTCCTAAATAAAAATACATTTAAAAGAATAAGGACTGCAATGAGATACCACCTCATACCTGTCAGAATGGCTAAAATTAATAATATAGGAAACAACAGATGTTGGCAAGGATGCAGAGAAAGGGGAATCCTCTTACACCATTGGTGGGAATGCAAGCTAGTGCAACCATTCTGGAAAACTGTATGGAGGTTTCTCAAAAAGTTACAAATAGAACTATCCTATGACCAGAAATTGTACCACTAGGTATTTATCCAAAGGATACAAAAATACTGATTCAAAGGGGCATATGCACCCTGATGTTTATAGCAGCATTATCAACAATAGCCAAGTTATGGAAAGAGCCCAAATGTTCATCACTGATGAATGGATATGAAGATGTAGTATATATACAATTACAATTACTATTGTAACTCAGCCATCAAAGAGAATGATATCTTAGGGGGCGCCTGGGTGGCGCAGTCGGTTAAGCGTCCGACTTCAGCCAGGTCACGATCTCGCGGTCCGTGAGTTCCAGCCCCGCGTCAGGCTCTGGGCTGATGGCTCGGAGCCTGGAGCCTGTTTCTGATTCTGTGTCTGCCTCTCTCTCTGTCCCTCCCCCGTTCATGCTCTGTCTCTCTCTGTCCCAAAAATAAATAAAAACGAAAAAAAAAAAAAAAGAGAGAGAATGATATCTTGCCATTTGCAATGACGTGGAAGGAGCTAGAGTGTATTATGCTAAGATAAATAAGTCAGTCAGAGAAAGACAAATACCATATGATTTTACTCATATGTGGAATTTAAAAAACAAAACAGATGAACATAGAGGAATAGGTGGGGGGAAACAGAGGAAACAAACCAGGAAACAGAGTCTTAACTGTAGAGACAAACTAAGGTTTGATAGAGGGAGGTGGGTGAGGGATGTCTAAATGGGTGATGGGTAGTAAGGAGGGCACTTGTTGGGATGAGCGCTAGGTGTTATATGTAAGTGATGAATCACTAAGTTTTACTCCTAAAACCAATATTACCCTACATGTTAACTAACTAGAATTTGAATAAAAACTTGAAACAAAAAGAATAAGCACTGGGTATTATATGCAAGTGATGAAACACTAAATTCTACTCCTGAAACTAGAAAAATAATTAATGAATCAAAAAATAAATTTAAAAGAATAAAAACATACACATAGCAGTTCTGTTATGTTCTTTCTGCACTCCAGCAGATCACATTTTGCAAATTTCTTGCCGTGACTATGAATCTAATAGTGTTGAGGGGAGAAATGGATCACAAAGAATTTAAGAGCATATGAGGCATGAACAAGTTCTACAAGTAAAAGTAGCCCTTTATTTACAGAATTTGAGTAGTGAAGGAGAGTTGGGAAAACGGATGGAGAAGGAGGGTTAAATGAAGATTTTCCTGATAAAAACAAATAATCCTATTTGTAGGGAGAGTAGAACGAGGTGATGAAAGGGAGTAACTATTTATCAAGAGTAGAATTAACTGGTTGGAATTAACATCACTGGTCCATGGGAAAATTAGTCTTAGAAAGATTGCTCCTTTCTTGAAGACACAAAGGAAAGAGACAACAAAGAGGACTTCCAAGAATGACCTTTAGGTAAAGCTAATACAATAATGGCCCTGGGTCAAGGAGGGTAAGTTAAAGTCAATGTTGGCTAGGCAGAGGTTAGCCAACAAATTTAAACATTATTTAATCTTTAAATAATACTGTTGAGGAGAATTGCAATGTTCCACAGCTCAAGAATGGATACAGTCAGTGGATGATGCCCTAGTTGAGTGGGAGAGAGGAAGTTGGGGATTATTATTTTACATGGCTAGTCTCATCATTTTCTTCTATTTTCTTATTTTTCTTATTTATCTTATTTAAATCCAAGTTAGTGGGGGCACCCGGGTAGCTCAGTCAGTTGAGTGTCTGACTTCAGCCCAGGTCATGATCTTGCAGTTCGTGAGTTCGAGCCCCATATCGGTCTCTGGCTGACAGCTCAGAACCTGGAGCCTGCTTTAGATTCTGTGTTTCTTTCTCTCTCTGTGCCCCTCCCCTGCTCACACTCTGTCTCTCTCTCTCTCTCTCTCTCTCTCTCTCTCTCTCTCTCAAAACTAAATAAACATTAAAATCTTTTTTCTAAATCCAAGTTAGTTAATATATAGTGTATTAATGGTTTCAGGAGTAGAATTGAGTAATTCATCACTTAAATACAACATCCAGTGCTCATCCCAACAAATGCCTTCCTTAATGCCCATCACCCATTTAGCCCATTCCCCCACCCAACACTCCTCCAACAACCCCCAGTTTGTTCTCTGTATTTAAGAGTCTCTTATGGTTTGCCTCCCTCTGTGTTTTTAACTTACTTTTCCTTCCCTTCCTCTATGTTAATTTTATTTAAATTCCACATATGAATGAAATCATATGGTATTTGCCTTTCTCTGACTGACTTATTTCACTTATAATATATTCCAGTTCTATCCACCTGTTGCAAATGGCAAAATTTCATTCTTTTTGATCACCAAGTAATATTCCAATATATATATACATACATGTATGTATATATATATATATATTTACACACACACACACACACACACATATGTATACTACATCTTCTTTACCCATTCATCCGTTGTTGGACATTTGGGCTCTTTCCATAATTTGGCGACTGTTGGTAGTACTGCTGTAAACATCGGGGTGCATGTGCCCCTTCGAATCAGCATTTTAGTATCCTTTAGATAAATACCTAGTAGGGCAATCGTAGTCATAGGGTAGGTCTATTTTTAATTTTTTTAATGTTTACTTATTTTTGAGAGAGAATGAGTGGGAGAGAGGCAGAAAGAGAGGGAGACAGAGGTTCCAAAGCGGGCTCTGTGCTGAGAGCATAGAGCTGGATATGGGACTTAAACTCACAAACCGTGAGATCATGACCTGAGCAAAGTCAGACACTTAACTGACTGAGCCGCTCAGGTGCCCAGTATTTTTAATTTTTTGAGGAACTTCCATACTCCTTTCCAGAGTGACTACACCACAACCAACATACAAATGGGTTCGCCTTTCTCCGCATCCTCGTCAACATCTGTTGTTTCCTGTGTTGTTAATTTTAGCCATTCTGACAGGCGGGAAGTGGTACCTCATTGTGGTTTTGATTTGTATTTCCCTGATGATGAGTGATTTGAGCATCCTTTCAGAATTTCCTTTTAAAATTCACTCACTACTGCTTTGGGCCAGATTCCACTATATGCCATTTTTATTTTTTTATTTTATTATTTTTTTTAATATATGAAATTTATGGTCAAATTGGTTTCCATACAACACCCAGTGCTCATCCCAAAAGATGCCCTCTTCAATACCCATCACCCATCCTCCCCTCCCTCCCACCCCCCATCAGCCCTCAGTTTGTTCTCAGTTTTTAAGAGTCTCGTATGCTTTGGCTCTCTTCCACTCTAACCTCTTTTTTTCCTTCCCCTCCCCCATGGGTTCCTGTTAAGTTTCTCAGGATCCACATAAGAGTGAAAACATATGGTATCTGTCTTTCTCTGTATGTATATGCTGTTTTTAAATAACACTTTAGGGATATTTTTCTCTGATCCAGAATAAAGCATTACATGGAGCCATTGTGACCTTGAAAAGAGTGGGGGTTGGCAAATCGGAGACCAAATAGTGTCCTCAGATGTGTTTTGTTTGGCCAGCACTTTGTTTTTAAAAATTTTAAACTTAAATGCCTATAAGTCATGCCCTTTCAGATACCACCCCCAATATCTTACATTCGGTAGCCTCACACATTTAAATGTATGAGCTGCCAGATCACTGAAGGTCCTTCATTTCTCTACATGTGAATATATAACGTGAGTACCTGGATATATGACACTAAACTCAATGCTACATATAAACATGAGTGTGTGTTTTTTTTAACAACTTTAAATAAATGGCAACGATTTATTCACTTTTTAAAATCTTTTTCTCTGAAAGCAGCCACAAGTATTCCCAATGTTACCGAAATGAAAACCAACATGAGCCTTGGCTTGACACTCACAAGGAACGTAGGAACCGGAGGATTTCTCGTGAGTATTTACCTTTCAAATTCTCATCTGTCTCAAGAAAGTGTGAAGTTAGTGTCTTCTCGCCATCCTACCTATCAAATCAAATCTTGACATTTAATTATTAGAGTTTGCTTTGGGATAAATCATACCATGTGGATATCCAACGTGACATACCTATCTATTGGTATATAGGCTTATTAAGATACCCAGTAAAACCATTGCCATAGAATGTCTTAGAAGAAAGCAGCAAAAAGAACACCAATCCTTTGCCCTTGGAAAGTGTGCTTAGCATTTGTTGATAACAACATAATTCCAGGTCCTGTTTCTTCTTCCCATAGGAATTTTAAGATAGGTACTGCTAATTCAGAGAGTGCATTTCCAGGCTGAAGAGTATTTCTGTCTTTAACCATTTGCTATAACCCTTTGGCAAATCTGATATCATTTAAGTCATGTCTTGGTCCCTCATCTTATTTCATGTTAGTGTTTATTCTCATTGAGTTTCTAGAATGCTGTGAGAAAACATTACAAGTCAGTGAAATAGAAATACCTTCTTTAACAAGTGGTTTGGGGACAACTAATTGGTTAATAACTTGTATATCCAAATATACTTTCAAGTGGATTAGAGTTAATATAAAAAACTGGAAGAAAATGAAAATTTTAGAAAATTTATAAGCTTGGAACTAACAGAAGAAATAATATAGGAAATTGTTGAAAAGATTAATTTGACTATATAAAAAATGAAAACCATCACATGCCAAAAAAAAAGTTTTTGAGGCAAATAAAAACCCAATCTTACTAGACATTTCCACCAGCATATAGATGATCCTAGTTATATTTATTGCCCTGTTAAAATAGCCATAGAAAACTTAATTTAACTTTACATTAGTTATGTCTATACCATCGACATGCTAACTCAAAAGCCTAGATGTATAACTTAACTATTCTAAGAATATAATTAATTTTGAACAATGTCATTCTCCTTTTACTAATAGATATTAGTATTCAAACATTGGTACCACTCAATAACTCAGATATTACTTATAATATGTGTAATTCAAAGCATAAATAAATAGTGCAATGAATCTTCATCGTTCATGATATTCCAAAGTTTTAAAAATAGGATTGTTTTCATCTCTTTTTGTTTGCTTATTTGCTTTTGAGGTTGAATAAATTTAAGAAAAGGAACATATTGAGATATAGGGATTACAGGACGTACTTCTAAATTCTCAATTTGTAACTTCAGATAAAGTAAAATAAAATTGCAAGAGAATTTAAGAGATTAATTTAACAACCAATGTAGCAAGCAGAGAAGGAGGGAAGAGAGAGGGAAGGAGAGAGAGGGGGAAAAAAAATCCAAAGCTTCCTTTACATACCTAAAAGGTCAAAATCTTAAGATACTCTTAAGAATTATGTGGAAAAGGCTGACAATCATCACATTTTTTTGAAACTGCTTAAGTTCTGGGCTTAAAGCAGGAATGTAGTTCTGGCATTAACAATTGGCATATTCTAATTTCAACTTCTTAATGCTGTTTTCCATTGCTTTTAAAACAAAAAAAAATTCTTGAACACTTCCTGAGTTATTATTTTTCAAGGTGATTTTAAAAAACCAACTTGGGGATGGGGATTGATTATACTAATCAATATAATTGGTATTCATTATTTGGTAAACTAATCAAAGGCATCAATTGTGATTTTTCCCTTAACTAATTGGCATCATGAAGTAGTGTTATGGGAGGAAGAACTATGGATTATTCACTGAGCATGAACTATGGCCACAGCTGCTTTTCCTTTGAGCAACCAACAATTAAACTGGGTCAAACAAATTCCCTTTTATTCTTCCAATTGTTTTTTTTTTTTTTGCAGGTTCATACTTTTTTGTTAAATTTTAATAATTGAACCAGAGCTTTACATAATGTTAAACTTTGTAGATGCTCTTTAGGATCTTAACTAGACTTCTCTTTCCCATTTTTCTCCTTTTACATCTAGCAGTTCTAACAGGATTTAATGTAATGTTTTTCTGGTGTGATTTAATCACAATTTTATCAGGAGTTCTTGGCATAGAAAGGCTGATGAAAAGGAAAGATCTGAGGTTGGGTTAATGGAGATATTAAGAATTGGAGTATGTATGATGTGGGCAAGGAGACAAGTGCCAGCTTGGATGACTTTTAGGCAGTGGAAATAGGGGGGTCAGAAGTCCTCAAATACTTTATAACATCATTAAAAGCTGGCAGTTCATGTACCTCATTTGTGTTTATTTAGTGGATTTTCCCAAAGAATTTGTCTTCTCGGACTCTCCTTGAAAATTTGGAAGATCTGGCAAAGCTGGCAATGGGCAGGAGCCATGGTGGCCTGCCCTTGTGTATGACACCTGGACTCTTCATTTACCATGGCATCTATACCAGCCCAGAGCACTCTTAGGTTCCTGCCTGATCCTGGGGCTTGTGGGTTCATGGTTTCCGCTGAATAGAATAAGTGGTAGTATACATATAATACAATAGTAAAAGTGAATAGTATAACCTTTGTTCAAGATAACAGTAGGGAAACCTGGGGTTCAGTTGGGTAAGCATCCAACTCTTGATTTCGGCTCAGGCCATGATCTCACAGTTCATGGGTTTGAGTCCCCACCCCATCCCCACCCCGCCATCAGGCTCTGCACTAACAGCACAGCATGGGGACTGCTTGGGATTCTCTTCTTCCCCCCTCTCTCTCTCTCTCTCTCTGCACCCCACCCCCCTGCGCTCCCTCTCCATCAGAGTGAGTAAATAAATAAACTTTGGGGGGAAAAAAAGAATAGCAACTGTAGTGATGCTGGCTAACAACTATGTGCCATGTGTTATTTACCCCACACTGTTCTAAATGCTTTACATCTAGAGAACCATTTAATCTTCACAACACCTTGCATGATAGTAGATATGATTATCCTCGTTTATAGATAAAGCCCCTGAAGTCCAGATAACTGAGAGACAAAAGATGAAGGAAAGCACCTCATTTCTCTAGTTCGGTGACCTGAGGGTCTCCTCCCTACACCGCTGACACCTGTCTCCCAGCCCAGCTGCTATCTTCTCCCTCCCTTCTGTTTGTTCTTTCTTTCTGAGGCACTTTCTCTCAGAGGCTTTTTTGACCCGATAGTTTCAAGAGTTGACAATTTCTAGTATCTTGTGTAATCATAGAAATGATCTCTGGGGCGAGGGGGGGGGGGGGAAGAAAGAAAGAAAGAAAGAGAGAGAGAGAGAGAGAGAGAGAGAGAGAGAGAGAGAGAGAGAAAGAAAGAAAGAAAGAAAGAAAGAAAGAAAGAAAGAAAGAAAGAAAAGAAAGAAGAAATGATCTCTAAGTTTTACAAATGGAGAAGTAGAAGACTAACATTTTCCATGTGTTTTGTCATTGTTCTCATTTCTTTGAAGACGTGTGGTCCCCTGTGGGCACAGCAATGCGGAAGCCAGTATTATGCAACTGGTGTTTGTTCTGATATCGGTCCCAATTTTCAGCTCTTGGCCAGCTTTGCACCTGCAGTTCAGAGTAAGTGATGAATGTGCAGAGGGTCCGAGCAATACCTTACATGAAGGGCAGAGGCGGGATTTATCAAGTACCACCCAACCCCTCTCAAGTCCATTTTACTTTGTCCTATTTGCATATAAGTGTGAAGAGTGACTTAACAATGGAAATCTGTTTCTTTCATCTTTTCCTGTGTAGCCTGCCCTTCCCTCATAGATGTTGTGGTTGTATGTGATGAGTCAAACAGTATTTATCCCTGGGATGCCGTAAAGAATTTTTTGGAAAAATTTGTCCAAGGCCTGGATATAGGCCCCACAAAGACACAGGTATGGACATGAATAATACATACACTAACCCACAGATTTCTTTCTAAGAAAATATTGTTAGATATGAGGTCTTAATATTTGCATTTGTCAAATCCCCACATTAAATGCATTTAATGTTAACCTTGACAGTTAATTGAAATTTGCACTACATTGAGTTTTTCTGTCTATGACATTGCCCAGCATTGGTCTTTGAGCTTAGATTTCTATTTCTGACAGGCATCAGATATAGGATGTAGCATTTTCATCTTTTTCAGCTGCTTATTTTTCCCTCCTATAACTTACGAATTTATCAATACATTTTAAAATCCAATATGTATTATTTTCTTGACAGCCACTTGGACTAATAATAAATTTCTTTTGTTGTCCTTGAATTTCTGGGATTTTTGTAGAGAAGTCAATAGACAGTCAATAGGCGCCTGGGTGGCTCAGTCCATTAAGCATCAGACTGATGATCTCACAGTTCATGAGTTCGAGCCCTGCATCAGGCTCTCAGCACAGAACCTGCTTCAGCTCCTCTGTCCCCTCTTTCTCTTCCCCTCCCCCATACATACTCCCACATGCTCTCTCTCTCTCTCCCTCCCTCTCAAAAATGAACATTTTTAAGTCTATAAACAGCATAATCCTATCTTGTTATTTTTTAGTCTTTTATCATATTTTACTCAGCCCTTGCTTTTTTACACAGAATAAGACTTTTTAATAATTTTGTATAGCTCTCCATGTTTTAAGGAGTCTTTAATTTGCTTTTCTATCTTCTTGAGATAGGCATCCAAAACTCAGGAACAGAAGCTTCACGCTTCCATAAAACTGAATAACATTTATTGTTAAAGTTCTGGGTCTTCTTTCTTTCTTTCTTTCCTATTGGATTTGCCCTTTCACGGTCATTCTGGTTGAACCAATATCAACAGAGCCAGTTGACAGAGTTCCCAGTGTATATTCTTGGGTTGTTCCTGTCATCTGATGCCTTGTGTCCAACATCTAGTAACAATTGTTAGAACATCTTCCCCTAAATGCTTCACGGTTAGCTATATCGAAATTTGATTTTCTGCTTTCCTGTATAGTATTACAAAATATTATTATACGTTTTCCATTGATGTTGCTTTTCAATACTAAGAGGACATTAATGTTCACCAAATCTTTGGAGGTTTCACTGTGGGCTTTTACCAGAAAATTCTATGAATAAGACCAGGTATAGCATTTCTTTCTGGATAGCATCCTGTTAAAGTCCCATTATAAGAGAAGTTTTCCTAGGTATCTGCTTGTTTTATCCATCTCTAAATGGACTTACCCCATAACATGACTTACTATATTTAATAGTCTCTTGAATGGAATTCATGGCCTTCCTACCCCCATGCATTTTCTTCATCTCTAGAGGTGATTTACACAGTCTCTTTTTCTTACCATCTAAATTTGACCTTTCTGTAAGTCCTAATATACTACATTTCCTTAAGTCTTCTATTCATTATTCCCCTTTCTCACACAGGAGTTTTGGGACTGTCATACCATCTTTCTCTCATATTAGACTTTGAAATTCATAGAGTGATTTTTGATCCTGTCCTCTCTCTCAAGTCTTACATCCTGTCCTAAAGAGAAGGCTCCAGAAATATATTTTTCACATCTTCCCAGTGCCTACTTAGTTGCTTCCTAGCAAAAGTAGCTGATTGAACTCAGAAATCCAGGCCTTGCCCCTTCCACCTTCCTTACGTACTGACCTCTATCTTAAGGGCCCCTTTACAATACTGACCTCTTATTGCTACTTCCTATTCTAGAAGCCCCCAACTCCTATGCATAGAGGATGATTTCAGTGCTGAGAATAAGGACATTAATAGAAGTATTTGGCCTTCTTGATCTAAAGAATTAGGGTATGTGCCCCAACCTTGTTCAGAAGTTGTTCCATCTGTCAGATTTCTCAGATGAGACTGTCTCTAATGGCATTTTCTCTGAAGGCCAAAAACCTCCTGCCTACTTGCACATATAGCAGCTTTCTTCCAAAGATGCTAAAGTCTGTGATTAGAGGAAATCCAGAACAATAAATGCATTCAAATTGACTGTTTTGATTAGCTCACTCTTTTTCTTTCATATTCAAATCTAATTCTTTGTTTATTTTGCACCTGTTTTTAATTGATAAGCTGTTATCTTCCATCTATGACTGCTTATAATTGTTTACATGTATATATATATTGTTAATCAGAAAGTTTATATCATTTTAATCTTTCTGTTATGAACTGGATTCTAATATTATCCGTATTAAAATATTATAAGGCACTGCTTAAAAATCCATTACTAGATAATCTATAACTATTGTAGTCAAAAATCTATAAATATTACTCTTGAGAACCAAATCATATATGATAGGACATGATCTTGCTTATCAACAAATACTACTGCTGTAACTAACAGCCACTAACAAAGAAGTCATTCCATTGGAAGAAAAATAGCTATTCTTAAGAACAAAATTGAAAATGCATATCAAATACTATCATCCCACTTCAAATGCACTTTTGATTTTGATTTATATTGGTTAATTAGAAATTATTTATAACTTAATGACAAGCCTTTAATAAACTTATGCTTTCTTGAAGGTGGGGTTAATTCAGTATGCCAACACACCAAGAGTTGTATTTAACCTGAACACTTTCGAAACCAAAGCTGCAATGATTGAAGCAACATCCCGGACATACCAATTTGGTGGAGATCTCACAAATACATTCAAAGCAATTCAATATGCAAAGTAAGTTATAATGTAAATAGCCCAAATATTTTGATAAAATAGAAGTGCTTTTAAGTAAGAAAGAAGAAAAAGAGACAAAGAAAAATAACATACTTAGTGCCCACACTTAAATCAGAAGTAATTAAGAAAAGTTCAAACATTCTGTCATTTGAACACTTTGAGAAGGCATTAGGAAATGAAATTTTAAAGTCTTAGATTTCTAGGATTTTTATAAAATATTCCATGATTTTTAAAGAAGATTTTAGGGGCGCCTGGGTGGCGCAGTCGGTTAAGCGTCCGACTTCAGCCAGGTCACGATCTCGCGGTCCGTGAGTTCGAGCCCCGCGTCAGGCTCTGGGCTGATGGCTCAGAGCCTGGAGCCTGTTTCCGATTCTGTGTCTCCCTCTCTCTCTGCCCCTCCCCCGTTCATGCTCTGTCTCTCTCTGTCCCAAAAATAAATAAACGTTAAAAAAAAAAAAAAAGAAGATTTTATATAAAGTAAAGGAAACAACATTAAAAGACCTTAGGTTAAGTAGGAAATGGAGCAATCTCCAATTATTTGTTAGTATTTATCAAGGCCACAGACAACTTGAGCTAATGGAGCCCTTCATGCACATTAAGAAGGGCCATAGAATCTTAAATGTTTATGAACTTGGAGTATGAATTGAATGGAATGGGCTCACTATACTTATTACAGTCCGGGTGGTGTGAATGTTACAACTGTATAACCCTCTCTTAATTTTTAGCTCAGTGTCTCTGTTTTCTCAGAACTCCTTTTAATCATATACCTTTACAAAAATGCTAAAGAGTCTCCTATTGTTAAAAAATAAATGAGAACAATAACTTCACCTTCCTTTAAGCCTACCTCCTGCCTTTGTCATCTTGTGCATTTCTTCCTTCAACTACCATAACTCCTTGAAAAATTGTCTATCCCCCCCCCCCACTTCCTTGAAACATATGGCTTGCCACCAGGTGAACGTAGCTCTCTTTATCAGCCAACAACCCAGTGGTCCTGCCTCAAACCTCATCATCTTTAGCTTCCCTTGCCATTTGCTGACGACGAACACAAACTGCTATTCCAGCCCCAGTTGCCATGACATCACAAACTTCTAGAATCCCTGCCAGCTTTTTGTCAACAATTTTGCCTCTTCACTGGCTCCTTTTCCTATTTTTTCTTTACTAAACAGAGCCCTCTTTTTTTCTTTTTTTTTTTTTATAGCTCTTTTCTCTTGGGCATTGTCTCCACTCTCATGGCATCCACATTAGCCCTGTGTGGGTCACCGCATTGCTATGTAGTCATTCTGAATTCCCTCCCAAAAATCCACACAGCCATTCAGTTGATGTTGGGTATATTTAATTTGGAGTGTTGGCTCACTTATCAAATTCAATACATCCTAAACCAGCCTTATTCTTTTCCCTACCCCTGCTCATGACTTTGCCGTTTGACTCATGCTACCACCTTTCCCCCAGGCATTCAAAGTAAACACTTGCTGGTTTTCTTTATTCTTTCTGTTCTTTCTTAATCGCACACATCTGGTCAGTCACCACATCCTGTCCTTTCTATTTCTGCATTTCCTATTGTATCCGCTCATTTTTCTAGATGTATATTGTAGTTGCTGTTTCTATCAACCATTGACTTTCCCTATATGTCTCATAAGCAGATGAGAAGATATGATTGGTTTGGTTAATCTCTATTGTCCCCATTGAGATGTTCTTTTGGGCCACGCTATCTCTGCTGGCCAGTCCATTGCCTTTTGGTGAAGTGCCCTTTATAGTCCAGTAAACTAGACTCAGAGGAAAAGTAGGTTGACATAGAAAATGGCCTAGAAGAAGCTACAGACTGCAGAGGGCTTGTGTTTTCAACAGAAAGTATGGATGTGGTATTTTTCCCTGTAAGGAGCCTGGGGACCTGGTAAGCTTTCCTCTCAAGAAGAATGGTCACTGTCTGAAGATGTGACTTTTTTTTAGCTTTTATTGTCCTTTTAGAACTTCGGTTTTCTCCCTATCATCTCTCTCTTACACTATTTCCCAAGCTAATAGAAATCTTGCTGCTGTTAAGAGAATTACTTAACTTCTTTTTTTTTTTTTTTTACTTTTTTATTATTTTTTTAATGTTTGTTTTTGAGAGAGAGAGAGACAGAGTGCAAGCAGGGCAGGGGCAGAGAGGGAGGGAGACTCAGAATCTGAAGCAGGCTCCAGGCTCTGAGCTGTCAGCACGGAGTCTGATGCAGGGCTCAAACTCACGAACCATGAGATCATGACCTGAGTCAAAGTCGGACACTTAACTCACTGAGCCACACAGTTACCCTGAGTGAGAATCACTTAACTGCTTACTCACATCTTCCAGAATTTAATTACCTTTCTTTCTTTCTTTCTCTTTTTCTTTTCTTTTCTTTTCTTTTCTTTTCTTTCTTTCTTTCTTTTTTTTTTTTTTTTTTTTTTTTTGGTCTGTTTCTTTACAACATCAAATAGAATTCTGACACTGTTTTAGTAAATATTGCCATTTTCCATTTATCTTATTTCATTGTGTGCCTATGGTTATCATCTATTATTCTAAGACCTGAAGGTAATCAGAACAAATGAGGCACCGTTTCTACCCTCAGAAATCTTATAATCATGCATGAGTTCATAAAGAGTATAATTCACTCAAAAAAATTTTCATGTAAGTACTGTATTCAAATTTGGGTGACAAATATAAAATCTTTTTCTATCCTTCTACATTCTATATAGAATACAGGAAAGTTTTAGGGATTAAAATGATATTCTCAGTGTTAAACATACTGAAATTAAAGTGTCCTTTACACATTCAGGTGAAAATATTTAGCAGGCATTGAATACACAACTTTGAAATGAGAGAAATAAATGGAAAAAGATGTAGACTTTCAGGTGTCATCATATAGGTGGTAGGTAGTCCAAAGGAGTGGGTGGCATTCCTCAGAAAGAAATACAAAAAGAGAATCCAGTAGACAGAGAAAATGTTATTGGACAACCGGATACCCATCTAAAAACAAAATAAAGCTGAATCCCTGACTCAGTCAAATCAAAATAAATTTCAGCTGCACCAAAAATTTAAATCTAGGAAAATGGAATTATTAAAGGACTATGAGAAACTGGGTGATTAAAAGAAACAAGTCATACAGCTCAGAGCCTGGAGCCTGCTTCATATTCTGGGTCTCTCTCTCTATCTCTTCCCCCTTCCCCACTCATGCTGTCTCTCTCTGTCTCTCAAAAATAAATAAACATTAAAAACATTTTTTAAATAAAAAAAAGAAACAAGTCATAGAGATAAGAAATCCTTTTAAAATACCATGTCAAATATAAAATAAACACATAAAAAGTTAATGGAATTGATTGTATCAAAATATTAAATTTCTATACAGAAGTGTATATATACCACTAAAATTTAAAAGATTAATGAACTGAAGAAAATATTTATATATATATATGACAAAAGATAATTTTCTTGACTAACAAAGATCTTATTAATTAGAAAAATAATGAACAATACAAAGAAAAATGGACAAAGATAAAGAAAAATCAAGAGTTCATAGAGAAAAAATATAAATGGCTAATATAAAATGCTCATTATCTCTTCATAATGAAGAAGTACATATTAAAACAATGATATATTATTTCTCACTTATTAAGAGAGATTTAACCCAATTTAAAAGTTTAATAATCCTCATTGTTAAGGAAAGGAGATGGAGAAACTTGCATTTTTTTACATTATCGTAATATAAATTGGTGGAAATTTTTAGAGGACAATCTGGCAATATCTGTCCAAACTTGAAATGTGTAAATCCTTTGTCCAAGTAGTTGCACTACTAAGATTTTATCCTAATGACACAGTTGGAAAAGTATGCCGAGATACATACACAAAGACATTTATTACAGTATTACTTGTAAAACTCAAAATGCCCTAAATGCACAATAATGAGGAATTGGTTAAACTATGGTTACCCCCAAATAATGAGATATTATGCAGCCATTAAAAAAGGAGAGCTTTGTATGTGCTGGTATAGAAAGAGCTCCATGAAAATGAAAAACAAGTGTATAGACTATGCCCCCCTTTGTGTGAATGTTTGAGGCATAGACTATGCACATACGTCTAAAGAAAATGTTTTCTATAAGGAAACATAAATTGATAAAAGTGGTTTCCTTCGGAACAGTGGCTTGGTGTCACATTTTTAAAAAATGTTTATTTGTGAGAGAGCGTGTGTGTGTGGGCATGTGAGCAGGGAAGGGGCAGAAAGGAGGAGACAGAGGATCTGAAGCGGGCTCTGCAGTGACAGCAGAGAGCCCGGTGTGGGGCTTGAACTCACAAACTGTGAGATCATGACCTGAGCTGAAGTCAGGTGCTTAACTGACTGATGAGAGACCCAGGTGCCCCTACATTTTTCTTTTATACCTTTCCAGGGCCTTCTGGGTGTCTCAGTCAGTGAAGCGTCTGACTCTTGATTTCGACTCAGGTCATGATCTCATGGTTCATGAGATGGAGCCCTGCATCAGGCTCCACGCTGTTAGGGGAGCCTGCTTGGGATTCTCTCTCTCCCTCTGTCTTAGCCCCAGGCCCCACTCACACTCACACACACATACTCTCTCTCTCTCAACACACACACATATATACATCTTTCCAAATGCTTTGAAATTGTTTTATCAACTGTACTTATTACTCTTTAAAGAACAATTTTGTATTGAAAAGTAAATGCAGATCCAATGAGTAAAATTGGTGACAGGATGGAATATCTTTGCTCTGTTAATTAGTATTAATGATTTTTTTCTGATCAGAAGATAATTCTAAGGATTCTTGATGTAAATACATGCACGTGTGCACAAATACACACACACACACGCACGCACATACCATGAAAACTATGCAAGATGTATATCTATTTCCCTTTAGGCTGCAAATAGAATGTAGGTAAATATGTCACCAGAACTGACATAGAGATAAATTCCAAGTCACAATAGGTCATGCTCAAAGAAGTTAGTTTCAGAACTAACTTCATGAAGAAGTTAAATTTCTAACTGGAGGTCCACATATTAGCTTCATCTTTTGATAGTGAGTTTTTAATTTTGTCTGCCACAGAGATTTTGCGTATGCAGCAGCTGCTGGAGGACGACCAGGTGCTACCAAAGTAATGGTGGTTGTAACTGATGGTGAATCACATGACGGTTCAATGCTGAAGGCCGTGATTGATGAATGCAACAATGACAATATACTGAGGTTTGGCATAGCGGTAAGTAGATTTTCTTTTTAGTTGTCTTTCAGTTAATGGGTGAGTGCTCACTTCCCAAGACCACACGCTCTCATTGGCTGCTCACAGCTTTATAGGAAAAGAAAATTTTTATTCTGTCTCCACGTCTTGTTGATTTTCAGTCCCATTGACTACAGGGTTATGGATTTACTTCTCCAGAGGCTCTATTCTGTTCAGAAATATAATACCAGAAAGTATAATGGGATAGTGGAGTACAGCTATAATGACCTTTTTTCTCTCTGTCTCTATTTTCAAGGTTCTTGGGTACTTAAACAGAAATGCCCTTGACACCAAAAATTTAATAAAAGAAATTAAAGCAATTGCCAGTATTCCAACAGAAAGATATTTTTTCAACGTGTCTGATGAAGCAGCTCTACTAGAAAAGGCTGGGACACTAGGAGAACAAATTTTTAGCATTGAAGGTAAAAGAACTCCATCTTTCAAAAACTTTTTTTGAGAATTCTTGATTTTATTACTGTATATTTACTCTAATAATGTTAACTTGTATACCTAATATGAAAGGACTCCGATGAATCAGTAAGAAAAGTAGACAACATAAATAAGTAGTTTATAGAAGATACAAATGGCTAGTAAACATAAGAAAATATTCCCAATTTCAGTAATTGTTTTAAAATATAAATTAAGTCAATGTTACTTTGTGCCTAAAGATAACAATGATTAGTAATATATGATCTTGGAGATATTATGGGGAAGCAGAGAAGCTCATATACTATTGATAAGATTATAAATTGTATAGCTTTGGGGGGAGGGCAATTTAGTAATATCTATTATAATTGTAAATAGTTTTACAATTTTTTACACTGCATATTTTATAATCATAAAAAGTTTTGTCTTTCTATCCTATTATACAATTTCTGAAATTCTTGAATTTGTTTACAACAAACATGTATACATTTAAGGTTAGAAAAGTATAGGGGTGCCTGGGTGGCTCAGTCTGTTAAGTGTCCGACTTTGGCTCGGGTCATGATCTCACGGTTCATGAGTTCGAGCCTTGCATCAGGCTCTGGGCTGTCAGCTCAGAGCCTGGAGCTTGCTTCGGATTCTGTGCCTCCCTCTCTCTCTCTGCCCCTCCCTCAATTGTACTGTGTCTCTCTCTGTCTCACAAAAACAAACAAAGGTTAAAAAAATTTTTTTTAAGTTAGAAAAGTATAGTGAAGATTTTTAATAGTTCAGATTTCAAGGAAATATGTTATTTACCAGATCTACAATAATTTACTTATATGGCCTTGGAAGGTCTAGTCGGTGTAGAAATACTCCATGTTTAAGAACTCACTGTTTGGAACACATTTCCCAGTTGGTAAAAAATCCCACATGATCCAAATTCTGGTTCCTGGTCATTAGTTCAAATAACTCTCAGCAGTAAAGAGCCTATTTTATTGAGCACCTGCTATATATCAGGTATCTTTCAGAAGCTGGGTCCAGGGGCATTGCCTAAATTAAGCATTAATTCCTGAGTCTTATCTTTATTTCCTGATTGTCCACTGGAGTCTTCTATCCAAAAAATATTATTGCTTCTTTAAACATCTGATGATACTTCTAAGCTGTTTAAATCAGCATCAAAATCCAAATCCAATGTGCTCTGAGATAATATAAAATTATTTGGCTTCCTATGGTACAACTTACACTTGTTTGTGGTGGCATTGACATGAATAATCACAATTCAACCTAAATGCTAATTAGAAATGATTTTGTGCCTTACCTGCTATTATGGATTTTGGGGAAGCACTGCGCTACTTTATTAAAAATTGTCTTGGGGCACCTGGCTGGCTCAGACAGTGGAGCATGTGACTCCTGATCTCGGGGTTGTGATTTTGAGCCACATATTGGGAGTAGCAATTACTTAAAAATAAAATCTTAAAGAAAATGAATCTCTTCTCATCCTTTGTAAATTATTACATCTTCTAAACAAGTGACTGTGTCATGTTATATATTATATATATTACTCTCTATGTCAAATTGTTGGTCTAGGAACTTATTCCTTTTTGTGAAGATTAATGAAATGTAACCATTTTGACCATACCGAGTCCTACAGCTCTGGTGTCAGAGGCAGGCACATATGTAGAAGTAGGACAAACTGCCCAATTGGTAAAATTCCTACTCAGTCTTGAATCCTGGATCCTGAAACCTCACCCAAATATCTGTCTGTTTAGTGTTCATGACATGTCAGCTACCTGGCTCTTCCAACTGCATCTGAGATATGTGTACACTTATTAGTACCGATATTTATTTATTTTTTATTTTTTTTAACGTTTATTTATTTTTGAGACAGAGAGAGACAGAGCATGAACGGGGGAGGGTCAGAGAGAGGGAGACACAGAATCTGAAACAGGATCCAGGCTCTGAGCTGTCAGCACAGAGCCCCACGCGGGGCTCGAACTCACGGACCGTGAGACCATGACCTGAGCCGAAGTCGGACGCTTAACCGACCAAGCCACCCAGGCGCCTCTAGTACCGATATTTAAAAGCTACAAATTCAGTTAATTTCTTAGCTAGGAATAATAACTTTTTTTAAAAAAGGCCATGACTTCAGTTTTATCTTACCTCATCCCCTATATTGAGTGTTTTTGATATCAAGAACATCCTAAGCATACAAGTAAATGCATTAATGAATAATCAAGATTAAGACCAACTTCAAACACTATCTTGGAAGTATTGCAGGTTCCCATATATGTTAGAATACTTCTTAGTGATTTCTCCATCCCAGAATATTTTTGAGTGACCATGAGAACATTGTGTGTGTGTGTGCATACGTGTGCATATGTTCACGTGCGTCTGTGTGTGCACGTGTGTTTGAAAATCTGATTTAAAATTTGACAGCAATATAATTCTCAAAATTACCTTTTTGCAGGTACTATTCAAGGAGGGGACAACTTCCAGATGGAAATGTCACAAGTGGGATTCAGCGCAGATTACTCTCCTCAAAAGGTGTGTAATCAGATAACTTCCAGCCATGCTGTCATTTGGCTCAACACCTCTGGGCACAGCGGCTTTATAGAGAGAGTGGAAAAAGGAGCCATGGAGTGAGCAAACGTTCAGCTTCTCAGTCATAGTTGTTTAGTTTCTTTGTGCTGCTGCTTTGTCAACTAAAAAGTGAAGGATAACAATGCCTTCTCTTCCACATTTCACAGGGAGTTTTTATGGAAAAAAAAAGAAAATGCTCCAAAGGGCAAGCACTATATTAATTCAAGGGATTGTCATTGCAGGAATCTCCTTTAAATCAATTAACTACCAGAAAAGTTTATTTAAAAAAAAACACACAAACTCTTGTTAGCACTGCCATTGGTGAATTCTGAGTTGCCAGAGTATCTCTTTTCTAAGAGCAGAGACAGAAGATAGGTGAAAAAGTGAGGAGTTAGGACACATGTGAGATGCAACGTCTTCTTAGCTCAGAAAATCCATTCTTCCTTGTCATAAACATCCACTTCCTAGGGCTCTGGTTCCAACTCTGCTCAGGGTCCTGGTGGGATAGTAAAGGGGCCCAGACGTAGTGACACTGGAAAAGCCTAGGGAACAGTATGAACTCAGAGAATTTGATTGCCAGAAGCAAGGATCAGGAACGGCTTGGGGTTTTTTTCTCGAGAATAAAAGGTGCTAACTTTTTCTGGATCACCAATCGTTAGAGATACTCACTCATAAAAGTTATGGGTTTTTCCCTCCGGAAAAAAAAATGTAAATGAACCCTCACACGGAGAATTTTGCACACACCTTCCTGAGATTTTTGTACACTTCCTGCAGTCCTTTCCTGCACCCCTGATTCACAGTCCCACATTTATGACAGTCATTCTCTTCATTTCATAGTCTCTTGTCCTCAAAATGGGCACATCATTTTCCAACCTGCTGTATTTTTAATGGCTTATATTTTTCAATCCAAAATCCGTAACTTTGGTGTTTTCTACGATCTAAGATCAAAAACTGAAAAAAATAATAAATCCCATCCTGACAACCCTGCCTTCTGTGGTGATGTATTGCTTTTGACTGTTTGGGTGGATGTTGAGTCCCTCAGAGCAGCCTGTATTTCTTGTGTGCCGCCCCCCACCCCTGCTGTGCTGACCGTGGCTATTCTCCACCAACTAGATTGAATGTTCTGCCCTAGTTAACCTTTCATCGCTGAGCTATTTTCAAATAGATGGGATAGGATATAGATGATGGAGGAACATCTGAGAAGTGACCAAGAGGAAAGAGAAAGAATGTTGAAAATAGAATAGGTCAGAAGGGGGCCTGCCAGGATGATGTGCCTGGAGAGCAGAAACACCCCACCTCTCTTCCTCTGCCAGCTGCACTTCCTATTTTCTCAAGCATGCCCCACATCCGACCGTGAACTTTTCTTATGACTATGTGAGACAGGAGGCTCATTTCTGACTTCTTTCTAACAGCTCACACTGTTTGGCGTTTGCAGATGGGCAAATTGGAAGGTGGCTATGTGTTTCTCCTGTAGCATAGTAGAGATTTATCTATAGAATGTATCAAGGTAACATAGCCTCAGGGAAGACTTTTCTCCAGCACAAAATATATTAAAACAATTTGGGCATATATCAATTTGGACATACATTCATATACATTTTACTTTATCATCTTCTCCTTAAATCTAGACCATTTATTTCAGTGTTTTGCCTCCCCTGCATTCTCGTGCCTTGAACATGGTTTATTTTCATGGTCTTCATTTTTCATTTATTTTAGGATATTCTGATGCTGGGTGCAGTAGGAGCTTATGGCTGGAGTGGTACCGTGGTCCAGCAGACATCTCATGGACATATGATCTTTCCTAAACAAGCCTTTGACCAAATTCTGCAAGATAAAAATCACAGTTCATATTTAGGTAAGGCATAGCAGCATTTGACTCAGAAAATTTAAGCTCCCTTTTTTTAAACTAGCCCCTTGCTGGGGGGCACCTGGGTGGCTTAGTCGGTTAAGCATCCAACTTCGGCTCAGGTCATGATTTTGTGGCTTGTGAGTTCGAGCCCCACATTGGGCTCTGTGCCGACAGCTCAGAGCGTAGAGCCTGCTTCAGCTTCTATCTCCCTTTCTCTCTGCCCCTCCTCTGCTCATGCTCTGTCTCTCTCTGTTTCTTAATAATAAATAAAGGTTAAAAACAATTTTGAAAAAACTAGCCCCTCTCTGAATTTCAAGATCCATTAAGCAAAGCCCTTGAAGTGTCATCTAATTATTATATTTACTACACATGTTTATGTTGCCTCTTTGCAAATCAGACCTTGGCTACAACTATTTAATGACATACTGTATTACACTTACTGATGTCTTCTGGCTATTCAAGCAGTAGTTATTCCTGGGAAGTGCTTGCGCTTCTCCCAAATGGAAATAGTTCCTAGAAGCCAATATAGTAAATGGGAGTCTTATATTAATTTAGAGTTCTTAGTCTTTTTGGTTCCTATAATAAGCAGCCACTGATTTTGAGTACCTACTATGGGACACTTCCTGAGCTGGCTATTCTATCTACATAAACATTTAAATCCTTCCCACAACCCTTTGAAGAAAGTATTATTATTCCCATTTTGCCGTTGAGAGCCAATGAGGTTAACAACTTGCCCAAAGGCAAACAACTCAGCAAGCGGCAAATCCAGAATTTGAACCTGGGACTGTCTGACTCCATAGCCTATGTTCTGTCCACTGCATTCCATTACCTTTTAAATTCATGTAATTGTTCATTCAAAAAATACTTGTTGAGTGCCAAGTTCCTGAGGGGCTGATGGGACAACCCAGAATCTAGGGCCTGTTTTACAGGCAGGTGTCACACCCGTGTGGAGCAGTGCTGCTGGAGCACACTTAGATCTGGGCATCGCCCTGAGGGAGCGCGGATCACACTGACTTCACCTTTGGCCCTCTGTCTTGTTCTCCCCTCTGGTGCACAGATGCTACCACTTAAAACAATTTTGTTAATGTTTATTCATTTTTTGAGAGAGAGAGAGAGAGAGACAGAGTGCAAGCGGGGGAGGGGCAGAGCGAGAGGGAGACACAGAATCCGAAGCAGGCTCCAGGCTCCGAGCCATCAGCACAGAGCCCGACGCGGGGCTCGAACCCAAGAAATGTGAGATCACGACCTGAGGTGAAGTCAGATGCTTAACCAACTGAGCCCCCCAAGCGCCCCCCAGATGCCACCACTTTAGATAAGCAGCAGAGGGCCCTGGGGCACAGGTGGCACCACTCTAGACAACTAGCAGACATCCTGTGGTGCACACATGGTGCTGCTTTAGGTAACTACCCTGTGACCTCACCACCATGCCCCTCCCTCCATAAAAACGGGAGATGAAGGCCTGAGTAGGGGCGGGGAATAGCTGCGTAGAAGAGTTGTGTAATGGCTTGGATCATCTGTCCGTCTGCACCCCACCTTCCCCCCACTGGGTAAGTTACCCCCAATAAAACTCTGTGTGAACGATATGGAGTGGCTTGCTTCGTTCTTCAGTATCAAAATACCTCTCAGTCTGGAGGGTACATTACTGACCCTCCTCCACTTTCTAACACCTGCCTCCTAACAAAAAAAGGACCTCTGGTCATTGCTACTAACTTTGGGAGCCCATCTGCTGAGCTCTTCAATAGCACCTACCTCTGCAAGTCCTTCTCCTCTAGGTTACTCTGTGGCTGCGATTTCTACCGGAAAAGATGTTCACTTTGTTGCTGGTGCTCCTCGGGCAAATTACACTGGCCAGATAGTGCTATACAGTGTTGACGAGAATGGCAATGTCACCGTTATTCAGGCTCACCGAGGTGACCAGGTAAAGTCCATTTTGTAGCAGATGAAATTAATCGTGGGGTCAACCAGAGCAGATGAGGAGTGGGGAGTTGATAGAAAAGGAAACTAGCATTGAGTGCCTACCCTGTGGCTGCTTCTGTGACCTGTATTCACTTGAAGGTTCCTTAAATCTTCACAATACTGAGATCTGTCGCCTTCTAACAGGTAACTGGGCATTTACCTTCTTAAGGTCAAAGAGTTTTCATGGGGTTGTGCTGTCATTAAAACCCAGTCGTGTGTAGACTCAAAGCCTGTGCTGTTTGGTTATATCCAGCTGCATACTTTTGACTCCCTAAATTACTACTACATGTGTATTATTGGGTCCTAACCACAGCTTTGTTGGCAAGCTCTTGCGAGGAGTCAATGATCTGGAGGAAAAGTGAGAAGACGGGAGCAGGATAGCGTTGTCAAGACTGGGCTACTATATCTGGACCTGTCAAGGTGTCCTGTGGCTTTGATGTTTCTAAAATTAAAGCAACTCTCTTTTCCACCACTTTCTTCTCAACATGACAGTTTGATAGAACCTGTGATGACTCCCAGTCATGTCTGACTAGAACAAAGGCCAGCTGAATAGATTCCTATTTCCTCACCAAGCAGCTCTAACCCATGGGCTTGGCACATATTTGAAATAGGCAACCCTGATCTCTGACAACAAATTTTCCTTCCTGGAGTTAGAGAAACCAGCTATTTACTTTTCTCTTTTCTGGAATTAAGTGTGATCCTACTGTCTATGGATTTTCCAGGAGTAAGAGAACCTGAGTCTTTGACTTCCTTGACCACAAACCAGCTATGGCCACATACTTTGCTCTCTTTAAATTTTAAAGAACCGTGCTTTTATTGTGAGGAAAAACAATGACCGTGTTATAGGATGAATCCTTTCTTGTTCATTGCCAAATCCTTAAGAGGTATTCACATAGGCGTGCAATGAGCATTCGGATTCCCAGCCTCTCATTTCATTGTATCTCCACCTGCTCCCCTGTCCTGATGTATCTGAGAACTTGTCTCTTGTGCAAGATCATACTACAGACACTTACATCACACATGCCTGCCCACTCTTCTCCACCTAGAAAATTCCTTGTTTTTTAAAATGCCGTTTATATAACACTTAATCTTTCTGAGCCTTCCTGACACCTGCACTCTGATCACACAGCATTTGGCCATTGCCTCTATTACAACCTACTTAACTGCACAGGCAGGCAAAGTCATTTGTCCCAACTCCCTCTTCCCCCTCCTGCATTTCTCTATGACACACATCACAAACCTCCTAAATGTTTCTCTTTTAAATGTGGTCTTTGACCCACCAGCACCAGAAACACCTGGGGTACTTATTTAACATACCGTTTTCTAGATTGCACCCATTCAGAGTCTTTCTTGGTGATTTGTGTGCACACTAAGGTTTAAGAACCAAGTGTTACATCATGATACAACCTGAGAGAAGGGACTGTTATCTATCTTAATGTTTCTAGTATCTTACAGGTAGTAAGTGCTCTATTTCTGTTTGTTGAATGAGTAAATGAAAGTTCAGTATAACATTAAGAGTATATGAGTCATAAGAATCCTAAGGTTAATATGCTTTATCCTTACAGATTGGCTCCTATTTTGGTAGCGTGCTGTGTTCAGTTGATGTGAATAAAGACACCATTACAGATGTGCTCTTGGTGGGTGCACCAATGTACATGAATGACTTAAAGAAAGAGGAAGGAAGAGTCTACCTGTTTACTATCACAAAGGTAAAAAAAAAAAGCATTAAACTGAT
This sequence comes from Leopardus geoffroyi, assembly GCF_018350155.1. Lineage (NCBI taxonomy): Eukaryota > Metazoa > Chordata > Mammalia > Carnivora > Felidae > Leopardus > Leopardus geoffroyi. The sequence continues at coordinate 199,969,690 of NC_059326.1, read as the reverse complement.
TCAGTTGAATTTGCTTTAATATTGGTAAATAAAAAATTAATCTGCACTTTTGCAGAAGAATCAGTGAATGATCATTTTCCCTTTTTCAAGCTTATTTGTTTTGAGAGAGGAAGGGAGGGAGGGAGAGAATCCCAAGCAGGCTCTGCACAGCTTGATGCAGGGCTCAAACTCCAGAACCATGAGGTCATGACCTGAGCCGAAATCAAGAGTTGGACGCTTAACTTCCTGACCCACCCAGGCGCCCCTTGAATTATCATTTTCATATGTAGTATAGTTTATATTTCATCATTTTGAGGATGTCACCATTAAAATTTTAAAAATCACATCAAAAAGCATAACCTGTAGAGAAAGAGCTACATGTATAGTGCACTGCCATTTTCCATGAGGGGTCTTTGAATCTATACTGTACAAATGAAGTCCTTATATAAATGCACATCATTTTTGAAATGTATGTACATGCACACACAAATGTCTGTGTATTTCCTAAGTATCTCATTCAATTATTCTTCTTTACTGTGAAGAGATCATAATAACAGAACTATCCTGTTGACATTTTACATGAAAAAGTCAAATTGTACCAGGCACTTTGCAAACTTTTATATAATCCTGGATGTTTTCTACATTAGTTTGTCAAATTCTGTTGCTTAGTGTAGCAGTTAGGTATGCGTATACCCAGCTCTTGGAATTTTTAGTCCTTGCACATAAAACGTAGCATACACTAACTGGACTATGCTCTCTAAGTCCATGCCCAGAAGTATAATGAACTTGGAACTGAAAAGAAAACCAAAATTAAAGGCACAAGTTGACCTAGAAAATTAGAGAAAGGATGGAAAAAAGAGAAGTTGATGTTAATATAATAAATATTATGCTTTGCTTTTGTGGTAGTTTGTCCTACCTTACTTATTTAAATTAATGTAAACATTAGCTCTCAGATAGAAGCAATTAAAACAGTTCTAAAGCATTTAAAGATGTGTAATTGAATATTCAATAAAGGAGGGGCAAATATAATTGTTTAAAAATTTAACAAAACCCTAGTTTCTTAAATGTTTCCTGTCAAATATTCTGAATTATCATTGTTGAAGATGAGAAGATCTCATAATACTTTGTCAATCTTCATAACAAAGTGATTTCCATAAGATTATTATAGAGAAGAAAGAATCAACACTGACCCCGTTTCATGGATGAGGAGCATTGCTCTCTTGTGAAGTCATGAATTATTTCCATTCTTGATTTCAAAATCTGGAAAAAAAAAACCTATCTTTTACAAGAAAAAAAATTTTAGGCAGACTTATTTTTTTTTTATAATGTGACATTAACAATCTCATTTTCTTTTCTTTTTTTTTTTTTTTCTGAGTATAGTTGACATACCATGTTACATTAGTTTCAGGTATATAACAAAGTGATCTGACAAGTTTACACGTCCCATCCCGCTATGTTCATCACAAATGTAACTACCATCTGTCCTTTTACATTATAATATCATTCACTATATTCCTTATGCTGTGACTTTTATTCCTGTGATTTATTCTTTACATAACTGGAAGCCTGTATCTCCCTCTCCCTTTCACCTATTTTGCCCAACCCTACCCCCTGCCCCTCTGGCAACCACCAGTTTGTTCTTTGTATTTATGGGTCTGATTCTGCTTTTTATTTATTCATTTACTTTTTTTTTTTTTTTTTTAGATTCCACTTATGAGTGGAATCATATGGTATTTGTCTTTCTCTGACTTATTTCACTTAGCATAATACCCTCCAGTTCCATTCATGTTATCTCAAATGGCACAATCTCCTCCTTTTTTATGGTTGTGTAATACTCACACATATGTGGACACATTTTCTTTATTCATTTGTCTATTGATGGATACTTAAGTTGTTCCCATATCTTGGCTGTTGTAAATAATGCTGCAATAAATATAGGAGCACATATATCTTTTCAAGTAAGTCTTTGCTTTCTTTGGGCAAATATCCAATAGTGGAATTATTGAACCATATGGTATTTCTATTTTTAATTTTTCGAGGAAACCGCACATTGTTTTCCACAGTGGCTACACCAATTTACCATACTACCAACCAGTGCACAAGGGCGCTCCTTTTTCTCCACATCCTTGCAAACACTTGTTATTTCTTGTCATTTTTATTTTAGCCATTCTAACTGATGTCAGTTGATATCTCATTGTGGTTTTTATTTGCATTTCCCTGATGATGAGTGAGGTTGAGCATCTCGTCATGAGTCAGCCATCTATGTTTTCTTTGGGAAAATGTTTATTCAGGTTCTCTGTCCATTTTTTAATTGGATTGTTTGGGTTTTTTTGGTGTTGTAGAAGTTCTTTATATATTTTGACTATTAATCCTTTATTGGATCTTTCATTTGTAGATATCTTCTCCCATTCGGTAGGTTGTTTTTTGTTTTGTCAATGATTTCCTTTGCTGTGCAGAAGCCTTTTTATTTTTGGTGTAGTCTCAAGTTTATTTTTGCATTTGTTTTCCTTGCTTCAGGAGACGTATCTAGAAAAATGTTGCTATTGCTGACATCAGAGAAATTACTGCCTGTGTCGTCCTCCATGATTTTTATGGTTTCAGGTCTCACATTTAGGTATTTAATCCATTTTGAGTTTATTTTTGTGTACAGTGTAAGAAAATTGTCCAGTTTCATTCTTTAACATGTAGCTGTCCAGTTTTCCTAGTACTACTGTCTTTCCCCCACAGTCTCTTCTTGCCTCCTTTTTCATAGATTAATTGACCATATAATTGTGGGTTTATTTCTGGAGTCTCTAACCTGTTCCATTGATCTGTGTGTCTATTTCTGTGCCAGTACCATACTGTTTTTATTGCTATGGTTTTGTAGTATATCTTGAAACCTGGAATTGTGATGTCTCCAGCTTCATTCTTAAGATTGCTTTGGCTATTCAGGGTCTTCTGTAGTTCTATACACATTTTAGTATTATCTGTTCTAGTTTGTGAGAAATGCTGTTGGTATTTTGATGGGGATTGCATTCAGTGCGTAGATTGCTTTGGGTGGTATGGACGTTTTAACAATATTAATATGAGCATGATGGAATGTGTTTCCGTTGGTTTGTGTTGTGTTTAGTTTCTTTCATCAGTGCTTTATACTGATTGGAGTATATGTCTTTCACCTCTTTGGTTAAGTTAATCCCTAGATATTTTATTTCTGGTGCAGTTGTAAATGACATTTTAATGTCTTTCTGCAGCTTCATTGTTAGTATATAGAAATGCTACTGATTTCTGGGTATTAATTTTTCATCCTGCCACTTTACTGAATTTATTGCTCCCAGTAGTTTTTTGGTGTAGTCTTTAGGATTTTCTCTATACAGTATCATGTTGTCTGCATATAGTGACAATTTAATTTCTTCTTTACCCCCATAGATGCCTCTTATTTCTTTTTTTGGTCTTATTGATGTGGCTAGGACTTCTAGTATTATATTGAATAAAAATGATGAGAGTGAACATCCTTATCCTGTTCCTGACCTTAGAGGGGAAAACTCTGTTTTTCACCATTGAGTATGATATTATTGTGGGTTTTTCATATATGGCCTTTATGATGTTGAAGTGTCTTCCCTCTAACTCCACTTTGAGAGTCTTTATCTTGAACTGATGTTGAATCTTGTCACATGCTTTTTCTGCATCTATTGAGATGACCATGATTTTTATTCTTCATTTTGTTGGTGTGGTTTATGACATTGATTGATTTGTAAATATTGAACCATCCTTGCATTCCTGTAATAAATCATACCTGATTGTGGTGAATGGTCTTTTTAATGTATTGTTGCTAATTCGCTAATATTTTTCTGAGGACTTTTGCATCTATGTTCATCAGGAATATTAGCCTATAGTTTTATTTTTGTGGGGTCTTTGTCTGGTTTTGGTATCAGGGTAATACTGGCCTTGTAGAATTTATTTGGAAGCTTTCCTTCCTCTTCCATTGTTTGGAATAGTTTGAGGAGAATAGGTATTAACTCTTCGTTAAGTGGCTGGTAGAATTACCCTGTGAATCCATCTGGTCCTGGATTTTTTTATTTTTTGGTTTTTTTTTTTGACCAGTTCAGTTTTGTTACTTATAATGGGTCTGTTCATATTTTCTTTTTCTCCCTGGTTCAGTTTTGAAATATTGTATGTTTCTAGGAATTTACCAATTTCCTCTAGGTTGCCTAGTTTATAGGTCTATAATTTTTTATAATCCTTTATATTTTTATGGTGTCAGTTGTTACTTTCTCTCATTTCTTATTTGGGTCCTTTTTTTTCCTTGATGAATCTGGCTAAAGGTTTGTCGATTTTGGTTACCATTTTAAAGAACCAACTCAGTTTATTTATTTATTTTTTTTGCCTATGCCATTTATTTCTTCTCTGATTTTTATTATTTCTTCTACTCACCTTTTGTTTTTGTTTGTTCTTCTTTCTCTAGTTCCTTTAGTGTAAGGTTATATTGTTTGTTTGAGCTTTTTCTGATTTCTTGACACAGGTCTCTATCACTGTATACTTCCCTCTTGGAGCTGCTTTTGCTGCATCCCAAAGAATTTGGACCATCGTGTTTTTATTTTCAGTCATCTCCATGTTTTTTTTTTTCTTTGCTTTATTGACCCATTGGTTTTTTGGTATCATGTTGTGTAGTGTCCATGTGTTTTTTTTCTTGTGATTTATTTATTTATTTATTTATTTTTTTTGTGATTTATTTTAGTTTCATACTATTGTGATCAGAAAAGATGATCTTCTTAAATTTATTGAGGCTTGTTTTATGGCCTAACATGTGACTTATTCTACAGAATCTTCCGTGTGCACTTGAAAATAATGTGTATTCTGTCGTTTGGGGTTGGAATGTTCTGTATATATCTGTTATGTGCATTTAGTCCAATGTGACATTCAAAGACACTGTCCTTATTGTTTTTTCTGTCTGGATGATCTATCCATTGATGTAAGTGGGATATTAAAGTCCCCTACTATTATTGTATTACCATCCATTTCTCTCTTTTTGTCCATTTATATTTGCTTTATATATTTGGGTGCTCCAGTTTTGGGTGTGTAGATATTTACAATTGTTGTATCCTGTTGTTGGATTGATCCTTATTATTATGGAATGCCTTGTCTCTTATTATGGTCTTTTTTTTTTTTTTTTTGAAGCCTATTTTGTCTGATATTGTATTGCTACCTGGCTTTTTTTTTCACTTCCACTTGCATGGTGATATTTTTTCTATCCTTTCATTTTCAGTCTGAATGTGTCTTTAGGTCTGAGGTGAATCTCTTATAGGCAGCATATAGATGAGTCTTGTTTGTTTGTTTGTTTGCTTTTATTTTGTTTATTCACTCTGTCACCCTATGTCTTTTGGTTGGAGTATTTAGGTCATTTACATTTAAAGTGATTATTGATAGGTATGTACTTTTTGTCATTTTTAAATTTTTCTGGTTGTTTTATTGTTCTCCTTTTTTCTTCCCATTCTCTTTGTGATTGGTGAGTTTCTATAGTGTTAGCTTTCTTTTTCTGTATGTATGATAAGTTTTGGGTTTGTGGTTACCATAACATCACAAGTAGATAGCAGTCTGCATTAATTTGATGGTCATTTAAATTCATACACATTCCAAAGGGGGAAGGGAAAACCTTTTTCTTTTTCCCCTTCTCTTCCCTTTTTACTCCCTTCTCCACATTCTATGTATATGTTGTCATATTGTACAGCTTTTTATTCACTATTTTCTTAGGCCTAATTATGGCCATATCTTTTCCACTTAAAGAAGTACCTTTAATATTTCTTGTAAGGCTGGTATACTGGTGATGAACTCCCATTATCTTTCATTTGTCTGGGAAACTCTTTGTATGTCCTTCAAATCTGAATGATAATCCTGCCTAGTAGATTATTCTTGGTGGCAGGTTTTTTCCTTTCAGCACTTTGAATATATCATACCACTCCCTTCTGGCCTGCAAAGTTTCTGCTGAAAAAATAAGCTGAGAGTCTTATAGATTTTTCCCTTCTAAGTAACTTCTTGTTTCTCTGTTGCTGCTTTTAAGATTGTCTCTTTATCTGTAACCTTTTGACATTTCAATTATTATATGCCATGGTGTGAACCTCCTTGGGTTCATCTTGTTTGGAACTTGTTGTGGACTTGGATGTCTATTTCCTTCCCTAGGTTAAGGAAGTTTTCAGTTTTTATTTCTTCAAATAAGTTTTCTATACACTTCTCTCTTCTCCTCCTTCTCCTCCTTCTCCTCCTTCTCCTCCTTCTCCTCCTTCTCCTCCTTCTCCTCCTTCTCCTCCTTCTCCTCCTTCTCCTCCTTCTCCTCCTTCTCCTCCTTCTCCTCCTTCTCCTCCTTCTCCTCCTTCTCCTCCTACTCCTCCTTCTCCTCCTTCTCCTCCTTCTCCTCCTTCTCCTCCTTCTCCTCCTTCTCCTCCTTCTCCTCCTTCTCCTCCTTCTCCTCCTTCTCCTCCTTCTCCTCCTCCTCCTCCTCCTCCTCCTCCTCCTCCTCCTCCTCCTCCCTCTCCCCCTCCGACCCCCTATAATATGAATGTTTGCTTGATGTTGTCCACAAGCTCTCTTAATCTATCATGATTTTAAAAATTCCTTTTTCTTTTTGCCGTTCAACTTGTATGCTCTCCATTACCCTGTCATCCAGGTTGCTGGTATATTCTGCATCTTCTAATAAACAGTTGATTCCCTCTAGTGTGTTTTTATTTCAGTTATTATATTCTTCAACTCTGGCTGTTTTTAATATTTTCCATGTCTTCATTGAAAGTCGCACTGAGATCTTCCACGTTTTTTTCCAGCCCAGTATCTTCACAATCATTAAATTATTTATCCACCATGTCGCTTATCTGTTTCATTTAGTTCTTTTTCTACGGTTTTTTCCTTCTTTCTTTTGGAATGTATTCCTCTGTCTCTGCATTTTGCTTGACTTTGTTTCTGAGGATTAGGGAGAATGGCTATTGCTCCTGAACTTGAAGGATGGTGAATGGTACTTGTGTATGGTGTCCGCTTGTGCAGACTGTGTGTGCTTGGTGGCTTTTGCTGGCTGGCTGGAGCTGGATGGTATATGCTAGTTACTCTTTTAAACTTTAAAAATTTAAAAAGAAAAACTTTGTTTTTTTAATTAAATTTAAAACAAAAACAAGGGGAGCCGTAAAATTCCACAGCTTATTTTCTGTGTCCTGGTACCACAGAAGCTGGTGTGGGCTTGCAGACCCTGGGCTTGCTGAGGTGGCAAGCTCCCTGTGATGACCAGACCTGCCATTTATAGTGTTGAGACCATGGGGCACCTGGGTGGCTCAGTTGGTTATGTGTCCGACTTCGGTCTAGGTCACGATTTCAGCACTCCCAAGTATGAGCCCCACGTTGGGCTCTGTGCTGACAGCTCAGAGCCTGGAGCCTACTCCGGATTCTGTGCCCCTTCTCTTTCTCTACCCCTCCCCAACTCGGGCACATGCACTCTCAGTCTTGCTGTCAAAAATAAACATTAAAAAAATTTATTTAATAGTATTGAGAGCTGCCTGTTATGGCATCTGAACCTACTAATTAGGGTGTTCGGACCCTGCTCCAGTCTGTGCTTCTAAGATAGAAGGGAAGAGAGTGTCGCTACCACTCCTTGGCCCTTTTAAAACTGCCTCCACCATGTGGCAGAGTTCTAGTGTTGTCTGTTTTATATGCTGATTGCTTTTTTTTTTTTTCCAACGTTTTATTTATTTTTGGGACAGAGAGAGACAGAGCATGAACGGGGGAGGGGCAGAGAGAGAGGGAGACACAGAATTGGAAACAGGCTCCAGGCTCTGAGCCATCAGCCCAGAGCCTGACACAGGGCTCGAACTCACGGACTGCGAGATCGTGACCTGGCTGAAGTCGGACGCTTAACCGACTGCGCCACCCAGGCGCCCTATATGCTGATTGCTTTTATTTTTCTTTTTAATTTTATTTAAATCCAAGTTAGTTAACATATAATATAATGTTTCAGGAGTAGAATTTAGTGATTCATCTCTTACATATAACACCCAGTGCTCATCCCAACAAGTGCCCTCCTTACTACCCATCACCCATTTAGACATCCCCCACCCACCTCCCCTCCAGCAACCCTCAGCTTGTTCTCTGTAGTTAAGAGTCTCTTATGGTTTGCCTCCCTCTCTATTCTTACCTTGTTTTTCCTTCCCTTCCCCTATGTTAATCTGTTTTGTTCATTAAATTCTACAAATGAGTGAAATCATATGGTATTTGTCTTTCTGCCTGACTTATTTTGCTTAGGATAATACATTCTAGTTCCATGCACGGTGTTGCAAATGGCAAGATTTCATTCTTTTTGATCAGAGTAATATTCCATTATACATATACATATACATGTATACATATTATACATATACAGGTACATGTACATATACGTGTGTATGTGTATACACACACACACACACACACACACACACACACACACACCCCACATCTTCTATGCTAATTGCTCTTGTAAACTGTGGCTTATTTTCTGTGCCAAGAATAGAGAAATCTGTTCCTGGTCGCTCAGTACTATGCATTCCCACTGCATCAGTCTCCCTTTGTTACTGTGCTCCCATCTCTCTTGTTGTTCTCTTGCCATTTTTTCTATCTTTGGTTGTTCAGTAACTGTTCAGTCAGCCCTCAGTTCTTTTTCAGGAGGAATTATCCTTTTAATAGGTGTAATTTGGTATGCTCCATGGAGGAAGTGAGTTCAGGGTTGCCACCTTGGACCAGAACCTAACTGTCTCATTTTTGACATCCTATCCCATTATAGTTATGCCACTCTTCAGTAATTCTTAAGTAAAGGTCTAAATTAAGATACTGTGGTTTTTTTTGTGTCTCCACCTTAATTTTATTTAAGATACTAGTATATTTTCATCAGCAAATTTTAAATCAAAAGGTTTGGAAACAGGTAAAGAGTCTAATGTTTAGGGGAAAAGGAGCCAAAGGTATGGATAGTTTTATGTAGGTTGTACAGTCACCATAAAGAGAATTCCCTCCTTTCACTTTGGTCTATGAGCACATATCCTATGAATTTACTTGCTAGAATTCTTAGGTATGATTCTCATCATAAGTAGAGGATTTTGAAATCGAGATTCAAAATTGTCTACTTTTAACAGTTTAAAAATTGGTTTGGGCATCACTTGCTGTGAATTTTAATGATAAAAATTATAAGGTTTTGCTTTAATCATCCCTTTTTCCCCTTTCCAAGGGCGTTTTGAATTGGCACCAATTTCTTGAAGGCCCTAAGGGTGTTGAAAATGCTCGGTTTGGTTCAGCGATTGCAGCTCTTTCAGATATCAACATGGATGGTTTTAATGATGTAATAGTTGGTTCACCTTTGGAAAATCAGAACTCTGGAGCTGTGTACATCTACAATGGTCACGAGGGCACTATTCGCGTGAAGTATTCCCAGGTAACCCGTGAGTTTCATGGTGATGTACTGACATGTGAGTATCATCCTGTGAGAGCTAGGGACTAACCATTCAGACAATCCAATTTATAACACTTATTTTAGAACTTTATTCATTCATCAAACAACTATTTAGTGAACCTGTTCTAGGTTCTGGATATACTATAAAGAACAGGACAGATAAAATTCTGCTCTTCGTGGATCTTACGTTTTTGTCAAGACTAAGGGAAAATAAATGAGATAAAGTGGTTCAGATCATCATAAATGATAGGGAATTTAAAAACATTTTTTTTAAAGTTCAGGTATGGGAGTTATCAGATATTCTAAAGGGTGACCAAGAGGACCTCATTGATCAGGCAACTTTCCAGTAAAGTCCTGAAGGAAGTGGGCTAAGAGAGCAATCACAACCTTCAAATCCCACTCCATTCACTCATCTCCTTCTGCTTTGTGATTTTTATATTAAAAGATTCATGCTGGTTCTTTGACGTGGCTGCAAGGATGATCAACCGATGAGAAAGGCTGTGATTGAAAAACCAATGGAATTTTGTGGAGAATAAAACAACCTGAGAAGTGGCTATATAGAGAATCTAACAGTGCTATATAAAAGCTCCTTTTTTCTACTTCAGTTGTTGTGCATTATAAGTTCATGTCAAACTTGCTCTTTCAGAAAATCTTGGGATCTGATGGAGCCTTTAGGAGCCATCTCCAGTACTTTGGGAGATCTTTGGATGGCTACAGTGATTTAAATGGGGATTCCATCACTGATGTGTCCATTGGTGCCTTTGGACAAGTGGTTCAGCTCTGGTGAGTCCATGGAGAGCCAGACACAAACTAGCTAACTAAAAAATGACCTGCTAAGTAGAGCAGCAGATAGCTGTGCAGGAATTGTGGAAATACCACATGCATTATAAAAGACTCTAGGACGTTTATGGATCATAGTTTATATAAAGGAAGACATGTGTTTTTCCTCGTGGGAGAAAAAAAAAATTTGCTTAATGTTGCCATCAAGTGCCTCTTCTCTATATGGTGAGCAGAAAAAGTACATAGAAAAGACAAAGGCTTTGAAATGGTATCCAAGATATTACTGAATATTATCTTTCAAATAGCCTTACCTCAGCTCACAGAAAGGAAACCTCATGAGAATGCCCTAAAAAATACTGAACATTCAGACCACACAAGTAAAGTGTAATTTCTCATGTGGTTATGAAGTAACTTTTGAAATTATTAGTCATAAACAAGAAGCCATTATTTAGGTTTAGCTGACCTCCCATTGACCTCGGTAGGAGTTGAAGAGCAGGGAGGAACAATAAGGGATTCCAGGGCTATGTGATTCAAGGACAAAAATAAATATATGGGGTTGGCCAGGGATTGGAATCAGAAGGAAATTAAGAATTTGATCAAGAGTCCTCCTCAAAAATATATTTCATTCATTCGTTGGTCTCTGTTGAAAAATGTGCTTTAAAAGTCCAAATACTTCAAGAACAGAAAAACATCACATATCTATGTGTTGTTTCAGAGTCTTATTGAACTATTTACAATATTTCACTTGTGCTTTTAAAAACCAAATGCATTATTTTGAGTGCATCATCTTAATGAAAACTTAATGTGGGGAAAAAACTCCTGGATGATATCTAAGACTGAAAAATTTTTAAATATATTTACTGAATAAAATCAGTTAAGAGTAGTGTGCTACTAGAGAAACACAAGGTATGATAACATAGTTACGTGACTTATTTTTTAAAAATTTTATGAGAAATCATGTTTCAGTGAACATCACCCTCGAGCCATCTTGGTGGGCTTCATCCTTGGTAGCCTGGATTATTACTATCCTATGACACTCCTTTTTTTTTTTTTTTTTAAAGATTATATTGTTTAAGTAATCTCTACACCCAAAGTGAGATTCGAACCCACAACCCTGAGATGAAGAGTTGTATGCTCCACCAGTGAGCCAGCCAGATACCCTGACACTCCCTTTTAATATAGTCAGTGAGGACCAAAGTTTTTTCTTTGAAGGTGGATTTGATTCTTCAAACAAGTCAAGATACATGGAGTCAGATCAATTTATTGAAATGATTAGTCAAGCTAGGTTCGTGCCATTTTGTGGTCACATTTTTTAAAAATTTTTTAAATACTTTGTTTAAAATTTATTTATTTTGAAAGAGAGAGAATGAATCCCAAGCAGGCCCCATGCTATCAGTGTGGAACCTGATATGGGGCTCAAACCCACAAACGATCAGATTATGACCTGAGCCAAAACTAAGAGTTAGACGCTTAATTAAATGGGCCACCCAGGCACCTCTCTGGTCACATTCTTACAAGGTGCTGAGACTGGATTTTCTGGGTAACTTCCTGAGAAAAGTTTGAAATGATTTTTGTAAACTTGTTTTTTAAATCCGTGGCACCATCTACACTGGGATAAAAGATTGACTTAAAGAAAGAGATTGACTTACAGAAAACATTCACATAGACATTTTAGATCTTGTAGGTCTGAGGACACATTGGATTTGCCATTGGAGGTTTTATGACTGCTTACTAGGGGGCCTTATAGGTACCTGATTAATGAAACAGTTTTTCAATTGACTCAAGTCCTTCAGGTGGTTCCTGAAATTAAAAAAAAAAAAAATGTTTTCTGCATCTTCTTGTATTTTTCAAAACAATGAAGTTACTCATTACTGCTTGCTGCTTTGTAAATACTGGAGTGTGTACACAAAGAGTCATTATGATGAAGTTGACAATTTTACTGGCAGAGGAACTAGGAGACCATGGGTTCTAATTTCTTACTTGCTAACTGTTAGTAAAGTGAGAAGTTACCAAATGTTTTCTCTTTTGTTTCAGACTTTTTCACCAATAAAAGGGAGACAATATTTGTTCTGTTTCACAGGACTGTTACAGGAGCAAATGAGGCCATGTGTATGGCAAAGCCCTTCAGATATCTAAAGGGCTGTGCCAGAGTCAGAAATGTGTAGCACCCTGCCCGAGAGATGCCTCCGCCACTCTGGTGTCACGCTAGTTGCCACCATCATGGTCATAAGCCACACGTCCAAGAATCGGTGGCAACTATTAAGGGAGGCGACAGGGAGACCCTCCTCAGCCCTGCCACCCCCACCTTGCCACCCGCTCTGTCCCCTCCATTTGTGGGAAGAGGAAACATCACTGCTTCCAGCTGGCAAAACACAACAGGGACCGTGACTTTGGAAATTTATTTGCAAAGAGGTTGCAGACTCACGTCCTGCACTCATGCATGCATTAAACAAATACTAAATGTGGATTGGGCTGGCAATACAGTCACAAAACACAAAAGACATTATCCCTAGATGCTATTTTAGGGCTTTCAAATATGAAATACCACTAAAGTGCTTAGATCATGCAGAGAATGATTAGATAATGCTGGCCCTGGGTCCTCTAGGTAAAGGTTATCACGTGTGCACTTGGCAGGAAAATATCTGTTTCTGTTTATGTCTTTCAGGTCACAGAGTATCGCTGATGTATCTGTGGATGCTTCCTTCACGCCAGAAAAAATTACTTTGGTCAACAAGAATGCTGACATAAAACTCAAACTCTGTTTCAGTGCAAAGTTTAGACCTACTAAGCAAAACAGTCAAGTGGGTGAGTTGGCCTGAAATAATCTGTGTGGAGATAGGTGTGCTTGTAGAGTTTTAGTCCTGACTGTCACCTATACTTTGGATTTCTAGGCCAAAAGAAATAAGGGTCTTGCAGACATTTCAGTTGCCACTCCTTTGAGGTGCCTGAGCATAGTTAATTAGACATGGAAGGTTTGATTAGATCTTCCCTTCACTGTCTCGAGAAGATAACATTCTGCCACAGAAAGTTACTATGTCTGTGATCTAGTCCCAGGCTTGCTCAGCAATATCCTTCAAGTTTCTTTTACCCATCGGTTCCTCACCCCAAACCTTGAGCACACACACATGACGCTGGTATACACCCATATTAGTATGCTGTGTGTCAGCTGTGACATGGCCTAGATACGAAGCGTTCAGTACAGGTACCAAATACTCCTATTCTTTTTTTATTTTTTTAATGTTTTATTTATTTTTGAGACAGAGACAGAGCATGAGCAGGGGAGGGGCATGAGCAGGGGAGGGAGACACAGAATCTGAAGCACGCTCCGGGCTCTGAGTGGTCAGCACAGAGCCCGACGCGGGGCTCGAACTCACGGACCGCGAGATCAGGACCTGAGCCGAAGTCGGCCGCTTAACTGACTGAGCCACCCAGGCGCCCCCCAAATATTCCTATTCTTGAGAAATTAATATGCGTGAAATAATGAGAGAGAAGATATAAACCAGTATGTAGTTTGTGCCCAGTGTTTTAAATGCTCTAATGCAGTGAAGTGAATAAAACTCTGATATGTGACCTGTCAGAAGGCGAGAATGAGGAAAATTGGACAAACTGTCATCTCTCTCTTGGACCAGCCAAGTCCTCTTCCAGAACTTGGCCGAGTCCTTTCTAACCACTGCCCCTCACGTTCGTCTCTCCTGCTCCAGCCCCCACAGAGCATAGCAATTGATTTAGCACTCGATCAAACACTGGCTTCTTTCATTTGCTGCTTTTTCATGGGTTCTAATCCTCCTTCCTTCGGAGTCTGGCTCTACACTTCAGGCACCTGCAGTTCCTACAAGTGTTTCATTAAGTGGTTAGCAAACCAACTTAACCTGCCTCTAATATTTTCAGCCTTTGTCATGATTCATACCAAGAAATACATAGGTTAAAAACACAAAGCAGAAGTTGGATTCCCATCCTGGCATGTCTTCCATAGTTTCCTACTTTTTGTATCTATCTGGCATTTTTCCTTTCAGGTACTCAAGTGCTGACCCAACTTGGAGTAGCACATCTCACAGACCTGCCCTGGAGCAGGTCCATTTGAGTAGCCATGATAGTTGAGTCAAAAATCATTCCCGTACAAATGCTAAGTGGCTAGATATAATGTACTGCATGGTGACTATAGCTAACAATACTGTACTGTGTTGTACATTTGAAGATTGCTAAGAGAGCAGATTTAAACGTTTCTCTCTCTCTCTCTCTCTCTCTCATACATACACACGCGCGCGCGCACACACACACACACACACACACACACACACAGAATTGGCACTGTATGAGGGGATGATCTGTTAATGAACATTATTGTAATCATTTGCCAATAGTTACATATACAAAATAACTGCACTTTACAACTAAAACTCAGTACATCTCCCTTACATCTCAATAAAAACTGTGTGTGGCGCGGGGAGGGGGACATTAAGTGGCTGGTCTGCTTAAAACATGAATTTGGGAAATATATTAGTTGGCAGAAATAGCTGGCTGGTTAGCTCTCCTGGCCTGAAAGCATGGATTTGCCTCCTATATCTTCCACTTTTTGACGGGGCTTCACTCCTCTGTTACCAGACACTCGAAAGCAGACTTCAAGAATGTCCTTCCCTTCAACTTGCTCTTTCTTCCCATTGGGTACCTTTTCCTTGATGTCTTCAGATCCACACAGACAAGCCAACAGTTGTGATCATTTGTCACTTAATTGCTTGGCAATAAGAGTATGTAAGACCTGAATCCCATCTTCACAACTTTGAAAACTAAACTTATAAAGCATATGGTCTTTGTTATTTACTGTATCAGATGCTCACTCCATTTTAAAAGTTTATAACATAAAAAAAATTAATGCCCATCAGACTATACCTTTTTACCAGACTACTTGAAAAAAAAAAAAAAAAGAAATCATATGATCATGTATACTAACTTTGTCCTAGCTATGTTCCCCTCCCTGGCATTATTTTTTCTTTGTATTATTTTCACCACTTAGTTTTAGTTCATTTGATTCACTTCTATTTTATCTATCTTTGTGAATTTCACTAAGTTCTTGGAGCAAGAAAAACTATACATCTCTAATAGGTATTTTAAATGTAACCTGTGGAATTAATGTTTTTGGGAAGTCTATTCAATCTTTAAAATATTGAAAATCATAAGATAGAGTAAGCCCAGATAAGTCAGCTGATGCTTTGAATAATATCAGGTTTTCTTTCTCAATTTTGGATAGCTTTAGTTGAAGGCTCTGATACTTTGTGTATTGGCAACTGACATCAGTTTTTATTGCATTTTTTTTTCATTTTCATTTCCCTGGGTTAGTAGTATTATCTCTGTTTTATAGATGAGGAAATGGAGTTTCAAAGAGGTTACACAAATTGCCTAAAGTCCTAGAACTCATAAATGGTGGAATTAGAATTCAAACCAAGTCCGTCGGATTCCAAACTTATTCCTGCAGAGTTGCATGCCTTCCCTGAACTAAGCATTGAGAGTGTTCCCTCAGAGTATCTCAGTTAACACTCAAATTAGTTAATCTTCACAACTGCATGGAAAGTGAAAGAATGAATTCTGATTTCAAAATTACCCCAGTTTGGGGTGCCTGCGTGGCTCAGTCGATTAAGTGTCCAACTTCAGCTCAGGTCATGATCTCAGAGTTTCTGAGTTCGAGTCCCGTGGTAGGCTCTGTGCTGACAGCTCAGAGCCTGGAGCCTGCTTCGTTTTTTAAAAAAAAATTTTAATGTTTATTCATTTTTGAGAGACAGAGAGAGAGCATGAGCAAGGGGCAGAGAGAAAGGGAGACACAGAATCTGAAGCAGGCTCTGGGTTCTGAGCTGTCAGCACAGAACCCAACACGGGGCTCGAACCCATGAACCGTGAGATCATGACCTGAGCTGAAGCTGGACTCTCAACTGACTAAGCCACCCAGGTGCCCCAACCTGGAGCCTGCTTCAGATTCTCTGTCTCCCTTTCTTTCTCTGCCCCTCCCCTGCTCACAGTGTGTGTGTGTGTGTGTGTATGTGTGTGTGTGTGTGTGTGTGTGTGTGTGTGTCTCAAAAATAAATAAAAACATTAAAAAATTTTTTTTTAATTACTGCAGTTTTATTTCTGACCATGCCCTAGCTGTTGTGAACAGAGCTGGTTTATTTTACCTCTTTTACTATGTTTATTACCTGAAAAATGAGATGATAATATCCACTTTCTGGGATTATAGTAAAACTTGTATAAGATAACATACAAGAATGTGTTCAATTGTAGGTACTCAGTAGCTATTTCTTTCTTTAACATATCACCATGTTAGGGGTGATGAAACCAAGGCTTGAGAAGTGAGTAATTTGACCAAATTCATTCAGTAGATTTCCTGGGGGCAAGTCTACTATTCTCCCCACTGCTTCAAGCCACACTTCTCTGAATCACTCTCTCTGTATCCACAGTCACCTACGTCACACCAGAGTGTGAATTACAAATGTCATGCCTGTCTGCAGTTCACAATCCATCAATGTAAAGACTGTTTTTATATTTTCTTGAAGTCCTTGACTTCACCTAGTAAGATACAATTAGGCAGGGATGGTTTTTCTGTAAAAGTTTATTTGTACTAACATTTCTTTGTGATTTTTATCCTAGCCATTATATACAACATCACAATTGATGCAGACCTATATTTATCCAGAGTAACCTCCAGGGGGCTATTTAAAGAAAATAATGAAAGATGCCTGCAGAAGAATATGATAGTAAGTCAAACACAGAGTTGCTCTGAGTACATCATCCACATACAGGTAAGGTCTCCGTCATCTCTGTCACCTCCTTTCCTCTTAGAGACTAATGAATGGTCCAAGTCTAAAAACGAAGCTTACAAGTTAGAAAATGGTTGCCCTTCTAATTAATGCTTTTCTTGTCTAAGTTCATGAGCAGGAAATCCTGTTATCTTTATGCTAATATATGGTCACATTCTATTAATATGTTAATAGCATAGAAATATTTGGAATTACAACCAAAAGGCTAAAAAATAAGATTGTTAAAGAAATCGAAGACAGTGCTTTCTTAAATGTTTACCAGGGAGAGCTTTTAGTAGACAGTAAATTTTATTTTAGCATTTTCCTATCAGGGAAAAATTTTATTTTAAGCTGCTGAAATGAACAATGCCAATTTTGATTTCCACTATTGGGTTTAAATTAATATAGGACAAGAATGGTAGATTATGAGGTAACTATTACTCTAATCTTATGCCACAGTTACTACAGTTCACATAAATTTTGAAAATCTCACAAGTAGGAAAAATTCTCGGGAAAATTTCCCACAGGAAATTTATTTTATAAATTATATGAATATTTCCCCCTAGAAACCATGTAATGGTCTTTGAAAGTGTGATTTCCTCAGGAAATCAGTTTTAAAAGAACTTCTTAAGAATTTTCCTAGAATATGGTTCTCAGCATTTAAAATGTATAAGAATTGCCAAAAAAAAAGTTTATAAAATGCATATTCAGGGTCCTCACCACCAGTAATCTGGATTTGAACGTCCAAGGAATATGCAGATTTGAGAAGGTACTCCCAGATATTTCTGATACAGATTGATGATACAGAGATCCCATCTCAAAAAATGTTAAGTATGATTTGGAAAAACAAAGTTAACACAGGAATTAAAATCCATTGATTGTTTTAATTTCTTGTTCATATGAAAGAAGTCTTATTTATGAAGGCCTGGACCTTTTTTAAGATGCTGACTATACAGATTCTTTAAAGGGATAAAAGCTGGCTCCCATTCTCTATTTTTTTTTTTTTTAATTTTTTTTTTTTTCAACGTTTATTTATTTTTGGGACAGAGAGAGACAGAGCATGAACGGGGGAGGGGCAGAGAGAGAGGGAGACACAGAATCGGAAACAGGCTCCAGGCTCTGAGCCATCAGCCCAGAGCCCGACGCGGGGCTCAAACTCACGGACCGCAAGATCGTGACCTGGCTGAAGTCGGACGCTTAACTGACTGCGCCACCCAGGCGCCCCTCATTCTCTATTTTTGTGCTAAGTGGTAGATCAAATAAAACATGGAGTCCATTCTGGGGGAATGAAATCAGCCAGGCTGTCATTCATATATACCTCCTCTTCACACAAATGTGTCCTCGTGAAGTTTTTAGAAGATGTGTGCGGTTTGGGTCAGTGCAGAGATCTTGTTTCAGTTAACACAGTATATTGGATATCAACACCACACCCACTTTGTGCGCCAACCCTGCAGCCAGCTGAGGAAACCTCTCCTTACAGTCAGGACGCCATGCTAGTCTTGCCCGCCAAAAGGGCTCATGGCAGGAGTAAATCCTGCCTGTGAATGGACTAGGTGATAACAAATATCACTACTCAGGAAAAGGCAAATTGGATTTTTAGGGTTTACCATTTGTAGAGATACTGTTCTTTCCTGAAAAGAACTGAGGGCAGAGTGAAGTTGCTATGCAGGCGGAGTGGAGAAGTTGTACTGGTAGCTGGGTAGAGTCGGCTTTAATGACTGCCAAGTGATAGTCGCTTCATCTAATGCATGCAAGAGGCAGTGTCGCTTCTCACGTACATGAGGGCCAAAACTTGGGGGACTTGGTTTCCCATGTGGGAATCCCCTTTATCTGGCTTTGCAGAGCAAGATTAGGTTCTGACTAAGGAAGGGAGTTCTCTTGTCGTTGTCTGACACTGGCCCTGAGCACCTTCCCATCTAGGTCATAATATTCCCTCCCAAAGATTTGGTCAGGATATCTAAAGACTATCTTAAATCTTGGCAGTAGGAACTGGAATGACCTAGCCAACAACCCAAGAACCATGTACTGATAGAGAACACGAGCGGGGGAGGGGTAGAGAGAGAGAGGGAGACACAGGATCTGAAGCAGGCTTCAGGATCTGAGCTGTCAGCACAGAACCCGACTCGGGGCCCGAAGTCAAGAGCCGTGAGATCATGACCTGAGCCAAAATCGAATGCTTAACCGACTGAGCCACCCAGGTGCCCCAACAGATGCTTTAAGCATTAAAATTGGGCAGATCCTCTAAATATTTATAAACTACTTGTGTATGAATAGCGAGATCACTGACAAGCTTAACTAAGATATGCTGCTTCAGATTTTTACTGAACCCAAGTCTCTAGGTTTCTTAATAGTGAAGAGGCTAAGAGCAGAATTAAGACCGTAAAGAAGCCAGAGTCTTGAAAATTCAAAACAAGGGTAACTCCACATAATTGAGAGCAGACTGTGTCCTTAATCTTGAACACGTTTGTCGTCATTTTCTTGTTTTGAAGCTGCCGTGCCCTAAAAAAACTGCTTCATTGTATCTCTGTGTGTTTAGAAGCCCTCTGATGTTGTCAGCTCTTTGGATCTGTGTGTCAACGTCAGTCTGGAAAACCCTGGCACCAGCCCTGCCCTGGAAGCCTACTCTGAGAAGGCCAAGGTCTTCAGTGTAAGTGCGTTTTGCCCTTCTTGGAATTCAGACTGGCTAAGAAAGCTTCACGGTCCCTGCGGTACTGTTTGAAAGCTACCTAGGGCAGAACTTTTCAATTGTTAGTCTTCTAAATGAAACACTCTTCTGTGTGAAATTCATCAGCATGCAAGTTCCACGAAGACAGCAGTTTTTGTCGTCTTCCCTGCTCTATTCCCAGCCCCTTGAGCAGTGCCTGGCCCACTAGAGGTGTTCAATAAAGCCAAACACCTTGTGCTCACCATCCACTTAAAAAATGTTACCAATACCTCTGTTCTCTGTATCCCTCCCTACCCCCATCACATCCACATTCATCTTGCTACCCGAGGCAAATCATCACCTTGCATTTTGCATTTATCAATGCTTTTTCTTCCTGGTGTTGCTAACCATGTTTATATTGCCCAAATATTATTTTTGCATGGTTTTGGGCTTTATATAAATGGAATAATACTACATATATTCTTCCACAATTTGGTTTTTAAGTCCAGAGCAAATGTGTAGGATTGTTTTTCCTTTTTTGTAGATCCCTTTCTACAAGGAATGTGGGGATGATGGAGTTTGCATCTCTGATCTAGTTCTAGATGTCCAACAGCTGTCAACTGCTCAGTAAGTCTGCTTCAGAGCTCAGCGTAAAACGTAGAAATAAGACACAATAGGTCTCTTGATTCAAATGAGTGTTTATGGAGATTTTTTACTGCAAAAGAAACATCCATAACTAATAAAGATCTTTAAAATCTGAACTTCAGTTTTTACCATCCTTATAGGAGTAAAACAAGAAATAAAAAACCATTTGTATTTGGATGGCTCCTTTCCCTACAATGTGATTAAAGTCAATGAAGAAGAAAATCCAATAGCATTGACTTCTTTGTTGTCTGTATCATTTTACTATGAAGATAGTTTATTAAACAACTTTCTCAGTCTTCCAAATCTAGAGTTTTATCTTCTTATTTTTAAAATGAGTGAAGGATTTGAACACTGGCCCTATTAACCTTAATAATTTTCTTCCTTTCCTTTTCACCTGTAACAGAGATCAACCCTTTATTGTCAGCAACCAAAACAAAAGGTTAACATTTTTAGTAACGCTGAAAAACAAAAGGGAAAGTGCCTACAACACTGGAATTGTTGTTGATTTTTCAGAAAACTTGTTTTTCGCTTCCTGGACCATGCCGGTACGTGATGACACCCTGTGCTCACTGCTCTTGTGTCTCCTGCTTGTTGTTAATTGGCCCTCTTCTTCACGCTCAGATCCCAGTGGGCCGTGTGCTGTCTGAAGAAGCACCTTACCCCTCGCTGTGCTCAGTCCCAACTTTGGGGCTCCCAACTAGTTAAACCACATGAGAACATAGCCTGGCCCTCTATCTAGACCAGTTCTGCTTCACAGCTTGGTCACTTTTTCCTTTGCCCTGAGACTTGGCCAGACACCTACCATAACTCTTCTCAAGCCATCTGTGTGAGGAGGCCGCTGTGGTGCCGCACAGACCCTTCGAGCTGCACTTGCTCCGAGAAATGAGAGTCCCACAGCCGAGTCCAGGCTTTGTAACCACAGGCCATGCTCCTGCCAAGATGATGCATTCCAGCGAGGCCAGTTAATCATGTTGACTTGATCACTATACCAGGAACACACTTGGCCATGCACGCCCCTCTGGCCCCTCCTCTGCCACCAAGCAATGAACGGGAGAGGAGGGAAAAGCTGAGATTTCCCAAATTCCCTACTTGACAAAAGGATTAAAAATGGTTTCATCCAAGTTAAAGTCAACACAAACTTAACAGATTTAACATTCTAAATCTATTCTGACCTCAATGCTTCAATTTCCTGTGCCAAATAAGAACTTCTTATTTCAAAGAGGAAAAAAAAACACAAGGAAAACTAAAAAAGATTCTTTAAGTTATTTAAAATACAAACACCAACATATGATTTTGTTCTATTTTCTTGAAACTACTAATTTCAAATATATTGAGAGAAAGGTATGTAATAAAGATAGCATTTCTAAATATTAAACTTATTCTGTGCTTTGGAAATAGAAGAACTAGGATTTACTTCTGGGGGAAAATTCCAGTATTTGACCTCACTTTTGGCTTATTGGGTGTCCTGTTAGCAATAAAAATAGTATATTAGCTATGTGGACAGTATAAGATTTTCAAGTCTTGGGGGACAATAGGTTAGTTCAGTGTGAACCAGTTCTGCTAAGATGTCCGTGTGGTTTATACATCTTTCAGCATGTACGCAAGCACGTGTGCACACACACATGCAAAATACTGATTGGTCGTTGTTTCCTTGGTGTCTTTCAGGTTGATGGGACAGAAGTCGTATGCCAGATCGCTTCATCTCAGAAATCTGTTACCTGTGATGTAGGCTACCCAGCTTTAAAGACAGAGCAACAGGTACAACTTGCATTTCATCCTCAAATCCACACTGGTCCCTCCTCGGCACTAGTGTTAATTCACCCCACCATTCCACCTTCTTTGTTAGGTAACGTTATTTGACAGTCCTTACAAAAGAACTAGCTGCGTATTTAGAGGATGCTTTTAAAATATCTGAATGTTGTAAATTATTAATAGAAGTGGGATTTTCTCCCATGTAATTCGTTTCAAAAGCACATACAATATGGAGAGTTCTTTCTTTCTCCCTTTCCCTCCCCACCCCTTTCTCTCCCTCCCTCCTACCCTCGCTCCGTTTCTCCCTTTCTCTCCCTCTCTTTCTCTCTTTCTTTAATTTATTGACCAACACTGGTCAGAGTGATGTACAGAGTCACAGATATCATTTGTTACCCCCTGCTAAGCAAGTTTCACATCAACACAGAGCTGTCAAATTCAGTGAAGGAGATATGCCTGTGATGTGATGATCTATACATGTCACTTGAAAGGTAAGCCCTCTGATTCTAAAGGGGAGGCATGCTAAATGAAGCAAGGTGGACAAATAGATATTCTACAAAGATGAAAGCTTAAGGTATATAAAATCCAGATCAAATTGGAGTGAGTTTGCTTTTCTGGGAACCATTTTTTTAATCGGTCCCTGAGTACAAACCACCATAGATTAATGAGTTTTAATTTTGGTTATAGGTGACTTTCATGATTAACTTTGACTTCAATCTTCAAAACCTTCAGAATCAGGCATCTGTCAGTTTCCAAGCCTTAAGGTAAAACCTCATGAAGTCTTGAATTGATGATAGATGACTTCAATAATAGTTCTCTTTAAGTAATTTCCTAATGTTCGTTCCAATAGCGAAAGCTCTGAAGAAAACAAGGCAGATAATTTGGTCAATTTCAAAATCCCTCTGCTGTATGACGCCGAAATTCACATAACGAGGTGGGTGAAACCGTGAGTAGCCTGTGGCCACTGATATCACTCGGTGTGGAACACATCTGGCTCATGACTCTCTACGTTTATTCTTAACTGGAAAATTTGAATTAAAGGTTTCTCCCTCGTCAAGTAGGACAGAGGAAGTTTAGGGACAAGTCAGTCCTTAGGAAAACCTTACACGGCTATTTAGGTTTATTGACTGAGAGCAATGCCAGAAAGACAGAGGAGCAAACTTTCTGCCACAGGCCGCAGGGCACTTCCTCTGCAGCCCTTCAGATGAGGGCCCAACCTTCCCAAAGAGTCAAAGCAGAACTCTCCGGACCCTGAGGAGGTGGCACCACTTTCTTCTCCATGCCTCTTCCTACTATCCACATGAGCTCTCAAGCGGTATCCCCACCCCTAAACACCAGAACTCCAAGCACAATGATCTGCACATAGTAGGTCCACCATAAACATTAAATTGAATCATAGAAAATTAGCTTCTGGGTGGAAAACTCCTGACTTAACATAATGGGTTTCTTCCCACCAAGAGGAAACGAGGCATTTTCCAATGAGGTCATCTATGAAGAAATGCTTTATTCCCTTATCTTGCCTGGCCAGAGCAAATGTACCTGGGAGCAGGGGCAAAATGATACCAGTTGGTACTAGCTATCATGAGTTGTTCAGGGCAACAGGTGTCTTAAGAAGTGGCTAACACGTGGGATACCAAAGGTACTAATAGGGTGATGCATCACCTTAACCCCCACCAAGAAGTGAAGCAGGTTCACGGGCACAGACACACTAGAGCAGAGCCATGCAGGTACCCAACCTGCAGGTGATGCCCACCTTCGAGGCTGGAAACCAGAGTTCTTTACCTAGTGAGGCATGAAGGCAGTTTCCTATCACAGCTCAGTGGTGCCTGGAAAATGCACTGCACTGTATTTCCAAGAAGCCAGGGTGTGAACAGTGTTCAGTGACGGACTTGTCCAGTTCGCCACATCGCCCCAACCCCCAGAAGCATGGAACACGTAGATCACGCACTAGATCACCGAGCAGAAACAAAAAGGAAAATGTGTCGTTATGTCTAGAGTGAGAGACACATGAGCAAAGATGAAAGAATGCTCCTATATCAAGTGAACTGCAAACAGCAAAAGCAAAAACAGATCCAGCCCAGTCATCCATCCCTGAAAAATTAATCTGTAACTGCAGATTCCAAAAGGACCTGCACTGTTGATAAAAGGATGGAAGACCAGTGCATCCAGAGAGATTGAGATTACCACATTACCTGATTTCTTCTCTTCCTACCTACATTGATTCTTATCCTATATGTTTTAGCTCAATACAACCTTTACATGATTCCACTCTCACACCATGGCCATTTTTTCCAGACAATTTTCCCAACATGAAATAAATACAAGATGAAAGTGGGACTTCACTTTCAGTAATATCTTAGCTCTGTATTTCTGTGATGGTAAATTGGATTTTAAATTGGACCGTCTGATGTCCTTTAAAATATACCTGAAAGGTGAAAAAAATTAATATGGGGAATTATGGTGTGTAAAAACTAAAATGGCTCCTAATCCTACCACCTAGATCATTCCTCTGGATTTGTTTTTAAAGAAAGACATTAAATGTACATGGATAGAAAATCCAAACATTACAAAAAGATAGACCATAAAGTGAAGTCATGCCTCCAGCCTCCTCTGGCTCTGGTCATCCCATACATGACTCAGCTATTTTCTGAATACCTTCCAGATGCAAGATTTGTTTATCTACCAGGATATATTCATGTAACACGGATGCACACATATTTACCCAAATGGAATAATAAAATCCTTCCTAATCTCACTTTTTCTTATATGATCTTAGAGAAGTTTATATATATGGACCTACAGATCTAACTTATTCTATTCCTGGCTGGATCATGATCTATGTATCCAACTCAAGATTAATGAGCTGTTTGGTTGTTTTGCATATTTATTTTGTTTAACCATCACAAGTAGTGCTGTAAAAAAAAAAACAAAAACAAAAACACCAAAATTAACATCTTTGCAAACTTTGTGAAAAAATCCTACCCAGTCATTGAGTGTATCCCTTAGCAACCACTTTGATAAATATGCAGTTACGTTGTGCAAGTATTATGGGTGGAAATCATGATAGAATTATTTCTAAAACAGAAGCCCCCTGAGTATAGCTAACTGCTTATAAATACATTGATCATCCACACTTAAGTAACTTAAGGAAAACTTAAGTAACAAATGGAAAAATGTCAGAGCTCTTTAAAATGCAAAAACAGAACATACTAATTTAGAAACTGACTGTTCTTAGGGGGGTACACAAAGGTCTTCTGGACGGTAAAGAGAATAAATCATGCACATACAGCTAGACATTGTGTTTCAAATTCTAGTCAGTTTTCCCATTTTCCACGTAAGGCTGAAAAATCATTGTTCCCTCTCATCTACATAACGTTGACAGATGCCACATCTATTTAAGTCTACCTAGGACATATTTTCCTTTTGAGAACTTGGGGGGAAATTTTTTAAACATAAAGACAAGAATTCAGTAAAGAAACCCAAAAAGTATCTCAGAAAATATCCAATTCAAATTTTTTTAGGAAATAGAATCAACATCCAAGAATTAGGTAATATGCAGTTATGCAGTTATGTTGTGCATAGTAGGAAGAACTATTGCTTTTCAGACTCCTACGCCTGTTTCCCACTCCCCACAGTCCTAATGAAGCTATCCTGGTTGGAATCCAGCTTCAGCCCCAGAAATGAGTGGGGAGGAGAGGGAAGGGTATCCAGTTATGTTGCAATTTGAGTGGTCCTGTGGGTATTCCTCTGATCTGGTCCTCACTTCACTTGGAAACCCTAGTTGGCAATTCCAAGCAAAGAGGTCAAATCATCTAATACCTCTAGGCCTAGTCTAATAAAACCTCTGGGTCAGCCATCAGGTGATTTCTACACTAGTCATGGAAAACCATGACCAACTTCAACTCAGACCAAAAGCATTAGAATTGGTTTGGAAATAGAGAAGGATAGGGAGAAGGAATGATAAAAGAAAATGTACACCCTGTTTTACAAGCACCCAATAACAAATACTGCAGGAACTAAAATCCTATCACTGCATTTCAGCCACCCAAGTGGAAAATCCTCTGGCTTATAAATCCATTCATCCAGTCAACAAGGCCTAAGTGTGTACTGCATGAATACACCAGTCAGTATAATAGCAACCTTGGGGTCTGTCAGTTTTAAAGGAATACATTTATACTTATTTTAGGAAATTTACAACTGATAAGCATATAAGACAAGGAGCCTTGCAGAAAGATCACGAAGGGATAGGTTTTTAAAGGAATTTGTTTTAGCCTGAGAAACATAAGCCTACAAATAGTAAGCTTTCATACCTTAATGTAAACTTTTACTTTTAATATAAGCTAGAAGGTATTTAAATAAAAGAAATATTAAGCTTCAAGAACAACAGCAAAACTAAGATATTTGACTTGACAAACATCATCCAACAGATCCACCAACATAAATTTTTATGAAGTCTCCTCGGATGGGAATGTTCCTTCTGTCGTGCACAGTTTTGAAGATATTGGTCCAAAGTTCGTCTTCTCTGTTAAGGTTGGTAAGCTTGTCAAAAGAATACTAAATCGTGGGGCACCTGTGTGGCTCAGTCGATTGAGCATCCGACTTCAGCTCAGGTCATGATCTCATATCTCATGAGTGAGTTCGAGCCCCACATCAGGCTCTGCGCAGACAGCCTGGAGCCTGCTTCGGTTTCTGTGTCTCCCTCTCTCTCTACCCCTCCACTGCTCATGCTGTCTCTATCTCTCAAAAATAAACATTAAAAAAAATAATCAGGAGAAAGGGAAAGAAAAAATAAGGAAGCCAGGAAGAGAAGAAGAAAGTAAAATGTTGAAATATACCAGTGGTTCTCAAACTTGAGCTGCATTAGAATCATCTGGGGGAATGTTAAGACACATCACTGGGCTCCATCCTGACTTCCTGACTCAGTAGGTCTACGGTGAGCCTAAAGATGTACATTTCTAACAGGTTTCCAGGTACAGCTGATGTTGCTGGTCCAGGTGCTGTACTTTGAGAATCACTAAGACTCTTAATGAATAGCTGAGGCTTTTGTACATAGCTATGTGTTCTGGATAAAAGATAATGGATATATTTTGAAAGTAAATGTTTACTATTAATCAACAATGTATTAATATAATGTTATTACTGTGGTCAAAAGTCTCTGGAATACAATAAATATGCCAATTTATCCTTGGAGACCACTTCTACTTGAGAAGCTAACCATTTGTATCCAAATTTCGTTCAGTCAATCTCCATTGGCTATTAGTAAGCAATTATTAATCTAAAGATTGTTATCAATTCCATAAAGGGAAATTTGAAAAAGTTGTTATTTTATAGTAAATTACAAAAAATTTGGAATGTAAAAAGAATTCATCCACGACCTTAAATGAATACCATTTTATTTTTACATTTCCTGCTAGTTAGTTACATGGTTACAACCTTAAGATTTGGTGATTAAAAAAAAAAAAATCTTTAGAAGTCCTGATTTGTGATCCAGATACTGGAATTTGTATCATGTGGCTAGTATTTGGCAACTACTTCTTTAATGGGATATTTAATCAGTAGTAACAATAAAATAACATTCATAGAGGTTAAAAAGTATCAGCATTTGTACCAAGTGCTTTACATATGTTAACCTGTTTTTCAGGCTAGTTATAATGTTGGTATAACTATTATTTCTATGGTTGTTGTTTAAAATGTTTAACAACCAGTAGGACGTGATCTCTGGCCAATTAGAACAGACTCCCCGCTCATGCAAACAACTGCTGTCTGCACATACTAAGTTGCTGACTATTTTTATTTTACAAATGAGGAAAACTGAAGGATAGACAGGTTAAGTATCTTGCCCAAGCAACACTGCTAGTCAGGGGCCAAATGGGACTTCAGCCCTGGTGGCCCAGCCCAACAGACAGCAGGTGTTTTTAACAAACTCCTAAGTCACAACTTACGAGTTCAAACTGTAGAGGCTGAGATTCTCCACTGAGAGGTGAGACACACAGACCCGAGTGTGACTGCAAAGTAACAAGACTCACTTTCAAATGGCCTCAGTCTTACCATTTAATAGTTGCCCTCCATCAACACAGAGGTTATTGATCACTTTCTTTGCAACATGTGCATGATCTAGCACTAACCAGAATGTTTTCTTCCATATTACATAGGTAACAACAGGAAGTGTTCCAGTCAGCATGGCATCCGTGATCATCCACATCCCTCAATACACCAAAGAAAAGAACCCGTTGATGTATGTGACTGGGGTGCACACAGATCAGGTAAGGGCAACTGAATTGCCTATAAAATTGTGTACTTTCAACATGGAAATACCCCATGAGGTTGGGGTGATCATGTCTCAGATCTTATGGATGGAAAACTTGAGAAGATAAAGGTTCTGCATCCTGAGTGCCAGGAAACTAGCAGTCAGTGTCCTATCAGAAGCAGGATACTGTTATAAGGAAACAATTACAGATGGTAGAAATTATTCCTAAAGCCTTGTTTTGGCCAGGTGAGGATCTGACTTTGTCAGAGCCCTGTCCATTGAGTAGTTAGTTCACTGACAAGTATGAGGTCGAACCCACCACGGGAGAACAATTGGTCTACACAGCTGCAGTTAGTAGCTAGTCTTTAAGACACTGGCCTGGGGGCGCCTGGGTGGCACAGTCGGTTGAGCGTCCGACTTCAGCCAGGTCACGATCTCGCGGTCCGGGAGTTTGAGCCCCGCGTCAGGCTCTGGGCTGATGGCTCAGAGCCTGGAGCCTGTTTCCGATTCTGTGTCTCCCTCTCTCTCTGCCCCTCCCCCGTTCATGCTCTGTCTCTCTCTGTCCCAAAAATAAATAAACGTTGAAAAAAAAAATTAAAAAAAAAAAGACACTGGCCTGGCCTTCCACCTGGTAGTGATCAACCCTGTTCCTCATTTTTATCAGCTGGGCCTCATGCCCAGGCCCAGGCCTACCCCCAGGCAATTAAATCAGAATCTCCAGGGCTAAGACTCCAGCACCAGAGATTCCATAAAAGCCCCCACTTCCAAGTGGTTCTAACATGCAGCCTGGGTTCAGAAGCACTGTGTAGCCAAATCCCCGGACACTGGCTCAGCCTTAGTCTGGCACTTAGAGCTGGTTCTACAGCAGTGTTATTCCTGTGGTGCGCATAGGTAACTACCGGAAATCGAAATCTTAAAATGGGGCACAGGAAAGAACCCTGAATCAAATCACTCACAACCTACTGGTACTGCAAATGGTCTTAGTACCTACCAGGTAAGCACCCGTGCTGCCCCACCAAGTGGCGCCAGGAGGATTTGAATACTTCCAAGTTTAGGTTAATTGACTACAAGAAGTGTGGCCAGGTCAGTGATGTGAAAGCAGCCTAATGATCCCTCCCCCGCCCAGACATGTGACCACAGGATTTCCTAACATGTTAAAAGGAACATCACAGATCACTTTGCTTCCTGAGACTGATTTGATGTCCTTCTTTGCAGGCTGGTGACATCAGTTGTAATGCTGAAATAAATCCACTGAAAATAGGACACACAGCTTCTTCTGTATCTTTCAAGAATGAAAATTTCCGGCACATAAAAGAATTGGTGAGGACAGGTTAATGGGGTGAAAGTTTCCTTGGGTGATTTTTTGTTTTACCTGGAAATCAACGCACTTCTTTTCTCCTACCATCTCTTATGGTAGAACTTTTTCATTTTGGCTTTGATGGACTGTATGAATCAAGACTTAGAAAATACACTCTCAAATCCAGGTTATTGGGACTATTACTTATGCCGGTAATAAAAAATACGTGTTCCATATTTCATGAAATCCAAAGGATTCCATGTGAAACTACTGTTTTGTACCAGGCGCTTTGTAAGCATTGCAAAGAGCTGTGAGGGCAGCATGGTGTGCTTTGAAGGTGAAGCTCCTTACATCTCCCTTCCACATCATCACTGATATCTTATTTAGCTGCTTAAAATGCCTCTCTAGCCGCCTTCTCTGTTTTCCAATATTTCATTATCTCCTGCTCCAGAGCTACGCCCCTTTCTTTGAGAAAGAGGCTAGTCTAGTACTCAAATAGTAAATGTTTAGCAAACAGTAACCCTAAACAAACCATAGTTCTCTAAGAACAACACGGAAATTCTGGTTTTCTTTTACTGCACTGGTTTTGTGATGAATGGGATGGGGGGATGGGGGGGTGGGGGGGGTGGGTACAGGAAAACAGGAGAATGAAATTTTTTTTTAAGTAACTATAGTAGAATTACAGTGTAAATATGACATATCTAAACAGTAGTATGTAAAAATGTCCAGGAGAAATCATCTCAGAGTATGCCAAAATATTATACCTTTGAGCATTTTCCTTATTTTTGTGAAAATGTTTTGATTTTTGTAAAAGGGGTAACTGATCACTGTGAACAACCTAAAACTATAACAGCACAAAAACACTACAAAGAAACTAAAGTCCTCTAGAAACCTAACAGCTGGCCACTCAGTATCTAATGAATATCCTTCTCTATATCTCTAAGTATTCATCCATACCAAGATACATGTACACTGTTACATAAATCGACCATGTTACCTTTTTTTATAGGTCATTCGGTCACTGAACACTTTTAATAGACTTTACTTTTTAGAGCAGTTTGAGGTTCATGGCAAAACTGAGTGGAAAGTACAGAATTTCCCAACTACTTTCTGCCCCCACTGTCCAAATCCCCTCCCACATCAGAGCGGTACATTTGATGCACCTAGTGACAACATCATAATCATCCAAAGTCCATAGTTTACATTAGGATTTACTCTTGATGTCAGATATTCTATGGATTTTCACAAATGTATAATGACCTGTTTCCACAATTATAGTATCCTAACAGAATAGTTTCAATGCCTTAAAACTCCTCTGCATCCCATGTAGTCATCCCTCCCTAACCCTTGGCAACCACCGATTGTTTCACTGTCAACTATGTTTTTGTTAGAGCATGAGCAGGGGACAGAGGGAGGGGGACAAGTGGAAGAGAGACTCCGTCATAAGCAGGCTCCACACTCAGTCCCACAACCCTGGGATCATAACCTGAGCCGAAATCAAGAGTCAGAGGCTCAACCTACCGAGCCACCCAGGCATCCCTTTATTATGTTTAATGACTAAATTGCACTGCAATTTTGTGCATGTATATTCGATAACTTACTTACCTAGTATGTTGTGGATAAACACAATTATTTCATTTTGGGGGGTGTGTTTACTCTCAGAAGTAGTGACGCAATAAACAGGCTCGATGTACTCTTCTCCACACATTTGTTATCTCCCGAGGCCTTCCATGCAGATGGGAAATGGCCAGGCAGAGTGTGCACCTTTTACCTTTTGAAGCAAAGCGACACAATCTCCTGAAGAAGGGTTATGACTACTAACAGTTCATGAGGTTGTCTGTTTCCCTAGATCCTGCCCAGCACTGGGTTTTATCTGTCTTTAAAATTTTAGCATTTACTCTTTAAAGTCCATACTAACTCTCTCCTTTTACCATTGACTTCAACCTGAAAGAACTGTAGAAGTGCTACGTGTAGCAATGTTACCTGCTGGCTGAAAGACCTTCAGGTCAAAGGAGAGTACTTCCTTAATGTGTCTACCAGAATTTGGAATGGGACTTTTGCGGCAGTAAGTATAAGCTTTATTTGTTGGGTTTATCAATAGCAAGGGAGCAGAAGGGTTCACTGTCAATAAATTCATACCCTTTGACAAAAGTAGTATTCTCGCTATTATCAGCAGTGCCCAAATGACTCCAAGCAATTGTATCCTGGAAGGCAACATGCTTCCATCCCTTTCCAAAGCTTGCCCAACCTGGCTGTGCCTCAGAATCATCTGGGGTGCTTGTAAAGCATCAGCTTCATGGACTCCATGCCAACCCACGACATCAGTCTCTGACATGTCATCAGGATCCCCTGTGCTGTCTTGGGGTACAGTGAGCCACCTGCTTTGTCTTCATCCTCATGCTCTTGATATTTCTGACTCCCTAGTCACCTGTACCATGCCCAAATCAAAGTGCCTATGTCTGTCTCCTTCCTTGAGCTCCCAGCTAATTGATCTCAACCCACCACGCAGATGAATCCAACATCAGGATCCATCTTCCTATGTTAGAGCCATGGGACTACTCTGCTCTCCTGTTTTACCCTTTCTTTGGTCAAATCCCAGTGTACACACAGCTTTTTCAATCATTTGTCTCATGAAAAGTTTAAAGAAGGTGTCAAAACAGTTTAAAGAAGGTGTCAAGAACAGTTAAAAGTTTAAAGAAGGTGTCAATGTTTCCTGCCATTTCTCAGGTATGACTCTGTGGTAGTGATATCTGCTTTTGGCAGAGATTTCAGTAGCCCAGAATCTCAGACTGGTATGACAAATATAGGGATAGACAGGGCTTCTTAAAGCAGACTGCGTAAGTAGATAGCTATTCATTTTAGCAACACTGGCTCTGATCGAGGCAGCAAAAAATTAGTCTGAAACACCCCTGCGCCGGGGGTCTTCATGGCTCTTCTGGATTTTTTTTAAAACAAATAATCAGTCCTTGAGGTGCTTACCAACCAAACTCTATTCCCCGTTTTCTAATCGCTTCTTGATCTCTGCAAGAATCCCATTCCCTGCTGTGGAGTCTTAAGATTAGAAGACTGAGTTCCCTTTGAACTCGTCCATGGAACCACAATATAAGCAATATTCTTGGATAAAGACGTAACAGAAAGAGGAACAGTGAAAGGCAGGGAGGGGAAAAGGGAAGTAGGCGTGTGGAGGAGGCGCTCGGTTTTCTTCTTGCTGGCTTTTGTTAGTTACATTTACTTGCAAGGCTTGCAGATACCTCCAAATCCTGTAAGATGGGAAGCATGCAGTGAGCTAGCTACACCACCATCCCAGATGATGCAGTTTGGTGCCACATTTCACCAATTGGTTCTTATCTCCTTAGATCTGAGGAAGGAATGTTTTCCTGGCAACCTTTGCCAGCAGGGAAGGAAAACTGCTGTGCATCAAAATGCATTTGTGCCGGCTCTGTAAAAAGCATTTGGGTTTTTTGAGTTTGTGTAAAACTGTATTTTAACGGTAAGACTTTTTAAAGCAACTTCCCGAAAGTTTTCAAGAGCAGCAATTTCATTTCTGGGAGCAAATTTCTGAAGAAATGTATTTACGCTTTTTCGACGTGGTTATGGTTAAGATGGAAAACTCCCATGAGAGTTATTGTCTGTCACACCCTACACATCTTCCTCTTTGACGAAAGGTCAAATGTTTATTCTCACCTTGTTTCTGGCTATTTCAACAGCCAAATGGATGTTCTCAGACCACCCAGGAGATCCAGTCTGAAATATGAACCTCATTTCCTGTAGTAGAGCCCATTAACATACTGCCTTTCACCCTTTTTCTGATGCAGTGCAAGTGAACATTGCAAGTAATTTCCTCACAAAGTGATTGTTCAGGCTTCCAATGGCATTGTTGGCTGCCATTTCTAAGGCAAAGCCTTGTTGAATGCCAGCTGGTGTGTTACTTCATTCTCTCAGGTATGCATGGTGTAACTACCACTGCTTGTTAACCCTGCAGGATATCATGTACACAGTTGCGCAAAGAGCCAGGTTTGGGAGGGCAGGTAGGTCAGTGTAAAGAAATTCTTTTTAGTCTACAGGGACTGTGAAACCAGCATCACCTAACTGCTTTTTTTTTTTTTTTTTTTTTAAGGAAACAATTGTCAATACTCTAAATGTTTCCCCCAATAATATGTTTAAGATACAAATGATCAGGGTAACTTCTGATGCAATCTTCCATCTTGAGAAAATTAAGACTAATCAGAGACTGGGGGTCAGAGTCGGCGGGGGGGGGGGGGGTGGTGGGGGGAGGAGGAAATAAATCGCTCACTTTTTGGATATGCATTCTTTTTTTGGCTCCAAGATATAATTTAGCAAATTACCTCATGTAGTATGTTGAAATATGTGCCTTGGTAACCAGAAAAACTGAATCCTAGTAGCCAGAGCATATGAAGGCAGTTCTCCAATCTGGGCATTGTATGCTATTTCAAGCAAGCATCAGTCCCGAGAATTGCATTACAGAAAAAAAAAAAAAAAAAAATACACATCAATAATGTATCCATTGAAAAAGAATTTTCTTGTAACTAGATCCAGGAATACATGTAAAAGCTATTTCAAGTTAGGTGGTTACTAGTAACAGCATAAAATCTGTGTCCTTCGTATATGTCTGCACCAAATAATTTTTTTTTATAGAAACACTTAGATTAGGAAACCTGAAATTACTCATTATGTAGCTTGACAAAAGGTTCAGGGTGTCTGCTGCTGACATGCATGGTCAAGTCTAAGTGTACTTCTACTGTTTTTAATTTGATTTTCCATTCCATTATTTGACTTAGGTAAATCTATAAAAACATCAAGCTTGCAACTTTCCCTCATGTTGAAAAACTTCATAAAGTTTTAAAAAATCTGAACTGTGATCTTTCCCAATTAAAAGCTTCATTTCTAAACCTTTGTTTTTTGGGTTTTTTTTTTTTTTTTTTTTTTTTTTTTTTTTTTTTTTAACTGTTTTCAAGTTAGACCTGGGGAGCTCTTTTTAACCTACAATGCCTGGACTTCATCCCCAACACCCGCACCCCCCTTCCCGCTGAGGTTTAATTTGCGATTGTGGCAGGGCCCGCCCACCCACCCCACGTGCTTAGTCTCCCAGGTCCTTCTCATGTGTGGTCCTCCACAGATCACCAACTCAAGAACACCAAGATTCTGGAGTCTTCAGAGCTGCCATTTGCTCTTGTCCTTTCCCTCAAGGAAATAAATAATAAACACACCAATTTCATGCGTTCATTCCTGCTAAGATAAAACATGTTTTTTATTTCTATGTTCCAGTCAACTTTCCAGACAGTACAGCTGACCGCATCTGCAGAAATAAACACCTATAACCCTCAGATATATGTGATCGAAGAAAACACAGTCACGGTGAGTATACCTTATCACTCCTAGTAGGCACTGGTCTTTGATAGGCATTCCATTTCTGAAAACTTGAGAGTAGTGGTTCTTCTCACCTACATGGTTATAGAATATAACTGAAACTCTAAAAACCTGATGTGAGGTTGAGCTTTTTGGCAAAGGTATCTGCTACTCAAACAAGTCCAGTGAAGTACTTGTCCTCCGCATTTCCCACCCCCACCTCCCCTTGTTGGCAAAGCTGGACCAGCAGTGACCGTGCAGCAGAAGGCACAACAGAGGGGGTTCGTCTTATTTGTGACTCCTTCCTCCGTGCCTAAACCAGCACCACCAGCTCTTCCTTCCTTCTTTTGACTTCACAAAACAGTCTAGGTCACAGGCCATAACATTCAGGTCATTCTTATTTGAATCATAGATTGTATTTTACAGTATTTTTTAAAGAGAAAGTGCTTAAGTATGCTTAATAAATAAGGCATTTATTAGAGGGTATTTTTTTTTTTTTTTTTTTTAGTATTCCTTATAGCTACATACTGGCACTGTGTATAGGGTCCATTCATTAGTTCTTATAGTCTAGAAAATTATAAATGTTCCCCTTGATATAAAACAAAAAAAGGGTCTTGCAAAGAAATGCACTTTTAGAGAAAACAAAGGCTCACTGTTCTAAGGGCTGGCACAGGACAACTTTCCTTTGCAGTGAGTCTCTGGTTGGAATATGCCATATTTAGATAGAGCAGGATTTCCATGCTCTGCTAATCTGCTGGCAGAGCCCTTTCCATTTTTCCTCCTAATGCTTTTGTTACAAACTAGAAGCCAGTTTAAGACTCTATCCCAAAGACCAGCCTGGCAGCTGGCCTCAGTCCACTGTTGTAGCCATTAAAAAGCCAATGGCCCTGTGAACTCTGGACCTCTCTCCATACTTGAGAGTAAGGCTCACACACGGCCCTGGTATCTCACTCTGGTCCCAGGGGAAATTATTCCAAAAGAGGATGCTGTTTGGCCTCTGGCTTAAGACCCTCAGTCAAGGCCCACACCCACTCTTCAGAGGCTGGGGCATGGAAAATCAGAAATGGAGCCAAAGGAAATGTGGACTTCAAATTCAAAGTATTATGAACTTAGCAGTACTATAGATATTTTAACAGTTCATTTTACAAAAATGTAGTGTTCAGACTATCTGAATATCTGCTGAGGTCTTTTTTTTTTCCAGAAAGTACTAGTAAATAAGTTATAATTTGAAATTAACAATTTTAATGAACCTTTAGATTTTTTTTCTTGGTTTTCTCTGAGCAATATTGGTAAATAACAAAGGCCAACTATTAATTGTCTATGAAACTAGATTTTGAATCCAAATATTCTAGATGATTTTTTGAATATTTGGAATCCAGATAATAATCTGACCTATCTCTCTATAGGGTAGATTAAGTGATTCTTAAATTTGTTTGAATTCTGGTCCACTTAAAAATCTGAGAAAAAAACTTATACTCGTGGATCCCTTTGGATCCATGGACCCCAGACTGGGAGATTCTGGAATGGAGAGTAAAGATATGACTGCCATTAAGCAGTGAACTATATGAATTCAGTTACTTTATTCCTAAATTTATAAAGCCTTATTTTATCCCTTGAAAATACAAATGAGAAGTAACAGAATTACCAAAAGGCCAGACTCAAATTTAGTCCAACTCATAAATTCTGTGATAAGCAGCAGCTTGTCTGCCATGGTCATGTAGTATTCAACCAGTCAGTAAGATTTTTGTTACCTTGCTTTGCCCACAATGTAGTTCTTAGTATTCTTAATACACTTTGTGGAGGAAATGGTAGGGATTCTTTCTGTAACTAAAAACATATATATACATACACACACATACACACAATATGTATATACAGTAAAACCTTGGATTGTGAATAACTTGTTCTGCGAGTGTTCCGCAAGACGAACAAACATTTCTAATAAATTTTAACTTGATCAATGAGCGATGTCTTACCATAGGAGTAGTCCGTGATGCTGAACATCCCACTGTCACAACTGAGCTGGTGGTTCCTAAAAATTCGCTTTGATTCACAAGTACTCTGGATTACAAGCATGTTTCTGGAATGAATTATGCTTGCAAACCAAGGTTTTACTGTATATAAAATATACAGTATTTTACCATTAGAACTCTTAGGGCTGCCATTCTATTACAGAGTCACAAAGATTCCCAGGAAGTGGACATAAAGGATCGCACATAGCCTCCAGGACAATTTATCACTGAAAAGGTCAACTTGAGCCCTGAGCTATTAACTACCACTTTTTAACAATGCACATCAAGTACTCTTGAGTGAGAGTTAAGTGAAATCAATATTTAGAAGCCCGGTACAAAGCTGCTGTTGCTTAATCACAAGGCATCTGAGTTGTTGATTTGTTTGGTCCTTGGCCACCCCTGCCCCCTTCCAAGTTTGGACTCCAAATGCTGTCATTTGACAATGAGACTGTCTGCCAGAAACTAAAGTTCCTATTTCATAAATAAAGCATCTAAAGTTGTCAGAGATGACATAACCACTAAATACGGACACAATTAAAGGGAGGAAACTAGAAAACTTGTATTCTTTGCCTGTACTTTGCAGAAGCATTTTCTCTAGAAATTGTACTGCACAATGTTTAGCTGAGGAATGAGATCCTGACCAAGTGACATCACCTTTCTAGACCACCATTAATAAAATCAGAGACTTTGAATAGACCATCTCACTTTTTTGGGGGTGCTACCATTAGTTAACTGTTGCATGTATACATACATTTACAGATTCCCATTACGATAATGAAACCCCATGAGAAAGCTGAAGTACCAACTGGAGTTATAGTAGGAAGTGTAATTGCTGGAATCGTTTTGCTATTAGCTCTGGTTGCAGTTTTATGGAAGGTAAGAAAATTATCATACTTAAAAATATGGGGCTCCTGAATACATCTGTCTTGAATTTCCTTATCAAACAGTAACCTTAAGTTTTATGTGGTACCTACCTCCATCATAAGAGAAAAGGAAAGGCAAATTTATTTGCAAATTCTCACATCCGTTCCTGAAAACCATCAGTAAGGATTTTATATACAATATATAAAATGAGGTCTGGATCCCAATACTTCTTTTTCCAACCTGCCTTTCATCCAGACCCCTGAATGTTTTGTTCAGGTACCAAAAAACAAAACAAAACAAAACAAAACAAAAACAAAAAAACCAGACCCTGGAAAATGTATGCCGTTCAGTTCAACCCTGTGTATTATTTCCTCACTGAAAAGCTGAGACCAAGTCATAGTCTGCACATCATCCTCTCCAGAGCCCCAGAGATTCCCACAGGGGCTTTAGTGGGCAGCCAAGGGGGTCTGAGGCCCCATAACAAAATAATTCACACGTGGTAAAAACTGTACATCACCTTACAGCTTGGCTTCTTCAAAAGAAAATATGAAAAAATGTCCAAAACTGCGGATGAGATTGACGAGACCACAGAACTCAACAGCTGAGCCCCATGGCGGTCTCACTGCAACGTGAGCTGTGGCAGCACAGCCAGGGTTTGCTGTTTGCGTGAATGGATTTGTTTTAAATCCCAGTGCTTTATGTGTAAGCGGTAAAACTCGCCTGATACTTTACGAAAACTGCAGGTCAGTTTGGGAAGAAGAAATTGTTTTTTTTCTTTTGGGGGGGGGGGCTAGGAGTAGAAAGGGTAAAAGACGTATTTTATATGGGTGGGGGGTGGGGGCGGGGAGTGACCTTTACACTGGCTGGTCCAGAGTTTACATAATGTGCATTGTGTCAGAAACATGAAATGCTTCCAAACATGAGAAGTCTTAAAGAAAAATAGAACCTTTCTCAGATTTGGTGGGGGGAACCCCAACCATTTAAAGTGATTGTTTTTAAACAGTGACCACAAGAGTGGAAGTACTTGGCCTAGCTATATAATTAGCTTGGATACTGAGGTTGATGGGGGGAAAAAGACAACACAGGTCTTCAACTTATGCTGGTCATCCAGAGCTGTCACAGAGGTTATTTTAAGTGACCTTTTTGTTAATGAAGTAAGGTATAATTTGCTGCTGTCGGCCTTCTCAGAGTCCCTTTTTTGCTATGATCTATTTATCAAAACAATCTTGGATACCTGGTAGGAGCTTAGAGTATGCTTCCTACGGAGGAAACCTCCATTTAAGGGGGTGGGGGCTGGGAGGGTAGTTTAGAAGTCAAATGCAAAATTGTTTAAAATCTGTATCACAACATTGATGGTAAAACCCTATCTACTAGAGGCCCAGCCTGTGCCAAAAGAAGTAGGAAGTTCCCTTTCTCCTTCACCATGCACAACTGGCTGACTTGACTGCCTGGCAGGGACCTAGTTTGAATTTATGGAAGAGGAGTAATTTCTTTGGCATCCTTCCTCCTTCCGTACTAAACCACTCTTGCACCTACCTCCTGGTGTCCCCATCTTCTAGAAGCCCACTAAGGCGTGCCTTCCTCTCTAGTAATTCAGGGTTAGCCACCTCCCTTTGGCCTTCATCCAAATCTCCAATTCTTTGGAGCAGCTGCTCTACACCAGGTGTGAGAAAGAAAAATCATCTCACTTACCTACTTGCATAAATAATCCCTTTAACTCCAGGAAGCTATTTTCCTTTATTGCTAAACAAGTAAGAAAAATAAGCCACGGTGAATTTCTAATTGTTGGAATTTCAGGCAATGCAAACAAAGTACAAAACAAAACTCGGGAATTTGCAAATTACGAGGAGACCTTGGAAGCCCCCAAATTAGCAGGTGCACCCTCTGTGCTTGTGTGTTGCTGGAGGACTTAAACTTTCAGAAGAATGACTCCCACCTGGGCAAGTATGCTCATTAGGTAGCTCCTTAGGTCCCAACTCCTGGAACACTTATTTGGTCAAAAGAGGATGAAACCCAGTGGTCCATATTTTAACAAGCATCCCAGTCACTAACGTAAATGGACTGCCTTGGAACGCCACCGTTTCTCCTGCACCTTCTTTTGTTTGAGCCCACACACTCTCCAGGAGGGACTGGGAGAAAGGCAGAGGCAAAGGCAAGTGGGAACTATTTAATGTCAGAAACTGCATACCTAAGGCTTTGGACAAATCACTTGGCCTCTTTAAACTACACTGTCCTCATTATAAAATGAGAAGACTGGGTTGGAGTTCAGCAGCAATGCTTTTAGTTTTGAAAGTCGAAGATCTGGATTTCTTACAATTACAGACAATCCTCAAAAAACCTGACTTTGAAAACAAGTACGTGCCTGTGTGCATCAGGCCCAACTGCTCTTCTGGCCTGGCTCCTGTGAGCTATCTAGAGCTATCTGTGTTGTCTGGTAACTTATTTTGTATTTGACAAAGCAAAACAAACCAGGTGGAAAAATCAGCCATAAAATGGCAGGGGCTTATAGCTTTGGCTATCTCTAGATGTGCTAAAGCCCAATTCTTATAACAGCTGTGTGGATTCAAATACTTTGAGTCCAAAATTTTTTTAAAGAGTGGAGGAAAAACCAAAGTTGATAAAGAATATTTAAGAAACCATGTAACTACTGTGTACATATACAGACTAGTTCTTCGGGGTGCTATACAAAGAATTCTAGCAGGTCATTCCTTTTATTTCACTCTGCCTCGGCTTTCTTACAGAAGCACTAAACTGAGGTCACGTGCCCACAGCGAGCTTGAGCGCTTTGGCCAAGCCAGGGCTTAGGTAGTGTACCTCGTCAGGACTGTCTCCATGAAGCAGCTGGCTTACTACAACCTAAAAACTTAGCCACTGGTCTCTGTGCCATTTATTCCACTGGGGCAGGGTTTCTTTGCCTGGGCCTTGCTGACAAGGGGCTGGGTGACTCCTTGCAGGGGGCTGTCCTGTGCACAGTAGGGTGTTGAGCAGCATCCCTGGCAGCTACCAGGTGCCAGGAGCATCCTCTCCCCCAAGTTGTGACAATATACAAGTATCTCCAGACACTGTATCACACTTCCTGGGAGGCAAAAGTCACCCCAACGGAGAAGCACTGCGCCAGGAGCAAGTGGCCTAAATGGGCAACAGATTTGAGGCAGGGGCTCTAGTGAGGAGTATTTCTCCAACACTTTTAAGCAAAGGCGAGTATTTAGCCAAGAAATCAAAGAACAAAACCCCACTGCTTGAAAACAAGTTATGTATTCCTAGTCAGCCTTACTTCTGCTTTAAAAGTAAGTATAATACGGGGCTTAAAAAACACCATCTTAAAGTTTCCATTTCATAAATGGTATATATAAACAAGATCTGTAGAATGTGATTAAAAAGAGTTGCTTCATGCATGGCTGCCACACAAGCCATATAAAATAGTAAAATAGTTTGTAAAGAAGCTGCATTGAGACTTGAAATTGTGCATCATTCATTTTAGTAGCAAAAGAACTGGAGATTTTTTTTCTAGCTGGCAGTGTTCTCTTTATAAAATAGTAGAAATTATTAACTGTGAAAAAGAACTAAACCCAATTTATCCTAATCACGTAAGTGATTATACAAAAAACTATCATAAAAGGTATAATTTTATAATGTATTTATCTCTCCTGATATACAGCTGTAAGTTATTAAAAATCTCCCACGCTGATGGTGCGGAGCCTGCTTAGGATTCTCTCTCTCCACCCTTCCCCGACTCGCTCTAACAAAAAACTTAAAAATATATATATATCGATTAAGACATTAAACGGAAAATAGGATCCCTCAAACTGAGCACCGTGGCCTAACTTTACTTTTTCAATTTGCACACGAAAAATACCTGCATACATGACTTTTCAGGACTATGCCCTTCATGTGTATTAACAAATACCCATTTTAAACAATTTGAAAGGCTAAACATCTAGAGGTAGAAGATAAACATGAGGGTAAAGTCTGAAATAAAAAGTGTTTACTTCTTCGAACCTTAAAGGATGAAACCGTTTTTTTATATTTACATATGGCTACATTTTCATCTGTACCTGGTTTATTTTGACAGATAAAATGTATATATTGTACGACTATGTTAGAATTGTACATTTTCTAAAGAGAAAGGATCTTGGATATTTTCCTTCATGTAAAGTATAAATCTTTAAGATGTGATTAAGTATATTTGTTTTTGATTAACTGGTTTTTGCCTTTTTTCTCTCCAAAAATATAAAAATGAATGTATCATGTTCATCAAGTTGCACAACTCATTTGATTCCTGAGAAATCATTGGAAAAGTAATCAACATTAACGAGAAAAGCTCTTAACTAAGAATGAGACTCTAAAGTGTTTTTTAATTATAAACCACTCTTCATACCACATTACTAAATTATAATTAAAGTTGTTTTGAAAATAAAGTTACTGACTTTGGACTTCTGATTTTATGGCTCGTATATTTCAGTGTATTTATGGTATGCACTCACCCTGCTTCAGAACACGTTCAAGACTCCATGTAAGAGTGAGGATGTATCTAATTTCTTACATTATTAGCAGTGACCACAGGCTGTTTTGTAAGAACCTTCAATTGCCTTCATAGTTTACGGACTAGATGTAAAACCTTGCTTCTAAACGTGTGGTCCACAGATAGGCAGCCCGGCATCATCTGGGGCCCATTACCAAATGTGTATCTCCACGGCATCCAGAAGTGAATTCGAAGGGAAGTTTAACGAGATTCTCCAACGAATCACGTTCCATATTGAAAGTTTGAGAAGCACTGCTCTAAAGCACAACTTCTCTCTCCAAATGTGTACTTGGAAGAGAGAGAAAAAGTTGGCCAAACCACTGCAACTTGCCAAAACATTCAGGGTTTTTTTTTTTTTTACTCTAGTTTTAGTAGTAAGCAGGAGGGTTTAAATATTTTAAGGATTAAATATGCTAAAGGTATTAGGTGTTGTGAAAGCTACGTATCCAGCTTACCGACTGGCCCTCACTGTACAGACTGGCGCATTAATGCAAAGCTTGGGTGGCACATGTTTCCATTTCCATGGATACACACGTGTCTCCCATTCCCGCATCAGGGGATCGCTCAGATGCC
Organism: Leopardus geoffroyi; assembly: GCF_018350155.1. Classification (NCBI taxonomy): domain Eukaryota; kingdom Metazoa; phylum Chordata; class Mammalia; order Carnivora; family Felidae; genus Leopardus; species Leopardus geoffroyi. Next base: position 199,926,802 of record NC_059326.1, on the reverse strand, counting down.
TTCCTCAGCCCTGCCCATCTCAGTCCCGGTGAACCAAGGACTGCAGAACCATCACAGTGTGTCTCATACACATCGTACATTAAAATACAACCATGAACAAAAAGAACATTAGCTCTGGCACAGAATAGACCCGTATTCCCAAACTGGAAAATAGTTTTATAATTACTCATTTTTTTTAAAAGTAATTCCTTTTACTTACTCTACATCACCTTTTAAAAACTATAAACAGCATTTTAAAAACTTCCATCCTCATCCTATTGTATAACTTAAACCCTTAGTATTTTAAACTCTGATACCAATTAAACAATGGAAATAATTGTACTCAAAGTCAGACACTACTTTAAGAACCACTCTGACCTAACTTAAAGGCTAACTAAACTGAACTTTTTGGCTCCATGCAAACAGTTTTTGCATAGAAAAGTAACCGACTAAAAACCTCACTCAAGTTGCTCTTACCTTAGCCCCGGCTCTACTGCCCTCTGCTGGGTCAGCAACTAACTACATCATAAATCATTCCTGCCTTAAGATACCATGTTCACAAACTCCATGCCCAATAAGTAACTAAGAAAGATGTTACAGAATGGCCCAGGGGGAGGCAGTGGAGGGGAAACCTACCCACTCATGGATTTAACCAGATACCTTTACACACACATAAGGGCTACAGCTACACGTGTCAGGTGTGTTTAACTGGAGCACAATACTCAACACCAACAGCACTTTTTGGTGCATGGTAGTGGTTAGGGCACACCTGACAGAGACAAGTCCCTGACCTCAAGAAGTCTGTAGTCTGGTGATGGGAATAAACTAATAGATACAGTACAACTGGTAGCATTAAGGGCCACAAGAAGATACAAGGCAGGGTAAAGGAAGGGGATTCCGGTTTTAAGTAAGATAGAGAAGGCTCTCTGAGGAGGGAACATTTAACTGGGGACTTGAAATAGTGAGGAAGCAGACTATGGGAATATCTGGGGGAAGAGCATTCTACACAAAGAGACAAGGAAGCACCCTATGACAGAATAAGCCTGCTACATACCAGCCACAGCAAAGCAGGGGGGCTGGAGCAAGGTGAGGGGCAGGCGGGAGCCCAAGCATATAGACCATAGACCACGGTGAGGACTGTGGGGCTCCAGCACGGGATTAGCTCTCCGAAGGTTCTGAGGAGGATGAAATGACCCACATGGGAGAAGGAAGAGTGTCAGGAGGGGTGCTGTCAGCAGGGCCACAACAACGGTCCAAGAGAAATGGAGTGGTGGCTTGGACGAGAGTTGCGGCAGTGGGATTCAGAAGTAGCAGCTAGATTCGAGAGACATCCAAGAATCTGTTTTCAAATTCTCCAACAGGTTCATTCAAGGATTTGAGATCAAGACTCAAACTACTGGCTTCTTGACCACTACTTCTCACAATAAACTGAAATATACTAGAACTCTAACATCATATCCAAAGGACAAAAATATCCACAAAATCACAAAATATTTCACTCACCATCTACTATTACTTTCAAAGAAAATAAAATGCTTTCATTTTGCTTCTCATTGAAAAAAATATATAAGTAATTTGAATTTCCTACTTCATGGAATGGTATGTCTACCACAGGCATCTTTCCTCACATTTAAATTTACTCTACCATTTCTTCCCTAAAGTCTTTCCTCTATCTGTGGCTCCTGCATAAGCCTTCATCCTAACACTCTTTTTTTTCTCCCTTTTGTCCCACTGGTGTAACACAAGAGACTGTGTTTCAGTAAACTAGCTTAACTTCTAGAAAAGAAAAATCAAAATGTGATTAAAGACAGTTTACCAAGTTTAATTTTAGTTCTCTAAAAAAAAATGTGTGAATTAATCACTGGCTGTCCAAAAGCACTCTTTGTTTCTTTTCCAAGATGATGATGATTCTTCATACATTTCCTGAAAAACAGAACCATAACAGGTATTCAAAACAGAGTGGCTTAATAAATTCAACTGCATCAGAAAGATTCAGGCAAATGAATCTAGTTAAATCTGCTACTCTTCCAACAATCCAATAAATATTTGTTTGAGGCACTGAAAGGAGAAAACTGAATAAATCTGTTCCCTCCACTTAAGGACCCCAATCCAGTGGGAGAAACACTGACATGAAGACTTAACAAGGCAAGGTACAACCACAGAATGGAATAAACAATTCCATTTGGGACCATGTCAGGAGACAGCCTGAGCAAGGTTATACAGGGAAGATGCAAGGTCTTTAATAATTTTAAACACTTTTTTCTTTCCAAACACATCTACTTCAGCATTTCTATATATGCTTTTCCACAGGCTGATGGGATATTTCCACTAGGTGTGAAATTAAGTGGCCACCCACAGAAGTTCTTAAGCAGGTTTGGGCTCCACCCTAGAGACAACTGACAATTGCTTTGTAAGTGTGTGCACCACCTACCTGCCTACCCGCCTATTTCACCAATGATCTCAAAGCACAGGTGGGACTAGAACCCGACACGAATTGAGATGATACTCGGAAGGGAGGGGAATAAGAATGTATCAATCTTTCTTCTCAATCTCCAGTCAAATCCTATTTCTGAGGGACAGAAATCCAAATTCGACCTTCCTCTAAACACTGTATATACCCTCTCAACCTCTACAGACAGAAAAGTAAACAGCTCAGCTAGACCTTGAAGTATAAAGATGAGAGGATGCCCCAATCCTGCCCACCCTCTTATTCCAGGGACCTACTCTCTCATCTACTTTCTATGAGCAGGCTGTCCATTCTTTCTCCTTGGTAAGGAGAGCTACTGGGGTGCCTGATGACTCAGGTGGTTGAGTGTTCGACTTCTGATTTGGGCTCAGATCATGATCCCAGGGTCATGGGATCAAGTCCCACGTTGGGTTCCGCACTAAGCATGGATCCTGCTTAAGATTCTCTCTTAAGCCACCTGGGTGGCTCAGCAGGTTAAGCATCTGGTTCTTGATTTCAGCTCAGATCATGCTCATGGATTGTTGGGTTCTGCACTGATAGCACAGAGCCTGCTTAGGATTCTCTCTCTCCCTCCCTCTCTCTCTCTCTCTCCCCCCCCTTCTCTGTCCCTCCCCTATGCATGTGTTCTTTCTCTCTCTCAAGATAAATAACATTTTAAAAATAAAAAAAGGTTCTCTTCTTCTGCCCCTCTCCCCTGCTTGTACTATCTGAAAAAATTAAATTAAAATTAATTAAAAAAAAAAAAAGCTACCTCTGCCACCCAGATTCACAACTCAATGGAGAATGCTCTCCCTGACTCACTCTATTCAGGAGACTGCCTCATGTAGTCTATCAAAATGGTGGCAGCTTTGTTCAAAGCAAAGCCACCATAGCTGAGCTTCACAGAGACTGTTTTCTGTCATAAATCCTATCTTCAAATCCCAAAGTATCCCCTTATAAGAACAGGTGTCAGTTTTTATTCATTTCAAAATTTTTTTAAACTTTATTTTTGAGAGAGAGACAGAGCATGAGCGGGGAAGGGGCAGAGAGTGAGGGAGACACAGAATCAGAAGCAGGCTCCAGGCTCTGAGCTGTCAGTACAGACCCCAATGCAGGGCTCGAACTCACGAACTGTGAGAACATGACCTGAGCCGAAGCTGGTCGCTTAACCAACTGAGTCACCCAGGCACCCCAGTTTCAGTTTTTATTCAGAAAACATGGTCACTGGGTTTCATAGGTCCTGTGTAAGAGTCCAATTTGTTCATCTCTACCACAAACGGAGCCAGCAGGCTCCTAGGAAAGACACGCTCTGCCCTCTGATCTGAGACGTTAATTCCCTCCTTGGCTTTGCTACCCAGCCAAAATGCTGTGGGCAATTCTAGACTCTTAAAGGCAATTACAAGTTTGAGAGTTCAGAACAACCCCACCGTTACTGTTACTACACCATGGAAGAACTTAAGGAGTTGGGTCTTTTCATCCCTTCAGAATGTCCTCTTTAACCAGAGATTCGGTCTTACTGATTGGTTTGATGTGTTGACAGAAAACAAGCTAGAATTTCCTATTTATGTTTGAAAATCCACTCACTATGCATTTTCTCCAAAGAGGCAATACCCCACTCTTTTTTCCTAAGGAAGAAATTCTAGAATGTTGCTTGCTCTTTTGCCTCGAGAAATCTTGTTTACCTATTGCCGAACAGCTGTGCATTATTATCACTCTCCACAGGACTAACTCAAGGGAATTCTAATCCAAAGTGAATGAATTCATATATGAACCAATGGAAAAGTCCAGACAAGGAATTCCAATTGTTACCAACTATTGAGGCCTAATCTGTGCCATCCATTTCTTTGGGGCATGTACTTTTCATGTTTAACAAACTTTGGAAAGGAGATATTACATAAATACTATTTCAGATAAAGAAAACATGATTCTATAAAGTCAGGGAAGACCCTAGAATACAAGTTCTACATGTAATCTCATTCCTTATCTTTTAAACAATTTGTGAGAAAAACCATGTCCAAATGGCAAAATTAGATACTTCCTTACCTTTTTCCATATGGGCACCTTGGCTTTTAAAGTATCAATGGCATAGCTCACAGCTTCAAGGGATGAAGTCCTATGGGCCGAGGACACAGCAATGATAATGCTTGCTTCCGACACTGGAACTAAGCTTTAACAAAATGAAGAAGAAAAACTGCCATCTCTTCTGAATCCACATGTTAAAGGATATTAAACACATGAAAAAAAAAAATTCCAGTAAAGCATTCTTACAACTAAATATCCAGTTCTACTTTAAACTTCAGGTTAATTAAAAAACAGTAATTTATCCTGTTTGCATTCAGCAGAGGGGATGCTGAGGTTGTGCCTAATTTGTTAGCATATTAAACAGAAACAAATATTAAAGAATAGAATTGATGAAATTTAATTTTTTAATAACAAAATAACAACTAATGTAATATAACAGAAATGGAGTCTCAATTGCTGGGCTCTTTCTAAAGTCTAGAACTCCACTCTTCTTAGTGGTATAAACAGGCAACTAATTTAATGCCCTTCAAAGGCACTACATTAAAAAAAAATCTATTAACAGACTTATCATACAAATAGAGTCCAGACTATAAAACAATTCTTAAACGGCCTCAAGGACTTTAGCACACATTAGCACAGGCCTTGTTTCTGCACAAGGCCTTTTAGAGTTTGGCACATTTGGACTTTGTTTTAGCATCAGGTACTCTCCAGATGTTACAATGAAACAAACAGCCCTTGAGGTGCTATTCACTGTCTGCCTGTCTGCCAGAATAATACACAAACCTTCCTCTCATGCTAATATAGGATTCCTACAGAAGATACCAGAATTAAAATCAGCACAATGATGGAAAACAAATGCAATTAACTATTTAATTGCTAAAGGAAATCATACCCAAGTCTATGAAACACTGCTATGTGTTTGACTGGCCATTTCTGCCTAATGTCACTACAAATTTTTCTGATTTCATTTTCCGCCATTGGTAGATATGCTTCATATTCTAAGCTAATGACTTTTTTCCCTTCAAAGTTATTTCTTGTAGTCCCTAAAAAAAAAAGAAAGAAAAAGAAAAATATTAAGGTTTCCTTACAACAGAAATAACACATTAATAGAAAAAAGGATTATTTCAGCAGCACACCAATTTGCCTACAAATCGCTTTCAAGTTTTCTAAAAACAAACATTTGGTTAGAAAACCATAAAATAATTATCATAAAGATGAGGAAATACAATGTCGCTAATGAGGCAACAAACCAGGATGGGAAACATTATGCTCCCAGGACTATCATTAAGTTAGTATCACCACCATTTTTTCCCCTCAATATTTGGAACATACAGAATTCTCCCTGAAAATAATGACTCTTATTCTACTCTTTTAATGCCTTTAACACAGGTTGGTTTGAATCTGAATAAAAATTAAAAAGTGTCTACCCACCATGGGGTTACTGCTCTTAGTATCTTAAAATCCTCTATTAACACTGAACATGGAAAACACTTGCTGATTTCTATTGTCTTATGCAGTCAACCCACACTGTGAAAATCACAACTTACCTACAAACAGGGATACTGCACCACAGAGTGGAGAAACCACCAACTGTGAGACTTCGTCTATGGAGAGTTTCTCAGCAGTGAATTTTATTATATCGTTAGATTTCTCTTCAATTTCATTCATATCTTTCCTGGAAGATATTAACAAACCTTAACGTTGGTACTACAGGCAAAACACCCAACTCACTGTGTTTCAATTTATATTTTTTGTACATTAGATGTGATAGAAGTCATGGTTTGAACTGAATGATAAAAATAAGTGTAAAATTTTAGCAAAACTCAACATATTTATAAATATCCCCAATGAATCAAGCAGGATATATAAAAGGAACTGTAATCTACCCCATATGCCACTTTATTCCAAATCCTGGAATTGCTACTCTTATCTCCTATCGTGGTATAGGTCAGACATCGACAACTTCAGCCACACACACATATCACCTCTGATCACTACATCACCAGGCACCACACCTAGAACTGGTTTTTTCTTTATCCAAAAGGGAGAGAGGGAGAACAGAAGCAATGGTGACTCCACAGGAACTCAGTTCATTTCATAACCGGGCATAATCCCAGTTAAGTAACTGAGGAAATAAGGAAATGAACTGCGTGCCTATCACCAGATGTCCTACAAAGTCCTCTGCCATGCATTTCTCATTTCATTTATCAAGCATCTATTACATTCTCACTAAGTGACTAACCCCACACACTAGACAAGGACCAGGGAACAAAAAACCTGCCTCCTGCGCTCAGGGCACCTATATGGGAATGGGAGAAACAAAGCAATAAACAAAAAATATAAATAGGGGTAACTTATACAAATAAAAAGAGTTCTGAGACAGAGCATGGGTGCTGGGGAAGGGGCTCTTTAAGAGGGTCAAAGAAAGCCTTTCTGAAGACATACTATAGAGAGGTGAGACCTGAAAGAAAGCAGCCTGTAAAGAAACAGAAGAACAGACCCCCAGGCAGAGACAGGGAATGGCAAATACAAAGCCTCCAGAACCTGCAGGGAGGCTGGAGCTCAGGATGTGAGGGAGAGAACAGATGGGCTGAGGGTGGGCACGTGGGCTGGGTCTTGCCGGATGAGGAGTCTGGATATAATCATAAATCCTGCGGGATTTCATTCACAATGAAAGGCAAGAGAGAGAAGGCTCAGGGGAGTTAAGCACTCCGTCAATGTGGTTCCAACCAAGGAACCCCACTAAATCCAATGTCTTTTTCCCTATACTTCCAGCTACTGGAAAGAAAGAAAAGCACAAATATTCACACTCCACTGGGTTCCAGGATGTTTCAACCTCCTGTACATGGCAGCTGAGCTTCTTACAATAACTTACATGTAATCTGAACATGGTCTGTGAACGTCAAACCATACCAAATTCCTACCACTTTGATTCTGTAAGGATGTGGATTCTAAAACCACATGTTAGGGAGGGGATCCAACATGGTGTAGTAGTAGGGGGACCCAAAGTTCCCTTGTCTCTCAAACACAGCAGCGTTAAAGCCAAAGGACTTCGAATTCCAAGAGTCAGGGTTGCAGAGTGACAAAGATGTCTCCAGGGACCCACGGGGACAACCTGGCAGGCCACAGATGTGTGACTGCAAACTGGAAGAGATAAAACAGGCCGTGTAGGCATTGAGGGAAGAGATCCCCTTCTGCAGAGAGACAAAGGGAAGAGAAACAGAGGCTGGGGAAGCCTAGGACTGTATCTGAACAAGAGAAAAACCACAGACCGGGAGGGAGGAAGATCCAATCTCTAACTGCGGGGCTTTCCCCAGGCTCAGTAACTAGTTCAGAGGCACAGTCCGCAGTGGGAGAAAGCAATCCCCTTCCTGGAGTGCTGTGGGAAGAAGGTATGTAACCTTTCAAAGGACAAAGACTGCCTGCGCCCACCAGCCATAAGCCATATATAGGTGGCACCGAGTGGCACTTCCCCAGATCCCAGGTGTATGGAGAGAGAATCTGTAAAACATCGGGGTTTAAGTCCCAGCCAAGCGCCAGGGAGGCATGGGGTCGGGGGAGCAGAACAAACTGCCTTGTTCGCGCCTGCAGCACTGCAAACATGGTCTGAACAGAGTGGTTTGGGACAGCCGGACGATGGAGCGGAGACTGTGGTGTCGCCATTTTTCTCCCCATCACCACCAAGATGGGTCTTCAGGGATCGGTCTGCGGGCCCCACAGTGGAGGCGGGAGCTGCCTACACCAAACCATGACCCTCCAAACCTGGTAACTGTGTATCTACCAAAGCGGGATTGACACTAACAAACCAGAGAGCTGCTCCTCCAGATCAGCACTGCCACCAGTTCCAAGGCACCCAGCGGTATTGCACTGCCTGATTTAATTCTTGAACAATTCTTAATTATATATGTATATATTATATATTTTATTTATTTATTTTTCTTCCTTTTCTCTTTCTTACTTCTTCTCTCCTGTAGTCTGGTTATTCTGGTTGTCGGTTTATCTAAGCAGACATATTTAATCTATTCTCTTTATACCTGTTCTATATCTCTTTATTTTCCTCTCTCTCTGGAATAAGCTGTAGAGTTTCTCTGCCTGCTCGCTTTTCTTTTCTTCTTCCCCGCCGCTGTCATTTCTCTCTTTGTATGGGATAAGACCTCTTCCATCAACAATGCCTCAACCCCGTTGTTTTGTTATAGCTGATGTTTTTTGTCTTTTTGTATTTGTTTCTTTGTTTTCTTTTTGAGGGCTACTTCAATGAACAAATCAAAGCACACCTGGTGGAGGGTCCAAAGGATCACTACGAGTAGGGAGAAAAAGCAACCAGAGTCACAACAACAGAGAGCAAGTAACACTCCAAAAAACAGCTCCTGAAGGGCCAGGCCCTGGACAATGTATGATCCCTCTTTACTACAGTAGTGCTCACAAGTGCAGGCCACATAACAAGCTTTTAAAACACACAAGGGACAGAAAACTAGCCAAAATTCAAAAATGAACTACTGGGACCTCATCAAAATAAAAAGCTTCTGCACAGCGAAGGAAACAATCAGCAAAATTAAAAGGCAACCGACAGAATGGGAGAAGATATTTGCAAATGACATATCAGACAAAGGGTTAGTATCCAAAATCTATAAAGAACTTATCAAACTCAACACCCAAAAAACAACTATTCCAGTGAAGAAATGGGCAAAAGACATGAATAGACACTTCTCCAAGGAAGACACCCAGATGGCCAACCAACATATGAAAAAATGCTCAACATCACTCATCATCAGGGAAATACAAATCAAAACCACAATGAGATACCACCTTACACCTGTCAGATTAGCTAACATTAACAACTCAGGCAACAACAGATGTTGGTGAGGATGCAGAGAAAGAGGATCTCTTTTGCATTGTTGGTGGGAATACAAGCTGGTGCAGCCACTCTGGAAAACAGTATGGAGGTTCCTCAAAAAACTAAAACTAGAACTACCCTACCACCCAGCAATTGCACTACTAGGCATTTATCCATGGGATACAGGTGTGCTGTTTCGAAGGGACACCCCTATGTTTACAGCAGCACTATCAACAATAGCCAAAGTATGGAAAGAGCCCAAATGTCCACTGATGGATGAATGGATAAATAAAAGGTGGCGTGCGTGTGTGTGTGTGTGTGTGTGTGTGTGTGTGTGTGTGTGATGGAGTATTACTCGGCAATCAAGAAGAATGAAATCTTGCCATTTACAACTACATGAATGGAACTGGAGGGTATTATGCTAAGTGAAATTAGTCAGAGAAAGACAAAAATCATATGACTTCACTCATATGAGGACTTTAAGAGACAAAACAGAAGGGAAACAAAAATAATATAAAAACAGGGAGGTGGACAAAACAGAAGAGACTCATAAATATGGAGAAGAAACTGAAGGTTGCTAGAGGGGTTGTGGGAGGGGAGATGGGCTAAATGGGTAAGGGGCATTAAGGAATCTACTCCTGAAATCATTGTTTCACTATATGGTAAGTAATTCAGATGTAAATTTTAAAAAATTAAAAATAAAATTAAAAAAAAAGAAATTTACAATAGACTTTGATCAATAAAAAAAAAAGAGAGAAAGAAAAGAAAACTAGCCAAAATGATGAAACAGAATAATTCTCAAAAGAAATTCCGGGAAGAAATGACAGCTGAAGAATCGATCAAAACACATAAACAATATAACTGAACAAGAATTTAGAATGATAGTCATAAGATTAATCGCTGAGCTTGAAAAAAACATAGAAGACAGCAGAGAATCTATTGCTGCAGAGATCAAGGAACTAAAAAATACTCATGATGAATTTAAAACTGCTATAAATGAGGTGCAAAATAAACTAGAGGCAGTAACAGTGAGGACTGAAGAGGCAGAGAGAAGAATAAGTAAAACAGAAGATAAAAATATGGAAAAAGATGAAGCTGAGAAAAAGAGATAAAACTATTCTGGACCACAAGGGGAGAATTAGAGAACTAACTGCATCAATGAAACGTAATCGTATCCGTATCATAGGAGTTCCAGAAAAAGAAGAGACTGAGAAAGGGGTGGAAGGGATACTTGAACAAATCATAGCTGAGAACTTCTCCCAATCTGGGGAAGGAAACAGACACTGAAATCCAGGAGGCACAGAGAACTCCCTTCAGACATAATTTGAATTGATCTTCTGTACAACATATCATAGTGAAACGGGCAAAATACAAAGATAAAGAGAGAATTCTGAAAGCAGCTAGGGATAAACGGGCCTTAACTTATAAGGGTAGACACGTAAGGATAGTAGCAGACCTATCTATTGAAACTTGGCAGGCAAGAAAGGAGTGGCAGGAAATTTTCAATGTGGTGAATAGGAAAAATATGCAGCCAAGAATCCTTTATCCACCAAGCCGGTCATTCAGAATAGGAGAGATAAAGGTTTTCCCAGACAAACAAAAACCGAAGGAATTCATGACCACTAAACCAGTCTTGCAAGCGATCCTAAGGTGTCTCTGTGAGTGGAACGATGCAAAGACCACAAAGGACCAGAGATATCACTACAAGCATGAAACCTACAGATAACACAATGACTCTAAATTCATATCAATAACACTGAATGTATATGGACTAAATGCTCCAATCAAAAGACACAGGGTATCAGAATGGATAAAAAAACAAGAGCCATCTATCTGCTGTCTACAAGAGACTCATTTTAGACCTGAGGACACCTTCAGATTGAAAGTGAGGGAATGGAGAACCATCTATCATGCTACTGGAAGTCAAAAGAAAGCTGGAGCAGCCATACTTGTGTCAGACAAACTAGATTTTAAACTAAAGGTTGTAACAAGAGATGAAGAAGAGCATTATATCATAATTACAGGGTCTATCCATCAAGAAGAGCTAACAATTATAAATGTCTATACATCCAATTCAGAGGCACCCACACATATAAAACAATCACAAACATAAGCAATCCTATTGGTAAGAATGTGGTAACTGCAGGGGACTTTAATATTCCACTTACAACAATGGACAGATCATCCAGACATAAAATCAATAAACAAACACTGGCCCTGAATGATACACTGGACCAGATGGACTTGACAGATATATTCATTCTTCTCGAGTGCACACAGAACATTCTCCAAGATAGATCACATACTGGATCACAAAACAGCCCTCAATAAATATAAAAGAAATGATCATACCATGCACATTTTCAGATCACAACGCTATGAAACTTGAAATCAACCACAGGAAAAAGTTTGGAAAACCTCCAAATACATGGAGGTTAAAGAACATCCTACTAAAGAATGAATGGGTGTGAACATGGTGGCACAGGAGGACACTGGGCTCACCTTGTCTCGCTGATCACTTAGATTCCACCCATATCTGCCTAAATAACCCAGAAAACCGCCAGAAGACTACCAGAACGGACTTTCCGGAGCCAAGTGTAGACAAGAGGCCCACGGAAGAGGGTAGGACGGAGAAGCGGTGCATGCTACACAGACTGGCGGGAGGGAGCCGGGGCAGTGGAGGGGCAGCCCACCTGGCAAGGCAGAGCCCCTGAAGTCTGGCTTGCAAAAGCAGAGGGGCCGGACTCCATGAGTTCTGACAGCCAGCATGGAGCAGAACTCCATGAGTTCTGACAGCCAGCAGGAATGTTATAAGTCAACAGCTCTGCTCAGAGAGTGGGAGGGCAAGAGGACACGGGGGTGAGAGGTGTTGAGCCCTGGAAGACAGAGCTCAGCTTGGCAGGGAACAAAGGCGCTGGCCAGCGCCATCTCCCTTGCCCATCCCCCAGCCGAAATCCCAAAGGGAACCAGTTCCCATCACTGAACTTGCTTGCCCTGAGCAAACACCCAATGCTGTGCTTCTATGGATCCATCCCTCCAATGGGTCTGCCTCCCTCCAGGTGCTGAAGGACCCTTCACGCAGGTGACCACCGACAGCAAAGCTAGCTAAGCCTGCCCCTCCCACCCCTGTGCACCTTGCAGATCCACCCCAGCTAACATGCCAAATCCCATCAAAGCAGCACCACAAGCCTGGCAGTGTGCAAGCAGCCCAGACGGGGGGCACACTAATCCACAGTGAGTCCTGCCCCTGGGAGAAGGGAAGATAAGGTACAAACCAGTCTGACTGTGACCCCAGCGGTGAGCTGAGGACAGACAGCAGGTCTGACAGTGGCCCCGCCCACCAACACAAGTTACTCCAGACAGCACAGGGGAAGTACCCTGCAGGTCTGCGCCACCCCAGGGACTATCCAAAATGACGAAATAGAAGGATTCTCCTCAAAAGAAACTCCAGGAAGTAGCAACAGCTAACGAATTGATCAAAAACGATTTAAGCAATATAACGGAACAAGAATTTAGAATAATAGTCAGAAAATTAATCGCTGGGCTTGAAAAAAGTATAGAGGACAGCAGAGAATCTACTGCTACAGAGATCAAGGGACTAAGAAAGAGGAGGAGCTAAAAAATGCTATAAATGAGGTGCAAAATAAAATGGAGGCGACCACAGCTCAGATTGGAGAGGCAGAGGAGAGAATAGGTGAACTAGAAGATAAAATTATGGAAAAAGAGGAAGCTGAGAAAAAGAGAGATAAAAAAAATCCAGGAGTATGAGGGGAGAATTAGAGAACTAAGTGATGCAATCAAACAGAACAATGTCCGTATAATAGGAATTCCAGAAGAGGAAGAGAGAGAGAAAGGGGCTGAAGGTGTACTTGAACAAATCATAGCTGAGAACTTCCCTGATCTGGGGAAGGAAAAAGGCACTGAAATCCAAGAGGCACAGAGAACTCCCTTCAGACGTAACTTGAATCGATCTTCTGCACGACGTATCATAGTGAAGCTGGCAAAATACAAAGATAAAGAGAAACTTCTGAAAGCAGCTAGGGATAAACACACTCTAAAATATAAAGGGAGACCCCATAAGACTAGTGGCAGACCTATCTACTGAAACTTGGCAAGCCAGAAAGGAATGGAAGGAAATCTTCAATGTGATGAACAGAAAAAATATGCAGCCGAGAATCCTTTATCCAGCAAGTCTGTCATTCAGAATAGGAGAGATAAAGGTCTTCCCAAACAAACAAAAGCTGAAGGAATGCATCACCACTAAACGAGTCCTACAAGAGATCCTGGGGGATTCTGTGAGTGACATGTTGCAAGGACCACAAAGTACCAGAGACATCACTACAAGCATGAAACCTACAGACATCAAAATGACTCTAAACTCATATCTTTCAGTAATACCACTGAATGTAAATGGACTAAATGCTCCAACCAAAGACATAGGGTATCAGAATGGATAAAAAAACAAGACCCATCTATCTGCTGTCTACAAGAGACTCATTTTAGACCTGAGGACACCTTCAGATTAAAAGTGAGGGGATGGAGAACTATATATCATGCTACTGGAAATCAAAAGAAAGCTGGAGTAGCCAAAGTAATTTTGAAGAAGACCAAAGTGGGAGGCATCACAATCCCAGACTTTAGCCTCTACTACCAAGCTGTAATCATCAAGACAGCATGGTAGTGGCACAAAAACAGACACAGAAACCAATGGAATAGAATAGAAACGCCAGAATTAGACCCACAAAACTATGGCCAACTAACCTTTGACAAAGCAGGAAGGAATATCCAAAAGAAAAAAGACAGTCTCTTTAACAAATGGTGCTGGGAGAACTGGACAGCAACATGCAGAAGGTTGAAACCAGACCACTTTCTCACACCATACACAAAAATAAACTCAAAATGGATAAAGGATGTGAATGTGAGACAGGAAACCATCAAAACCCTAGAGGAGAAAGCAGAAAAAAACCTCTCTGACCTCAGCCACAGCAATTTCTTACTTGACACATCCCCAAAGGCAAGGGAATTAAAAGCAGAAATGAACTATTGGGACCTCATGAAGATAAAAAGCTTCTGCACATCAAAGGAAACAATCAACAAAACTAAAAGGCAACCAACAGAATGGGAAAAGATATTGGCAAATGACATATCAGACAAAGGGCTAGTATCCAAAATCTATAAAGAGCTCACCAAACTCCATACCCAAAAAGCGAATAATCCAGTGAAGAAATGGGCAGAAAACATGAATAGACACTTCTCTAAAGACGACATCCAGATGACCAAAGGCACATGAAAAGATGCTCAATGTTGCTCCTCATCAGGGAAATACAAGTCATAATACAAACACTCATATACCACAAAATACAAAACACTCAGATACCACCTCATGCCAGTCAGAGTGGCTAAAATGAACAAATCAGGAGACTACAGATGCTGGCAAGGATGTGGAGAAATGGGCACCATCTTGCACTGCCGGTGAGAATGCAAACGGGTGCAGCCGCTCTCGAAAACAGTGTGGAGGTTCCTCAAAAAATTAAAAATAGATCTACCCTATGTCCTAGCAATAGCACTACTAGGAATTTACCCAAGGGATACAGGAGTGCGATGCATAGGGGCACTTGTACCCCAATGTTTATACCAGCACTTTCAACAATAGCCATATTATGGAAAGAGCCCAAATGTACATCAACTGATGAATGGATAAAGAAATTGTGGTTTATATACATAATGGAATACTACGTGGCAATGAGAAAGAATGAAATATGGCCTTTTGTAGCAAAATGGATGGAACTGGAAAGCGTTATGCTAAGTGAAATAAGCCATACAGAGAAAGACAGATACCATATGTTTTCACTCTTATGTGGATCCTGAGAAACAGAAGACCATGGGGGAGGGGAAGAAAAGAAAAAAAGGGGGGGGGGTTAGAGAAGGAGGGAGCCAAAAAACAAGAGACTATTAAAAACTGATAACATAATTTTGAAGAAGAAGACCAAAGCAGGAGGCATCACAATCCCAGACTTTAGCCTCTACTACAAAGCTGTAATCATCAAGACAGCATGGTATTGGCACAAAAACAGACACATAGACCAATGGGATAGAATAGAAACCCCAGAACTAGACCCACAAACGTATAGCCAACTCATCTTTGACAAAGCAGGAAAGAACATCCAATGGAAAAAAGACAGCCTCTTTAACAAATGGTGCTGGGAGAACTGGACAGCAACATGCAGAAGGTTGAAACTAGACCACTTTCTCACACCATTCACAAAAATAAACTCAAAATGGATAAAGGACCTGAATGTGAGACAGGAAACCATCAAAACCTTAGAGGACAAAGCAGGAAAAGACCTCTCTGACCTCAGCCGTAGCAATCTCTTACTCGACACATCCCCAAAGGCAAGGGAATTAAAAGCAAAAGTGAATTACTGGGACCTTATGAAGATAAAAAGCTTCTGCACAGCAAAGGAAACAACCAACAAAACTAAAAGGCAACCAACGGAATGGGAAAAGATATTTGCAAATGACATATCGGACAAAGGGCTAGTATCCAAAATCTATAAAGAGCTCACCAAACTCCACACCCGAAAAACAAATAACCCAGTGAAGAAATGGGCAGAAAACATGAGTAGACACTTCTCTAAAGAAGACATCCGGATGGCCAACAGGCACATGAAAAGATGCTCAACGTCGCTCCTTATCAGGGAAATACAAATCAAAACCACACTCAGGTATCACCTCACGCCAGTCAGAGTGGCCAAAATGAACAAATCAGGAGACTATAGATGCTGGAGAAGATGTGGAGAAACAGGAACCCTCTTGCACTGTTGGTGGGAATGCAAATTGGTGCAGTTGCTCTGGAAAGCAGTGTGGAGGTTCCTCAGAAAATTAAAAATAGACCTACCCTATGACCCAGCAATAGCAGTGCTAGGAATTTATCCAAGGGATACAGGAGTACTGATGCATAGGGGCACTTGTACCCCAATGTTTATAGCAGCACTCTCAACAATAGCCAAATTGTGGAAAAAGCCTAAATGTCCATCAACCGATGAATGGATAAAGAAATTGCGTTTTATATACACAATGGAATACTACGTGGCAATGAGAAAAAATGAAATATGGCCTTTTGTAGCAACGTGGATGGAACTGGAGAGTGTGATACTAAGTGAAATAAGCCATACAGAGAAAGACAAATACCATATGGTTTCACTCTTATGTGGATCCTGAGAAACTTAACAGGAACCCATGGGGGAGGGGAAGGGGGAAAAAAAAAAAAAAAGAGGTTAGAGTGGGAGAGAGCCAAAGCATAAGAGACTGTTAAAAACTGAGAACAAACTGAGGGTTGATGGGGGGTGGGAGGGAGGGGAGGGTGGGTGATGGGTATTGAGGAGGGCACCTTTTGGGATGAGCACTGGGTGTTGTATGGAAACCAATTTGACAATAAATTTCATATATTATAAAAAAAAAAAACTGATAACAAACTGAGGGTTGATGAGGGGTGGGAGGGACGGAAGGGTGAGTGATGGGTATTGAGGAAGGCACCTGTTGGGATGAGTACTGTGTTTTGTATGGAAACTAATGTGACAATAAATTTCATATTTAAAAAAATGAAGAATGAATGGGTCAACCAGGAAATTAAAAAAGAAATTAAAAAATATATGGAGACAAATGAAAATGAAAACACAACAGTCCAAACCCTTTGGGATGCAGCAAAGGCAGTCCTAAGAGGAAAATACATTGCAATCCAGGCCATCTCAAGAAACAAGAAAAATCCCAAATACAAAATCTAACAGCACACCTAAAGGAACTAGAAGCAGAACAACAAAGACACCCCAAGGCCAGTAGAAGAGAAATAATAAAGATCAGAGCAGAAATAAACAATATAGAATCCAAAGAAAGAGTAGAACAGATCAATGAAACTAAGAGCTGGTTTTGGAAAAAATAAACAAAGTTGATAAATCCCTAGCCAGACTTCTAAAAAAAGACAGAGGACCCAAACAGATAAAATCATGAATGAAAATGGATTTATCACAACCAATCCCTCAGAAATACAAGCAATTATCAGAGAATACTATGACAACCTGGAAGAAATGGCCAAATTCCTAGACACCCACACACTACCAAAACTCAAAAAGAAATAGAAAATTTGAACAGACCCATAACTAATGAAGAAATTGAATCAGTTATCAAAAATCTCCCAACAAATAACAGTCCTGAGCCAGAGGGCTTCCCAGAGGAATTCTACCAGAGTTTATTTAAAGCAGAGTTAATACCTATCCTCAAGCTGTTCCAAAAAATAGAAACAAAAGGAAAACTTCCAGACTCATTCTATGAAGCCAGCATTACCTTGATTCCCAAACCAGACAGACACCCCACAAAAAAGGAGAATTACAGGCCAATATCCCTGATGAACATGGATGCAAAAAAAACTTAACAAGATACTAGCAAATTGAATTCAACAGCATGTAAAAAGAATTATTCACCATGATCAAGTGGGATTCATTCCTGGGCTGCAGGGTTGGTTCAATATTCGCTAATCAATCAATGTGATACATCACATTAGTATAAGAAAGGATAAGAACCATATGATCCTGTCAATAGATGCAGAAAAAGCATTTTACAAAATATAGCATCTTTCTTCATAAAAACCCTCAAGAAAGTAGGGATAGAAGGAACACACCTAAATATTGTAAAGCCATATATGAAAAGCCCACAGCCAATATCATCCTCAATGGGGAAAAACTGAGAGCTTTCCCCCTGAGATCAGGTACATGACAGGGATGTCTACTCTCACCGCTGTTGTTTAGCATACTGTTGGAAGTCCCAGCCTCGGCAGACAACAAAATGAAACAAAAGGCATCAAAACTGACAAACAAGAAGTCAAACTTTCACTTTTTGCAGATGACATGATACTCTATATGGAAAACTGAAAGACCACCAAAAGGCTGCTAGAACTGATACACGAATTCAGCAAAGTCACAGGGTACAAAATCAAAGTAGAGAAATCGGTTGCATTTCTTCACATCAATAATGAAGCAACAGAAGGAGAAATCAAGAAATTGATCCCATTTACAATTGTACCAAGAACCATAAAATACCTAGGAATAAACTAACCAAAGATATAAAAAATCTGCATGCTAAAACCATAGAAAACTTATGAAGGAAACTGAAGAAGACAAAGAAATGGAAAAAACATTCTGTGCTCATGAACTGGAAGAATAAATATCGTTAAAATGTCAATACTACCCAAAGCAATCTACACAATCAATACAATCCCAATCAAAATTGCACCAGTATTCTTCTCAAAGCTAGAACAAACAATCCTAAAATTTGTATGGAACCACAAAAGACCCTGAATAGCCAAAGTAATATTGAAAAAGAAAAGCCGAAGCAGGAGGCATCACAATCCCAGAATTTAGCCTCTACCCCAAAGCTGTAATCACCAAGACAGTATGGTATTGGCACAAAAACAAACACATAGACAAATGGAATAGAATAGAAACCCCAGAATTGGACCCACAAATGTATGGCCAACTAATCTTTGACAAAGCAGGAAAGAGTAGCCAATGGAAAAAAGACAGTCTCTTTAATAAATGGTGCTGGGAGAACTAACTGGACAATATGCAGAAGAATGAAACTAGATGACTTTGTGACACCATACACAAAAATAAACTCAAAACGGATGAAAGACCTAAATGTGAGACAGGAAACCGTCTAAGCCCTAGATGAGAAAGCTTGAAACAACCTCTCTGACCTCAGCCACAGCAATTTCTTGCTCAACACATCTCCAAAGGCAAGGGAATTAAAAGCAAAAATGTTGAGATTGGGATCTCAACAAGACAAAAAGCTTCTGCACTGCAAAGGAAACAATCAACAAAACTAGGCAACCAACGGAATGGGAAAAGATATTTGCAAATGACATATTGGATAAAGGGTTAGTATCCAAAATCTATAAAGAACTTACCAAACTCAACACCCGAAAAACAAATAATCCAGCGAAGAAATGGGCAGAAGTTATGAGTAGACACTTTTTTCAAAGACATCCAGATGGCCAATAGACACATGAAAAAACACTCAATGTCACTCATCATCAGGGAAAAAGAAATCAAAACCACACCGAGATACCACCTCACAACGGTCAGAGTGGCTAACATTAACAACTCAGGAAACAACAGATAACTGGCGAGAATGTGGAGAAACGGGAACCCTCTTGCACTGTTAGTAGGAATGCAAACTGGTGCAGCTGCTCTGGAAAACAGTGTGGAGGTTCCTCAAAAAATTAAAAATAGAACTACCTTATGACCCAGAAATAGCACTACTAGCAATCTACCCAAAGGATACAGGAGTGTCATTCATAGGGGCACATGTACCCCAATGTTTATAGCAGCACTTTCAACAATAGCCAAATTATGGAAAGAGCCCAAATGTCCATCAACTGATGAATGGATAAAGATGTGGTTTATATATACAATGGAATACTACTTAGCAATGAGAAAGAGTGAAATCATGCCATTTACAGCAACGTGGATGTAACTGGAGGCTATTATGCGCAGTGAAATACATCACTCAGAGACAGATGTCATATGTTTTCACTTATATATGGATCTTGAGAAACTTAACTGAACACCTTGGGGGAAGAGAAGGGGAAAAAAGAGAGAGAGGGACTCCCTCTTATACAAAGTGTAAGAGACTCTTAAATACAGAGAACTTAGGGTTGATGGGGGGTTGGGGGACAGGGGAAAATGGGTGATGGGTATTGAGGAGGGCACTTGTTGGGATGAGCACTGGGTGTTGTGTGTAAGCAATGAACCATGGGAATCTACCCCCAAAACCAAGAGCACACTTTACACACTATATGTTAGTCAATTTGACAATAAATTATATTAAAAAATAAATAAATAAAACCATGTCACAAATCCTTTCAGACACCTTCAAACAATACACAATGCTGTCAAGTAATCTTCCTATTTCCAGAGAACTCCCATCTCTCTTTCTCACATACATACACACACACACACACACACAGTTTAATGGCAGCATACTGTTTCTGAATAAATTCCAAACTCTGAAAAATGGCATTTTTCTAAAATCATGGTAGTGATATGGTGACCAGTTTCCAAGTAAAACTGAGATACAAATCAAGAAATTCCATTATTTCCAAACAGGAGGACTAAGAAAGATCCAGTCTTTATCAGTATTGTGGGCAATTTGCTTTGCAATATATATTCCTCACTTTTTGGGGCACTGCTCTCCAGCAAAGTGGAGAAAAAAACAGGTGGAAAAAAAAAAACTGGCATCCTGGGTACGCTTCGTTCTTTAGTGAGGCCAAGATTTTGCCAATGAGTATGGTATTTACTCTTGACTCTGGAGAAAAGCCCTATTAAACTAAGAAAGCTTTCTTTCATTCCTAACTCACCAAAACTCTTTAATTGAAGATAATTATTAATTTCTAGATTATTTGTAAAGACGGCAAGACGCAATGGGTCCCAGAGCTACCTGCAACACAGCTATCATAATAAAGCTGTTTCTTTCTACCTGGAAAATGGTAAGCTTTCTTACTAAGCACAGTGATCTTTTCACTTTCTGGCTATGCAATTTTTCCACATTTCTCTGTGCCCAAGAGGGCTATTTTCCTGGATTAATAAGCATCTTTGTGAAAAAGTACAGAGAATCCAATAATCTGAAATCAAATGTTGGCTCTGCCACCTCTTAGCTATGTAAGTGTAGACAAGTTTTTTAACTTCTCTGAATTTCAGTTTTCCTTCCTGCAAAATAGGAATATTAATACTCCAGCATCCAGCGCTGTGCCTGACACATAATATAGTTTCCATAAACCATCTGAATTCAACAGAATGAACATATCAAACTGACTTTATATTAAAGTGCTTACAAGAGAACAGATGCAGAGATGAAAGGCAGGTATGCACAGGTCTGTCTGCACCAACTCTTTATTGGTGTAGGCAGACTTACCAAGAGTATACTATCGTCTTTGTGATCCTTCTCCACAAGACTGGTTAAGAAAAACATACCTCACACACCCAAGTGGCTCAAGAGCACTACCCTCCACTAATGGGGGGGATAATGGCAATTTCATCTCCTGACTGAAGCTGGAGGAGTTGATCTCCAAGCTCGACATATTCTTGACGGACAGCAAATATCACCTGATTTCTGACATCGGCCAATCTGAAGGGGAAAAAGCGTAATTGGAAGTATCAATGCAGTGTTAGATCTCCAATCTCTTCAGCTGCAACTAAAAATGGCCATAAATATTACTTCATGAGGCATCACCTGCAAAGTTACTAATTAAGCCAATTCACACTCTGCAGAGAAAGCACATACTCACTGAAGAACCTACTTATTCACCACAAAATACACAGTAAAATGCTAACAATTCTTTAATGGAGGTTATGTGCCTTGGGGAGTTAAACAAACCCCCCTCCCCCCAAAATACTAGACTAGACAACATTGAGACCAGGTCAAAAAAAAAAAGAGAGAGAAAAAGAAATTTTCTAATCAGTACGTGCCCTCCCCAGGAGATCTTCTGAGTACACAAGTATACTAAGTGTATCTCAGAATTTTCCTACAAAACCAGGTGTCTCTCAAGAGGTAAAAGGTTAAAAGTAAAGCAGAACAGAAGCCCCACCTCATTTCAATGATTATCAGGACACTTTCAGAGCAAGTTAAAAGACATGAAATCAAGAAGTAATTTTCTCTTATAAACCCACACTTTGGAGTATCTTTTATATTACACTAAGACTTCCTAGTTAAAAATCTATACAGACTTAAATGACAAAATATTCCTAGAACACCTTTAAATAAGCTGTAATTACATTTTGTTGCAAAAAGGACTTGAGGTAGGAACCACAGCAGTAAATTACACATTTTCAAGAACCAGAAAAATATTAAACATTGCAATAACTCAAATTCAACAGTAGCTAAGGTCTGTGATCTTTCATTTTTCTTTTAATCTTAGAAATTTCTACTTTGAGTTCTCTAAAGAAGGGGCAGGACATAAAATTCAAAGCACACGTTTTCAACCTAATTTGTAACGATCTCATTTAACGTTATAAAAATGCAGAATCCACATTTTTAGTATTTTGTAAATCATATAAGCAAATATAATCATGTCCCTTTGGCAGTATCCCAGCTCACTGTGGATTTTTTAGTAAAATACCTTTAACCTTAAGAAATTATGCATTTCTAGATACCAGAATTTAAGATTTTTGGAGTAGTTGCAGAAAAATACAACTAATGATCCTTTCTGAATTGTGCATGGAAATAAAAATCAGCTTTTTTTCTCTAATCATTTACTCATTTTTAAATATTTAAAAATTGTTAATCATAAGCATTCTAAAATTTTTAACTACCCAGGATGTCGTGCTTCTATCTCATTCCACAGCTGCAATGCTTTTATTTCTTGTGGCACAGAAATAGTCTCAGAGCGAATTCCTGCAATTTCAGCACTTTTTGCAAAATACAACACTTCAACCTGAAAAGGAGAGAAAATGCCTTTAACAGTAACCATAATAGACCTTTTCCGTCTCGGTGGGCTCTATTGCTTTCCAATCGCTTGAATCAAAGACCAATTTTCAGTTAGAGAAAATTAAATCATCCATAAAAATGTTAGTATAACTACAAGTTCAAATTTTGAAAACGCTTTATGTTTTAAGTACAATTCAGACTGATTTCCAGATGATTTTTAGTTTTATGAATGTAAGCTTGCCACAACTAAAACCCTAACGGTATCTTCTTAAAAACCATGAAGTTAGTCTTTATTCCACATAAAATTATAGCACCCTTTATAAACCCTTAGTGGTGAACAGATGTCTGAGTCAAGCGATAAATTACACAAATAAATAACAAAAAAAAAGCGAGACACGTCTTTCACAGTTGTCATAGGACCTTTGATTCAAGTCCACATTACACTGAACCCAGCTGCAAAGGATTAAGTTACGCAACATACAAACCCGGACATTTGTAAAAGCAGGTGGGCTTGAAATACAAGATAAATTGGTATTTCCTAGGACAAACCTATGCCGTAAGCCTGGTATCTAAGAAATCTGGCCAAGTAAAATGACCCACCTGTTCCACTGTGCAAATTTTTCTCTATGAAATAATCAGAGGCTTGCAAATGCTTATATGAAGCCCCTTTTTTTCTTTTTACAAGAATTCTCAGTTAAGTGCATTTTTAATTTGAAAACTGTCTTCGCCAAAACGTATAATCTGAGAAGCATGGAGGCAAAGGTTCTGAGGGTGCCTTTAGAAACCTCTAACGCCGGCACCTCGGAGACCAAGAGTTCGCGAGAGAACTTGACCTTCGTTAAGGTAGCCCAAGCAAAGCCTCCGAAGCCCGGCGGGGCCACATTGGTGGCGGTGGTTGAGGCCCTGGACGTAAGATTCGACCAAGGTGGTTTCGGTAGGGATCCGGCTGAGCAGGGCCGGGTCTGTGAAGGGAAGAAAAGGGGTCTCCTGCATCTGGGAGGGCGCCCACCCTTACCTGGCACTGCAACACCATCCCGCCAGGATTCCCGGAACCAGTACCGCGGCGGCGGAGGCGGAGTAAAGTCGACTGAGAGCGCAGGCGCAACCTGACGGCTCTTTCCGCCCCTACAGGGCATGCGCAAAACTGTCCCTGCGCTGCCGTTCGCCTTCCTGCGTTGGGGCCGCGGACTGCTTAAAGAAAAATTCAATTGTTACTCTCTGGTGGGGAGGGGTGGCGAGCTTCAATTGTAGGTATCACCAAATGGGGGAAGGGCTGGCAGTTCAAACTCATCTTCTTAGATGAGAGACTGAGGTGCGGGAGAGCAAACACCGGACTATACTGGACACTTGTCACCTGCATTATGGAAGTTCGGCTTTCCCACTCACTCACCTGTAGGTTTGACTTTGACACCCGTTATCTACCCCGACGTCCGGTATACGATTAATGTCCCTTAAAGGCATAGCATTCAGCTTATCAGAGTATTCGAACTGTATCAGATTTACACTTTTACGGTTTACTAGCTGCTCAGTAATGTGTCCAATTGCCATGTATCCATTCAACCTTTCCAATTTTTTTTTTTTTTAATCAACAAGATCTCTGTTTTAAACCGCTTACATAGTTTTGTGGCTATAAGTTAGGCGCCCCTCCCCTTGGAACTCACAGTGCTGGATGTGACACAGTCATTAACCACTAATGGTAACTCAGTGTACCAAAAGTAATGCCAGGGGTACATGTAACATTTCATGGGGGTGGAAAGGGGAAGGTGGCTGGTCACCTGAGAAATGTAGTCTAGAAATCTTCACGAGAAGGCATGCTTGAGCTAAATCAACTAGAATAAGTAGCAGTGAATGGCAGAGTAAGGGTAGGGATGAGGGAATTTCATTAACCTGTGCCAAGTCAGAGGGATATAGAGCAGCATCATGAGGTCATAGAAGGACAAACAGTTGGCAAGGTGGGCATGCCCCCTGCAAGAAAGTATTGAAAATGAGGCTGGAGATACCAGGTGGTAGTCCACAGCAGGACAAATTGACAAGAACTAACACCAACATATATTCCTGTAAAGTTGCTAAACCAGAAAACAGGGAATGACAACAAGGGCCTTAGACTTCTCTGTGAAATCTAATGCCAGAGGATGGTGCAATATCTAAAAGAGGCTGAGAATAAAAGCATGACCCAAAATGTTGCATAGAGCCACGTGGGTGTTGTAAAAGGCCAAAGCCTAATACTCCTAAATCTGCAAAAACTCAAAAAATACAATATTCAAGAGCCATCCTTATAGTCAGGCAGAAATCCAGTCAATCAAAAGAATAATGAAACTAAAAACTCAGTATTAAAGAAGTTAACAGTAAAAACAAAGCAATTGAAGATGAGATTTTAATCCATTTAAATTTTTATTAAATAGGGGCGCCTGGGTGACTCAGTTGACTGATCAGTTGACTTCGGATCAAGTCATGATCTCGGGGTTTGTGAGTTGGAGCCCTGCCTGCATCAGGCTCTGTGCTGACAGCTCAGAGTCTGGAGCCTGCTTCAGATTCTGTGTCTCCCTCTCTCTGCTCCTCCCCTGCTGGCGCTCTGTCTCTCAAAAATAGACATTTTTTTTAAAATTGTTATTAAACAAAGAGGTCAGTTGTGAGATATTATGGTTATGGAATAAAATGTAAATAACATTGACATAATAAAAAAAAAGTTATATAAAACTGCCCAAAATTGGAATGTAGTTACAAAATATCGATTCAAGACTCTGAATATTTTTCATAATCTTGTTTCTGAATTTTAGAAGGATCTTTTAGGGGGAGTTGTATCTTGTGAATAAATAATGATCTGATGGTTTGTAATTCCTTCAGTTTCACCTCAGTAATTTTGTTGTTAAATTCAAGTAAAAATTAAAACCTAATAAAGAAATATAGTTCATAGTACTATTGCATTTAACGATTATATCTATGGAACTTTAATGCTCAGAGAAAAGGGATGGAATAACATTCACCAAGTGATAATAGTTACTGTATCCAGGTAGCGGAATTATGGATGGATTAAAAAATACTTCTGCTTTCTTCTTTGTAAGTTTCTATGTTGCTTGATTTTTAGAAGTAATTTGTTTATTCTATAAATATTTATTGAATGCTTATTGTTATTTAAGCACCAGGGACACAACTGTGAACGATAAAATTAAGGTCTTTGCCTCATGGAGCCTACATCCTAGTTAGGAAGACACTTAAATGTAAAAAAAAAAAACAAGTAAGGACAGTTTGTGATGAACCCTTACAAGGAGCAGGTTTGTTAGGGTCAGAGGGGAATGAACATCACCTGACCTGAGCTGAGACCTGAAGGATGAGAGGAGCGAGCCTTGTGCAGTGCTGGGGAATGAGGCAACCTGGCTTTGGGTAGGAAAGGACTCGGCATGTTTGAATAATCAGAGAGGCCAATGTGGCTGAATGTTAAATGAATGAATGAATCATATGTGAATGAATGAATGAATGAATGAATAAGAGAGAGAGAGAGCCTGGTGAGATGATTTTGAAGGGAATAAATGGAACCTGTACATACAGATCCTTGGAGATCCCGAAGACCAGTTTGGATTTTTACTTTCAGTGGAAAGCTACACACAAAGACACATACACACATTTTTTTAAAAAAATATTTTTTTTAACGTTTATTTATTTTTGAGACAGAGAGAGAGCATGAATGGGGGAGGGTCAGAGAGAGAGGGAGACACAAAATCCGAGGCAGACTCCAGGCTCTGAGCTGTCAGCACAGGGCCTGGTGAGGGGCTCGAACTCATGGGCGGTGAGATCATGACCTGAGCTGAAGTCGGATGCTTAACTGGCTGAGCCACCCAGGTGCCCCGTACACACACTTAAAGATATGATTCTGCATCTGCTCAGAGCCATTTTGAGGAGGCTGAGCACAAATAAGTCTAAAAAGGAAACCAATGAAGCCTTATCCATGGACTTTTTAATTATGTGAGATAATAAATTACTTATTTTTCCCAAATATTTTCTGTCATAATTTTCAGCTATTAAATAGTATCTAGTCCTAGGTATCTGGTCATGTATTTTACCCCATTATCAGGAACTCCTCATGAAATGCTACTTCCTTCAGTGACTTTAAACAAGTTGAAGACTATATTCATATACTATGTTAAAAAAATAGAAGGAATAGATTTTCAGGTCTGAGTCCATATGCATGGAACTTGTGAAAAGTGAAAATATCTGAGGAAGTTTCAACTGTGTGGTTTGAGATCTGTAGACACTTGACTAATAACTTTAATATATTTTTGGTGGTATTTGAACTTCTCATTTAAAAACAAACGGGGGCAGCTGGTGGCTCAGTCGGCTAAGCATCTGACTTCCGCTCCGGTCATGATCTCACAGTTCGTGAGTTTGAGCCCCGTGGTGGGCTCTGTGCTAATAGCTTCAGTTTCTGTCTCTCTCTCTCTCTCTGTCTCTCTCTCTCTCTGCCCTTGCTCACGCTGTGTGTCTCTCTCTCAAAACTAAATAAACATTTTAAAAAATTAAAAAAATAAAAATGGACCATGCAGGGGCACCTGGGTGGCTCAGTGGGTTAAGCGTCCAACTCTTGGTTTCTCTTGGTTTGAGCTCAGGTCATGATATCACTGTTCATGGCTTCAAGCACTTCATTGGGCTCTGCACTGCTAGCACAGAGCCTGCTTGGGATTCTCACATCCTCTCTCTGCACCTCCCCTGCTCGCTCGCTCTCAAAATAAATAAACTTTTTTTTTTAATTAATGATGCGGTAGTTATTTTTTGAAAGCCTAGTTCAACATAAAGTCATCTGGAGATACTTGTTTTAACAGGTTGCCTAACTAATGGGTACCTTGCACCTTGTAGGTATACAAAATATTGTTGATGCAGTTTTGCAATTGAATGAAATTATTCACAACATATCACACTCTTCTGTATAATTATAGTCACTGGTTGCTTTCAGTGAAAACATAAAACCCAGCCATACACTATATATATACGGTGTTAGTTTATTCAAGGAAATGAAAGTCAAAAAATCACGCCCCCTTGTGGTTAGGTATTCCACTTGCAAATCCTTCACATTATATGTGGAAAGTAAATACAAAAGAGCTTTTTGCAAATGGTCAGCTTTTCACTGAACATATTCTAAAACCAATATACAATCCAATCTGTCAGTTTTGGATGGCAGAGGAAAACCAAAACCAGATCTCCAAATTTCATTTCTGCATAATCTAAGATATGCACAACAAATAGTTAAAAAAAAAAAAAATAGAGACACCACACTGGTTGTTAGCCAATGAAAAATACAAAGCTCTTTTTTTTTTTTTTTTAATTTTTTTTTTTCAACATTTATTTATTTTTGGGACAGAGAGAGACAGAGCATGAACGGGGGAGGGGCAGAGAGAGAGGGAGACACAGAATCGGAAACAGGCTCCAGGCTCTGAGCCATCAGCCCAGGGCCCGACGCGGGGCTCGAACTCACGGACCGCGAGATCGTGACCTGGCTGAAGTCGGACGCTTAACCGACTGCGCCACCCAGGCGCCCCTACAAAGCTCTTTTAAGGAGCATGGTGTAGGGTCTAGAGAGCTCCTAATACTCACTTTCTTAATACTCTTTAAGAGGGACAACTGAGGAAAGCAATAATTTGAAAAATCTTACCAAAGGGGAGTCGGTGAATCAAAAATCTTTATAAAAATAGGAAACGCATCCCTTCAGACATTAAAAAATATATATATACTGATCTGAGGCAGTTGCAGGAGCAGGAAGAGGCTGAGCCCAGAACCCTTGTCTTAAAGGTGTTCAAGAAGAGAGCCAACCTCACCCATCACACAACTGTGAGCAATTTGAAAGTAGAAACCACTGCCTGAATACAAGGTAAAACCACAAGTGGGGATGCCTCTCCTTAAAAGTGGCACAAGTTTCAGATGCCCAAATCCAACTAGAAGTTGAGGAGGATCTGAAGCCCAACTTCATCCCTGGATGTAAAGGGATATCCTGGGCATTATGAAGTTAACCCAGATGAAGACCTTGAATAAAACTGCAAGAGAGAGCAGAGCCTGTTTTTTTTTTTTAATGTTTTTATTATTATTATTATTATTATTATTATTATTATTATTTTAATATGAGATCTATTGTCAAATTGGTTTCCATACAACACCCAGTGCTCATCCCAACCGGTGCTCTCCTCAATACCCGTCACCCACCCTCCCCTCCCTCCCACCCCCCATCAACCCTCAGTTTGTTCTCAGTTTTTAACTGATGAATGGATAAAGAAATTGTGGTTTATATACACAATGGAATACTACGTGGCAATGAGAAACAATGAAATATGGCCTTTTGTAGCAACGTGGATGGAACGTGGATGTTATGCTAAGTGAAATAAGTCATACAGAGAAAGACAGATACCATATGTTTTCAGTCTTATGTGGATCCTGAGAAACTTAACAGAAGACCATAGGGAGGGGAAGAAAAAAAAAATGGTTAGAGAGGGAGGGAGCCAAAACATAAGAGACTCTTAAAAACTCAGAGCCTGCTTTTTATCAGTAGGGGCTGCATACAGGCCTAGCTGAGAAAAATCTTTTTACTCACTCCACCCCTTACCCTCAGGCTATTGATATTTCTTTCTCTGTACCTTAGGGGTCAGCAAACCCTTTCTGTAAAGGGTCAGATAGTAAATATTTAGACAACCCACCCAAGCCATGTGATCTCTGTCACACAGCTACCCCACTCTGCTATTGCACCAGGAAAAGCAGCCAGTGACACTAATAGATGAAGGAGTGTGGCTCTGCTTTAATAAAATTATTTACAAAATTAGGAGATGAGCCAATTTGTAGCACAGGCCTAATTTGCTGACCCTTGCATTATTGTTCATAAAATGAGGGGAAAAGATAGAGGTGGGGTAAAGGAGAATTCAGCCTCATTGTAATCAGCATAAATACGTTTAGACAAATCTTTTCACATTAAGCATCAGTAAAATGAGAAACAGAAAACAAAGTATAAAAAACAAGGGAAAATATATTTCAGCAAACATTAAAATATGAAAAAATGTAGCATGCAAATGATAGATGAAAAAATATAGTAGAAAGCAAATCCTTTGCAAAGGGAAAATATCCCAGCCAGGACACACATTTCTGTAAGACTTCAAGGATAAGTTAAAAATACAAAATAGAGGGGCACCTGGGTGGCTCAGTCAGTTAAGCGACTGACTCCTGATTTTGGCTCAGATCATGATATCAGGGTCACGATCTCAAAATTGTGAAATTGAGCCCTACGTGGCACTCTGTGCTGCACATGAAGCCTGCTTAAGATTCTCTAGCTCCCTTTCCCTCTGCCCCTCCCCCACCTGCATGCATGTGCTCACTCTCAAAAAAAAAAAAAAAATATATATATATATATATATATATAAAGGTTATATGGAAATAATGAAGACTAACATGTGACCAGTACAGAACAAAGCAATAAATATATAAGAAAGAGGATAAATACAACAAGCAGCAGAGACTCAAATATGGGTATAGAATAGCACTGTCCAGTAGAACTTTCTGCAATGATTGGAATGATTTATAATTGTGCTATCCAATACAGTAGCCACAGCGACTACTATAAAACGTGGTTAGTGCAATCAAGGAACTGAATTTTACATTAAAATATTATCAGTTAATTTAAATTTAAATAGCCACATATGGCTAGTAGCTATTTATTGAACTGTAGGTCTAGAGAAAACTCTGGAGAATATTACATATCATAAGGAGCACAGAGAAAAAGAGGAGGTTAAACAATTACAGCGAACATAATAAATATAAGGTAGGTATAGAGACCACAGAACATAAAGACAAGCTGTGTTCCTGAATGAGAAATCTAAACAAAAGGAACATGACATGAATTCTAAATCATAATAGAAGATAATTTTCCCAAATAAAGGAGGAATTTGTGCTACAGATTCTAAGGGCACAGTGTATTTTAATAAAATTCTGAAACATCATAATGGACAATAAAATAGTTTCTTGTTTTTATTGAGTTTTAAGGATACAATTTCTCCAGGTATTCAAAAAGAATTTTTTTTTTTTAAGTTACTTAGAAGTGGAAGAAGATTGAACTACCTTTTGATTTCTCCACAGTAACATTTAGTGTCAGAAGACATGGACCGCTGCTAAAGGAAAGAACTGAGCCTAAAATCTTTCACATTCAGACATATTGTCATTCAACGATAAAGACAACAGGTAAAAATGAAAGAATTGGAGAAATATATTATACATAGTACCATATTATAAAACCTTCTTCCAAATAAAATCTAATCAAAGAAGAAATAAAATGAAAGCCATTGTGAAAAAAGATTGGTGGCAAACTTTGAATCCACTTTAATATATAACCAAGCTTAAATAATCATGGAAACTCTATGGTCATAAAATATAAGTACATTTTGGGGCGCCTGGGTGGCGCAGTCGGTTAAGCGTCCGACTTCAGCCAGGTCACGATCTCGTGGTCCGTGAGTTCGAGCCCCGCATCGGGCTCTGGGCTGATGGCTCGGAGCCTGGAGCCTGTTTCCGATTCTGTGTCTCCCTCTCTCTCTGCCCCTCCCCCGTTCATGCTCTGTCTCTCTCTGTCCCAAAAATAAATAAAAAACGTTGAAAAAAAAATAAAATAAAATATAAATACATTTTAATTGATGAGGTAAATATTACCATATAATAAAATACCTTAGGCCTGGTTCCCCAGAAGCACAAGCTGAAATGAGGATTCATGTCTTTATTAAGGAAATGATCTTAGGAAACTATTGGTTAAGAAGTAAGGGAAAATGAGGGATGGGAAGGATGGCAAGCAAGTGTGCAAGGATCCAATTTCAGGTAAAACTTCAGCCTAACATAGGTAAGAGTTTCTTATTAAACCTGGCAGGTTGAATATGTACGAACAAGTCTTCTTCCTTGAAAAATTATGGTAAAAGGAAGAAAAACGGGGGGGGGGCGCATAAACCCACAAGGGAAAAAGAAAATAAGAAAGACAGCAAAAGAAAAATGTTGGATGCTACATAGTAGATGGGACAATTCCAATTCTGGTCACGATGAAGTAGCTGGATCCAGGCTTACCTTCTCACAAAAATCTAAACTCTAGAAAGATATAATAAACATCTGTCTGCAAGCACTGAATTGCAAGAGCTAAGGTCATTGAGGGAAGGAAAGCACATGTGGTAAGCTTCACCTTCATTCCAGCTTTCTCCTTGAAGATACTTTCCAAACCTTGGTTCAGGGAAATAGACCCCAAGAAGAGAGCAGGCAGATCAGAAAAAAAAAAAAAAAAAAAAAGAACAAAAAAGGTATGGTGTGCAAACACTAACCAGAAGAAAGCTAGTGTGACTATATTCACAAAAAAACAAATAGATTTTTGCTAAGTTTATTTACTTATTTTGAAAAAGAGAGAGAGAGAGCAGGGGAAGGTCAGAGAGGGAGGCAGAGAAAGAGAGAATCCCAAGCAGGCTCTGCACTGTCAGAGCAGAGCCCCATGCGGGGTTCGAACCCACAACCGTAAGATCAGGACCTGAGCTGAAATCCAGGTGCCCCAGGAAAAAACAGGTTTTAAAGTAAGAAGTGTAAGAGATAAAGAAGGATATTACATCATAATTAAAAGTTCAACTGAAGAGGAAGGTATCACAATCCTAAATTGTAATATGCCATATAACATGGCTTTAAAATACATAAAGCTAATATTGACAGAACTAAAGCAAAGGTAGATAAATCCACAATCATAGTTGGGGATTTTTAACACACGTCTATCAACACATGTCTACCAACTGACACACAAACAAGCAGAAAAAAATCAGTAGGAATAGAGAAGATTTGGATACAACAATTAATCAATTTGATCTCACTGACACACAGAACACTATATCCAACAACTGCATAATTCGAGATCGGGTTTTTGTTTTGTTTTGTTTTGGTATTTTGAAACCCTTTCTCCATGGCATTCTAGCTTTTATTGTATCTTCTGTTACTTTACCTTTGTTTATCCATACCTACTGTGCCTTTCGCCCCCTCTGTTTTTAAGGTTTTCTCCATATCCTGAAAATTGTTCTTTCATATATATCGTCTACCTTTTTTAGCTGTTTCAATTGGAAGGGTAAATATTGCCCATATTACTAATCTTAGCCAGAAGAGGCTTCTTCCATAGCATTTTGTAATAGAAGCCAGAAGGATACGTACCAATTTGTTTCTGGGGGCATAAGTGTCTGGCGGCCCGGAGTTCTGTGCGTACAGAGAGGGTGGTGACTAGGAACTTAGGGGTCAACTTTTCTAAGTGTAGACTTTAATTTGAAAATCTTGTTTTTGCTCTGTGTTCTCGTTTCCATACACCATTGGGTTTTTTCTTCCACTCCAGGTTTCTGAGGCCTAATCTAAACTTCCTCAGCTTTATCCATCTTAGATATTCTAGCCTGTTACAACTCCTTCTATTCTGACCCATTTGTTACCAGTCTTCCACCTGCTCTTTTTCTTCCAGGTATTCACTGATACCTCATTCATTCTCTCTCTGTCTCTCTCTCTTACTCATTGAGAATGTATCCATTTCAAATGCAGTCAACTTTATGCAGTCAGCCTGCCATGCCGACCACAAAACCTTGCCTTTATATTTTTAATGCTGGTCAATTCTCTTAGCAGGCTATATATTTCTTTTTACTCAGGGAATCAATTGAATTATTTAGTAGAATTTTAAGCAAAGCAAAACAATCTAATATTTATTTAACATTATCCAAGGCCAGACTTATTCATGCTTCGTTTAGCTTCAAAGTCAACGTTATCATTTGTTGTCTACATTAGGTTCAGATCACAGAAATTAAATTAAAAGGCTTTTATATTTTATGCACATTTGAATTATGGGTATTTAGTGTCATCCAACTAAAAAACAATAATAAAGTTTTCATTTGTATCAAAGTATAATATTTAAAATATCATTATTTTAAACTGAAATTAAGATCAATTAATCCAATTATCAAAATCAGTTAATTAAGTCAATCAAAAATTGTTACTTTCAGAATTGGCTGAGTGCATGCTATTTTTGCTCTTGCCACATGATGGCACCATTTTAGCTAATAATTACAAATACCATCCTCCCAATAGAATTTGTCTCAAGTTATGCATCCTTTGAATGCTACTAAGCCTCCTGAAATTATCCTCTATTGAGTACATTGTAATCACCCAATTTATAAAGCTGACCAATCTTATAGTTTGGATTTTGAACTAATGAAGAGTCAGGACTCATCTATCGAACTTCTACATGGATCTTTCACTCTGGTGACCTAAAGCTGTTGTTTCCTAAAAGGTTTAGCTCTCAGGTTTCAGAAATGTCCTAATGAAAAGCCCAGCAAGGTACAAATTACAGTGTTCTGCTCATATAGATATATAGTTCTGAGTCAGCTAAGAGTGCTTACACTGTGTGAATCCAAATGCTAAGAGATTAAAATGTGCCCCAGTCAATAATCAAAGATAAAGTATTTGGGAAGATGGAGACATAGTCTGCTGATTTATAAGGTAAGCCTATAAGAGATCTTCAATGAACACAATTTAGTTATATACAGGAAACGGTTAGTGATTTTTCTCCATGACTCCTTAAACATCCAGGGCCCTTTCTGGCCATGACTTCACCTTTTATGTTATTTCTGCCCCTTAATAAGAATAGCTAGGGGTTTCTGGATGGCTCAGTCAGTTAAGTGTCCAACTCTGGACTTCAGCTCAGGTCACAATCTTGTGGTTCATGAGTTCAAGCCTCGAGTCAGGCTCTGTGCTGGTAGCATGGAGCCTGCTTGGGATTCTCTCTGTCTCTCTCTCTCCCTCTCGCTCTGTTCCTCCCCTGCTGTACTCTCTCTCTCTCTTTCTCTCTCTCTCTCTCTCTCTCTCTCTCTCAAAACAAATAAAAGAATATTGAAAATTTTCAAAAATAAAAATAGATAGCATTTTGCAAGAGTCTTCTATGTGCTAAATACCACTCTCTGTGCTTTGCATTTTTTATGTCATTTAATTCTTACCACAAGCCTTCGATGTCAGTATACTCGTTATTTTACAGATGAAGGAAGCTCAGACATTTACTAGTATCATTTGTCTAATAAGTAACAGAGCTAGAGTTGGTACCTGGGTTTTTTGTGCCCCAAAGCACAAAAGCCCACACATTGACCTTTACCCCAGGATGCTTCATTTCCTTTGAATATATGCACCTGTACTTTCTACATTGCCTGTTTTCCTATCTGAATCAGCATCCCACCTATAATTATGCCTTACGATTTCCTGCTAGAGGTAATTTATACACTCCTTGATTATAACTGTTAAAATTAATGGGGAAAGGGTTTCATATCTCTATTATGGTCTGGTTCCCGGATTAACATACACTTTAATTGGTCCTTTAAAGGTTCTGAGGGTTTACTTGATAGAGCAATTCCACAGGAATGTACAGACCAATGCTGTGAGGAGTAGGTTCAAATTTATATAGCCACCTTGAGACTAAAGAAGAGCCACTGAAGTGGTTAGTTCATTCAGTGGGGGTGGCCATCAGGTTAAAAAGAAGAGCTGTAGAATCTTTAGAGTTGAAAGAGACCGTGAAGATCACTGAGTTCAAATAATTAAGCTTGAATGCTTTCTGCCATATGCCTACTCAGCAGTTGGCCAGCTACTCCTTGAATACCAGAGAATCCTATAGCTCAGGAATCACTTTAATTCTTGGGTCAGTCTAACTGTTCTCCTTTGTATGATGACTTACGCCAAGGATGACCACCCACTAAGGAGATGGAGGTGGCCATGGCCATGAAGTTTGCAGAGGCTTTCCCACTTGATCAGAACTTGTTCAGTAGCTGGGTCAGCTACCCCAGCTATTGTTGGAGGAAAACCATCAAGAGAAACTTTGGCAGGGCAGATGCTAGAGGGAAAAAGACTGATGGAGACACAACAGGGTTAAAGACTATGAAAAACATATTCATTTGTATTTTCATACACTTATTTGGTTCATCTTTTTGAGGTTAAGTGTAAATGTACATAAAGGAGCTCTGATTAAAGCTCTTAGAACAGGTGAATTAGATGACAGATCAAGATCTACTCAAGAAAAAATAGTCTTACAGTGTAAATTTGCGAAGACCATAATTATGCTACATGTTAAAAGCATTTCCTGAACGTCAGAGATAAACAAAAGTACATATTAATTTCAAGTAATCAAAAGTGCCTGGGGAAAAAAACACATCTATGATAGGTATAACACAATAGTATATAGATTTTCCTTTCCAACACCTAAAATAATCACTTCCACAAGAGGGCACCAATTGCTATCTTATTCTCAGAATAAATGGAAGGCCAGTTTGAAATAATGGGCCATTGTTATATTTTAAATTTTTGTAGTTACACAAAATATTTCAACATAATTCACACAGTATACTTGGGAAACTCGCCTTCACTGTCACCGTCTCTCAAGAAAATAACATTTTAAGTTTCAGAAAGGTGCAATTCCTAGTAGATAGAAAAAAGAAATCTTTCATGTTAAAGTCCAGTATTAATTTTTTTTAAAAATATTAAAATGCATTTTAGAAATATGAATTCATGCTATCAATATTTTTATAATTTGCTTCAAAAGTGAAATTTGGCAAGATTGCTTGCTTTAAGTGACAACAAAAATGCCTGAATTTCCCCTTTTTGTGGGAAAAAAAACTAAGAGTAGAAGGCCTTAGCACTGCTTTGGGAGTATTGCTAAATTCATAGATGAATTAGGATTGGCAGATCTTCCAACATATCCTATGTTGCTCTTTGGAAATGACCAGTAATTCTCTGCTAGTTCAATCCTAGCATGAACTTCCTAGTACACACACACACACACTCAATAGTTAAGACATTTATGTGCTTAGGTCTGTTCCACCTTCATCTTTAACGCTGAGCCCTCCACCTGCTATGTGCAAAGAATAACATGAGAATTGGCAGAAAAATCTGTATACTCCCTGGGATAACAGTTTCAAATTGGTCCTTTCTAGTAACTGCCGAGAACTTTCGTAATTTAGCATGTTTTTCCATAGTGGAGGCCTCTATCTACAAAAGAGGAAGTACTT